>NC_138053.1:93653222-94335097 GCF_964194185.1 Rhinolophus hipposideros
ATTCACAGAAAGTATATGTATATAAGCATATGTATATATATATATATATATATATATATATATATACACACACACACATATAGACATTTTCTGATAGTTACACATACTTATAGTTATGTGTAACATACACCCACACCATTCAACAAGACATTCCTACCACCAAGACATCAAGAAATGAAGAATGGACAGCCTTCTGTAAAGGGAATTACACTAGTCTTCAAGCTAGTTCGTCATATATCAGTAACACTAGCTTAAGGTTTAAACTTCTTCAAGCCTTGAAGACCTTTCCTGAGAAAAAGCAAGTAAGAGCACCTGTTTACCTAATTGACATCGTACTTGTAGACTGCGTGTGAAATGATGCTGGCAAGTGTGTTCTGCTCACATTGAACAGTGATGAATAGATAAAAGTATGTACAGGATAGTATTCAGGTATTATGGGATTTGAGGTAAATATTCACATGCTGTATCCAGTTTCCATTTCACAAATGAAGATACCCAACAGCTTATTTCATGATTCAAAGGGTATCATCATTTTTTGACAGCTGTCCTTGTTCTTTTGGAAAATATTTTTGCTCAGCAAGTTCGCATGCATGAAATACAGTGTTTTGGTGACAGCAGAGTGTCGCGAGTGCCAAATGCTCAGTGGTAATTAGGAAGAATTCATCATGAGTGGTTGCAGAGCTTCTGGATTCCGTCTAAAACATGTTACTTAAAACATTGACTGGATATCTGCTTGGGAACCAGACTTGTCATTTTAGCATCTTTCCATTTTGGCATCAGTGAGTGCTTCATGGGTCCCCTAGTCTGATCGGGAAGCAGAGCGCTTGCAAAGAGAGGGATGTTAAATGCCATGCCTGTTTGGGGAGGCTTCCGTCTTTCTGGAGCCTTCATGTGGCAGCAGCATCTGTTCTTAGAAGGCTGCCATGCATTTCTGTCTCCTGAGGAGGCAGGGTGATGTTAAGATGGTGGACTCTGAAGCCAGACTTCCTGGGTTGGAATCCCAGCTCGGCCTCTTCCTAGCTCTGGGGACCTGAATAACTACTTAGCTTCCATGTGTCTGCTCATCCGTAATAAGGAAGGATGTGAATAATGAGCCTACCTCCTGGTCTGGCTGAGAGACCCACTGAGGTCACTTACGGAAAGCACCAAGAACAGTGCCTGGTGCCCAGGAGGTGTTACTTAACTATTTGAACTTGTTATGATGAACAATCCACGCCATTACACATTCCAGCTCTTGTCATGAAAGTGAAAGAGGAGGCTTCCCCCCTTTCCAGGCAATGCTGGGGACAGGTGGCTTCTAGGTAGCAATCACACTCAGAACCCAGAACCATGTAGTAATGTTAGTGTGGGGGGGAGGGGACCTCAATCAGGACTTCTAAAAATTTACTCTTTCTACCTTTATAAAAATCTGAAATTAATAGTCATAGGCATCTGATTTTTTGATTTCTTAAAAATGGTTGCAATTTCCATCATAAACAGTCTCTCGTTTTTATTTTAATGTGTCCTCTTCTGCATATTTTACTTCAAGGAGGAAGTTGACTAGAAATTATTCAAGACTTATGATTAACTGTTGTCCTGCATCCGGATATATCTATTAACATTTGAGAATGTGCGTTTGCAGATTAAGCAATGAAAAAACAAAATTAAAATACAGAGTGTGTGTCCATACACACATATGCTCTATTTTGTCTCCTGAAGCCAACATTTGTTGTCAGGCACAAAAATTGGGAATATAAAATCAAAATGAAAAGGCTTGGGACTTGTAAGTAATCTTTATTAAACTCATCTGGCATTTTGTGGATATTTTAGATGTTTCAGTTAGTGCCTAGGTCCTGTTTATCCAAGAGAAAATGTGTGATAGATATGCACTGCATTTCCAAAGCAATAAAGAAATTAAAGCTATGGAAGCTAAATTTGTACTTTGTTTAAATGTTTATGTTTTATGAATAACACATAAAGGATAAAACAACACATTTCTCAAAATGCATTCCCATTTTTAATAGATAAAACGTAATTGTGAAACATTTTCTCTTTCTTTGTTAATATCTGGCTGCAAAAATTCGTGTGTCATTATTTTTTATATGGAAACTTTGAAAATCTCATAGACTGGAGTTTTAAAAAATGTTAGTGAAGCTTCTCTGTCACAAAAAGTGAAATGTTAACACAATAAAGATAGAATGGCAGACTGAACTAAGGTTTAGGTTTTGCTTCATTTTGAGGTTTGTTCCATGTCCATTAGCATGAATTCATGTGAGGAATGTTCAGCATGGACTGAGACTGGGTTGGCTGGGAAACACTTTCTAGAATATGATTCTGAGCCATTACTAGAGCAGGTGGAGTCAGGAGGCATTGGAATAAATTCAGTAAACCTACAGTGAATTTGTAGAACCTGCCTCGTATGCATTCACTAAATTGTCATTCATACACAGCTGTGCCTGCAGATGACAAAAATGCTTTCCTAATAACAAATCTAGATTAAAAAGTAAATTTATTTATTAACTATAAATAAAATGAATGACAATTGAATGTGTGTCAGGACACCTCAATGAGTAAGCATAAAGAATAACATGCGAATGTAAAAGTTCTGTGGGCAGCTGTGTGCCAGTCACTGACTGCGTTTTTACTCATTAACTTTGTTCTTCTTTGCGTACTTGGTTATGTTATTCAAGAATGCATCTCCCAACTCCTTCTGTTCTCATTGCACTTGAAGAAAGTCAAACAGTACGTTGAAAAGCTCCTCTTTTCACATGTGTATTTCTATTCAATGATTTTCAGAGCCCATTTATTGAATTTATAAAAGGAAAAGGAATCGACAGCATAAGAAACTCAGATAGATTGCCTAATCCAGGTACATTTTTATAGCCTACAAATTTTATCTAGAAAAGTGATGAAGACGTATCTCTGTAGTTTTGAATGAAAGGGGACACGGAGGATGTGAACAGACACTTCTCCAAAGATAGAAGAATGGCAAATAAACACTTGGAAAGAAGTGCAACATCACTAACCACTGGGCAAATGAAAACCATCATGTGATACGAAGGCGCGCTTATCAGAATGGCTAAAATTTAGTAACAAACAAATTTTGAACAACCCTGACAATGCTGAGTCCTGGTGAGAATCCAGAGGAACAGGGACTCATATAGACTGCTGAGAGGAATATAAAACGCTAGACTCTGGAAAATAGTTTGGCATTTTCTTACAAAGCTAAACAAAAATACTTACCATATGACCCAGAATCAAACTTCTGGGTATTTACTCTAGAGAAATGGAAACTTACGTGTATACCCAAACTGCATATGCGTGTTCTTTCTAACTGTATCTGTGATAGTCAACGGTGAGAAACACCAGGATGTCTTTCAACAGGCGAATGTTTAACTGGTAGAACCACAGCTCGGAATATTACTCAACAGTATAAAAGAACAAACCATTGATACGTGTAACAACTTTAGTGTCTCCAAAGACATTTGCTGAATGAAAAAGACCCTGACATTCCTCAAGACAAAGTCATAAAGAAGGAAAACATATCAGTGATTGCCTGGGGCTATCGGTGGGTGAGGGGTGTCCAAAGGGATTTCATGAAGGAGGATTTTACAATGATGGATCTGTTCTGTATCCTGATTGTGCTACTAGTCACATGAATCTATGTGTGTGTTTAAATTCACAAAATTGTACACCACAAGGAAAGTATCAATGTCATTGTATGGTAATTCATTGTATGGTAATTTAAATAAATACATATATGTATATATATATGTGTGTGTGTGTGTATATATATATATATATATATATATATGTATGTATCAACCACAGGTTGATGTATTTCTATCTAAGCTGCTTAAGAAGCTGAATTCAAATAAGGAATCAATGGCAATTTCAAAAACTTTAAGATCTGTAGGAAAATCATATTTTTAGTTAACATGTTCACTGTAGAATTCATGAGATAGAAATGCCCTCATCTCAGGGAGCACTTTCTAAGTGGGGGAAGTAAGGTTGTACCAGGTGGGATGGTTGCTGGTGGCTCATGGTTGAACATTTTCTTTTTAACAATTATATATTTATTTCAGATCATTTGTTTCATATCACTGGAGACAAACTGGCGATGGTTGTTGAATTGCCTTTTTCTCAAGAAATCTCTCCTTTATCTGCTCCTTCTCCTTTTTCTCCTCCTTCCTCTCTGCCTTTTCCCCTGTCTTCTTTGCTCTCCTTCCTTCCTCTCTCCTTCCTTTTTCCTTTTTTCCCCTCCTTCCCTCACTCCCTCTTTCCCTCCTTAGAAAGCATAAATAACACGTCTGATCCACAGTTTCATGGATAGTGTTGCTTAAAATGTAAACTAACTGTAAAAATGATGAAATAGTATAAAGCCACTGAAAGAAATTATATTAATAATGGGTGATTCTAAGATGGCCAAGTAAATTTGTTGAAATTTAAGAAATATTCAACAGCTCAGTGTTTTCTGAGATAACCAGCTTTTTTTAAAGATCATATGCTGTAGGAAAGAAAAGGTTATAAGGAAATAACCATATCATAAGATTTTTAAGTTGCAGTAAAAATAGTAGCTGGTTTCTGAAAAAAGAAGAAAACATACTGAGAATTTCCATTGCTTAAAAATAACTGTGTCTGTGTGTGAGGGTGTTATAAAAGCAAACTCTAAAGTGCAGAACAAGCAAGAGAAACCTAATTTTACGTTTTACAAAATAAAAACAAATAGTATAGGTAAAAAAAATTTCAAATAAATGGTTTATCTCAGTTTATCTATTTCAAATTATTTCTTACATGACCATTTATATCCTTTATTCTGTGTTCAGCAATGGATGTTTCAATGAAGAAAATAAAATCTTATTATAAACATACAAATGAATAAAAATATTTCACTTGTTTTATATTTTCACTGAACCAAGTAAAGAATTGTTTCTATGTGAACATAAGTATGGACATTAAAATAATTGAACAATTTTACATATTGTCCAAAGCTTTGAGTTATTACTATGTCTGTCAACTGCTTCCAGATAAGCTATGGGTATTATAAACTATATTTAGAACTATTAATAGTAGCAAGTAGGGAAAACATAGCTCATCAGCAGTTGATTTTTTATATTAAATTTTAAGTTATTTTGTATACAGCCTTGGTAGGATTTTCTCAAGTTAGACACGAAAAAAAGATACTTTCATATTGTAATACTACTATGAAGATCATTTATTTCATATCACTGAAGAAAAACTGGCGATGGTTGTTGAATTGCCTTTTTCTCAAGAAATCTCTCCTTTATCTGCTCCTTCTCCTTTTGCTCCTCCTCCCTCTCTGCCTTTTCCCGTCTTCTTTGCTCTCCTTCCTTCCTCTCTCCTTCCTTTTCCTTTTTTCCCCTCCTTCCCTCACTCCCTCTTTCCCTCCTTCCCTGTTTTCCTCCCTCCTTCCCTTTCTCCCTCCCACCCTTCTGTCCTCATTTTCTATCTTCCTGCCAACTTCCTACCTTCTTTATTTCTTGACAAAAGTTTCTGGATCAAAGCATATGCACACTTTGTGTTTCAGTAGTTACTGACACATTGATTTCCTGAAAGGTTTTGTCAACTTAAACCAGTACTGTGTGTGAGAGTATCCGCCCCACCCCCACCACACAGATGAACACTGGGTGTAATCATCAGTGATGTCTCATAAGGATTTGCATTTCCCTCGTTACTGCTGAGATTTAGTGTGTTTCCTTCTGGTTGTAAGCAATTTCTATTTCTTCTCCTTTAGTGAGTTGCCCAGTCATGTATTTCGACGATTTTTTATTGGGCTTTTGTCTTTTTATTTCCCATTGACTGGGCTTCTTTCATACTATTCTTTATTAACTTTTTTTAATGTCTTTTTTTTTATTTTTCCACCTTTTGACCCCCTTTACCCATTTCTCCCTCAACCCCCCACCCCCTGACTCTGGCAACCACCAATCTGTTTTCTGTATCTATGAGCTTGTTTTTTGTTTGTTTTATAATAGAGATTATATGGTTTTTATCTTTCTCTGACTTATTTCCTTTACCATAATGCCATCAAGGTCTATCCATGTTATTCACAAATGGCAAGATTTCATTCTTTTTTATGGCTAGATAATATTCCACTGTATATCTATACCAAATTTATCCATTTATCATCAATAGGCACTCAGTAGGTTGTTTCCATATCTTGTCTATTGTAAGAAATGCTGCAATGAACATGAGGATGTAGCTATCTTTTCGAGCTAGTGTTTTTATTTTCTTTGGATAAATACACAGAAGTGAAATTGCTAGATCATGTGGAAGTTCTACTTTTTCTTTTTTAAGGCACCTCCATACTGTTTTCCATTGTGGCTGCACCAATTTACATTCCCACCAATTGCGCCAGAGGTCTCCCTTTTCTCCACATCCTCGCCATCACTTGCTATTTCTTGTCTTTTTGATAATAGCCATTCTGACAGGTGTGAGGTCATATCTCATTGTGTTTTTTATTTGCATTTCCCTGATGGTTAGTGACGTTGAGCATCTTTTCATGCACCTGTCAGCCATCTGTTATGTCTTCTTTGGAAAATGTCTGTTCGAATCCTCTGCCCATTTTTTGATCAGATTGTTTCATTGCTGTGGAATTGTATAAATTCTGTATATATTTTAGATATTAACCTTTTACCAGATGTATGACTTGCAAATATTTCCTCTCATTTACCAGGTTTCCTTTTCATTCTGTTGATGATTTCCTTTGCTTTATATACATCTTTAACCCTTTAAGTACATTGCAAAAATATTTTAGTCTTGTTTTTTAAATTGTTTGTGGAATCCTTAGACTTACCGAAAATTTATTTTGATTTACTCTTCTTTATAACTTGTGCTTTTGCATCTCGATTAGGAAGATCTTCCTTAATACAAGATTATGAAATAAAAATAATGGCCTCATATGACTTCAACTATTTTCAGTTATTTCTTTTCTTGTTTGGGGTTTGGTTTGTTTCAAATGTCAGTCTAGGTGGGATATATTTTAGATATCTGATGAGAGAAGGACCTATGATTTTTGTAAAATAAATGTGTAACATGTCTAATACTTATTATTTACTAAATATTACTATTTTCCAAGTAACATTATTTATGCTTTGGGTTCTTCTGGACATTTAGTTATGTGCTCATTGACAGATTTGTCTATATCTGTACTAGTCGCAAGTGAACTTAATTATCGTCATTTTAGAGTATTTTTTGATAACTGATAGGTCGTAATTTTCAAAACTGAGTTCATTGTTTTTCTGTAGGTATTTTTAGATAAATATACTTGATATTTCAAGTGATGAAAGAATGCAAATACATTTTGGGGAAATTTCATTCAAGATGTATTTATTCTGGTAAGAAGTGTCATTTCAAAAAATATGATCTCTTCCATCTAGAAATATGATGTTTTCCTAGTTGCATGAAATAGTTCCTTTTTGTTTTTGCTCCTTAATGAATTTTATAAGTTTATATTTCTCTCACTTTTCTGTGTAATCTATTTCTAGACGTTTTATAAAAGGTGAATTTTTCCCCCAATAATGTTACACGTTATGTTGTGTTTTTTGCCAACATACAACATAAAGCTATTGGTTTTTGGTATATATTATATAACCTGCCATTAAACTGATTTGTTTTGGAGGGGTCGTTATTAATTTTTTCAGTTGATTCTTTTGACTCTCCTAGGTATATGATCATGTCAGCTATGAATAGTGAGGGTTTTGAATTCTCCGTATTACACCTCATTCAGAAAGTATTGGTAGGCCCTACCAGACGGGGCTGGGTATCCCTGATGAAGGTCAGGGTTACCAACTTTATGAGCATGTCCCTAGTATACATTGTGCTCTTTATTTGATAAACCTCTCCATTTGGTTTCCTACTATTTTCACTGGAATCTTTGCATTTCATAAGTAACAGAGTTTTCATTTGTCTATAAGTTCACGCTTGTTCCGTAAAATACATACAGAAACTTTCTATCATTCTCTATTCTCTGGAATAGTTAAAATAACAGAATACAATGTGTAGAGTCATGATGGATAACTAAACTGCCTGAAACATGGAATTTCCTCCGTAAACTAGAAGGTAATGGGTGAGAACAGAGTCCGGAGGCGAATTTGGGTTTAAATGTCAGGTCTGCCATTGACTTCCAGTTTGACCTTGCCCAGTTTCCTTAGTCCCTCTAAATGACCATTTCATGGTTTCTGGGGTGAAGATAACAATAATATATAATTTGTGATTTGCTCTCATATATCGCTTTGGTAACACACCCCTAAGACAGGAGTAGTCCAACCTGCTGTTCCATATCCATCAGTTTTAATGTTCTCAATTATATTATACGACACACGAATATTCTACATTTATTTTGAATCCCCTCAGACTTGTAACCTCCAGAGGAGTCATGCAAAATGTTGTCTGATTAATTGAATTTCAGAACTTTCTTATTCTTTTCATTCTCACTTTTTTCTCTGGTTGTGGTGACTAATTTTGCTGGTATAGTAAATTTTATCCATTTGTTAAACATCAGTAGGTGGTAATGAACTCTACTGTACTAACCAAAATGAGAAGACTAATGTTTAAACTATAGATCAAGTACTTTAAATGCATTTTAGAAATGGAGAGAATATTTGTCATCGAATATTTATCCTCAGTCAAAGGTGAACATTTTACGGTGTCAGGTATGCAATCAGAAGATTGTATTGTGAACAAGAAATTCAGAAACAAAACCAACTCAAACGTGGGAACAGGAAATAGTTGGGCTTGGATGACACGTCATCCCAGCACGGTATGGACCCATGGGCTATTCTCTGCAGAGCGCAGATGTTGCTTTTCCGAGTTTGTTTCCTTTGGTCATAACACATTCCCTTGGGAGACTGACCCTTTCTTATTTGCCAACTTTCTGTTTCTAGATCCTATGATGCATTGAAACCAGCTCACATTTACTACTTCTTAGCTAGTCATTGTACCTTTGTATGGTGTACGGTGTATACTTTGGTCTTCATGGGCCAAATGACCAATTCAGACCTGAAATCAACTCTGCACAGCACCATGTGACAAAATCTAAAGTTTGTTTGCAGTAGTGATGGGAGATGTTATCACAGAAGCAAAAGTTTTGGTGAGAGTTTTGAATGTTGAGTGAACACTCCACAGGCTGAATAGCAGAGGAAGAGCATGGAGAAGAGCTCAATCAAAGCCAAGGAGGCGTGAAAGAACTTGGTGCATTTGTGGAATGTGGAGTGGTCCTCAGCTTGGCTACTAGAACATGAAGAGTGTGATTGAGATGCTACCGGAGAAAGCCTGGCTGGGACGAGCCAGTTGGTGACACCAACAAATTTGTGCCGCCATATTGACCCAGAGTGATTTTGATCTCTGGTTTTTTGCCTATTTTTAATTGTCACTCTCAAGTTTTCCCTCTTGAATCACTCATACTAACAATCCAGGTTTCCTTCCCTGAGGTCTGCCTAGAGTGAAAGGTCCATTCTCAGACATTTCTTTCTTCCAAGTCTGTTTCTTGCCTCACTTTGTAATCTTCCAGGTATTCCCAGGAGTTGACTTTCCTTGAAGCTTTGTTGAGCTCTTTCAGTTTTCCGTACCAGAAGTCATTCATTTGTTTGTCAGATGTTTGAAGAGAATTGACTCCATGCCAAGAACATGCATCCATAAAGAATAAGATCCCTACTGTTACGGGGAGCCCCAGACGTCACACATGAGTGAGGCGCTACAGCTGTAAGGCAGAGAGAGTGATGGCCAGTGGAGAAAATCAGAAGTTACATGCTTCATCTAATGACATACAAATTCCCACTTTTAAGACACTGAAGAGCACAATGAACCAAGTCTGCCAGTTGGGTCTACTCCAACTTTAAATGCCATCTGTTCTCTGCCAACTGCCAAATATCTATCTCCAGCTCAGAATTCTCTCTTGAACGCCAAATAGCCTAGAATTCTCCCTCACACTGCAAATTCCTTGAACTTCAAGCTCCTAACTCTCGTGGCACTTGGCTGTCTAATAGGCACCTCGAATGTTCCATGCCCAAAAGCTAACTTTCAGTCTCACCTACCCCTAACCTGCACTTTTTGCACCGTCTCCTCCAAGTCAGAAAACAGCAGTTCCATAGGTCCAGCTGCTCAGATGTGAAAACTCAGGGGTTGTCTTTAACTGTCACTTTTTATCACATGGAGTATCCAATTCATTAGACCCATTGACTCTAACTTCAAAAATTATCCAGAATCAGGCAATTCCTTCTGCATCTGCTGCTACCTTTGTCCCAGCCACCATTGTCCTCCACCTATTTCCAACTTTGTTCCCCTGCAAATTCATCACAGTAGCGGCCAGAGGGAGCCTGTAAAGAAAAGTCCAACGATTTCATCCCTCTGGCTCACACCTCTCTATGGTTTCCCATCTCAAGAAAAACTCAAAGCTACGGTGGCCTTAAAGACTCAGCATACACAGTCTGCCTTCTCCCTCTCCCCTTGACCCCCTTCCTTCCACCTCACCCCTGCCCACGGAACCCCACACCCCTTTTTTCCAGCACTTTGGTCTCTATGCTGATAATGAGTCTTCCAGCTAAGCTCCAGCATCAGGGGCTTCACATTTGCTAGAAATTTCCTCCCAACCCTCTAGTTTTCCATTCAGCCCCTCAACTCCTTTAAGTCTTTGTTCAGATGGTACCTTCTCAGATATATATATATTTTTTTGTGACCAACCTAAAATGATATCCCCTCTCCCCAGGCAGTCTCTACCCCTCACCCCAGCATTCTTTTTCTGTGACTCACTTTCTATTTTACTTAGTTATCTGCTTATTGGCACTTCCCTCCAACCCCCAAATATTAGCACCTTGAAAGCAGAGATTTTCATCCTTTTATTCACTGCTTCTTTCCCAACACCTAGAACAGTGTCTGACACTTAAAAGGCACTCAGTAATTTCTTGTTTTATGAATGAATAGATGAATTCATTCAGGAAGGTTTCTGTTCACTGAACGTGGACTATTCTTGGGGACAGTGCTCAGAATTCTTATCATTCACATGTTATGTGTGGAGAATGGGAGGAACCTTTCACAAAGGGGCCTTGCTCTCCCCCTCCTATATACAGAGACATAATGTTTGGGGATACAAACCCCTGACTGAGGACCTTCCAGAAACATGTGCTGTGTAGCAGTATGCAGAGGCAGGGCCCTGGGAAACCACACAATGCCAATTCCTGCTGTATCGAGGTCAGTGGCATGGAGGCCACTGCATAACCAAGTTCCTGTACAAATCTGGGTTTCAATGATGGGAAAGGGTTAGACTTCACAATACCTTTTGAACTAGTACAGAGACGTGTTCCTCAGACCAGGGAAAGCAATGGCAGTGGGGTCAGGCACTTCCTCCAAGCCCTGAGGCTACGTGCTGTGCTTTACCCTTTACAGTCAAAAGCCTGCAAAGGAATTCAGAAAGAAACAGCATAATATGATCTCACTTATATGTGGAATCTAAAGAACAGAAGAAATGAACCAACAAAATAGAAATAGTCTCATAGATGCAGAGAACACACTAATGATTGTTAGATGGGGGGAGGGTTGAGGGGATGGGTGAGAAAGGTGAAATTGGTAGTCACAAAATAGTCACAGGGATGTGAAATACAGTATGGGGAATATAGTCAATAGCATTGTAAAAACTATGTATGGTGTCAGATGGATACTTAGACTTATCGGGGGGTCACTTCGTAAATTATATAAATGCCTAACCACTGCCCTGCACACCTGAAACTAATATAAAATTATAGGGAATGTCAACTATTACGCGCGCACACACACACACACACACACACAGTCACGGGATGTAAAGCACAGCAGAGGGTATATACTCAGTGGTACTGTAATAGCTGTGTACAGTATCCAATGGGTAGTAGACTTGTTGGGGTTATCACTTCATGAGGTGTGTAAATGTCTAATCATTATGTTGCTTTGCACACCCGAAACTTAAAAAAGGAAAAAAAAGAAAGAAAAAGACGGAAAGAACACCTTTCCCCACAGTGCATTCTGAGGCTTGCACAGGCTGCTCCTATCAGTGATTCCTGTGTCTGATTTTGGTCTCCCTCAGTCAGTGACTGTCTTGCTCGTCTCTGACTGCAGCAAGTAGTACATTTTGTAACCCAACACTGACCGCACAGATATAACTGTTCCAAACGAATAAGCCTCGGCCTCCTAAGTACCCAGATACTTCCCACTGTGTTCTCTTATTTTATTATTACTGTTTTCTTAATGCCGGCTGGCAGAGCCAGGATTCAGATAAGGCAGGTAAGGAACTCCCCAAAAGCTTGAAACTTAACGGGGAGCCAAATATCACAGTTAATCAAGACAAATACGTTAAGGCAATATATTTTTTTCTTTTTTAAATCCTAATTAAGGTAAACAACCCAGGATGAATAAGATACGGAGATTTCACATAAAGACAGGCAGGTGTGTATTTCACAAGCCAGCATTAATGTGCACCTTTAGGTTCCCATGATCTTTCCATGTGGCCACGCTGGCCACTGGGGTGGCTTTCTGAGAGTTGAGCATGGCATACAAAAGATTGGGCAGCATCAGGTTTAAAGTCGTGCGTTTTGATTGTAGGACTTTTGTTAACTTTTTCCACTGGTTCAGAATATGACAGTGTATCTTGATGAGGAGGGGCTATTTCTCCTTTGGCCTCAGGCTGCACGGTGTTTCAGCACAGCCCTGCTGGTTGGCTGCCCGCTACATTTGCTTCACATGCTATTGACTATGGGCAGAGGTTGGAGGCGGGGGTGGGGAATAGCCCTGGTCCTTTACCTGCCTTCCTAGGGTCTCTGGCTTCCGCCTGCATGGGGACCTCCCCTGATATCAACCCCAGCCCCTTCCACCCGGTTTCGAGACAGCCCACCCCACACACCGTGGAACTCTACTGACCTGCATGAGGCGCTGGGTAACTTGGTATTTTCCAAGTTTTTACAAATATAACATATTGAAGCATATATACATATAAACACACACATATATATATACACATATATTTTTGAAACAGAAATGGTCCATTTTATTTTGGGTTTAGTTAACAGAAGCATGTCTAAAGTAGTTCTGAATGAAGGGCTATTACTGAATAGGCATTAGACATAATATGTACACTGGGAGTCGGAAGGGAGTTTTCAGTGATCTTCATCTAAGCACCTGCCTTGCAGCATGGGAGTGGCATGTGGGAGAAATAAGTTCCATAATCAGTTCCTTAAAATGAAATCACAGGACATACAAACATAATGTGGCCTGTGCTTTGCTGGTGGACATCTTAAATGAGAGCGGATTGCCCTGCCCAAGTTGCTCAGGGTGGAATTCGTGAATTCAGATTCCAAGTTTGTTTCCCCCTCTGGTGGGTAGCGTAGTAGACTATCCTCCAGGCTTTTTAAAATGCTAAGCAAGGTTACTAAACTTGTTATGACAACGACGACATTGTAAGTGAGGTAGACGTGAAGCGTGGCGTCTCCCTCCAGCAACTTCTAACCTTCGATCCAATCATGCATGGGTTTATTTCTTCATGTTCAGGTTTACACTTAGCAGATCAACTGTGATAAGCAGTTCCAAGTTCACAGTTAATTGCAGTGTTGATGATTAGCACTGCTTTCAGGGAGCAGGAATACTCCAAGACGAGTGCAGATTTCAAAGGACTGGAATATAATGCATAATTGGCATAAGCCAATGGCAAGTTCAGCTCCGGAAAGGGCACAATGGCTCATACCTTTGGGAAGAGATCAGGCAGCAGCAATATGCAAGACTTAAGAAGATCTTAAAAGAAAGGCTGTTTTCTCTGCTTTGAATGAATAAACAGATGTGGCCGGTATGCTGTGTTTTGACAAAATGCTCCAAAGACAGGGTGCTTAAAAGGCTGAAAAGCCACTGCTCCAGTAACTCCCATCTTGTAAGAGCCACACCACTGTGTTTCACGGGTCTCACACAGGAAATGAAAGCAGTTTATGAAAGTACAAGGGACACAGGCAATTTCAAAGCCAAGAGTGAAAGCAGGACTCACATTCCATCAGCTGTGTTACAGAAACTGCTTTTGGTAACGTAGATAAATTCAGAGGTTCCCCTAAGCACAGCAAAGTCAATGTGTCGTTGGTAAAATGGATACAAATTGATAAAATTTGTGGGAAAATTTAAAATAAATTTCAGTCTTCTATGAACTGGAAGAAAAACTATGCACACACTCGGCCATACATACCTCCATCCATACACATGAGAGAGAAAGTCCAGTGTGAGAGTCTAGTATAAACAGGTAATGAAAAATAATTCTAGTGGACATGTGGACAACAGACACGTTAATCTTTACCAAAGTCTTGTTTTGTTGAGTAAATTTGAGATAAAATTCTGTCACCCAAAACTGGATGAATTGAGGTAACGCCCCACTATTTGGCATCAGTCGCGGATGTTTGCTTGATCTTACATCCTTCAAAATCAGGGAGACATCACAAGAGTCCAAGAGTTCATTGACACTGGTTCACCATTTACACCAATGTTTTGGCCCCACCAACTTTTCTAAGGAAAAGCGAAAGCCATGACCCAATAAGAAATTTCCCATAGACCATTGTAAACATAGTAGAAAGATCAACTTATCAACTGTGGTTTTGTGGTAGTGTCAAAATAGGCAACGTGTAATGAACTCATAAACATTTGTCCTTGAGTTGAGTCTGCCTTCCTAACAGGTGTGTGCCTACTCCAAGATGACCCTTAAAAATAGTTAAGTTGTTAAAATAAATAAATAAATAAATGAATAAATAAATGAATAAATAAATAAATAAATGAATAAATAAATAAAAATTTACCTTTCAAAAAAATAGGTCCCATAGAGTTGAAAGTTAATAACGGTTAGTGAGAGTTATTGATAATTATCGTGATGACTGTATGGGTATAAATCACAACCTGCTAATAAAACAATGAGATATCAAAGATCTACTCATGAAGCCATGAGACTGATTCCACAAAATAGTCTCATTCTTCCTGACATTCCACTTATTCCAGTCAAGGCAGAAAAAGCATGACTGAAGGCCAATTATTTCCTTAGTCAAATATTCTTAAATATGAACCCCTCAATGTTCTGTGTTAAAATGATACCCTTATATAAGAAGGGGGAAGTTTCAGCTGAGGCCCTTCAACGTTAACTATTAATAGGACCCAACATTAATACCGTGTTTCTCCGAAAATAAGACCTAGCCTGATAATTAGCTCTAATGCATCTTTTGGATCAAAAATTAATAGTAAAATAAGACCAGGTCTTATATAAGACCGGGTATAATATAATATAATATAATATAATACCAGATTTTATATAAGACCAGGTCTTATATTAATTTTTGCTCCAAAAGACGCATTAGAGCTGATTGTCCAGCTAGGTCTTATTTTCGGGGAAACAGGATAGGACCTATTCCATTCCTATACAATGATACAGTTTAGTTAGCAAGAAAAGGCAAGCACAGAAATAACTAATAACACAACTATTACTTCAACAGTACACAATTGCATACTGTTATTTTTAACTATAAAGAGTGTAGAAACTTTACATTCATATAGCACTTTACATTTTAATATGTTTGGGATTATGTATTAATTTAATTCTAACAGTAATCATGTGAGCTTTTAAATAGTTCTTGCTGTACCCAGAAAAGCACTTCCTGGGTATATTCCTCTTACTGGATAGGAAATTAATGTTATTATTTACAGAAGAAGAAACTTGTGGAAAACTGCATGGAAAATGTTGCTGGGTGTGTGGGTATGTGCGGTTTTTCATATATGAAGATGATATAGGATCAGGTTTGTGTTGTTTTGCTTTCATCTGGCAGAGAGATCTCTGGGAAGTTAACTTACCCATCTGGGCTCTCCATTGCCTCTCCTGAAAAGCATAAATAATCTTACCTATCTTGCGTTTGTTATTGACACGTTTGAATGAATTGGCATACAACTCACGTGGCATGTTGCCTGGCACCTAGTAAATCATCCAAGTAATGACTCTTATTGGCAATTATAGCTGAGCGCAGAATGGACAAGTGGGAATTTAAAGTCATCCGGAAATTCTGAAAAGTCATTACTAATGTAAGACTATTGATAGAGTTACAAGTCCTTAAGTGGATTTTCCAAGTTAATTAGTTTCCCGAATCATCTGGTTTGAGTCTGTCCAGGCTTAACAACATGAAGTCATCTATTTCTTTTTCTTTATGTGAATGTAGGTCATAAAATGCCCCAAGCAGCCCTGCCTTTACATATGGAAGGAGAAGAATATAAAGGTTTCACTGTGTCAGCCTCTTCTGATACCACGTGACACCGCACCACATCATAATATCCACTATTCGGATCTCTGTGTCTCGGATTCTCAGTTTACCTCACGAGCACTGGAAAGCTTCACACATCAAAGTTTGGACATTTCTATCTTGATTAGAGTTTACTCTTTATATGTGTGGCTCCCTCCAATTCCTTGAAAGCAAGTCTAATCAAATGTTTTGCATACCCAAATAAGACACATAAATTCTATTGAGCCCAAACTGATTCAAAATGGCGTGCTGGAAATTTTTATACTATAATTTAGTTGTTCAATTTTCGGTTCTAGAGTGGCAAGAAGACTGTAAGAGTTAGTCATCCGCTGCTCTGCTCCTTGACTATCTGGAACCCTGAATTTAAGTTTTGGCAATATGGCTTCTTGAGCAAGCTTTGCTAAGTCATTTAACTGCTGGGTCTTACTGGGCAAAAAATGGAAACAACAAACTGCCATCAATTCTACATTCTTTTACTTTCTACCAATATCCAGTGTGTCTCACAGGCTGTACATGTAAAATAAAGCTCGTGAGCCAAATTGCCTCATTTGTTATATGGAGAGAAAATGGTGGTGATACCTGACACTTGTTTAATTTATAAACTCTACTTCAAGGCTTTCCATAGAAGTCAGATTGGAGGTTCAGCAAATTCTCCCCATGGAGGCAGCTCAGCTTTGCTGATCCCAACTCAGTTTTGCAAAAATACGTGACAACAAGGTGTCACAGAAGCATGTCTCTAACATGCAAAGCCAGTGAGGGACAGGTGTACACAATGCACACACTGAGGGCACTTCAAGGGCACCATGCAAGGTAATTGGTGGTAATGAAGGCAAGAGCTGGGAAACAGACGTAGGCAACTTGCTGAACTAATGGGACTCGACCCAAGGGGTTCAGTTTGCTTACATATAATGACATCAAGAGCAAGAAATTGCAGCTATCTTGGTCTTCAAAGATATCTTAAGAAAGAAAATATTTTTTTCCATCCAATATTCACAATCATACTTCAATCCAAATTATGATTTTTGAGCAGACACATGCCAGGGCCTCTTCTGTCTTGACAGTGTCTCTCTGATTTGCCCTCCAAGAAAACCTCTAACCCCTGCCTCTGTCTTTTGAAAGCTAAAGGTCAAGGCCAGGGTCAAATACTACTTCCTCGAAAGTGCTTTTTAGATTCTTACATCTTGACCAATTTCTGTCTTAGTCTATTTGGGTTGCTATAACAAAAATATCATAGAATGAGTGGATTATCAACAACAGAAATTTATTTCTCACAGTTCTGGAGGCTACAAGTCCAAGATCAGGATGCCAGCATGGTCAGATTCTGGTGAGGCCCCCCTTCAGGGTTGCAGACTGCTGGTGTGTGGAAGAGAGACAGAGAAAGCAAACTCTCTAAACCTCTTATAAGGGCACTAATCCCGTTTATAAGGGCTCCACCCCCATGATTTCATCTAATCCTAGTTACCTCCCAGAGGCCCCACCACCTAATTGTTGGCTGGCGGAGCAGGGCAACTGCTTTTCTCACTTCCCTTTGGGCTCTTCTAATTCTTACTGTTATAATTTTTTTGCATTATAATCTTTAAGTGAATTTATGTTCCCCTTGAATAGATTGGAGGATCCTTGATAAGTCTTACTTTTTTAGGGGAGATGGGAGAGGAGGGCACACTATCTTCCCCAACACTTGGAGTAGGGGCTAATAATTAACTGAATTGTTAAAGAATAATTATCTAAATAATTAAATCTTTACCATACAAACTATGTTGGTTTGGATCTTTTCCCATAATTTCACATGCAAAAATTAATGCAAAAATCTGCAGTTACCAAGATTCAGAGTTTTTTTTTTTTTTGGGGGGGGGGGTTCTATGTAAACCAACACAGATAGCTCTCATTTGTGTGCCCTCTGCTCAAAACAGCTTAAATGCTGTTCTTAGGACTCTCATTTGCTGCTTGCTAAGGACCAAAGGGCCCTTTAATGCCAGCCAGACTTGGTATATGCTTATGCAGGAGCTCCTGCATATGCTTATGCAGGAGCTTAAAAATATAAGAGGAGTCAGGGGGGCATTCAGACTTGTCACTGAGTTTTACCAGGACTGATGTGACCCCTTTGTACCCTTAGGGTTTTGCCCATACTATAGGCTGGCAAGGCCACTTGGCCTTTCTGTTACCATATCTAAACAGTTCAGCCTTTAATTTATCTTCAGGAACAAACATCATAATATCCAAAGACATCCCCAAAACTTGCTTAATTTATTGCTTTCAAAATTATGTTCTGAAGAAGCAACAGATGTCACTATGTGAGCCTCTCTTTTTATATGAGTACTTATTCAGCCTGTTTCTTTTAAGGATAGATTCTCATTTAATCTTCATGATTGCTGAAGCACACTGAACTTAATAGAACTTTATAACATATCAATTCTTACTTTACAGCTGATGGGATAACCAGCAATATGTTTCTGTGGAATTCTCTCAGGCTCAGCCATTGCGTTGAATAACATGCCTGGGCCCAGGACCATGCAGGTCCAATCAATGGAGCGCTTGGCTTTTATAATGGAAGGAAAATTTGACCTCTCATGACCGCTGTTGAGCTCACCAGTGAGTTCTTGTCCACAGTAGTGAGAGCGAACCTGCTTGGGCTCCCTCCTGCTCTGGAAGCCACTGGCAGTGCTGCCCCATCCAGAATCCATATCCCCTTCTCAAATGAATGGATGTCCTTGGGATGCTCGGTGTTTCTTATACCTTTAGTACTTGGTAGAGGGAAAGCTTAGTATTTACAATGAACGACATGGACCGTCAATGCCAGGATCCAGCTAGAAGATGCTGTGTTCACTATTGCTTCTTACTGATTTTGCATTTGCTCTCCTCCCCTTCCCCTACCATTGGCTTGTCTCTGTTGAGTGCTTTGAGAACCTTAGAGGATATAATTGTCATTTGTTCTCCTTAAGTACTCAAAGGATCTGGCGATATAATGAATCCCATTACTTTAGCTCTTGATGTCTGGCAATTCGTTTTGTATTTTCTCCTTTAGATTTTGACCAGCCACTGATTTTTGAGTACACAAATCAGTTTGGTTTTTTTTTGTGACATAGCAAAAATTTAATCAATAAAGGTCTCTCATCTTAGGTGAGCCTAGGAAATATTTCATTTTATCCACTTTGCTCTCTCTACCAAACTTGATGGCACATAATTGCTGGTCAGTCTAACACTTTCATATGGTACATCTTTCCAAATTAGAAAATAAACTATAATATAGAAAAAAATAGCAGCCCAAACTATCTAAGAACCTGTTAGAAAATGTAACAGTACAAGATCTCAAATTTAGTAGCAGCAAAACTGTAGTGTTCTTGGCAGTTATTTCAACCGAAAGTGCTTGGAATCTAAATGCAGGAACACAGAAATGATAAAAGTATAATCAATTGAGAGACTTTATATAAATACTTAACATTAAAAAGCTGTAGCTTCTTACAAAATACATTTATAGGATGAATAACGTTTCAGTTAAAAAGAAAAAAAAAAACTCATTGGGGATGAGGCAAGAATATAGGAAAGAAAAAGTAATCTAAAATTAGATTAAGAATCAATGGGTGAAGCTAAACAAATTTAGGAAAACAGTAATAAGAGGTAAAATTTTCCTTCCGCTGTAAAAGCCAGATGCTAAGTTGATTGGACCTGCATGGTCCTGGGCCCAGGCATGTTATTCAAAGCAATGGCTGAGCCTGAGAGAATTCTACGGAAAAATATCGCTGGTTGTCCCATCACCTGTAAAGTAAGAATTAACATGTTAGAAAGGTTCTATTAAGTTCAGTGTGTTTCAGCAATCATGAAGATTAAATGAGTCTCTACCCTTAAAAGAAAAGAAAAAACAGGCTGAATAAGTACTCATATAAAAAGAGACTCACATAAGTGACATCTGTTGCTTCTTCAGAACACAATTTTGAAAGCAATAAATTAAGCAAGTTTTGGGGATGTCTTTGGATATTACAATGTTTGTTCCTGAAGGTAAATTAAAGGCTGAATTATTTACGTATGGTAACCGGAAGGCCAAGTGGCCTTGCAAGCCCATATTATGGGCAGAGTGCAATCAGGTATTGATTTATTCACCTTACCAATTTTAATATGTAAATGGTACCAAATTCCAGTACCTCGTGGCTTTACTTTGGGAACTAATGTTAAATTCCACCTAATTTCTATTCTTCTTGACAATGACAATTTTTTCCTTTGGCCTTGGTAACTCCTACTTGGAAACTAAATCTTTACAATGACAGGAAGTTCCCATATCAATTTTTCTCAGAATGATTTTGGCACGATAGTTAATGGACCACTTTCTGGCCTTTATAGAATGATCTATCTGAGCTTTTAAAAGTCACAGTCAATATGTGTCTGTCAGATAGAGAGGGACGTATTAATTAGCATCATGTACTCCCAATTTATTTAGTGCTTACTGTTGGCGAATACCTTTATCTAAAGGAATATTTTTTTCCCCTGGAATTGGTTATTTACAGACATTGATAACATCACTAACTGTGTTCTAAGGACAGTAGGAAACAATCTGAATATAATCAGTCCTTGTTTCTCTTTGTTGAAGAAAAAATAAATGGAAGAAACTTTTTATTTTAGTAGAAAAACATTCAAATGTGTTAAATTTCATTTCTTAGACTAGAAAATATGTATTAAAATGACATAAAAAGAAAGTAAGAAAACTAAATTGAAAGCTAGGGAACATAATCCCGGTCGGCTGGTGGCTCAGGTGGTTGGAGCTCTTCTGAAAGCTAGGGAACACATGTAAATTATAGACTTTGTATCAAATAGTATTTGGAATAGAAGGATTTAGAGACAGAAATCTGAGCTGAAGCCCATCTCTGCCCACTCTCCTGTAATTGGGGGAGATTTTAACCCAGCCAAATCCCAGTTACTGGGGATGTAAGTATCGACCATGCCCAAATGATATGAGCCTTTAATGAGCTAAGGAATCCAAGTGCTTAGCACAGGGCTTTGCAAAAAATGTCAGCCCACAAGTACCAGGGAACTATAATTGTTTTTATGCTTTTGTTCAGATAAAGACAATGAATTTCCTATTTCTCACGTAGAATGTTTTACCTATGTTGTCACAAAGCCACTGGATAAGCTGAGTTTATGAAATACATTGCTCTCTACTCCAGAATAGTTCAGGAGTTGGGCACATAAGTTAGTGACCGTGGAAACAGACACCTCATAGACTTCACCTAGTTTCTCTCTGCCCCCCAATAAGAGAAGATAGCATAATAGTAGAAATGCAGCTTTTGTCTCTGTATATCCCTGTGCTCTAGCTTACTTATTAGCTATGCAAGTTTGAACAAGCTTCACATTTTTGTCTATAAAATGAAAGTAATCACCTTGGCTACTCTGATGGCTAGATTGAAGATATGCAATAAATAGTAGTCAACCCTGTTGTCTTACTTTGGCCCATAGGCAGAGGAGACTCTGATGGGTTCCGTAACTTGTTGGTGGCCATGCAGCTAATAAATGGTGAAGATTTAACCCAGATGTCCGAGATCAAAGCCCTTGCATTTTCTGTCTGCTCTGCCAATGCTTCTGAGTTCAGTGTTACAGAGAAACTGTCGGAGCCAAGAGGAGCCTAAGGAGTCATGGCAACAAATGTAATGGGGAATCCCACTGGATGGGTTCCTGGGACAGAAAAAGGACATTCGATAAAAACTTAGAAAATCTGAATAAATGATGGGTTTTATGATACCCTGATGATAGCCTATCAATATTAGTTTAATAAATGTGAAAAATATGCCATTAATATAAAATGTTAATAAGGGGAATGTGGAAATGGGGTACATGGGTAAACTCTACACTCTTTTCTCAATTTTTCTGTTAAGCTAAAACTATTGTAAATATATCGTCCAATAAATAAGTGGAGGCAAGAGCAGAGTAGGGAAACAGAATTATTATGTGCTGTACTAAGCAGTTTGGACTGTATTTTGATGGTCTTCGGGAGCCTCTGAAAGATTCAATTGTAAAGTATGAATTCTAGTTGCCCTGTGAAAGTCCATGTATAAAAAGAGCCATAGATCAGGAAGGAGACTTAAAAAGCTGAGTGCCTGAACCAAGGCACTAGCAATGAGAATGAATAGGAGGCAGGAGGCCAGAGGATAAAGCATTAGAACTAATAACACTTAATCCCTGATTAAATGGGCTGAGGTGCTAAACGGAGGCAAAAGTAATGGTTTTCAAGTTGAAAATGAAATGTTGGGAAAAATTTACAAAAGAAAGGGAAATGGTCTAATTAAATATTTTAAACAATAGGAACAAAATCTGCTGAGAAAGTCATGAGTGGAAACCTACAAAGGTGGAGAATTTCCCATGGAGCTGACCTTCAATGTGTGGCAGTGGGTTTTCTGGTCTTACCAGAAACTACTTAAAGCCTGTCTTTTGTCAGCCTTCATGATGTGGTAATATCAGTTTGTAATGAGCAGTGTCAGTTGATTGACTACTTCTCTGAACATGAGTCTAGGTTTCAGTGTCCTGTTGCTCCAATAAGCGCAGCAGCTTTACACCTTCTGCCTGGAAGTGAATTAGGAACCTAGGTTGAGTGTGCTTACTTAAATCTTGGTTTATTCGCCTTCCACCAGCATGGCTGCCCAAGCTAATATTGACCGGTCTTCTTTCCACATACAATACACTCTTAGAATCATCAATAAAATATAAGCAAACAATTTAATACATCGTTTATCTTCGGGGAAATATAGGGATATCTCCAGGTATCAGAGTTGGAGAAATCAAACGATGCAACTTAAACTCAAGGGTATGAGTTTTAGATCCAGATATAATTCAAGAGAAAAGAGGACCAGATGCTAAAGGCCCACCACTATAAACTGAATGTTTGTGTCCCCCCAATTCATGTTTCATTAAATCTCCTAATTCCCAATGTGTGTGGTATTTGGCAGTGGGGTTTTGGGGAAGTGATTCGGTCATAAGGGTGGAGCAGTCATGCACGGGATTGGTCCCCTTATAAAAGAGACCCCAGAGAGATCCCTCAGCTCTCTGGCATGTGAGGACACAATGGGAAGGCAGCCATCCGCAAGCCAGGAAGAGGGTCCTCACTAGAATCCAGTCATACTGACACCTGATCTCAGACTTCCAGCCCCCAGAACTGTGAGAAATAGATTTCTGTTGGTTATAAGCCACCCAGTCTGTGGTACTTTGTTATACCAGCCCGAACATCTTAGATGCCCACGTAGGTGGAAGGATATCATTTTAGGCTAGATGAGAAAGGAGCTAGAAGAGCATCTCTGCACAATGCCTAGAGACTGAAAGGGCAGCAGCCCCAACTGCAGAAGGAGCTAGAAACTCATGACCACTGATTTGGTATCAACAGAGCTGTTTGCCCACTCAGGAGCCTTGGGTGAGAAAAATGTTCTCCCTTGAGAAATCCAGACATATTTGAAGGCAGGGTCTGAATTTATAGAACATATGAAATCTCTTATAGGGTAGAAACTTTAACTGTAAAAGTTAAAGTGAAGACTGGCCTGGAAACCCTTTGGACCCCAGCATAGGTAAATGTAACACTTCTCAGGAAGGCTCTTCCACAAAGCAGATCATGCAAGAACCCCACAGAAAATAAGAGAAAACCCCGCTGAAAGGAGCTCGGAGTTTAAAATGTCAAGTAACAAAACAAATGAGTCATGATGAACAAGTCAGCAGTTGCGACAAAAAGAATGATTAGCAATCCAGGAATCTGAGTTACGAGAACAAGCTGAAAGAAACAATACAATAAGAGACTATAAAATTTGAGAAAGGACCAACTAGAATTTCTGGAAATGAACGAGTATAGTCTAAAATTAACGCTTCATGGGAATGTTTGGGTAACCCAAGTATTGTCCTTGGACATTTTAAGATAGCGGCCAAGGATACCTCACAGGCTTCTTGTGTCTAGAGGGTGATCTGAAAACTTGCTGTTCTTTTGACATGTCACGACTTCCTGTAGTTCACGACCTGGAACCATGGAACCATTGAGATGGCTTCATTCCCTCCCTATATTTTTATCCTGAGTGAGTTTGTTTTGATGGAAAAGTACCTCATAGTCCCCTTTTGTCACCTAAAGTGTCATAGTGGATTTATTACTCATCATAATGATTTCCTAGTTCATGCTCACACAGTGAGAAAGATCCCTTTTCTCCTCTCACCTTCATCTCCATTGGCGAGAAGACCTGATTGATGCTTCAGAACTATGATTACAGAGACTCCTGTTACCTGTTAGCTGCCGCGGCAATTCCCTCTTCATGGGCGGGGGACCACCTTGACTGCAGGGTCCCTGGCACCCTGGACATATCACAGCAGTACAGTCTTCGTTTATGGTTAGTTATGCCTTGAGTTACACCTCCTTCTTCCTGCTGCCTTTGCCATTTCTTGGTAGATTCAAGTAATGATTCCAGCTTGGCATTTTACACTGAGACAGTAACTCTAATTTTAATTAATAGAAGAAGAAGGAGAAAGAGGAGGAGGAAGAGGAGAAACTTACAAGCACTTGAGTTAAAAGAGGAAGAATAGCAGAGTATAACTAAAAGCTGGCACATTATTTCACCTATGCTTTGTATGAACTAAATTTAAAGGCAGGAAGTTGTTCTTATTTGTCTCTATGCCCATAAAAGTACTAAGTATGTGTTAGATGCTTAGAGACACTTATTAAAAGTTTTAAATATTCCTACGTGTCTCTAAAATGGAATGTTAATTGCACAGTACAAGTTATTGGTCAGAATTCACTGAGACTAAATTCCCAATAATTGCGGCTTAAATAACATTATAACTTCTGTAAGTACAAAGATACCCCCAGGAGCCCAAATACGTTTCTTTTTTTCAAATCTAGCAAAAATGTTTGTTTGTTTATCCTTCTTATTTATTTTTATGCATACATACACACAGAGAGAAAACAAACCAAATTATATCTCAAAGGCCAAAACATGTTACTGATTATTTGCCCTCATGAATATTCTGGGTAGGGTCCTGCACCAGCCCGACTAAGAGAATAGGAACTGATACAGTAATCACTCAGCCCAGAGACCCTCATGAATGTCAGAACCCTCCTTAGCCTTGGACATGTACTTGAACATCGCCCCAACAAGAGAGAAGCAGAGAGGGGCATCTCAGGGCCGGCCCACTCCAAATGAAGCCAGGCCAAGAGGAAAACACACAGGAAGAGGCAGGTGGGGAGTATGAAGGAGGACAAGATCGCATGGCTAGCCGCCCTGTCCTGTCCTGGGTCAGGGCATGCAAGTCTGGGGAGGCTAGCTTCTCTCATCCTCTTTTGTCTTCTTTTTATAATAATTGTTTTATATTTCAATTACAGTTGGCATACAATATTCTATTAATTTCAGGTGTACAACATAGTGATTAGACATTTATATAACATACAAAGCGATCACTCCGATAAATCTAGTTCACACCTGGCACGATACACAGTTATTACAATATTACTGACTATTTCCCTATGCTGTACTTTACATCCCCACGACTATTTTGTAATTACCAATTTGTGCTTCCTAATCCCTTCCCATTTTTCACCCATCCCCCCAAACCCTGTCCTATCTGGCAACCATTAAAATGTTCTCTATTATCTGTGAGTCAAGATACGGAGGCAACCTGGGTGTCCATCAATGGAAGAATGGATAAAGAAGAGGTGGTCCATATGTACATGGAATATTCCTCAGCCGTAAAAAATAATGAAATCTACAACAACATTGATGAACCTAGAGGGTATTATGCTGAGTGGAGTAAGTCTGACAGAGAAAGACAAATGCCATATGATATCACATATATGTGGAACCAACAAGAACCAAATGAGTAAACAAACAAAACAGAAACAAACTCTTCTGATCCTCTGGATGGAACCCACAGACACTTCCTGCACGTCGGGGCCATGGGCAGACCTCCTACAGGCGATGCCATGGCCACCAGACTCGTGGACCAGCTTCCGCCTGTGCTCTTTATGGCCCCAGTGAGTTACCATGTGAGCCTGGGCTCTGCTGCTGTGTCTAACCCCGCCCCCTGGATTGACAGAGTACAGTTTTCTTTCATGATTGATTCTACCTGTACAACATGTCTGCTGCAGTGTATGTGTGTGTAGGAACCCGACCATCATGTAGAATATCATTTCCCTCAAAAATGGTTTACTCCCAAGGAACTGATGGGGTGGTAGGAAGCAGGGCAAGAGGATGAAAAGGCTCCCATCACTATTATACTCATGGTTTCACAGAATCACTGCTATAGGGGCCTTGGAAATGCTGCCATCTTGCCAGGGTATCAGGGTCTGGGGATAGATATGCCTTTCAGCAAGTAATTTATTGATTGTCATTTTTAGAGGCATGATTCTTTTAAGGGCTTCAAATCAGATTGGAAAAGGGTAGCTGACAATGTTTAGCACTTTGGAAAAGGAAGAGAAAGGAGATCAAATTTCCTTACCATTCTTAGTATGTTTCTACTCTTAAGTCTGTCGACTTTTCTCTAAATGTGATGCATCATAGTCTAGTGTTGATTTGATTCTAGAATTTGGAATAAACTATAGCTGGTTCGTTTTGTCATATTTTTTTCCATTTTTTCCCAAAGACAGTGTATCTGAAGGATCTCATTAGTAACCTGACAGATGAGCTTCAGGAGACCAAGAAGCAGTCTAGAACCGAGGTGTAATCTGTAGCTCTTCCAAAGGAACTAGCTTCCAGGTGAATGGCTGGAGGACAGAACAGCCTCCTTTCAAAAAACTGTTTTACCTTTTTAAGTTAGAAAAGAAAAATTCCATTAAGTCCATTTTTTGTTGTACCCCTAATCTGTTTCCGGGAAGTCTGCCGTGAGGGGAGGTTGTCCCAAAGTGACCATCTGCGCCCATGGACGGCAGGTGACTATTGCCCTTGACTGCACAGGCTGTGAACAAGCCTCCATCTGCTGTGGCAGCACCCACATTTTTATAATGAAATTCCAAGAAATAACAACAAACTCCAGATGGGTTTGGTCCTCTTCTCGCCAGTGTTTTGGGAGAGGCTAAAGCAGACCAGCCTGCTAAATTTATTTAATCGCCTTAATTGGTTTTAATATTTTCAGGGTCTGAACCATTTTGGAAGGAGAAGCAGATGCTGTGTGGTAGCTAAGTTTTTCACGAACGGCTGCTGAAATAATTACAGATCAGGAACCGCACAGTCAAAAGTGATCTTCACTTGAGTCAGTTTGGCAAAAATTAGATGACAGAAAAGTGGTCTCACAGTGGTTTGTCTGCTTACTCTTTGCATTTCAAACGATGAGGACACCAGCCGTCAGTTGCTGCACGATTATTATGTTTCAGGTGTTCTGACCATTTGCTCAAACATGCATATCCGTCCATAGTTAATTGAGAGCAACCCTTAAGGGTACTCACTGTGTGTAAGTAGCAGCACAGATTGGAAGAAAATGCAGGGAAAGAACTGTCTAGTTTTGGATATTTTGTACTGTTTCCAGAAAAAAAAGACAGTTTTTTCAGAAAATATTTTACTACAGCTTAATGGAAAAAGTTATGCAGCTTACTAACAATGTGAACAGTAACTAGGTGAAATTATAGGCTATTTTAGTCATTTTGAACATAGTTATTTAAGGAAAATGTGTTTTCTGAAAGACAGGCAGATAGAATGATTATGAAGTCTAAAGACAATATTTGTGGGGGAGAAGAGAGAAATATTCTTTCCACGAGGAAAAACAAGGCATGCAAGGAGAGATCATTTGGGGATCTCAACCGGTACTCAAGGCAACTAAAGAAAGTATTTCCTCTTTCGTGTTGTTAGGGATTGTTAGTAAATATGGTCAAAATGACTGAACACCTACCTCAAATCTGTGATTGAATATTAGTAGAATTTTACTTAATAAAGCATCTCAGTCAGTCTTGGTTCTTTTCATCTCTTCAACCCCACATTTTCCCCGATAGGACTAGTCACCTTCCATCAGTCACCCACCTCTCACCACCTCCTTGCCCTCCTGGCCCCCTGCCCTGTTGAACTTGAATAATTGCCTTGCCGATCACTGTCCTGCCGGCTTCTGTTGCCACAGTCTGTTCGCAACATGAGAGTCAGCGTGATCCTTACAAGCCTACGCCTGAGGCTTTCACCCCGTAGTTCAGATAAGTCCTGTGGCCTTTCGGGGTGCTCAGAGTCCTGAGGAGGGTCCCTGCAGTGATGCAGCTCGTCTTCCCATGCACGTCGTCCCTGGGCTGCGGCACACTTCCTTTGGGATGCTCTCTCCCCTTGGGGACATTGAAGATGCTCTTCCTGCTGCCTGGCACTGACTTGTCACATTTCATCACTTGCTGCCGCTCATCATCTGCTCAGTGAAGACCTCCCTAAACTTGATTTAGAGCTGAACCTTGGACACTGTATATCCCCATTTCCGTTTTTATCACCTTCTAACATACGATGTATTTGTTTACTTTTTTTATTTTGTGTATTTTCATTCTCAACTCCAGTAGAAGGGATTTTTGATTGTTTAACTGCTGAATTTCTCAATAACCTAAAGCGGCCTAGGCATGTTGTAGGGAATCAATAAATATCGATGGCTGAGTGAATGAATGAATGAGTGAATGAGTGAATGAATGAATGAATGAATGAATGAATGAATGAATGAATGAATGAAAATCCAACACATTTACAATTTAGTTTCTTCGTCATTTACTTACGTGTAATCTCAAAAGTGAATTTTAGTTCTGGGTCACCACTGGTTAACAAACGTTAACTGAAAAATAATTAATTAAAATTGCTTCTAACCATTCATTTGCTGATCTCTGTAAAGCTTGCCTCACCAATCAGCTGAGAATGGAAAAGAAAACTAGAAATCTGTCTCTCATTTACAAATAAAATCAGATTTATAAGGAACACTTTCCTGGCTGCCAAAGCTTAGCTGGTCCTGCACTTCATAAATACCTGCCTTCTTTGCCCCGTTCTTTCCAATTTGTTACAAACAAAAATACAAAAATTAATTCCGTGTGTGCTGTTTGCTTGTCAAAGAAAGAAAAGGGATCCTAAAAATCTATGTATGCTTTCTCAAGTATCTACAACAATGATGGGCTTGGGTCTGTGTTCTGACTTAATCCTGGCAACATCAGAAGTTGGGGGAGCAGAAAATGAGGCTGGAAGTTTTTCCATCTCTAACTCACTCGCATTGAATCACCACAAGTGATTCTTCAAAACACAAAACTGGGAACTATTATGCACCTATTTACAAGCCTGAGCAGGCAAATGATTGAGATCTCTGGTGTCAATTTATTACTAAAAATACGAGTGAAAGATAGAAAGTGGTTGTACAAAAAGCCAAAAACAATCAAAGAGTAAATGATGGATTCCCTTCATAGATTCATGTATATTTATATAACTGTACAATTTAACGGCTGGATGGATAGATAGGTAGGTAGGTAGGTAGGTAGGTAGGTAGGTAGGTAGGTAGATAGATAGATATTTTTTCCAGTACATTTTCAAGTTTTGAGCATAATTAACAAGAGGAATAGCCCTAATAGTGTGCCATATACCAAAACAAAGATTATTATTTGATTACATTTTCTAACTTGGCCAGAAGCAATATAATATAATTACAGTACACTTGAAATGAAACGTTAAAGCAGGAGAACATTTAAATTGGCAAAGCTATTATGTTGGGCTTGTGCGATTAATCTTGGAGAGGGATGGCAAACAGATTTTTAATGAGGTTTAAATGTAGGACTAAGATGGATGGATAGTCTGCACTCAGTCTCAAGACTGAGGAATCTGCCAATGCAGAGGAGGGCATCCATGCAAGGTCCACATGAGACAGAGGCAGTTTCCGGATGGTTAATTTTGTCATCCTTTTGCTTGTTTCTTTGCACTGTGATCGTTTATCTGTTACAGACCAATGTTAAGAAACACATAGATTGGAATTGTAGTGGCTCATTTCTTTGTTGACATCTGTAATTATTTCAATAAAACCCTACATGACATAAAAGTTAGTTGCTTTCCAAAATCCCATTAATGGAGTTTATTTCCCATATATATTTCTAACTTCACTTTTTGTCTTAATTTTTTGCTTCAGTTTCTGTTGACATTTTCCTCATCATAGTCTATTTCAATAACTAGCTTATTATTCTGAAAGAAATAATTTTATTTTTTTCATAAATGCATCTAGGATATCCAAAGATTAGAGCCTGGGGCCACAAATGATAAAATTGTCCACTGCCATGCCAGGAAATGGGCAATGAAGAACAAAGAAGTCAGGAAGCCCCAAGGCCAGGAGTCAAGTTGAGAGATCTCAGGCAGATGTCAGTGCTTTGCATTAGATCCAGTCCAAAGCAAATGCTGAGAAGCCAGGCCATGCCTGAAGAAAGGGAAGCAGATCACCAGTTGATGTCTCTGCCGGAGAGGCCATTGCAGTGAAATACAGATAACCTAGACTTTGCAATTAGAACTATGGTCTCTCTAGTCCTGAGCTCTTGGTTCTCGGTCAGAAATGATGCCCTCTGTTTGGTACGAGTGGCACAACTTGGAGACGTGTGTTGAGGTATCAGTATAGTGAGGAGAAGGGTGATTATTCATCAGTGAGGACAAATCTCCGTGAGTCTCTGCAGAGGCTTCAAAACCAGCTGCTATGGTCTGAGTGTTGTGTCCCCCACAATTCCTATGTTGAAATCCTAACCCCAGGGGGATCCTGTTAGGAGGTGAGGCCTCAGGGAGGGGATTAGATCCTGAGGGTGGAGTTAGTGCTCCTGTAACAGCGACTTCAGAGAGTTCCCTGGCCCTTCTACCCTGTGTGGATACGAGGGGAAGTCTGTGACCTGGAAGAGATTCCTCACCCAACCACGCTGTCGACCTGATCTCAGACTGGCAGCCTCCACAACTGTGATAAACACATTTCTGTTGCTTGTAAGCCACACTATCTGTGGGTATGTTTGTCACAGCAGTCCGAATGGACTGACACAGCACCGTGGCCTGGTTTCCCACCTGCAGTGTCAGTCACTTCCTACCCTTGTTTTCCTCTGTCACCTTTCGTTCATTCAGTTTAGACCATAGGACTCAATATAACCTGAGTGTCAAGTAACAGTGAAACAACGATTCTAATATCACTTTAGTCTTATGAAAATGTTTAAGCCTTACCCAGAATGTATGTAGAATCTACAGAGCATCTCTCGGAAGCAAGAACTCCGTCCTTCTTTCGTTCTAATCTAAAATTATTTCTTGGAAAATCATTTCCCCAAACTTGGAATGCAAACACTTGATTTTTTTAAAAAAACATCACTCAATTCTTTCCTCATTTACAAGTAATGTGGGCTCAACTCTGCAAAAATCCATTCCAGCTTGAAATTCAGTGGTTTTATTAATACTTGATTATTAGAGCTAGAATATTCTCAGGACGAGTTTGCCCAAGCACACTGAGGGGCAGGGCTCACAGATTCTACAGTGACTGGACCTGCTTCCTCTGGGTATTCCTTCTACAAAAAAGGCAATCACAGAGTTCTTGAAGCTAGACCACCTAGAGACACACCTCACGCTAGCAGCTGACGTGTTTCGGAACCATCTATTGACTCTGAGTCTGTGTGGGCCTACTGCCACCTGGCCTGTTTCTCACTCCTTGGTGTATTTTTACATTTAGTCTCGGGTGCTTATAAAAAGAGTTTGTTTTGGCCCGAGCCTGGGATAGTTGTGCCTTCTGCACTCTGTATGCATACCCAAGTTCAAGTTCAGATGAGATTTGAAAACGCTTCCCTTATTTATGTATAGTCACCCAATACATAATTATTCCACTAACTTCTAGGGGGGTTGAAATTCATGAGTAAACTATATACATAAAGTTCCCACCTTCTTGAACTTCATACCTCCTGAGGGAAAAGAGAAACTTCATAAAGAACAATGAAGAAGAACAAGGGGGGAAGAGTGAAGGGAGTGCCACTTTACAGAGAAGGGTCAGTTAAGGTACAATGATATTTGAGCAGAGCCATAAAGGAAGAAGAGAGGGACTGAACCTTGTCTGAGGGAAAAGAACCAGGAGTAGCAAGTGTAAAAGCCCTGGGGAACTTGAAGGAGACCAGCCTGGCTGTAATGGCCTGAGTGAGGGCCAGACCCAGGAACAGGTAGACAAATGCAGAGGGGCCACCTATGGGAGTAGAACATTTATCAATTAACAGGGACAACATAGTAGAAAACAGGAGAAAGTGCATGTTTTGGGTTCTTGTACACAAACACGTTTCTGAATATTACAATACAAGTGAAATCTAGTGTCTTAACATTTAAGTTATTAGGATGTAAAGCAAATTCAGAAATTGTCTGGACAATTAAGGAAACAGCTGACAAAGCTTTATTCTTTGCATTTCCTCCCTCAAATTTCTTTCTTGGATCATCCATTTTCTGTTCCATCTTAGTTGGTTGTTTCCTGAGATAGGCGGTGTGAAGATGTGAAGCCTTCAGCAGGCGGTGGGTGAGGGATGCCAAGGTCTCACCTATGTTGAAGGTGCTTTCTGACTGTATTGTAGAATGGATTGTCAGCGGCAGAATGTTCTAGAAGCAAGACCATTAAATCTGTTCTCCAAAAGGCCCAAGAGTTCTGTCCAATCCAGTTGGGTGATCTTGTCAAAATGATAGTAAATATTATTGTTCGAAAAAGGTTCAGCTTCATCAAAATTCTAAGAATGAACTTTGCAATATACGAATATCATTTTATCCTATTGCTTCAGGTATGAACCCTCAGACCCTTTATCAGTACACAAACCACAAGGTTTATGACAAGGTTTGTGAGAGGTGAGGAAAAGAATGTAGAATCTGAATTCATTTGTAGGTACTTGCAACAGATTGTTGACCTAAATGTCTATGTACAATCATAAAATATTAAACAGAAGTACAATATTGACTAAATGGCCTCCGGCGAGTGTACGCCTCACTCCTTCCATGTAGGTTAGAAGTTATATTAGAAAGGTTTTATTGTCATTTGTTTGAAGTTTTAAATGAAGCATCTTTCAATATCTTCCTGCAAGTTTTGGTATTTGTGCTATGTGGAGAGGTGCTTTTCTTGTCTGATAGAGAAATAAAAGAACTTTCTGGAAACATTGTCCATGTTGAGAGCAGGGTTATTTAGCCGTGCATACTGAGGAAGAACATGAAAGTCGGTCAACTTTAATTTTATCACTTTATTGTTTTTCTCTAATTGGCTTTTAAAAAGTACAAAATAGATGAATATCTTTATCTCTCAAACTCCTGTAGTTAGTAAGACAGAAGAGTACTTTTCCATCGACTGTTGCTAAGTGGGACTTGTAATGGTGCAGTTTTTGTATCTAAGGTGCTACTTACTTCTCTACATAAAGTGGCAAATTTGAGACTGAAGCGCTGTTTTCAGAGATAAGATTTAACTGCACATCTCGGACTCTGATCATCATATTTTGAAAACAGAGTTCTTTTTATCACCAACAGCATCGTTGTACTAGTTTAAACTTTTAAACTCTGGAAACTAGTAAAGTCACAATGAAAAAAAACAAAATGTATTGTATCCTTTTTTGCCTGCATCAAGCCCTCTGCTAAGCACTTTCCATGCATTGTCTCATTTCATTTTCACCTTATTTATTTCTTCTTTATAACAAGTCTTTGTCAGACCAACACTATCAGCTCTACTTTACAGATAAATATAGTGAGATGGAGCAGCCTAGGGGGTTCAGCCTCTAGGCATTTGGGGAAAGAGCTAGTTTTAGGGATCAGGGAACCCAGTGTTTTACCAGTCTGAATGTGAATCACTAAATCCAAATGATCTCTGCAGAACTGAAGTTCCTGGAATTGTGCACTCTGGTACTATTTTTAACATGGTCTTAGATCACATTCTTTACTTCATCCCCTCTACTGTGAAAATCTCACGTCTGATCTCCTGGACTTAGGTGAAGTTAAGATAAAACTAAGGCAAGTAAAAGTTAGGAGCAGGAAAACTGGCATGAAAAAGTTCAGCCCACTGGCTTGCAGCAGGAATTCTAAGAAACTTGAGTGTGTAATGTGCCTGTGATTCTCCAAGAGGAAAGCAGAGCCGGGAGCATTTCCCTGATGCGTACGGCTGGCCATGTCCGGGAGCTGCTGTTCGTATCCTAAGGGATACTGCTCCCGGCTTCAGTCAGAAAAATAATGAGCTAGAGAGGCAGGGTTGGCTCTCTCTCTGGCTCTCTTCCCAGCCTTTTTACCTGTGTCTGTTCAGAGACTGAAGTTTTCATTAAGGGAATTTCCCCTTCGCACACTGGCCTGGAAGTCCCCCGGCCGTGACGCGCGTGTGGAAATGCACTTCAGAACAGCTCATCCCTGTGTCTATTTTCCGGATCACGGTATTTCAAGTTTACTCATTCACTCAGAATCCACCTGCTGGTTGGGACTTCGCTCCCATCCCTGGATGTATGACCCCCACCATGCATGTGTCCCTCCCTGTTGGAATGTGGAACAGTTCTCAGAACCTCCCCATTGGGTTTCCACAGAGATGCTCTCTCATGCCCTCGCAAACCCATAGTCACGTTTCAGAGTTTTGAAGTCAGCAAATTCTCAGGGATTTTCCAAAGTATATGCATTGGGGAAGCCTGGAGAAAGTGAAGGGGTCAAAGGTCAAAGGGCTTAGTAAGATTCTGTTTAAGCACTAACTGAATGCCAGACTGTTTGGCTCTTTACATGTATTATTAAGTCTTTAAATCTTAACACCTGTTTTAAGTCCGTACTCTTATCATGACACAAAAACTTGCTCAGCTAGGAAAGTACAGAACTAGAAGTTGGTTGAAGCCCAGGGGTCAGATTCCAGAGCGTGTGTAAGTGACACTGGGCTCTTTTGCGTCTCCTCAGTTAATGTGATTGTTAAGTTTTTAAGGAAATTAGGAACATAAGGGGATACAATCAGAGAGATAACCGGGGACTCCAGTAGGCAGCTGAATCCAGATGGAAACAGACATTCCAGCAGTGCAGATGGGCATGCAGCTGGAGGGCCATGTTTTTGGGTCTTGGAGTCATCCAGAGTGGTGACGAGAATCTGTTCTGAGGGATGTTCTAAAGAGAATCCTGTGCATGAATAAGAGGTGGCCCCAATGGCTGCATTTGGGGATCATCAAGTCTGACTCTTAGGGGCCACAGATAACATCACCTGTTCTGTCCCAGTGAAGAATCAGTGAGTATGCGATTTCTTATGAAAATAAGTGGAAAGCATGCTAATGTGGGATCAAGAGCGCTAGCACCACCACTGACTAGCTCTGTGACCTGGAACAAAGGATGTTACCACTTTTGATCTTAAAAATGTGGATAATATCACCGAGGGTGTCATACGAATTAATGTGATGACATGTCAATTGTCATGCAAATATAAGGTGGTGAATTAATATTGTTTCTCCATTGTCGAGCGAATATATATAGTAATTCGGCTTCTAGCATATTTGAGGTTCTGAGACTATCTGTAGAAAATAGTTTCTAGACCTTTGCTCTGCATAATTGTTTTGAAAAAGAAAATTTGTGATAAAATTTTTAATTAACAGAACATATTTAAGGCTGCCCCGCACCCCAGGTGTTGGGGTTGGAATGTGCAAGTATGCACCTAGGTAAACAAGAAGAATGTTCTCTACTCACGTGGAATAGGCTCTTTGCTGGGTCACAACACCCGTGTCTAGATGCTGGTGTGAGACTAAAAATCTGCGTAAACGCCAGTTGCTATAAATAGACTATCAAGTAAAGCTGGAGGATTCCCCTGAAGTGAGCGCCTAGTACTTGCTCACCACGCCCTGCTTTGCACAGCAAGCATGCAGAGCAGGCATGCTTTACACACACTGGGAGAACCAAGGCTGTCTCCTTGAAGCAGGGGAAAAACCAAACACAATTCTTCTTCCCTTGGGACACATCAAGAAGTAGAAGACCCATTAAAATCTATTGCTCAGATGATTGAATTAGATTCTAAATGAGTGATGCTAATAAGTGCACATTTGCCCAAGTGGGTAAAGACTGAAATGTAATTTGCTGTCTTGTGGATGCTGTATTGTGCAAAGACTAATTCCTAATAGTGGATTTAAAAAGTCCCATCGCCTTTAATTGTATTAATTATATTAGCATTCATTCTCCTGGCATCTGAGAGGTTTCATTTTCCCCAGATAGATAGATACATACATACATACACACATACATACTTACTTACATACATACATACATACATACATCTCCCATTGCCAATGGGGAAGATTTATGCTGACAGAATCTAATAGCATAAGTATTAATAATTTTGTGTTGTTTCTCAAAGGTGCCTAAGCAAGCAGCCTTGGTCTGGATGGAAAGCAAAATACTAAAGCCATGTTATATGTGAGCACTTTCATTCTGAGCAGAACAAACCTTCCTTGATAAGCATTAGTTACTATTATTTAAAGTAAAAAGTCATTTTTTTGTCGTGCCCTTATTTCCTCTCCTGTTAGAAATGTAGGATCACTTTTGGAATGACAGAATGATTGATTTTTAAACCAACGCATCAAAAACTGAAAAGTGAAAAGGAGGAAGGAGGGGGACGTGATTCCCAGAACTTTCTAAGCTATCGCTTAAAGAAGAGACTTTAAAGGTCACCTCTTGCTATTTAATTTGAAATTCCTGGAGGATACTTGGAAAACTAAATCAAGTCCAACTGTCTCATCATCTCCTCGTGAGAGCGTAGGGACAGGCCACCTCCGTGGCAGGCAGTGTGCTTCACACAAACATACATGGTTTGGATAAATTATTTCCACTAACAATGGGAGGATCACAGTCATAGAGCACGTACCCTGTGATAAAGTGAGCTAGCAGAAAATTAGAAGGGAGTCCAGAAAACAGTATTATTATCATCGCTAGACCTGTAAAACAAAGGGTTCTTTGCACCCGGCTTCACCTTGGAAATGAAGAGGAAACATAATACTGACTCTCTCTTCCCTCTCTTCTTCATCTGAGTTAAGCACCTTTTAAATCCACTTCAGTTTCACTTTTCAGTCTTCCACTTGCCTTTTCTACCATTTCCCCGAAAATAAGACCTAGCCGGACAATCAGCTCTAATGCGTCTTTTGGAGCAAAAATTAATATAAGACCCGGTATTATATTATATTATATTATATTATATTATATTATATTATATTATATTACATTACATTACAGTATATTATATTATATTATATAAGACCTGGTCTTATAGTAAAATTAGACCAGGGTTTATATTCATTTTTGCTCCAAAAAGGCACATTAAAGGTGATTGTCTGTCTAAGTCTTATTTTTGGAGAAACAAGGTACTACCAATATTTGGATGCTTCAAAGAACTTGGCACCAAGTGTTCTTTCTAAGCTGAAAGGAAGGAAGGAAGAAATGAAACAAGGAAGGAAGGAAGGAAGGAAGGAAGGAAGGAAGGAAGGAAGGAAGGAAGGAAGGAAGGAAGGAAGAAAGGAAGGGAGGAAGGAGGAAGGAAGGAAGGAGGAAGGAAAGAAGGAAAGAGGAGAGGGAGGGAGGAAGGGAGTGAAGGAAGGAGGAAGGGAGGGAGGAGGGGAAAGAGGGAGGGGTTAGTGCGTATACTATCCAGTTTAAACTTTGCAGAACTTAAGTACTTCCAACTTCAATGTCATGATGAAAAAATGGAAATTAAATTATTTACCAGCATTCAGTTTCCAAATACTCAGAAAATTGCTAGGTATTTGTAAGAAAGAATCTAAAAGATTACTCTTCTCAAAAAATCCCCAAAACTTTCTGTTATAGATATTCTGTTACATTATATTTTGAGTACAGAACTTGGAGATATCAAAAGATTTTCTAAACAAAGAATGCATTTGATTTTAATATAACTGAAATCGATTTAGAACATATAAAACCAAAATAAATACTATGTTAATCTTATTTCATTTATTTATTATATTTTTAAAGGTAGGATCCTAATATCATCTGAGCAGTGTTTCAGAAAATATAGGAAAACCCACATAGAAAGGAACAAAGTAAATAAGTTGCCGCTAAATAGTTCATTCTATAGCTCCTTTTAAATAGGTTAAAGAATATAATGCGTTAATGTTGATAAGGTAAATTTTGATTTGTAACAGTACTCCATAAGAGAATGAGTCTCAATTCTCCATAAAACAATCCTATTTCTATTTATTAAAAAGTTACATTTCATCATCTATTTAATGACTTTCAAGCAGGGGAATATAAATCTAGCAGAAACAAATGATTTTTCAAAAAGAAAAGTACAAGTATGTGTGAAAGAAAAAAAAAGGAATCATGTTATATCTTTACCTAATGTAAAACAAAATGCCTACTTACACAAATGCATTTTGAATTTGTTTTTAATGAGGATTTCTTTTTGTGCGGGAAGGGGTGTAGCATTGCTGGTGGTACCGGGCTATGTGTTCCTTCAGTATACTAGAACCAGAAAAGAGCTGGCATCGATGGAAAACTCTTCCTACTTGTCATAAATAATTCTCCAGTTCCCTGACATTCTGAGTCTACTTCTTTCTGTTCAAACTCCATGAATTATAATAAGCTGTGACAGATTTCCCAGTGATCAGAGCATTGCAGGACAATGGTGAAGAAATTGTGATGAAGTCTCAATAAATCTAGAAATGACAGTTTCACATTCTTACAGTGTCCTTTGTCCAAAGGGAGTTAGAAAGTTTTGTAGAACACTGTGGGCAGCTTATAGTGCTGTGGCTGCTGATGTCAGTCTTGATAACAAGGTTTGGGCCTCAGGAATCAGCCCCTGATAGACAGTCACTATCTATCACTGACATTGGCACATGAACTGAAGATGGTGTCGAATATTTATTAGCAGAGTAGTTGTGTCTGTTATGAGGAAGAAGTGGTGTTTTAGGAGGGAGGCGTAGTAGAGAGAGCACAAGATTTGAAGTCACTGAGATCTGGGTTTTAACTCCAGCTGCCTTTGCCATTGTCTAGCTCTGTGGCCTTGGGCGAGGCACTTTGTTTCTCTAGATGATGCCACTTGCCTTTTAGGGTACTTGACAGGGTCTCTATTGTTTATGTAAAGCACCTGAAACACAGGGGCTCTGCTGTTGATGAGTAGAATGTAAGATTCTCCTCCAGGAATTTCTTCAATTTAAAGTTGATCAGTATAATATACACATATTATAATGGAGTTCAAACACGGGCACTTCAAGCAAATACTGTATGTTGCTGAGTATAATGCACACTTTTTTGCCCAAACTTGTGAGGGAAAAATAGGAATGCACATTATATATGGTAGTACTAATTCTGTATCCATACAAATGTTTTTAATTCTTTTATTTATGCTTATGAATTAAAAGTGAACTCTAGAAATCAATAATGATATCCGTATGCAAAATAATGCCCTGGAATATGATCATTGGTTTTGTTGAAGTTACAATGAACTTGCAACCACGAAGCGTTCTTGGCCTTCTATGATGCTTAAATATCATAAATGTGTTACCAGTACATAAAATTTCTTGTACCATAATATGTTAAAAAATGAATGCTAAAATTCCTTTATAACACAAAAATCAAGGATCTAAATGTAAATAAATAAAAGTTTGAATTTAAAAATTAAATTAAATTAAATTAAAACAAAAGATTTTTTCCCTTGAAAGTTTGGGCCAAAAACGTGGATGTGCATTATACACGACAAAATATGGTATATTTACATATTCAATGTGTTTCAAATGGCAAAATTCTTCAAATTTCGATTTATATGAACTATTTCAAAAGAAGTTTACATTTTTGTGTCGAGTTTTTTGTTGTTGTTTTTGTTTTTGTTTTTCCTGAAACCAGCCAATACTGTATGAGTTACTGGATACAAGTCAAAATGTTTGTTGGAATAACACACTACAGTGAAATAAACAGGTAGAATGAATACAACCCTAAATAAATCTCACATCAGTCAGCATCTGGTTGTATTTTGCCTTTTTGAAAAATATATATTAGATATTGTTGTCTAATGGCATCATTAACGAAACCCAAACAAAGATCTTTAAGTTTTAGCTGATCTGAGCTGTAGAAAGTGAATGTCCTTTGGCAGGGAGCAACTCCATAACGATTTCCCAGCTTCTCCCTATACGTCAGTGTTTCCAGTCACATAAATATTTGTTGAAATTCTGTCATCAAATTCTGGAGTTTAAATTACATGACCTAAAATATTTGCATTTCTGAAAATCTTGAAACTTCCTGGCATTTTAAAAAGGTTTAAATCACATTCATTTTTTGTTTGGGGATTTTTCTTTTTGTTTTTTTTTAGAAAAGCCATACAATTTTATTTTTATTTTGGGGTATATTTTTCCATAGCAACTCAGTTTCCCTTGGCAGAGCATGAAATGTATTTCTGTTTACCAATATATTCTCTTCATTAATTTCAGCTATAATAGCTGAAAGACTAGGAGACAAAAAAGCAAATATTGAATTCCATTTGCTCTTTTTATTGATGTTCTACAGTCTGGCTTTTCATCCAGTTTATGCCAGTATCGGGTACTTAGCCCAGGGGGATGTAATAGGTCTTAGGAGTGCAAACGTAGCATCATTAAAACAAGTAAATCCATTATTTTTAAAGTTTCTTCCTGAAGTACATTTAGCTTTAAATGTACAATTATGTCTGGGATTATCCTTGTAATCACCATGGAAATTATCACTATTGAGGCAAACAACAGAGGAAAGCAATCTTTGGAGTGCTATGGTTGCCAGTTGTATTTATTTGGGTATAAATAACTGCATGATAATGCTAAATAGAAGGATATGACATTATGTTTATTTTTTTTAAACAAAAGGCTATGTTATTCACATGTATTGTTTGGTCTGAATGAGACTTAATCAGTTTTCTTTTTAAATTTAAAATAGGCATATTAGAGGACTTAGGCAAACACATTACATCTTTAATGTGTAAAGTTTATAAATAAAAAATAATGTCGAAAATGTTTTGTATAATAAATAGTGTACCATTAGGATTTGGCATTTTAGTCAGATGTTACTGTAATATTACTACCTTTCTGATAGTTTCGACGGAAAATTTTCAAAGAATATAGGGCATGTATGTTGTCTTTGACGCATAGAGTTTGGGGGAGAAGAATTATGCTGTATTTGGCCTGTGTCTAAATTCTAGCCATGACTCTGCAACTAAAGTAGGGTGATGGGGGAATAAAAGGCCTACAGCCTGCAACTCTTATATTAAATATGGCTTTTGTATTAGATGAGCTATAAAGCCCCTTTTCTGTATTGATCAGGGTAAGAGCTCATGAACTTCAAAACTATGGTTATTACACTTAAGGTATATCTGTAATTCAGAAATGGATAGTACCTAACCTGTATATATAGGAAACTCTGGTCTAAAGTTAATATTTTTGTCCTTTTTTAGAGTTTCTATAAACCACAGAACTTGTGCAACAATAAAGGACCCTTTGTATTGAGGACTACTCCCATTTGCCTTATGTCTACCCCACGTGACAACTTGTAGCAGTGAGAATAGTGTATTAAAAGAGAAGCTAGACATTTGAAATGAGGGTAATGGATTATTAGTATGATTAATTAGGAAAGAGCACTTACCAATAAGAACAGAAAAATACAAAAATTCTAACAGAAAAGTGTGCATAGGACATAAACATACTTGCATAACTACCAAGAAAAGAGTAAATATTGACAACTTATATAAAAGTGGAATCAAACTTGTTAAAAATCAAAGAAACCGAAATTAAAAGGGTTGTCATAGGCTGAATGTGTATGCCCCCCCAAAATTTAGAGATTGAAATCCTGACTTCTGAATCGACGCCTTTGGAGTACCATGAGGGTGGAGCCCTCATGAATGGGATTAGTGGCCTTATACAAAGAACCTCAGAGAGCTCTCCAGCCCTCTCTGTGTCATGTGAGGGTAGAAGAAAATGGCACTCTACACGCAGGAAGAGGGAATCTCTCCAGAACCAGACTGAGCTGGCACCCTGACCTCTGATTTTCAGCCTCCAGAACTGTGAGGAAAAAGTTCTGTAGTTTATAGTCAACCAATTCTATGATATTCTGTGTTAGCAGCCCAAGCAGACTGAGACATGAAGATATACCACTTGTAACTACAAAATTAAGAAATACATATTTTGTAATACTCAGTGCTAGCTTGGGGGCAGTGATTGCCTCCCTTCATAACACTGGTAAACTGCAGGCAGAGAGAGAAGATTGTCCTAATTTTTCTTTTAAAAAGTGGCAATATGTGCGGCACCCTTAAAAATGGTTACAGCCACTGACCATTTAATTACATTTGCAGAAATCAATCCTAAGGAAATTTTTTTAAAAAGACTATGCACTCCTTTGTTTGAAAACAAAGGAAACTCCAGTAAAAGGCGAATAGTTAAGAAATCACAGTGCATCGATTGGTTACAGCAGTATGCAACCATTAATTTTTAACATGATGATTAGGAAAACTACTGACAATAATGTTAAGAGACAATGCCATGTATGCCAATTATAATACACACATGAAAAGCATGATATCTCTGCTTAAGTTGTATATCAATATAATGTTAATGTTATATTTATATCTCTTGGTTGTAGAATGTGATCAATTTTTATTTGAAATATAAATTTATTGTCCCTAAAATTTCAACAAGAAAATAATACAGATTTGATAATCAGAAAAAAGGACATAACCTGAACAAAATTGTTAAATGATTAAACACTTTTTTTTTTTTTTTTTTGGTCCAAAAGCATGAAAAGAAAAAAGTCCGTAAAGTAGCTGCTTTGGGACATATTTTTAAGTTTGAAAGCAGTCTTTTTCCAGAAACTCCTCTTTTACCTTGGAGCTTTGATAAAATGTGGTCCTGTGAAGAAGCCTGCTGCGCTGGACATCAGGGAGGCAAACCTGGGGACCTGCTGGCTTTGCTTCCCCGTGCTAACCGCTAACATGTTAGGCGGATGGATGTGAGAACTGATAAGACAGCTCTCTCCAGCAGTGTTAGTCATGTCTAAGAGCTTCAAGTTTTCCCATTGACACCATCACTGGGGGGCATGACTGCTCTGTTGCAGAGCATGACATACAGCCAAGCACTCTAATCCTAGAAACGTTTAGGGTGATCTGTGCAATAATGTCGTCTATGGATTTTATGGTAGAACTTGCCAACAGCACCTTGACTGACCCAGGTTGGACATGTATAGTAAAGGATCTTGCTAGTGAAACTCACAAGCCATGTCACAGAAATGTAAGAAGCCACCCATTTTATAAAAATGACATATATATTGGGAGAGCTTTTGAAGCCAGGATCTACATGCAGAAAGCAAGGAATGTGGGCATGAGAAGATATAGTTTAGTGTAGAGAGCCTAAGTTTGAGAAGGGCTTTTTTATCACTCGGCCTAATGCTAATGCTATAAAAGGAAGACCGCTTTCCAAATCTCTCGGAATAAAACTGTAGCAGATCATACTCTCTGGCACCTGTAAAGATGGTGAATTCCTTGGAATGACATTATATTCAGTAGATCCATTGAAAGTTATCTTATGTTCAGTCAACGTTTATTGGGTGTCTGTGTGCCAGACTCATGGAAGATATTGGTCCTGCAAGAGTGAATGAAATAGAAACCATCTTCATTCTCGAGGAGAGTATATTCTTGTGAAGAGACCGTAACAGGTAACTAGCACTAATAATATAATGTTATGTAGAATTAAGGGACATCTCAAAGAGAATAATATATCATTCAGGAAGCTTTCAGATGCAATGACAGAGAAGCCAACAGAACAAATTAATTTAGTCTCTCATTTCTCTTGAATCGCCAATCAGCCGAGTCATTAGGGACCAGATGCGTTCAGAGTCTGCTTCACTGTGCTTCATGCTGTCTTTATCCTATGAATGTACACCCCCTGCCTCCATCCTATGGTTCCTCAGATGGCTCAGGCCGCTATAAGGCCACCTGCTATTTGTCCATGTTAGTTGAGAGACACTGGCTTCTTGATGAAGGACTGATCCAAATCTTGTTGGCATCACAATGGCCAGTAACAATGTGGTGTTTGGCTGGGATACTGTGGTCTCCTGTGTTCGTTGACAAAGCCTAAAGATGCTGAATTCTACCATGAATTCACTATTCATTTGAAACAGTTGATCAATTAATCTGCTTTCAAATACAGGGACAATGAAATGCTAGTGAGACAAAGCATAGGTTTCTCTTACAATCAGTTAGCTTTTTCCAGTTACTGTTTCTAAACTGAGTGAAACAAAGCCGATATTCTGAGTACCAATGGAGAGTAATTAATCACTTTATTTATCCATTTATGTAAATGAAATCTTGCCATTGTTAAGCAGCCAATAAACAGTTGCTGTCCCTTTGGAATAAATGGATTAAGTGGGAGAAACTAATGTTTATCCAATGAGTACTTTTTGTTATGCCCACGCAATAATGTTGGTATTATAATGCTGTCTTGAAACTAACATGGTATTTTAAAATCTTACTCAAGTTTCACACTGTTGAGAAAAAACAGATTGAATTTCAACCTGATTTTATGTGATTTCCAAAGGAAAAACATTTCGTCTATAGCGCACTTTTTTTTTTCTTTTGGGGGGCGCAGCCCACCATCCCTTGTGGGACTCGAGGAATTGAACTGGCAACCTTGTGGTTGAGAGCCCACTGGCCCATGTGGGAATCAAACCGGCAGCCTTCGGAGTTAGGAGCACAGAGCTCTAACCGCCTGAGCCACCGGGCCGGCCAGTAAACTTTTCTCATTGTTTATAGTATTGGTAAATATCGTGTGGTTTAGTGTTTTTTTTTTCAGTTTTTTTTTAAAGTAACGTTATATAACTTAAGGGAATGTAAAGATAAGAAACTAGAACATCAAAATAAGGAGGAAAATAAAAATGAAAAATTGGAAGAGAATTTTTAACTAGAGAATTTAAATTAATCTATAGGTATCTGCACATACTTATATAAAGATAGAAACGTACATGTGGTGTGTGTGTATGTATGTATGTGGAGACTGAAAGGTCAAAGTGTAGAGTTACTGTTATAAAAGTGTCCTGCATTGTATACCAATGCCATAGTACCATTGTATTTTCACTGTGTGATATTAATGCTTGTCTTCAGGTGTACTTATGGTAAAATGCTGATATAAACCAATATGCTCTTTGATTACTTACTTCGTAGTGCATATTCATGATTGTAATCTCATAAGATGTATTTACCCCCTCACTATCCTGTTGATTGAAGTCTCTTTCTTTCCTTGAACTTCAGAAATGATTTAAGGTTCAAAGCCAGAACACAGTGGTTCTGAATTTACCCTGGGTTCACCCCTTGAGCACTGAGAAACCCTTCAGCAATTGAAACCCATTTCCCAAAACTATTCAGTACTCACAATAAGGAAATCTAGAAGCTTTGTCCAACTAACCCTCTTTCTCTTATCAAGGGTGAATGAATATTTTTTTTTTTAGTTATTGTGTCAGTTATTTCCAATTAGCATTAACACAGTTGATTTCCTCTGCTTACTTGTTCAGTGTCAATGTTAGCCGTATTTGTCATTATCTGAGCGACTAAGCCAAATCTACAACAAACTAGACAACTCTGTCTAGGCACAGGGATTCTAATGTTCCAATCTTTTAAGTATATATCTATATCTACATACTTTTTTAATACAAAAATGAGTCCAAGAAAAAGCATTCATACACAAACTATTTTAATAACATGCAAATGTTCTGTTTCCACATTCTGTTAAACAGAAGTACTAGTACCTATATAGAATGTACCAGTTTCGTAGGTATGTAGTACCTTTTACATGGTTATCTCTTGGAAGCTATAGTGGAGTGTGTCATGGATAGCTCTTCATTAAAATAAAATTAAAAATTGAGCTACTGTTAAATAAAAGATGAGATTGATGAGGTATTTTTCACTTTCATAAAATCTAGATTTAAATTTGATGTACTGTAATTAGAAAAACATAAAAGTTTGAACAATTAATGGCACTATGTCAAATGTTCACCTGTAAGCATGATTATAAAGAAGGATAAACTAACCCACGGAAAAATACAGTTAGTCTCTCTTGCTTAATTAGGTTGAAATTGATCAGAACAAAACAAATTAACCCAATTATACATTATACTATTTAGGAAAATCGCTTATAGTTCTGTTAAGGAAAATAGGAATGACAAAAAATAGATTTATTGTGTATATTATAAAGGGCAGAGTGTTTTTCCAACATTCTAATCTGCCTGGATTTAATCTGTGTGTAACTTACAGACCTTATGTATTCACGTATCCTATCCAATTCGAAAGTTCATTTATTGAGAATTTAGTTTGCATGTGGCTGTAATTAAATCTTAATATTAAATTCAGATGATTTTTTAAAAGCCTTACATTACTTATACTTCAACTTTTGTCAGACTAACTATAAACAGTATTTTTTGGAAAGGAACTTGTAAAATTAATCAAGAACACTAAAATAGTTTCATTGTTTGTCCTGGCAATGGCACCTCTAAAAATCTGTTCAAAGAAAACAACCAAAATTTTATAAAGTTATTTATTACAAGAATACATACATTTATACATATTTACTGATATATATGTATATATACATATATATGGCATTTATTTAAATAAATATGTAACCAAAAGAAATTGGAGATAAACTAAATGATCAAAAGTGAGGTAACTTTAAATTGTAGTATATCCATAGTGGACTGGTGTGTAGCCATTATGAGTTATGTTTTCAAGGAATAAAAGACTGGGAGAAATGCTTACAAAACAGTGGCAAATGAAAAACGTATGAATTTAATTTTATAAAACAATAAAATTAAAAAATAAATATGTTAATGGATAATAGGGGAAGAAAAATAAATGAAAAATTTACAATGATTGTCTCTTACAGGATTAAAGTAATTTTAATTTTTTAACTTTACTGAATTTCTACATTTTCACTATAATATGAATTACTTTTATATTTTTTTCACGTCAATGATATTTTTAAATTGAAATTTATTGGGGTGACAATTGTTAGTAAAGTTACATAGGTTTCAGATGTAAAATTCTGTAATACATCATCTATATATAACATCGTGTTTTCACCACCCAGAGTCAGTTCTCTTTCCATCACCATATATTTGCAGCTTTGTTTACGGTGGCCAAGACATGGAAACAATCAAAGTATCCTTCAATACATAATTGGATAAAGAAGGTGTGTTGTATATACACAATGGTATACTATTCTGCCATAAGAAAAGATGAAATAGTGTCATTTGCGACAACATGGATGGATCTTGAGATTATTATGTTAAGCAAAATAAGTCAGACAGAAAAAAGTCGAGAGTCATATGATTTCACTGATATGTGGTATATGAAACTGAAAACAGCAAAAGAATAATACAAATGAAGAAAAACTCATACTAGACACAGATAATAGTTTAATGGTTACCAGAGGGTAAGGGGGAAGGGGAGTGGTAGATGAGGATAAAAGAGATCCAATATATGGTGATGGAAAGATTACTTTTATTTTTTTTTTTTAAAATCTTGAAAGTCATCAAGAGAAAATGGATTGAGGGGCAGGAAAAAAAAAAGTCATCCTGGACAAGTTTAGGAAAAAAAATAGATTAGAAAGCCATGCAAGCCTATTCGCTACTGCAATTTTTATGTCAGAAATTTAAAGATGGAAAAAGCATAAGGTAATTAGGGCCCAGAATTATGCTAATGGAAGCACATATTGGAGAAAATATCTGGTTAATAGTCACATTAACTGATGATTAAGGGAGAAGACAGTTTGATTGATGTACTTTCCCCAGACACGGTAATGGGGCTGAGACGCTGCCTAGCAGCAACCCGAGTGCAGTGAGAGCTGGCTCCCATTCCTCATTGGATGTCTGAACAGTTTTCCTTTTTTAAATTATAAATATAATGGGCTCGATAATAAAATGGCTTGATGAGAGCTTTTACGTTTATGTCAACTGTGCTCTATACAAGTGAAATTATACATTACATTACATTACAACATCACACAGTCATAAGAACAATTTTGAAGTATCACTTGTTTGTTATTAACTCTATGACACATTTTATTAATAAACAAAATTAATTAGCAGACATAATCCTGATGTATTATTTTTTTAAATTTTGCCTCACGGCAAAACTATTTTCCTTAAAAAAAAAGAACACTGTAATTGTAATACATTATGTTTTCAGCTCTTTAGATAAAATAAGAAACAAACATTTTCAAAACTCTTTCTGGCAACTCTGGATATTTTCTATCCAGTTTATATCTTTTCATGAGAGACAATTAGGCATCAACAAATATATATTCTCTACCTGATTATATTGACATTATACTTAAGTTTGCATATGAATGTGTTCAGCATATAAAAGTTAAAATACAGTTTGACAAGTTTATAGATATTAGAGCTTCAGGAATAATTGTAATCATACTATCTAAAGTTCAGTTGTAATTTGGGGAGGAAATATATCTGTTTGTACATTATATTTTCCCAACATATACTTACTTTATCATACATATGTAAAAATACACATATTGGCCCTCTAACATCATTTTAACGGTGAATATTGGGACATTTATTTTATACTGCTGGTATGGTAACATTTCCAAGCAGTAGTTACAAGTCAAAATACACTTTCGTCTTCTCAGTTTCTGACTGTAAGACTAGATTGTGTCCCAGTTATGTCTCACTTGGGGATTCTGTTCAGTCAACGTTCTCATCCAATAACAGTACATAAGAATTTTGGAAATACATTTTATTTGCTCAGAGATTTTTATAGGAATTGCAATGTCCTCAAAGTAAATTGCCTATCTTATTAAATAATTTTAAAAACCTACACACTAGGATCATAACACATCACCAGTAAAGCCTTACACTGCCAGCTGTCTGGGAAAGTAGAAAGTGAGCTTGAATAAAACCCTACATAATTTTAAGTTTGAGATAAGATGAAGCATGCATCACGGAGAATTTTGATGCAGTAAACCAGTTTTCTCCATTGAGAAACGTTAGTGTAGATTAAAATGTATGAGACCATGTATAGGCAAAGGAAAATATGTTAGATTGAGCCACTCATCTAAATAATATATTTACTTGAATATTAAAAATGGAGCCTTTGAATTTCAGGTGAATTACAGGGAGAAGACCCTATTCCTTGTTGTTCTAGAACAGTCTGGTTTATACATGCTGTCCAGATAAGACTATTGATAGAGCCCCCTCTAGCCTTTCTCAAAAAATGGCCCAGTTTGGACCATAAAACTATTCATGGGGGAACTAATCACTTTTGTTTATCACATCCTCCTCCATGGAGCCCATTCACAAGAAATTAAAAAAATAAAAGCAAATGAGTGTTTGATTTCCTGTTTTTGGCTAATTAAGGTGCCAAAGAGCTTCTGGGTAACTCAGGGACAGGAAATCTGCTCTTTGCAACTATTACAGTCTATATAGACCCTCTCTCTTCCACCCTCACCCCTCCCCCACCATTCCCAAGTGCTCCTCTGTGCAGTCCAGGCCTGTCCCTAAGGAATGATTTGCTGCCCATTCAGACATCCTGGATGGCGACTGGGAAAAGTGTGTGGCCTGACCGTCTAGTTTAGCAGTGTGAACAGGTGTGGCTGGTGGCAGAGACCCGAGAACCCATGCGTTGGTCCCCAGGCTTGGCCAGCAGAGCGATTGAGATCTCATTATTGAGCTGGCTTTCCTGGCTGCGAGGTAAATTCCATACGTGGAGAAAGGTGTATCTGCTGCTAGTTGTGGGTACTCCCCAATCGTGGTGGCGTGATTTACATCTCAAAATCAACACTAGCTATTTCACGAGAAGCTATGTTCTGTCATTGAACATGTGTAATGTTTAGATGTAGCCACTTTTTAGCAGCTGTGTTCATGTGCTCCAGGGGAAGGAATAAAGAATAAAGAGAAATAGATTAGACTTTACATAACAGAAGCAAATTCCTTAAGCAGGACTACGAACTGTGTCTCTTCTAAAATTGAAGCGTGTCTTTTGGAAAGAACTAAAGAATTTATTTTTCTAAATACTGATTAAGTCACATGATCTCAAATGGGCTGAAAAATTAGGACACTGATGATAATGAAAGACCTTGCTTACTTTGTGTGTGAGCCCACCCAAATATCCTGTCTCCATAAACCATAGGCCACTCAGATTAACTGTCATGTTTATTCTTAGTAATTTGCTGCTTCTCACATTCCTGGAATCTAGTAACTCAGAACCCTTTATCAAGTGTGACTGTGAGCGTAGGTACATAGTTTTAATATGGGACCATGTGTTTTTCTCAGCACCATGTAGTTCCTGTATAAGAATTTGGAAATGCCCTAAGTCCTCCTGGAACCTTTCCCAGACAGCTCACCTTACACGTCCATGTGGACTCTACATTCACAGTGGTGCGACCTTGTACACTGGCCATTGAGTCCCCAGCCTCCAAAAGAGCACCTCGTACCTTGTGGACACTCATACATATTTGTTCATTGAATGAATGAATGAATGAATGAATGAATGAAATGAAAAAGTCATAGTCGAACATACATTCATAGTTATGTATTCTTTATGAGATTGCCTTCACCGTACTGAAAGTGCTTTGAAGATGAAGACCCTGTCTCCCCACTTTGTACATCCAGTTCAACAATAAGTGCATGGCTGTTTTGTGTACCTTGGAGATCCTCTAAACCAAAACTCTTAGCATCAGTTACGGTAGGACTGTGGGGTCTTGCGTCATGTTGCTGTACACACTTCACACACACACTGAGGTTGTTGAGTTGACATACCACATAATAGCCTGTACTGAAGCTGCGGGGAGCCACACAGGTGCTAATTTGGAAACCCGGTACCTCAGTAGAGGCCCAGCCACCTCTCAGCTAGTGATGCTTGTGTGAAGGTGATTGTGGGAAATTCTTCCCACCGCCTTTTTTGGTCAGGCCATTCTATTGCTTAGAAACCTCAGTGGCCTCCAAGTCCTTCCAGAATAAATGGCAAGTATTGACATCTGGGGTCTTTCCTACTACTCTTCTCCTCTTCCTCCTTTGCTCCTGGCATACCTGGATATTGTCTGAGCCCCAAACTTACCCTTTGGTTACACGCTTCTTTACTCAGACTGAATGCTTTCACTCCCTGCACCCAGTCCCAGCTGTAATCACACTCCCACTATTTGCTTATCCAAAATCTCCACACCATCTCTCCTTTGGCATTTCTGCCATTTTCTCCTTCACACGCAGTCCTTCCCACACCTGTGCTTCCGATGCCTCCAGAGCTTAGACTTGGTTCCTGCCACCAGCCTGCCCTAGCTGCTGAACCCCGCACACCTAGAGAGCAGAAGTGCTGTGTGTCATCTCTGCCCTCCAATCCCTGGCACAGATTGGGCACATTGATCCATGATCTGAACTCATTATTTGTTCCCTCTCCCAGGGGGATAGTGTGAATCTTAAATCCAACTTTATTTCTTATACAAGGAAATGAGAATGGCTGGCATGAATATACAGGGCTCCTAAAACGCAGAGTTCAATTAAAAATGATAATAATAATAAGGAAGCAGTTTAATTTGCTCGCTATTCAAAGGGCTGAGATACAAAATAATAATCAGTTTTGCCTTCTCCTACATTGACAAGTGCATTATTAGGTTTGTACAGTGCTTCAGTATTTCCAGTTGGTACTCTAGACCGTTTCTTACAAAGTGGTGAGTCTATTTCAAAATATTAGGAAAATGTATGGCTTCACACATGCATGTCTTCAGTGAAGTAGGCTATCCCACATTTTAGATATCTATCATTTCCATGTGTAAGTTAACATTTTAAGTCATGACTGATGAGCTAATAAATAAAATACAATAATGTTAATTCATTGTGGTGCTCTAGTTATTTAATTTCCATTATTTTTATCTTTCAATTCGTATTATGGATCTCAATATTAGAGAACCAAAAGAACTTGAAAGCAATCAGTGAAAAGCAATTTTGAAAATGTCAGCAAAAAATAATGGGTGAAATTTTGTTAAATTCCATTTTCTAAAGAGCTTATGTTTAAATCCCTGATGTGAGATGAAAGGATGGATGGTTTACAAATGTTTTATTATTTTTATAAATTAATCAAAACCTAAGAAAAATTTAATGAGCATCTTTGGAAAGACACAGATGATTGCAGTGTGCTGAATTCTAGATAAAGAAAAAGTAGGAACAGGTAAAAATATTTTAAAATATTGTGCCCAATGATTAACAAGGCCCTGTTGCTAACTATAATCTGTATAATCTGATATTCTCTCTTCTAGTAACAAATCATATTTGTAAATTGTGGCCGTATGCATCAGATTCTGGATTTAGTCCTTCAAGCTGAGGTTTTGCTCTCATAAACATACCTGATATCATCACTTCTCCTTGATTACTTCCTTGGTTACATCCTTGATGGTGAGCTTCCTCTGTCTCCTAGGATAACATTAAACCCAGGTAGCTCTAATTTGGAAAGGTTTTTATAATAAAGGGGTGAATTATTCTGCCTTTCACCTGTCGTCCACTGATCCTGTCCCCCTAGTTCACCAACAGTGTAATCTCCTAAGGGGCAGGAACTCTTTCTTGGCGGTGGCTGGTTCTCCCACCTCACCAGCACATATTGGGAGCTCCGTATAGAGGGTGTGTCCCACACCTGCATGGAGAAGCCCTTCACGTGTTGGAAGGTAATTAACTCTCACCTGCTAGGTCTTCTTTCTCCTACTCCAATCCTCTCAACATTCTTTTACTTGTGTTTAAAATTATTATTTTGTCCTCATCATTATACTGAAGTTCTCATTAGTACATCCTCAAGGATCCAGGAAATGTGAACATTTAACACGCAGTGATGTTTAAATTTTTTTTTTAATTAAAGTTTATTGGGGTGACAATTGTTAATACAGTTACATAGATTTCAGGTATACAATTCTGTAATACTTCATCTATATATCACATTGTGTATTCACCACTCAGAGTCAGTTCTCTTTCCATCACCATATATTTGATTCATTTTACCTTAATCTAACACCCCTCTACCTTCTGGTAGCCACTAAACTAAAAACTCATAGACACCCAGTGATTTTGAAAGCAAGAGCAAGGCTCTAAAGCAAACCCCTACCAGAAAAACATCCTTAAAAGAAGTCTTCAGTTAATAAGAACTGTGTCCCTAAAGTCAATTGAATTGCAAGACTTGAAAAAAATGAGATTGACATACTAGTTGAATGTACCATCTGCAACCAATATTGACATAATAAATACTATAAAATCTGTGATGTGAGGTTGCAGGGTAAGTCAATTATGAATACTCTCATATACAGAGAAGAGTAGGCAAACTACAGCCTCAGGGCCAAATCCCACCTGCTGCCTGCTTTTGTTAATAAAGTTTTATGGAAACACGGCCCGTCCATTCACTTAGGTATTGTCTATGGCGGCTTCTGCACTTCAACACCAGGGCAGAGTAACTTCAATAGAGACTTTGTCGCTCACAAAGCCTAAACCCCTGGCTCTTCAGAAAAAGATTGCTAGCCCCTAAATAGAATATCAGCCAAAATAGACATTCCTCTCATAACACTGAATTTCTCATATATTTCTGTTATAAAATACAATGTTTTATTTTGGATTAGTATTGGAGAAAAACTGTCAAGCACCTGATCAATTATTGTCTGTGTGTATGTTCCAGTTGTGAATATTATATTTTATACTCAGTTGTTCCATTAGATTAGATTATATAATCTCTTTACTTGGGGAATTTGCTTGCTCCTTTCAGATGGGCTAAACATGTTTGAGCCAGGAATATAGGACTCATCCTTTTCCCAATTGCTGGTACTATAGACAATTATTTTCCCACATTTAATTTTTTAAACAATGACGCATACAGCAAAATGGAAAGAATTGTACAGTGAATATACAAATACCTACCACCCACATCCTACCACTAAGAGTTTGATGTACTTGGTGTATCACATATGTATGTGTCACATATATCCACTTCTCTGTTCAAATGCTGTCAGTTACATAACAAAAGTTTTTTGTTGAGGCATTTCAAAAACAATCACAGATATAAGTACACTTCCCCCCAGAATACTTCATCATACATATCAATAACTGAGTTCAGTATTTATCTCTAGTTCCTATTTTTTTCTTTGAGGTACAATTTCACATACAAGGAAAGGCACAAATCCTAATTTTATCATTCATTAAGTTTTAACAAATGAACACAAATATGTAACACAAACCTCTGTGACAATATGGAATAATCACCCCAAGAAGTTAATTCATGTCTCTTCCCAGCCAATCCCACCCTACTCCCAAAAGCAACTGATACTCTGGGGTTTTTGTTTGTTTCTTTGTTTTTTCCTAATATAGATTCGTTTTTCCTGTTAGAGAATTCCATATTAAGTGGAACCACGAGTGTGTGTTATTCAGCAAGGTGTTTTCTTCCACTGAGCATGAAATTTTTGGATTCGTCCATGCTGTGGGATGTATGAGTAGTTCTTTCCTTTTCATTGCTTAGCTGCTTTCCTTATATAGACCTACCACAGATCATTTATTTATTTATTATCTGACTGTTGAACACTTGAGCTCTTTCTAGTTTGGGGCTTTTATAAATAAAGCAGTCAAGAACACTCTTGCAAAAGTCTTTTCATTTTTTTGTATATGTATGTTTTGTAATTCTTGAGAAAATATTGAAGATTGGAATCACTGGATCACTGAATAGGGGTGTGTCTGGTTTGTCAGAAACCATCTGACCTTTTGCCACAGCAGTTGTACAATGTTCCACTGCCGCAGAATGTGCCAGAGTTTCGGCTTCTTCTCAGCCTTGCCGACATTTGGTAGTGTGAGCATTGTAAGAATAGGCATTCGAGTGGGTATGAAGCAGCATCTCATTTTGGTTTTCATTTGCATTTCCCTGATGACCAATGATATGGAGCACTTTTCTTTTATTGTAGATTTTTAACATAGATGTTTACTACTAGTATGGTAGTCATAAAATAAAACTCATAGGAAATACAATGTGGAGAAAATACACACATACTTTCTGTTTGTTGGACAGCAGTTTTGCCTATAAGATTTCATTACATAGCCAATTTCAACCCTCTTTCTTCCTTTAGAAACACCTACAATATTTGTTACAAAATACACACACACTTATAATAATAACTTGAAAGTAAGTTACAGTAATAGTTCCTCTTTTCTTTGTGGTTTTTGGTTGGTTGGTTGGTTAATTGGTTGGTTGATTTAGAATTTGTGGGATTTTTGTTGATTTGGCCTGGGTTTTGCTTATCACTTTATTTGGTTTATCCTCTCACAGACTCTCTCCTTCTGATAGATCCCACATATCACTGCTCAGTTGAAATTGCCACTCCCTACTCTCAGACCTTCCTTTTCCCACCAGAACATTGGGAGAAATATTTCTCAGGCCGAATTACATTCTGCAGAGCTCAACTAGGGTGTTGTCTAGAAGTGTTAAACTGAGTTAAATAAGTTATTGATTTTTATTTTTCCTTCATCTTCAGGTGATAGTAGAAATATGCCATGTCAATACTCCCATGGAATTCCCCTCCAGTCTGCTGTCCAATTTTACCCCATTTTTTCTTTCAAGGTCTAATTCAAACCACATTTCTGCCTGGGCGTCTTCCTGCTGAAGTTCACTTTATTTGTTTTTCAGTTCATGTCATCATATGCCCAGTTTATGCTGACTTGTAATTCTTTCTATATTACCCACTATTAATTTATAGTTTTATACATTATTTCCATTTCCAACTGTATTTTTCTCAAGGTGATTTTCCTAAAGTGATTTTCTTTAAAAAAAAAAAAAAAAAAACACAAAAACTCAATCCCAGAAACTTATAGTCTGCAGTACCTCTTGTGCATTCCCCCTTTAATTCATTGAAGAATTAAAAAAAGATGTATTTACTCAGGATATAATGAAGCAGACGGTTAAATGTTCAACGCTATATTTCTGCAAGTATTTTTTTTGTTTTGTTTTCAAAATAAAATGCAGAAGTACATGATCCCTTGTACAGTAACAGTCAATCACCAGACCAGTTTCCCCTGCAGTTGTTGCCTGGCTAGGAGTCCTATTGTCATGCACATTGTTTGGGTTTTCTATTACCTCTAACAAAGGAGGCAAACCTTCATGGCTTTAACAGCACCCTTATCTGCTCAGGTTCCCAGGGCTCAAGAATCCAGGCAGAGTTCACCTGGCGGTTCTTCTATCACATGTGGCACTGACAGGCCACCCTTCTCCTGACTGGACTCAGGAGAAAGGTCTAGGAGGCGTCCGTCTGGCACCTGTGTTAGTCATGTCACCCCTCTGTCTCCACATGGCTAGTATGTGCTTCCTCACAGTGTCGTTGCCACCCAGTAGTCCGACTTCTCACATAGAGGCTGGCTTCCAAAAAGGAGCCTTCTGTCCTGGAAGGATCTACAGCTGGAGATTTCTGGAGGCCCAGCCTCAAGAAGTTAGAAGGCTGCAAAGCGTCCCGTCTGCTGCATTTTAGTGGTCTAAGCAGGTCATAGCCAGGTAGATTCAAATGCAGGGAGGGAAATGGACATCACTTCTTACGTGATAAAAGGGCAAGAATTTGTGGCTAACTTTAATTCATCACGCACATGTCTGACATCAGTATGCCTAGTTTAAATGGCCGGACTAGCCAGAATTAGCTGCTGCATTGGAGCATTGGAGCTGTGGGGTATTAATCCACAAGCGATGGGTTGGCTTGTCATCTCTCTGTGGACTTATGGTGGTTTTAGCTGAATTCCCTTCCAAGAGCTGTGTCACCTTTCACCTCAACTTGCAAAACACAGCCTTGGAGCAGGCAACACCTTCCACCAAAGAGAGCTCAGGAAAAAGTAGAAGAAATTCCATACAAATCCTCTACTCAATGACATAACCTCAGTAAAGAATACTATTTCATTTTATGTGAAGGTAGTTCTACTGACCTATTCTCAACAGGTAGTACATGTTTATTTTTATTTTTTCAAATAGTGGTGATAGCCTTCAGGAACCCAGGCACATTAAACTGTCCAACCTCTTGGAAACACACAGCCCAAATGTACAGCGTGACACACTGGAGTCCTTGACTGAATCTCTGAACAGGATAAAAAAAGGGGAGGGAGGTAGAAAGTATGACCCTTTTATTTACTTTATACAAAAGTTATTTTCCTTCTATTATCCCTAAAGCTAAATACTTGACATTTCTATTCTCTATTTCCCAACACAAAATACTATCCCAACTTCCAAATGAGAACAAAAAAGAATGTTGTGCTGTTGGTCGTGGTGGTGATGGTATGTGGTGTGTGTGTGTGTGTGTGTGTGTGTGTGTGTGTGTGTATACGCTCGCACACACTTATATGACTATGTTAAGGGCAAGGAGGTCTAAACAGATGATGGCAAAATAAAGAAACACATTTTTATCAGTTTACCAAAGTTACATTCTGAGTCTAGCTTGTCTAGTCTCTATGGGGCAAAATCAATTCATTTCCCAGGGTAGTGCATTAGTTATGGAAAATTCTAAGTGGGGAAGGAGGGGGTTGATTTTTTAGTATTTTGCTATATTTTGAAGGTCAAAGAAAACAAGAACAGGAAGTATGATTTGTATTGTTGTTTTAACTTTAAGCCTCTTTTTGAAAAAATTCAAAGTGTCCATACTTACACTCTTATTGTTAAACGGTTAACCATTTATACAAAAGAGCAAAGCAAGCATGTCTTCCCTTACTCTGGAGGAATCAGTTTATTCTATTTTAAACCCCACTTGAACAATTCGCGCCTTTTCATGGGTTTTTTAATAGTAACTCATAATAGTGAAAACATAGTCACTTTATTTTCCATTAGTGAAAATGCAGATCCACCCCTCCACTTACAAATAAAACAAAACCAAAATCACATTGTCTTTCCTGCTTTTCTCGCTCTGGATAGGAAAAGAAGAAAATCTCTCCTCCGCTTTCGGTATCATTTTCTCCTAGGTTGAGGATGACCTGATTCGAGGGATGTGATTAACTTCTTAACCAATGGCTCTGGTACCATTTTACTTTTTAGATACTTTGGGGAAATCTATACAAATGACACAGTCTAGTTTCCATGGTACAGTTTTGGTGAGGGCTCATTAGAGTAATTTATCGGGGGCTTTGATGACTTAGAAATGGCCCAATAGGAGCTAAACCAACAGCACCGACTCATTTCATTTAGACCATTAAGCACATCAGGTGATGGAGATTTTGTCAGTCCTTCTCTAGCCAGATTAAACCAACAAATTAAAAATGAAGGAGGCCCTGACTGCCTGGGAATTGTCTGAACTTCTTCCTCAGGTCTGCCCCTGGGGCCCTGTTTTGCCCTATTGCCTTAAACCAACATATACCCATCAGAGACCGATCGGGGACATGCTAATGACAACTGCCACTGATGAGTTCTGATTTATCTTCATATAATTGTCCTCAATTAGAAACCAGTAGGAACACATCATGGAACATTTGTAAGTGAAAATAATGTTTCATTTAACAGGAAGCTTGAGTGAACGGGCTTAATTAAGGGGAGGAAAATTAGTTTGTTCAAGTCTATAGGACAAGCAGAATTTAACAATTGGGAAAAAAAGAGATTACCATATAGTGGCATAAAAAGTACTGTTATTTGAAAAGGGTGTGATTTCCTTTTAAACCTGGATACTACCTTCCCTCCTCCTCTCTCTGGGGGAGGGACCCAGAGAAATAATTTGCCTACTGTGGCCTTCTCTTGAATCAAGGTAATATATATGGACTTTTTAAAAAATGGTGCTATGTAAACTTAGATGTATAAAAATATAAATTAAGGTTTCATTGTTTTTACACAAGGATTTGTCGTGGTGCACTATAAAATAATATGTGCTCTTGAAGTATGTAATAGAGAGAGGAAATGATAGCTTCGCGGCTGCTTAGTGAATGTTTCTGTTCCAATTGAAGCTGCATAAATCAAACATTCACTCAGCAGGTGACTTACTTATTCCAGTGATGCTTTATGACAGAAGTGTAGTAAAAGTATATCGTCCCTCTTTGTCACACTGCAATTCGAAGGAAAACGAAATTCAGCAGAATAAATAGAGAGCGCTTGAAATCTGAGCTGGAAATCCTGCCTCGTGCTAATAACTGCGTTGATCTCCATGAACAAATGCTGTAGGACCACTAGGTACAGAGCTCCATACTGTGGAATATAAAGATGAAGCCTGTTTGGTCTCTGTCCCCAAGGAGCTCACAGTCTGGCAAAGAGAAATATTAAAAAACAAATCATCATCACATGTTTTGATCAATGATACTACTGCTCTGGGATCTCTGAGGATGTAGCGTTTCCATCACCCTCGACTTATAAGGCAGGTGGCTGAGACTGGGTCCTCAACGTGGGTCAGGGGGTCCTCACAAGGCAAGCAAGCTGTGCAGAGGAGCTGGGTTGGATCCCACACGCAACAGGAAGCCACCGAAGACTTTTAATCTGGGGATTTCCATGATCAGATTTCTGCTTGAAAAGTTTGATTTCATTGACATGGAGGATAATTGACTGGAGCAAGAAACGACAGCAGGCATGGAGAATAGGAGAGAGGCTGTTGGGGGCAGTGAACGAGGAAGAACTGGTTGGTACTATGTGCCTGAAACCTCCACCTACGTTATCATTGAACCCCCACAATGGCAACCTGAGATCACTCATGTTCAGAGCCACCTATTTAATCTGCAATGCCCAGTACAAAATGAAAGTATGGAACTTGTTCAAAACAAGTTTCTGTCAGGGTAGAAATGCATTAATAGTACTCAAAAGATGTGAACACTTTGCTCTTTCTTTCATGGTCTCTCTCTCTCGACTTGTAATGATGTTTTATATTTACTATATAGTTTCATTCTAAGTAAGTGAAAATTAAAATTTTAAATTATTAATATGAATTTTAACATTTGTCTTTATACTGTGCAAGACCAGATTTAAATGCAAATGTAGAAGCATCTACCCGTACACAGAATCACTGAAAATATGCAATTCATATTCCGTAGCCCATATATGCATATGTATTCCCTTCTTCCCAGAACAGTAAAAACACTGCACAAATCTAACTCAATTGATTTTATTGCACGCCTCAATATGCCCATATTCTACCAACATTCTCTTATGGACAATAAAGAAGGACTGAAAGGAAATGGAACTCTGCATTGTCATATCTTCTCCTTTTCTTCTAGGTCATCATTTTCGTCATAAGTAGTTGGCTAACATTCAGTAGGAACATGAGTAAGACAGGATGTGATAGGATGACATTCAGGTTTTTTAGACCATCATCGCCATCTTCATTCAAAGCAAATTCTGGCATGAAGGGAAGTCATAAACATTACGCGCCTACCTTATACTCGCCTTGAGTCCTTCTCAACTCCCCCACCCCTGTGTCATGGGTCCTGTAGGGCATGGCAAATGTCATATGTGACTGAGGCCACAGAGAATTTGCATGTTGTGCCTCTCTTCTCCACTCATGCTGACCTTTCGTTGTCCCATTGGATTTCACTTGCAAAACACAAGTTCAAAGATAGAATTAGTAAGAGTTTCAAGATGGCAACAGTAAAGCATTAAACCAAACTTGAAGCCCCCTGAGTGTGGGGCAGTTTTAATTTGGGGCAACGGCACCAATCTCACTCCCATGAAGCCCACCCTGATAATGTTATCTCAGTCCATATGAGGAGACTGAGGATGGAGAGGGCATGTGACTCTGTCCATGGTCCTCTCCAGCACCTGGTGTTAAAAAATTATTTAATGATACTTGTTTGGGAATGGTCAGGCTGACTTTATCCAAGGGTACTGCTACAACAGGGTCTTGTAACAGGGGAGAGAGAAGGGGCTCAACGCCGAATACAAGGAAAAGTGGGAATTTATAGCCAAGGAGCCGAGTGGGGTCCGTGGATGAAAATTGCTAAGAAGAAGCATGAGAAGTAAGGGGACATTTGGGCTAAACCAACCTAATGACATCCTTGCTGAAGACAAGCGAGGGTGATGAGACATCATCTGGGGGATGGCGCAGGATGAGGAACAGGATTAGATATTGAGGGTGATCAGATATGGAGCGTGGGAGATGCTGCTGGCACTGACTCAGCAGGATTCTTGCTAAAATTGGACTCTGCAAAGAAGGACCTGGGAGCCCAAAATTGGGCCTAGTCCAAAGAAGAGCTCAGAAGAGCGTAAGGGAAATTTGGTCAAGGAGAGAATCTCCATGCACAGACAGAGTTGCTGCGTGAATTAAAGGGAGTGAGGTTTAAGGACATTTACCGTGGAGAATGGAGAGGCAGATGTTTAGGATCTCAAAAGTAATTTTGGGGAGATCTGCTTTAAATCTCTTGGGAATATTAGTAGATATTTCAATTCATGAAAAATTTTAATGATTTTTGAATACATTTTGCTGACAGTACCATTGTTTAGTGAGACCTCACGTTCAAATCTTCATTCTTTCAGAAAAGGAGAACTTCAGGACACACATAGTCACCATGTGATGGTAAGAGGGGGAGAGTATTAGGCGTCTGATCAGCTCATCTGCTTCAAATATCACATATTAAATGTTGGAAAGAAAGTGATATTTTTAATGTTTTAGTTTTTCCACCGCAATAAATATGAAAAGAAACTGACAGACAGAATCAGGTAGACCAGTTCTAGGAGTCAGGAGAGTGGGGAGGGAGTCACAGAAGCAGTCTGGCTTCCCTGCAAATTAGTGTCAGGAGCAGGAGCGCATGTGCCAGGCGACACACACAGCCTGACTTTAGTGAACACGCTTCCAGAAGGCCAATGAGTCACATCGCATGAGGTCTCTTGGACTCACCGAGAATGCATTAAGACTGGTACTTCGTTCTGGTCCTGTAGGCCAAAATACCATTTTTAATTTTCCCTGAAAATATACGACAAGGCAAATGAATACAGGGGTCTGATGAGCATAGATGGAACGGATGAGTTGTCATTCAGAAGTCACATGATTTCTTGCATCTGATTGGCAGTGGGCAGTGTGATAGGTGCATTATGGTCCAGGACTAATGCCTTCATTGACAGAACAAAGCAGCCATGAGCCCAGGCCAATGTCACCTGAACTCTGACCACAAACAAGGAAGAGCAAAAAGGATCACTGGGTTCTTTCTTTGTTTATTCCCCTTCCTTCTCCCTTCCTTCCTTCCTTCATTTCTTTTTTCTCCACTATTCCCAATATTCTTTTAATTCCATTTTAAGGATTACATGATAACAATTGAGTAGCATGTTGCATATAGGAAAACCAGTTCAGGGAAAAGAAAACAAAGCATACCAAACCATATCTCACTATTTTTTTTAGCTTTTTTTGTCAAACAATTAAAGATTCATAGAAAGTTGCAGAATGAAGTACTTAGAGAAGTCCCTTGTAACTTCTGTCAATTTGTGCCAAAGGAAACATCGGGTATAACTAGATAGCACAGTATCAAAGCCAGGAAATTGACATTGGTACCGTCTACAGATGTCCCCAGTTTTCCATGTACTCATTTGTGTGTGTGTGTATGTGTATATGGGTGTGCGCGCATGTGTGTGTGTTTATTTCTGAGCAATTTTATCACCCAAGGAGCTTCTTAGAAGCATTGCCACAATCAGGCTGCAGGATTCTTCCATCACTCCGATGCCCTCCTGCCACCCCTCTGAAGCCACACCCACACTATCCCCCTCCCGAAGCCCTGGCAACCACTATCCTGTTCTCCAGTTCTATAATTTTGTTGTCGCAAGAACATCATTTATCATTTGCACTCAGCATAATTCCCTTGAGATCCCTCCAAGTCGTTGCTTGTTACATTGATCAGTAATCCATGTCTTTCTGTGGCTGCATACATCGCCTTGGTATGGGTGCATGCATCAGCTTATTTAACTCTTACTCGCCTGTTGCGAGACATTTGGTTGTTTCTAGTTTGGCAATTATGAATGGTCTGCTATGCACATTTGTGCACCCATTAAACATTTAAACTAAACCTTCAAGTTGTTAAAACAAACAAACAAAAAACTATTGCTCATAAGAAAGTAAAGATCTGTAATACTATGAGAGTTATTTATGAATAGTACGTGGTTTCTGCTGTGTAAGGGCGTGGAAATTTGACATTTATATTTTATAATTCATCTATGGATACTCAGTCACAAAACAAAAGATCCTGTTTTCTCTTTCCTGTGAAGCAGGCAATGGTTATTTGCACAAATTTCTATTCAATATCTAAGAGATGTTCGTTTCACTTCTATTAATAAAATAATATCAATTTCAGTCAAATTGAAAACTCAGGGTTTGACCTATCTGTCATAGACAACACACTTATGAAACAAGAGCAGGTGAGAGAAAAGCTGTGAGCAAATCTGTGTTTTAGAGGAACAGAAGAGTGAGGTACACTTGTGTATATTCACACACACATGCACACACACACACACACACAATCACAAGAAGCTGGGAAAACATAAACTTGACATCTGCTTTTGCCCAGAGAGGTCTCCAAGGTTAAGGAGCGGCCATCACTGGAGGACCGGGACACTGAGTATAAAAGACTGAAGTCTGGAACATCTGAGAAGCATGATACACATGCCACCTCTGTCGGCACACAGACTAGCTACCCTCTCCTGCCGACCAAGTCAGTTGTGAATGATCAGCCTGCAACACACAGTAAACTCTCTTCCCACCTCAGGGGCCGTGTTAACCCTTCAGGTTAATCGAGGGTCTCATGGTGACTTACAGTGAAGAGCAGTGGAGATTATTAACGTAACAGTGTGGAATACATTTAGCACATAAACCACACAAACTATTCAATTTTTGATCATTTGAAGGCCTTTCCGAATATTCTAAGCTCTCAGAGCCAACTGATGAACAGTATCCCTGATTATCTGCAACTGTAAATTACCACAGCCCCATTCATGCGATGCTCACAGACAAAGAGATTACGGTACTTGATTGTCTAATGTGGCTGGAAGTCAGAATTGTTGCTTCAACTACTGTAAAGTTCTGGTGTGCTAGTATACACGTTAAAAATTATAATACCTAGCCCATACATGCGAAGTCTCCCAGAAAACTATAGAGGTAGATAAAACGTGAGAATTTTCTAGTTTATATTCATCATTTGTTCCTTCTCCTGATACTGAATTTTATGTATAATGTGTCTCTTGTAATGTAAGTACAATCAACTCCAAAACTATAGAAGACTTTGAAGAAGAGAAACTTGAGTGCATGTCTTTCCCCTGGTTTTGTGTAGACAGCACATTCAGGGTGACTGAGTCCAGCCCTAATTCATTTTCTTTTCCTTTAAAACTTTCTCTTTTTTTTGTAAATATATTTTCCTTATGATTTTCTTAGCAACATTTTTCTCTAGCTTACTTTATCATAAGAATACAGTATACAATACATACAACATACAAAGTATGTGTTAATCAACTGTTTAAATGTTATTGGTAAGGCTTCTGGTCGACAGGCTATTGGTAAAGTTTTGGGAAAGTCAAAAGTTATATGTGGATTTATTTTTATTTTTTTTATTTTTTTTATTTATTTATTTATTTTATTTTTTTTATTAGTTTCAGGTGTACAAGACAAGGTAATACTTAGACGTTCATCATTTATATCCCTTACACTGTGGACCCCCCTACCCCCATCCACTATCCCTCCGACCTCGCACCGAGCCATCACATTATATATATAAAATTATAGTTGGCATTCATTAATGTTTAGCTTCTGGTACAATGCCATGATCAGGCATCCACATTATCTCTGAGGTGGTCTCCCAAATGGGACACGTGTCCATCGGATACCCAACAAAATCTTTACAACATTATTGATTATGTTCCCCAAATTAATTTTCAAAAACCCTGAGGCCATCTTGTAGTTACCAACTGTTTCTTAATCCCTTCACCGTCCCCCTTATCCCCACCCCCCCGCCCATCTAACAACTCTTAGTTTTTCCTCTTTGTCCCCAAAACTGTTTCTGATTAGTTCATTCACTTATTCTTTTCTTTAGATTCCGCATATAAGTGAGATCATATGACTTTCTAAATAAAATTTATTGGGGTGATAGTGGTTAGTAAAATTACGTAGGTTTCAAGTGTATAATTCTGTAATACATCATCTATATATCATGTCGTGTGCTCCCCACCCAAAGTCAAATCTTTCATCACAGTATATTTGATCCCCTTTACCCCCTTACTCTCTGGTAACTATTAAACTGTTGTCTGTGTCTGTGAATTTTTATTTCTTTGTTTGTCTTGTTCCTTGGTTGTTTTCAGTTTTATAGCACACATATCAGTGACGTGATATGGTTCTTGACTTTTTCTGTCTGACTTATTTCCCTTACCATGATAATCTCAAGATCCATTCACGATGTCACAAATGGCACTGTTTCATCTTTCTTTATGGCAGAGTAGTATTCCATTGTGTATATATACCACATCTTCTTTATCCAATCATCTATTGGACACTTTGGCTGGTTCTTTGTCTTTGCTAGAGACTGGAGTCTGTCTTTTAAAGAAACCCAAATAGAACAGAATCCATGTCCATTCTCCCCGTGTAACTCTAGCTGGCCAGATCACGGGCCTGACCCTGTGGTGGTCCCGGTCTGAACGCTGGGACCATGCGTGTCCCAGCTGTGGGAACCAGAACCGCTTTGGGGTATTCATTGCCTGGAAGATTTGTCAGTCACCAGCAGCAACAAAATTAGTTTAGAATATGAATTTCCTTTGCCTCAAATTGAAAAGGAAATTAATACTGGCAATTTGGGCCTGATTTATTTTCTTCCAAGATTTTGAAAATAGCAGGTGGTCTTTAAGGTTATAGGAAGGCAAGAACAGTAGCAGCTGGCAGGCGAAGCTTCCTGTGCAGCCATGGATGGAAAAATGTATGGTTTAAAAGCAAATCTTCTTTCTTTGGAAATCACAGACTGCCTTTTTTACTTTCCCAGTTTAGTGTAGGGGGGTAAGGTAATTTAAATTCTGAAAAGCCTATAACATCGTTGTTAGCCCCCAAACATAGACAGGTTGAGTTCTGTGTTATTGAAATACTGGGCTTTCAGTTCTATGAGCTGGCTGTACTCTCTCAGGCCTCTGTTTGCCTGCGTGGGATAATCATAGCTTACTTTCTTTTCTTTAATGCCTCCTATGTTCCCAGAACTGTTGAATGGATTTACATACATTACACACGTAACTTCCTCAAGATCTCTGGGGGAAATTCTAGTAATCTTCCTGTTTATAAAATGGGGAAACTGAGGCTTAGAGTCCCATGGCCCTGTATGAGGTAGTACATTGATCATACCTCTTCATTCAATGATCCTCCAGTTCTGTGAGCTTTCTTACCCAGGCCCCTACTGGACACAAAGTGATGGGGAGCTAGCTCTGGGCTCTCTGTTCTGTGTATCAAAAGTCACAGTGAGTACTCATCACGAATGTGTGGTGACTTTATTTTACCATTTTCTCCTGGACTGGTTGTGACCGACAGCCTAGCCTGAAACCCCCATGCCTGGGTACTTCCTTAAGTCCACTGTTCCCATTTCCCCACGTCTGTCCCCATTTGACCCTCCCACAACGGCCTGCAGGGGACTCCAAGGGATGAAATAGATTAGAATAGGCCACAATCTACAAGCCACATAAACCATTTTAACAATGTATAAGAAGATAGGAAGCAATTCTACATTTGGTCAAGGTGTGTCAAGCGCTGATTACCTCATGTGGAAGTCACTTGATATGAGCTAATTTATTTAAGCCTCCAAATGTCTTCATTTAGGATGAGAGAGTTTAAAGAGCTTTCCAAAGGGTCCTGGATTGGAAGTGATGGAGCACAGTCTGGCTTTCGAGCCCACATGCTTCGCCATGTTCTTTTAGTTTAGGGGTTTCGTGCTCTAGCTTTCCGTTCAGCCCTGTAAATAGTTCTATAATAGCTGTAGCATTATACTTTTGATGAAAATATTCAAAGCAGAAAGATGTATGTTCTAAGATAAACGCATTCTAATATGGTGGCAGAAATATTAGAGCATTCATTTGAGAATACAGCACAGACATGTAGAGAGGCAATAAGTACGCTGAAGGGAAATCAGTTCCTCAGAAAGTTCTAGAAGAAGCAGGGTCACTCACTGACCTATCCTAAGGACTGGATACCGTGTGCTCATGTACAGGGGTGATAGCAGCCTGTAGCAAAGCTCCATGGAGCACCACTTCTCACCATTTTTACTGAATATGTTACATTTCCACAGTATTTAGGACTTTTGACCAAGGTCATTATATTTTGCGTCCAATACCTACTCTTGTGATGTGGCTATAAGCAAAGACATGCACTAAAAACTACTTTATGTCAGAATACACTTTGAGGTCACGTGGACATTGTAACCATAAGGCCCCTTGTTCCTGTAGGTAGTATCAAACGTCTGTACTGAAGCAATTGATTGAACAGCAGATTCTCTGGGTGATGTTTTAGGTACATTGCTTAACGTGAAAGCCAACTAACAAAAACTCACAGGTCCTTAACTTTATTTCATTTTGAAAGGTATTGTGAACAATGATTCGCCATATGGTAAAGTGTTACAAGTGATGCTTTGGGCATCAAAAAGTTGAAAAAGGAAATAAGAAAATATATTTTGAGCAAGTTCATAACAGAATAACTGTAGTAATTGTGTCTTTTCCTGACCTTAAGAAAACTCCCTGAACTTTTATGTATATAGTAAAAATGATAGAGATAGAGATAGAGATAGAGATAGAGATAGAGATAGAGATAGAGATAGAGATAGAGATAGAGACATAGATATATTGGGGGTGCCAAAAAATGTACACATTTTAAGAGATATTGTCTAAGTATTACTTTTAGAAGTTGAATTGAATTTCGGTAACAATGTGTAGTATGGCGTTCGCTCAAAAGATGGCATTAATCAAATGAATGCTAACATTATTCATTGTATTGCAATTTTAATACAGTTTTTTCCTTTTTTAAAATGAGTATACATGATTTTGGCACCGTGTGTGTGTGTGTGTGTGTGTGTGTGTGTGTGTGTGTGTAAAATCTTTAGTCAGTGTTTTTAAAATTCCCATTATTGGGATTGCGCAATATATTTCTTATGTGCAATTTTCGTTTTCCACTCTATATTTTGTTTTCGAGAACTACCCCTGTTGATACGTATGTATCTGGCTAATTTCTTTTCACTGATAAACAGTATTTAATCCATATGTGTGTCACATATGATATATAATCATACTCCTATGGTTATCCATTCCACTATTGCGGATCACGTGGGTTGCTTCCATTGTTTTGCTACTGTGGACATGTACACATCAACGGTCCTGGACAGGTACATGAATTCTCCTGGGCACAGGTGCATGGGTTCCCTGGGGCTCTAACTAGAAGAAGAACTGCTGGGTGACTGGGTATTTCCACGTAGAACACTACCAGGTATCACCTCATAGCTCCCCAAAGTGCTTTACTAACTGGTTCACGCATGTTCAATGTATGAGAATTCTTATTTCCCCATCTCCTCCCCAATACTGATTACTGTCAGACTTTCTAATTGTTTCAAAGCCTGTAGAGTATACAGAGATATCTTCTGCCTATTTTCATTCCTCCAATTCCTACCAGGGTTGAGTATCTTTTAATGTGTTCAGTAGCCATACATTCTTGACTTTTCTGCTATGCCTGAGCTGTACATATATTTGTTGACTTCTCTTCTATTTGATTTTTTAATCTCTATTTTCTTGATTTGTAGGAGTTATTTATGTGTTCTGGAAATTCACCCTTTGTAAATTATATGCATTACATCTTCTCCCAGGATGGGGCTTGTTTGTGAACTTAGTTTATCGTATTAGGATGGTACAAAAGTCATTGCGATTTTTGAAATTATTTTTAACCTTTTAAACCGCAATTACTTTTGCACCAACCTAATATTTCTGTTTTTGTTTTTATCACATAGGAGTTTAATTTCGATACAGTCAGATGTGTGAATTGAATGGCAGTTCAGAATGTGGCCTTTAGAAGCAGATATCCAGGATCATATACCTGGCTCTACTTCTTCCTGGCTGTGGGACCTCCAGCAAATTCCTTAACACCTTTTTACCTCTGTTTCATTATCTGTAAAATGGGAAAGTATTACTTCCCTTAAAAGTTTTAGTGTGAAGATTAACTATAAATCAGTTAGACTATTGCCTGGTATAAAGTGAGAGCTATATAAGTGTTAGCTATAAAATTAGTGCTTTGAATATATTGTTTTTACAGCTCTTTCTTAGCATCAATGGCTTATGTACATATTTGGGGGTATGTTTAAAGGTTAAATGTTACTTATGATGGTCTTCGTTGTGTATTTTTCTTACAATATTTGGATTCTGGAACTTATACATAGTTCTGGTTAAATACATGTTGAATGATGTAGTATTTGTATTTTTCATTAGGGTGATTTCTATTTTAAGAAATAGCATATCGGAAGTGAAAAACAACTTTATTTCCTGAAATTGAACATGCATGTATTAATAGTTACAGCAGCTTCGCAGATGACTTTTATATTATATTAGATTGAATTTCATAACTGGGAGAAAGCTCACCACGAGTAATTCCTAAACACGGGAAATAAGAGTGTCAGACACACAGGCATGATCCATGTTTATTGAATGAATAAACAGTCTGTTTGCTTTCTTAAAAATCATCCACCTTGCAGCAATTTTTAAGAGAAGAAATCAAGTGCCTAAAATATGCAATTGCATAGAATCCCCTAACAGACAGAGTAAAGTGTGCAATCAAAGGAAATAAAATCCAAACTAGGTTTCTCCTGGGACTTCTGTTTTCTGTGATCATTCGTACTTTTAATGCATCTTAACTGTGCTACAGGAATCAGGAAACTATTTAAGTGATTAATTCTCTGTCTGTGCCCAAAAGGAAGGCATCTCTGCTTTGACAAGATAGTTTCATGCTCACTGCCTATCGAATTTTTTTCAATTGTAAAAAAAAAAAAAAAAAAAATGTTTCTTCTTGCTCCGGTTGCATCATAAAATAGAAACCGTTTTGAAAGAGATGAACAAAAAGTAAATATTATGCAACAGTGCTATGTGTAGCCCTACACGTGAAATCACCCATTATGGTAGATTACAGGCCATATGACAGAGGATGGGGAGAAGGTGTAAAGCCACCTGAATTGTGCCACAGTGACCAAGACACCTGCCAGCTCTGTGCTGTGGAAATGAAGAGAAAAGGGCAGGAAATGCATATGAACTCAAATAATGACACATTTCTGAATTACTTACTATTTATTTTACAGAAACAAACAGTCCTCTAATGTCCGGGTTTTAACACAACAGTGATTTCTTTCTCACTCATGCTGTGTCTTCCATGTTTGTCAGGACTCTTCCGTCCACATGGTTACTCAGGGACCCATCTCAACACAGGGTTTAAGAAGGAAGGAGAGCCTGAGAATCTTATGTCAGCCCTTCCGTGTTTCGGACAGGAGGTGGCATTTGTCCTTTCCTCTCACAGACTTTCACATGACCCCCATGTCCATGCAAGGGGACGGCGGGAACGTGTGGTCTCCAATGGGCCTGCAAGGGGAGCAGGACGGGACTTTGATGAGCCCTGGGAGACTTGTTCACTCTCAGTGCTTCAGGTGGGAAGTAGTAATGTGTGTTTCCCTCCAAGGCTTTAAAGTATGAGTTAGGAATATGACCTGTGGAGTTGGGCAGATTAGTTTAAACCTCTGCAGAGTTCCTTCTGATCTGTGTGATCAAGTTATTTAGTATCAATCAGCCTGTAATTCCCCACCTACCAAAAAGAGATTTGTGGTTGTTGGGAATTAGCAGAGCCCCAGTATACAGTAAGTACTTAGTCAAGGGCTGTACTAGTAGAAAGAATGCAGCAGCATCGAGACAGTAATAAATCATGCAGGATGAAACAGAACAGTTTTATTGTATCAGAAAAATATTGTATCAGTTTCCTGGGGCTGCCATAGCAAACTACCATAATTGAGTGTCCTAAAACAAAAGAAAGGTGCTATTTCACCGTTTGGGGGGCCTGAAGTTCAAAATCAAGGTATGTTGGCAGGACTGTGATCCCTATGAAGGCGTGAGGGGAGGATCCTTCCTTACCTCTCCCAGGTTCTGATGGCTCCAGGTGTTCTTTGCCTCGTGGCGGCATCACTCCACTCTCTCTTCCATCGTTACATGGCCTGCTTCTCTGTGTCTCTCCTCTTCTGTCTTATAAGGACACGTGTCATGGGATTTAGGACATCTCATCTGAATATCTTTAACATAATTACATGTACAAAACCCTTTTTCCTGTAAGGAGTCTCAATTTCTAGGAATTTCATATGGATACACCTTTTTGAGGAGAGGGCTATCATCCCGCCTACAAATATACTACAAATATGAAAGCATTTTCTACTTCTATATTCGTGCCACTTAGTTGGGTATACAAGTTTGAAAATATGGAGTATAGGATTACATTTCTATTGTAGGTGTTAAACTTTGTAGTTAGATGTTACTGCTATAAAACATCACATCTTTTTGATGCAAGAAAAAGTTACATTGGACTGAATTCCTAATGTTATTTCACGTATCTACTGTCTATATAGCTCACATCATCGTAAAACCATTTTCCAGTTTGCAAAAATGGATTGGCTGCAGAGAAAGGTACCCTATAAAAGTCATATGTCTCCTGAGGGATTATTCTTGTATATATTTATATCACTCATGGCTTTTCGGAACCCTGATTTATACCAGAATTCCCTTTTCCACCCCCGCAGACGTATTCAGAAGCCGTCTCCAAGTTACAGATTAAAGTTCTAAAATCCACTTGCTGTTGTGAAACTGATGAGCTATTCATAGACGCTGCTCGCACAGAGTAAAAGATGTAGTGAAATTCGTGTAGAAAATCATTCTCAACATGATGCCTGTTGGTAATTAGCATCTAGATTTCTCAATTATTGGCATGTAAAGGGAGGCATGTCAGAAATTTTGCATATATAATGAGAGTTGTTTATATTTAGACATTTTAAATGTATTTATGTATTTAATAAATCATTTAAAATGAACATGCTGCCTGCATAGATGCACTCTATGCAATATCTCGGGCATGCCCTGTATATGAACAAACCTTTCTACTGGTGTCATTTTATAAGATGAATTTGTCAAGTGAGAGTTTGGGACCTGTAAAATCAACTGGTGGTAAAAGTGTTATAATTTTTAAGTTACTTAATTTAAGCTACAATAATGAACTGAAAGGAACTGCTCATATGGTATGTGTAGAAGAAAGAACAGGTTTATTTTATCTTCTTTATAATGAAAAAGAAGAAAGTTATTTCTTTCTTAGACTACCTGACAAAGTCTACATGAAATATTCAGACTTACATTTTAAAAGAACTAAAATTGTTCAGAGTTATATTTTAAAAGAACTAGAATTGGGTAGAACTGAATGAATGTAAAAACTATTGTAGGGCAGGCTTTGTAAAAACTGAGCTGTTCTGAAAATTACTGGAGAATGTCCATTTTAATATGCTAATTACCTGTGCCTCAAAAGGGGTATATACAGCAAATGTATTGAAGGTAAGATTGTGCCAAAATGGGGTCCCTTTTCTCAGTAAGAAGTAAAGGGAATTCCCCTGGAGCCGCCGTCATTGCCCTAATGTGCCTTTATGTCTTATAGCCTCAGTTTCCTTGTGCCTCTAACTGATGCATTATACCTATGTGTTCTCTTTTTTACAGTTCAGCAGAAGAGCAGTTTCACTGGCAATCACAAGGTAAAGGACAGCTTCTTGATACACACATTTACTTCTACATGTATCTATTGATTAATTTTCTTGTGAACTTTAGAAAGAGATTTATAAAAATGAAGATGACAGTACCTTGAGACTAAAATTAAATGAGGGTGTTATGATAGCTCACAGTTTCATGGGAATTCAGTTTTCCCAGTTCCCTTGTCACTTTATGTTCTTCCTGGACACATGGCACTGGCTGTTCCTCACTTTTCAGACCGGTTGACCGAGGAATACAATGTGATACCCAATGAGAAGTCCATCGCGGTAATACCTTTGGTTAGGGTCCACTTGATTTTTAAGTGATAGACTTTAGCTTTCATAGGAACATTTCAAGTGTCGTTTATCACTTTAATACATTGTGTTTCAGATGGTCAAAAGGATATCGAAGATGAGCTCACAACAGGCCTTGAGCTGGTGGACTCATGTATTAGATCCCTGCAGGAGTCAGGAATACTGGACCCACAGGATTATTCAACAAGTGAAAGTAAGTCAAATGATCATTATGCTTAAAGGCAATGAAGACATAACAGTGCTATGCCATTATTTTTTCTAACATAATTAATATCATGAGGCATACATAATAGAACTTCGAGATAGGTTTATACTTGTTCTATCCATTTCACTCCACTGTCTTCTCTTTCCTTCCTACATTACCCCATCCCCACCCACGTTAGATTAGAAACTCTCTTAAGCCACTAATTAGCATCTAAATTTTTCACCAGTTACAATTAGTAATTCTCACCAATGTAATATTCTTTTTGGCATCTAAACCAGCACATTGCATGAACTCATCATATATGTGTTTAATAAACACACTGTCTGCTTTAAAATGAATTGACAATGCTTTACTCATAGAGATGATTGTTGGTAGAGATTGTTGGTATAGAAATAATATAACAAAATAGAAAAAAAGATCCATGTAATATATGCAGAACTATTTAATACTATGCCATAGTATTATGCAATAACTTCTTACATTTCTATATTTAGCTATCTTATATTGCAATGTTCATCTCAACAGAGTATTTAAAGGTTTCTTTATCTCCATTTAATTACATATTTTCAACCAGAGTGGTTGAGACTTAGAAATAAAAGTGCTGTGAGTTGAAACAAGCCTCACTTTAATAAATCATAAAATTCTCTTGACTTATTTTAATAAAATCCCACAAAAAGCAAAAAAAAATTGGACCATTAAAACATGTTACCTTGATAATTTCTACATTAGAAATCAGCGGAGCATTTTATTCCTTGATTTAAAAAAAAATAATTTCCTTGAATGTTCATCAAGCTTTGCTTTAGAAAAGGAAGACATAAGAATAAAATAGCGTACTGATCTTGAAACCATTTAATTTACATATTAGTTTATTTTCTCTACAATCTTTATAATACCACTATCCTTAGGATAACACCGTCATGCATACTCAGATTTATTTAAACCCATATGCATCTCTTCGATAACACTGCTGAAGTAAGACGCATGATTTGTAGTATTCTTGTTCTCAGTGTTTTATATTTTTTAAATGCAAGATTATTACATAAAATGTAGGCTTGTCTTCTTTCTGAGTCAATAAATATATTTCTCTTGTAGCGGTAGTTGTAGTTACAACTGTAGTTAATTAATATTTGAGGTACATGTACTCACTTTATTAGAGAGCAGTAAAGCAGAGATAAAATAATTTGTGCTGGGAGGGAGAACAATGTTGGAGATCTCATTTTTCAACATAATAATAGACAGACATTTTATTATGAGTTTAAGATAAGGGATAACCTTTAATACCTGGAAGGTATAGAAAAAAAGGGAGAGTAAAAAGAGAAAAACCAATTCAAAAGAGGGACATCAACTCTATCAATGTAGCTCTACATGTAAGCACACTGGGTTCCTCTTTGGAAAGAATGAAAATTCAAATTTGTAATAAACAAAGACAAAACAGTGATATGATATTTATGAGACACACTAATAGTAATGAAGTAAGTGTTGAAATTAAAGGAATAGACATAGTAGTGACAGCACATACAAAAAACACAGAGTGGGGTTGGGAAGAACTTGTGAGATGAAGTAGAATTTCCTGCAGAAGCACTAAGCAAGGTCAAGATGAATTATATAGTGAAAATAACTTGTAAAGATGTGATAAACTCCCACTAAAATCTAGTGAACATGTATACACCAAACAACATAGCATCTGGCTATCAAAACAAAAAATACTTTAAAATGAAAGAGGTTGATGAAAACTATTGTGAATATTTCAGTACACATTTATCAGAATCAGACTAGCACTAGAAGAAAAAGGCACAGAAAGTTGGAATATATAATTGACAAATTAATGTATCAAATTAATTTAAAGTTACATTTGTTGAATGATAATATACATTTGTTATATATGTCCAAGGAATATTTACAAAAATTGATTAGGTACTTGATAAAGGCAATCCTAAAAATTAAAATGTATAGGAAGGCCACAGTCTTTGATAATAATCCAGTAAAATTAAAAGCAAATAATAAAAAATAATAAAAAATATAATGACATTAAGAAATTGACTTTTGTTATCTACTGAATCAGAATTGTTAACTGCTGAAGTTTTGTTTTTCAGAAAGGTTAGTTTTGTTATTATGTACTGAATTATCTGTCTGAAGACTCCTAGGATTTTAGTTAATTGTTCTTTTTGTAAGCCTGCAAGCTTCCTTGTTTGAAGATAGGGAAGGAAATAAAGCAAAACAAACAACACCACACACACACACCTCAAAAAGAAAAAAGAAAAAATAGTAATGAAAATACCACCCCAAAATTTTATGCCAAAGTATTTGAACCACAGTGAAATGTGAAATATTGTTATTCTTAAGAAACACTTATTTGTTCTTAGTATTTTCGGAGTCAGTTTGAGACTGCATTAATTGAGTAAAACTTAGAAAATTAATTTTTAAATGTGGAGTATGTAACTCTCATTTGGGGGATCAATTATTGCTAATTTTAAGTACTTATGAAATAAAAATCCCAATTCCTACTTCTATCTGTAGCAGGGTTCAGATGGGAAATAGATTCTACTCAAAAGAGTTTAACTGAAGAGAATTTAATTCAGTTACTACTTACAAAGGAGTGGACAAGATTAAGGGAACAAACATTGCCTGCAGAGGTAGAGGGTGTAGCAACAGACAGAAGCCTTACTACAGTGAGTCCTGAAAGAAACCTGTAGGGACTAGTATCCTATCCTCTCTCTCTCTCCTCCTACTTCTTGGGTCCTCCTCTGCCCCCCACTGGCCAGATCCACTCATAAAACAAATGCCAAGGGACCCTTGTGATATCGCCTATGTGGGAAAAGGGCAGAGAATGACTACAGGGAGCAAAGAAAATAATCAGCACAGCATTCCACTAAATACTAGAACAACCTCCCATGTTTATATTCTTGGTATATAAACTTAACGCATAGACATGTAGTGACTCTGACACATTTTATGTCATGAGCACAAACCCATCAGATTCTGATAGTCCCTTGATTTTGTGATTATTCAATCAATGGATTCATTAGCTAGAACAGACATGAAATAACCAGTGCTAAATTGGACCTGGCACGCTGCCCTTGAGAGCCAGTCTCTTAGTGCTAATTCAAAAGAAACTAAAACCACACTACATACAGTCTAAAACTAGCTTGCAAAAGTTCAAAATGGCATCCAATCTCAAACCCTAAACACACAGTATTTAGTTTGTTGTGTTTAAAAGCTTTTGTTATTTTTCTTTCCAAGGTCTGATTAAAATAAAATTTGAAGCTGAGTGAACCCATCTTCTTGAGCCTGAGACTGGCAGTAACTGCTCTACTGTACTGATTAGAGTGTCATACAGTTACCAGAGTTTTCTAACAGCTGGTATTTTTTTAGAAAACGCTATCCTAAACAATATTTAAATAATGTATACAACCTTTGCCACCCGCCACTATTTCATGACTGCCGGCTGTGTAATTTCAATTCTAACAAATATGTGTCACAGAGTCACTAGGAGAATACTGTTGTTTTGATGGGGAGAAAAAAGTTACTGTCAGACGCTTGGGGCCATTAGTGTCTCACAAAATGTACAACTTGACCCAAACTGCTGGGGACCATATTTAATCCACACATCCGTGGAGATATAAACACGGAGATAAGGATTATATCTTAGCCAAAAATTAACAAAAATATTTGTAAGTCAAAATCAGAAATAGAATGGACAACTTGAGAGAAAAGAACATATGTTTATAGGGATTAATTTCTTTAAATATTATATTTTGAAACAGTAATTATTTCTTTCTGTAGTATAGTGACAAATTGAAGTTCCATCATATTCTAGAAAAATATTAGGAAGAAAATCTTAGGAGCTTCATGTATCCTGAATGTTACGGCAAAGAAAGGAATGTACTCTTATTCTGAGTTTTAAAATCATAATGTATTTGTAAAACTCAAGAATCAGTCATATTAGGTACCATTCTAAACAGGTGGAATCCATATAGAATAATCATATGTAGTTTGACAGAGGTGGATATGTTATTTATTATTGATTTATAGTTAGTCATTTTCATTTAGTTACTGTGAATACACTTAATTCTGTGTGGCGAGAGGATTGTTGAAAGATCAGATGGTTAAAATGCTTCAAAATATAATCCCATGTACTCCAACACAGTAATAAGAAAGGTGAGAGACATCCTTGTGATGTGAATATTTTCATAATCCCTGGGAAGTGTGTCACCAAAGGATGCAGAAGTGGTTTAGGAATGTCAGGTTTTTAGAATAATTAAACAAATGAAAATGAGAAATATATCAATTGAGTGACGCACAATGTTGATGTCATGCTCAGGGAAAGAGGACTGGTTTGTTTGATTTTAGACTTTATTATGGTGGCAACCAGGTGCTTACTTAGATGGAGAGGGTGGAGAGCCTCGGGTGAGTGTACGAGGTAGCCCATCGTGCCCGTGGTGCCAAAACACCAGAATTCAAGTCCTTCTGGTCCCCTCACTCCACCAATGATTAAGGACTGTCACCTGAACTCTGGAGACCCCAAGTCCTTTCCTGGAAATGCACGTATTCAAGTTAGTTGAGTTCATCTTCAGATTATTCATTCCCTGTGAAATCTCTTCATCATAAGCCTTGTGGTCCAAGTTCTGAAATACAAATGAGTTAGTCCCCTTTCCAGAAGTTTCTCATGGTTCCAAGTCTAAAATTGTCTTTAGATACTAAATGCATCCATTTGTTTTCTTTCCCAAATCACTCACACCCACTTCCCCTACTGCCTTTGGTATGGTAGAGGCAAGGGGACATTAATAGTGGCAGAAATGGAAGGTGTGACACCCAGGTGTCACACAGGGCATATGTGGGGACAGAGCCCCAGAAAGCAGTTTGTAGGCTCTAGACCTCATGTGGAGAGGTGCTGGCTCGGATAGTGGATGGCCGTCAGCTATGGCTGGTTGGCCATCAGCTGTAGCTATTAAGCCGTTGGCCACTGATATAACTGCCGCGGCTACAGAGGGGAGCCGAGGAGAGTGAAGGAGGAGACTGAAGGAGAGTAAGGAGAGTCGAGGAGAGTTGGTCGGTTGGCAGCAAAGCGGACAGCAGGTCGCACGTCGTGTAAACCCAGCCTCCAGTGAGACCATAGTGGTATGACTTCCCTACCTATGGCTCCGTGGGTGTTCCTTTTTGGCCTCACCATGTCCTGCGTTCTTATGTGGGGAGTGGGAGCAGAGACCTTGCCTGACACCCCGCCGGACGCCCCGCACGACAAATGGCGCAGTGAGCAGAGTCCCCCGCACGACAGCATAGTACCATTCTTTAGGGTACTGCAGTTACCTTTCCTTCCAGATACTATCTCTAACCTATTTTTCAGCTAATGTTTAATTTCTTTTTGTTTGATTTCCTTCTATTACGTAGACGTTTAAGAAGCATGTTATATCTTCTCTAAAGAGGTCACCAGCTCAGGCAAATCTAGAAATTGAGGGATAGGCAAAGGCATAAAGTACCAAATGGCCCTTATCTATTCCCCAAGTGAGAGAGAACCATGTAGTTGTCATTAAAAACATCACTCTCGCCTGTGTTACCAGGGTCTCCTAGGCTCAAGTACAAAGTTGGAGACTGGTAGAAATGTCTAATAAAAATATAATTATAATTGGGGAAACCATCAAAGCATCATAGATAACCAAACCTTAATGTGAAGATCAAGTGTAAGCTGGTGAAAGTGAGGACAGTTGCAGAACTGGCATGAGCATGAGAAAAAGTGAAGAAAGAAAAAAAAACAAAAAACGGAGTCAGAATCACAGTCTTTTCCTGAAGGACAGCAGAAGGAAGGGGTCTCCTGCTGGTCCCTTATGGAGATGTCTTATGGGAGTCACCCAGAAGTTGAAACATGAGAACTGCCACCAATCAAATAATAAGTCACTTCAACAGCAACTGATAAAATCAAATCTTAATGTCCTGGGTTTTAATTGCATCACTATAGGCCCAGGTAAGTGTTCTAGTCATTCATTTTTTAAATGTATGTATTCAGCACTTATTAACACCAGCAGACAGTCTCTGCCCTTGTGGCATTTATATTCTAGTCACAAAAGGTTGTAATCAATCAGTCTAAATATAACAAGGTCAGGTAGATAATCGCTACAAGCAATGACAAAGCCGGTAAATAGTAGAGTGGGTTTTTCCAAATGGGCTTGGGCATCCCGGGGGTCCCCGAGACCCTTTCAGGGGCTCTGCAGAGGCACTGGTTTTCACATGATCCTGTGTTACTTGCCTTTCCTTGCTTATTCTCACACGGCGCGAGTTCAGCGGACATTTCCAGAGGATACATCACATGCTAGTATCTTTGCTTCATGATTCATGGACCGTGTTTGAAGTCGGGTTTCTGCACAGGAATTCCCCCCGTTCTCAGGAATTCTTTTCGCTTTCCCATTCCCAAATCCCGAGATATAAACTATTTTCTGTTCTCCACAATGAATCGTTTCCACAAAAGTGACGGCCTTTACTACCAGCCTGCTGGGTTCAAGGAGCCAATTTTCCCGATTTCCCAACCAACTTTTCTTGGGATTCAGGAACGGAAAAAAATTCCCAAGAATGGTTGGAGATTCCTGCCTGGTAACCCTAGCAATAAATAGGAAAAATGTGTAAGAGATACACTGTGAATAGTACATTTATTTCCCATTGTGGTATTACTGGAGTCGAGGAACCAATTTTCCCAATTTCCCAACCAACTTTTCTTGGGATTCGGGAATGGGAAAGCGAAAAGAGTTCCTGAAAACGGGTGGGAATTCCCACCTGGAAACCCTAGTTTGAAGTATCCTGTTTTAAACATTTCCCAGCTTTAATACAGTAAATACCATTCTATATCATGCATATAAATAAAAGCTCCTGGAGTCCTCAGTCATTTTTAAGAATGTGAAAGGGTTATGACATTAAAAAGTTTGAGAACTGCTGTAGTTTTAAGAAACTGATCAAAGAGTCAGGAAGTCCTCTGAGAAGATTCTTCTTTTTTAATTAAATTTATTGGGGTGACAGTGGTTAGTAAAAAGCCATAGATTTCAAGTGTACAATTCTATAACACATCATCTATATATTACATTGTGTGCTCACCACCCAGAGTCAAGGACCTGAGTAAAATGCACATGCCAGCCACACAGATTTCTAAGGAAGACCCTTCACAGACTCTGGCAAATCAAAACTGGTTCTTTAAGCCCGTATAATTTCATAAATAAATCATAGTGTTTTTAGGATTTAGCTTTTAAATTTTCTTTTCTTCTAAACTGATTTGTGTTCATTTTCATTTCTTTTCGCAATTATTGATAATGAGAAACACAAGTCTATTATCTTTTGACTATTAATTCATAAAGAAATATAATGCTTTTCCTGGGTTTGTGCTACATTAATTGTTTAAATGGTAAATAATCTGAAGATAAGCCTTTGCAAGGAAATACTTGGAGATGGGAGTGAACTATAAAACATACCATTCTGTGATTATAGCATCATGTAAAATGCCCTGCACAAAACATTCCTGAGCTGTACATTTGAAACTAAAGTTCTACATTTGAAGTTTATTTTTTGTGATCTGTGTCATTTTGCTCATATCCCTCCATTGTACACAGATGTAAAGAAACAGTTATCGCCTAGTGTACAATAGTCCGTGTACACTCAAACTTGGAAAAGCATGCTAATTAAGCCAATAACATTGATGGACTCTACACCAGGTTAAAAACTAAATGATTACTTCTCTATTCCTGGGACCATTACAGTGTTCATTTTCACGTAAAACATTATGCTCTGAAAGCAGCTGACCAGATGAAATCAACATTCAGGAGATAGAGACTTAGAAATGAAGTTTAAAAACACACCTGCCATAGAACAACCAAATCACTCTAAGCTTCCTTGAATCACAAACTTTTGGGGGCATGGTAGACAGACTGAACTGCCATTTTCAGGGAAATCCTCAGCAAAACTCATACATGTGAGCTTTTATGTTATTAATGAAGATCAGGGGAAAACAATCAGTTTATCGCCACTACCTACTTCTTATTCCACGTAAGTTTGTAAATTGACAAGTTCATTCAGAACCCGTGAAGAAGAAACTGCTGCTACAAATGACACTGATTAGTGGGGCAATTTAAACAAAAGTCAGTATTTTTGCGCTATAAAGTTAACTTTATAGTTAGACGCGACTAAAGTGCTTTGAGCTTAATTTAAATCAATTCAGTAATTTCACAAATAATTGGCAGTTTTCTCATTGATTTTGTAATTTATAACAATCTGTGTGTATACCACATATATATATATACATATATATATACATATACATATATATATACGTATATATGTATATATATAATTTCCACCACCTCTTTTCCTTTATTCTTTCTTAATATTTTCTATAAAAAGGTTTCCCCTTTCTCTTTATCTGATTTTGCTCATAGAATTTACTCTCATTTAAAATAAAATAATACTTAACCTTCATGTCATTCTTAACCTTCCACAAAAATTGGATAGCAGAAAAGTGGAAATAAATGCAAATGCTCTGTCACTTACAGATATGTGTGAATTGTGCTGGCATTAGTTTTCATGGTCTACATAAAGATAAGATCTTATATCATTTTGAAAGAATCAATTTAACCTAAGAGTAAGTAAAGAATGTTTCTCAACTTCCTGACAAAGGTAAATAGAAGCAAAGCTGTGGCTGTCAGGCTTCCACTCCTCAATGCATCTATCTCAGTTTGTGTGTTTATTATTCCTCTGATTGTTCCGATTTAGCAGCCCCACAAAACATTCACTGAGGACCTATTGGAGACATTGCTTAGTTCTAGTAGCTGTCTATTTTAGTGCATTCTTGTTAATAACACTTTTATTTTCATGATAAAATGATCCTTTGGAATTAAATTGGTAACTTAATCACCCCTTAGAGACCTGGTTTTGTTCTTATGATGCCTTCACGTTCCACTACTGATGACGTTGACAGCCATATCCTTTTCCCCAAGATTTCATGTACATACAGAGAATGCAAAAGAAACATATACACATTTTAAGGAGAAAAAGAACTGAATTAAACTTACACTGATGGTAAACATTTTGAGCACCTCTTGTAATTGCAGAAGTCAAATATAACTTGTATTCATCTTTTGTTATCGGTATATATTGAGTATCACTATTTTAATACAGTTTGCCTTTCTTAAAATGTGTATACATTTTTTTGGCACCCTCTGTATAATCAAACTTTGATCTTGGGAATTATTTAAGACCTAGAAAGATTAAGTTTGTCCGGTTACGTTAGAGCCAGTATTAAAATCGAGCCCAGAGTCCCTTTCTAACTACATGCATATGTTCCCACCATCTCCTCCAATTCTATAATTTAAAAATTAAGCCCGTCCTTCTCCAAAACACTGAGTCCCCAGCACACACACACACACACACACACACACACACACACACACCTCCTGCCAATCTTTCTCTTGGGAATGCCCCATGGTGAGAGTTTCTGCTTTTCCACATTCATTTAAAGAATGATATCTGGGACAGATGTTCAACTAAAGCAGACAAGAATTAACAACTCCCAATAAATCACCTTAAAACTTGTAGAAACAGAAGGTGTTTGGTGATGATGATAGATCAGGCCTGTTTGCTGGGTCCTGGGAAGGACCCAGTCCACCTGTGGGAAACTCCCAGTCTTCCTATGGGAAACTCCCAGGCACCCAAATGGCATGCCTTTGGTAGTCTTATTCTTCCAGTAGTCTTATCCTTCCAGTCTTATCCTTCCAGTCAGGTGAAGCGTGTCCAGTCATTTTTGGCTTTCCTTCACTTTCTGTGCACTTAGTCACTAAGCCCCCATGAACTTGTCTTTTAAAATGTCTCTTAAATGTGCACCTTTCTCTCCTGTCTGGCTGCAGCCACTATCCCCGTTAAGATTTCTTCAATTATTGCCTTCCTTTCTCGGCGCTGCAGAAGAGCCCTGGTCTTGTCACTCCAGCATCTCAACACATCGTCCTACTGCCTTCACCATAAGGCTTCAGAATCTCTCTTCTCATCCTATTCCCCTTCTTTTAGATGTGTAATACTGTCCCAAAATCCCGCTGTTAAACAATTAAAATTCCTCCGAGTCTGTTCTGTTTGGAGGGTTAAGGTGGCAGGGTGGGGTAGGGTTAATTTTCCCTGGACAATCAGGCATCGGTACAGGCTGCATGGAGGAGGTGACATTTAAGCAACATTTTATAAGTTTAAGAATGAGTTTTGAGGGCCGGCCCGGTGGCTCAGACGGTTTGAGCTCCATGCTCCTAACTCCGAAGGACAACAACTTGAAGCTGAACAGCACCCTCCACAATTAAGATTGAAAGGACAACAACTTGACTTGGAAAAAAAGCCTGGAAGTACACACTGTTCCCCAATAAAGTCCTGTTCCCCTTCCCCAATAAAATCTTAAAAAAAAAAAAAAAAAAAGAATGAGTTTTGAGGTTGACAGAGAGGAATTTCAGGCTAGGATAACAGAGAGAACTTCTTTGTTCTCATCTCTTCTCTCTGACACTCAATTTTGTTTGGTTTTGCTTTTAATTTCAAACAGACCACTGTAATGATCTATGCCTTGAATGTCTCATTTGTAAAATGAAGCTCACAGGGTGTTGAAAGAAAACTCTAAGTGATGTATGGGACAGTACTGTAATAAGGTTTTCAGGACAAATGAATGCCAATCAAGGTTTTATTGTTATCAGACTATGTGGCTATGTAATTAGATAATTAGATAATAATACTAATAGCTGACATTTGTATAGCAGTTGATATTTTTCCAAGCACTTGCACATCCATTATCTTGTTAGGTGCTCAAATTTGCCGAGATTAAAATTTGTAGAGATAGAATAATGAAGTGTGGTTAAGAACACACACTCTGAAGCCAGACTGTCTTGTTTGCACCCAGGCCAGCCCCAACTGTGTGGTGTCAGTTAGTGGGAACTTCAGCTTTGTCAACATAAATCATGATGATAGAACTCCTCATTGGAGTCTTGCTAAGATGTCGTGGGTTAATAGATGTAAACTGCCCAGGACAGTCCCTAGAATATAGTGAGTGACCAGTACAGGTTAGCTGGTATTAGTAGCTTCATCATCACCATCACCATCATTATCATCATCACCACCATCATCATGATCACTGTCATCACCACCATCATCATCATCATCACCATTATCACCATGATCACAATCACCATCATCATCATCACCATCATCATCACAATCACCACCATTATGACCATCATCACCATCATCATTATCATCATCATTATCATCATCATTATCATCACTATTATCACCATGATCACCATCACCATCACCATCATCATCACCACCATCATCACCATCATCATTATCATCACCACCATTATCACCATCACCATCACCAGCAGCAGCAGCATTATCACCATGATCACCATGACCATCATCACCATCATCATCACCATCACCATCATCACCATCACCACTATCATCATCATCGCTGTTATCACCATCATCACCATCATCACCATCATCATCATCACCATCATCACCATCACCACTATCATCATCATCACTGTCATCACCATCATCATCATCATCACCATTATCACCATGATCACCATCACCATCATCACCACCACCATCATCACCATCACCACCACCATCATCACCATCATCATCATCATCACCATCATCACCATCACAACCATTATCATCATCACTGTCATCACCATCATCATCATCATCACTGTTATCACCATCACCGTCATCATAACCATCACCATCATCACCACCATCACCACCATCATTATCACCTTCATCTTCATATCATCTGTGCTTCCATAAACTGAAGGTGGAGCCTAGGACTGCTGAATTCTAACCCTGGATTTTTTCCCCAACACACACCCACCCACTCCAGGGGCATGATTATGACCTAAATCATGACTTGGGAATGCCATGTTGCTGGCCAGTGGCCCTTTTTGTGTTATTACAAAGTATGCAGTTTAATTAAGGCTTACTGGATTCTGGGGCTAGTGTTCAGCTAAAAGCAGGCAAGAATGAGCAATTCCAAACAAAGATTCTTTGAACCTGTGCAAACAAAATGAGTACATATGATCATGAAAACTAAAATATCTGGTTCATTTAAGAAATGTCTATACATTGCAGTGTGTGTGACAATATGACCTATAAGTGAATCTGAAATTTTACACAGAAAATTAACATGGAAGCCTTCCCACCTGCTGAGGTTGATCTCTTTTCCAGTGATGGTGGACCCCAAGCTTCCGCCAACCAATGCCTGGCGTCTCCAAGGGGAGGTTCCTTGGGGAAGTGCCACAATCCGATTGACTTCTACTTAGGGAAGACTTTTTCAACTTTAAAACGTCCATATGTGTACATGGCCTAAGGTGTGCTTTAATGTTAAATGAAAACAGCTCCTGGACTTGGAGATAGAAAATGAGGATCCAAGTCTCATCTTCATTTACCAACTGTATGACATTGGCTGACCTCTTAACTTCCCCATACCTCTATTTATACTTCTAAGAATAAGGAAAAAGATACAAGGGTGATTTTTCTCACAGGTTGCTATGTGGCCCTCTAGTCAATTCAATATATTTGAAAACATATTGAGATATTGGTATTGCATACAAGAAGATTTGCTCCAGGTATTTTTCCAGGATCGATGGCAGATCCCATGTCCTTTAACTTTGTAATTCCCTTGGAATTTCTCCCCTCTGTCCAGTTGGAACTAGTGTGTCAATGACACATACGCTTTTGAGTTTTACCAATTTATCAGAAAATGGTTTCACCTCCTCTTCCTGGCCTCCAGGCCTGAGTCATTTTGAGTAGATACTTGAGCTCAGCTTTGTCTCATGATGGAGAAGCTTCAGAATGGTCAAAGAAGTTGCTGTGACCCTTGGGTCAGTATCTCCGAAGTATGCATGCCAGAGTGTGTCAGAAGATACACTCCGTGACCTAAGAGGATGTTATGATCCATTGTTCCTCAATTGAAGTTCCCTCTGAAGCAGTTAACTGTCCTGAAAGCAAGATTCCACTTCCCTAGTTGGAATTTCAAGTCTTCATCTTCCTTTCCTCTCCAACACCCCAAAAAATCACATTGCCTCCATTGCCCACTAGATATACTTTGCATACTCAGGACTGCAGCCCAGTTTCACCAGTAGTTCAAACAACTTTTTGGAGAAGGAAAAAAGATCAGGACTTAAAGCACAAATCTATAAATGCTTTTGAAGTCTCTGGAAAATTGGTATTTTCTATCTCGATGCACAATAATGTAAATAAAGCTAATTAAGTGCTAGTCATATATAAATTTTACTTCTATTATAAGTAATTAAGCATTGTTCTATAATTTGAACCTTTTCCATATTTTCATATATCTGTACTTTCTAAAATTGGAATGAATAAATGCTGTTGATTTGAAACCTAGTGAGCAATGAAAAAATCATTCTAAAATGCACACAGTGTTTTGGCTACTGTCCTGACTGGTCTTTGCCAGGTGATGTGTCAATGTTGTAAAATGATGATATATTGCTCATTGTTGCAATTACCTTTGTCAGAGTACATCTAGCTTGCATGCTTGAGATGTGCGAACAAAGTAATGAGATAGAGAATCTTGCTTTGTTTTTGTTGAGTAGTGATCAAATGCGTGACTGAGTCTATAAAAGATGAGCAGAGCAGATTATTTCATGATGTGTATTTCAGAAGGACATAAATTGTATTTTTAGTTGAAATCCCTTTGACAAAGGACTCTAAATCTTCACCTTAAGGTCCTACACAGGGAGCATTTGTAGATTTCTGAAGGAAATTTTATGAATCTATTCCGAATTTATAAAATTGATTACCTTGCTAACTACATCTGTAATAAAGTTCGTCAGAGTAAAGTCATGCAATCTCTTTAAAAGGCAAATAGCTAGGACATGCAACTCTTTTGTTTTATAGATTACGTTAAACTGTTTCTATGAGATTAAAGATCTCATTCCATTTTATTGGCATTTCCAAAGGACTACACACTGTTGTATCTGTTTCAACTTTCACTGCTCTGGAGATGGATTGTCGTGGGGGAGAGGATGTGGCCAGGACTTGGGCAGAGAGCCCTGAGAGAAATAGCCCAAGTCAGTCTCAGTGGGCGGCCACACATTGTTGAATAGAATGGTGACCACCAGCCAAGAAGGGCCTTTGTTCTTCCTCCATTGCTCACTCTCCTCCATTGCTCACTCTCCTCCATTGAGCTGTCACCTTTCAGGAGGGTAGGGGACCAAGGGGAATACCATTGACCACAAATCTCACTGTTCTCCCAGTACCTACCTCTTTCTTCTCTTCCTTGCAGTTATTTCCCATCTGTCTCTGCCCTCATCAACCCCACCCCTTCCCTTCTAGAAGCAATTCTATATCTCAGCCTGCCCATCCCCTGGGCCTCTCAACTCTGTCTCCATGCCTGGAGATTTCCAGCAGTGGGGTCAGTATGTTCCTGGCATCTAGAATGAAACTCTCAGAATATGCACTCTCCATAGAGACATCATATATGTCTGGTGATTAGACCTGTAAAACCATCGCTATGTATTAAATGATTTTTTGCAGGCTATTGCAAACTTCACCATCTGGTATATACTGTTTTCTTGAGACTCTGTATCCTAAATTAAAAGAAAAAGAATTACAATTGTATTTTTGTTTTGCCCTTCATATTGAAATTAAGGCTGAAGGGAAACATTTTTATTTTGTTGCTTGACTTTTTTTCCAGAAACTGTAGAGATTCCAAAATACTAAGTCTTATTTCTTTTAGTTAATTGCCTTATTAGTCAATATTCAATGATGAAATATTTTCACATTGTTTAGAAGTTCCATCAGAGAATCAGAGGGATGGGGAAGATCTTAAATGGCAAAAATTATGTGAACCAATCAATGCTTTTTAAGAGCAGACACATTATAGTGGTACCTTGGTTTTCGAACGTAATCCATTCCGGAAGACCATTTGAGTTCTGAAAAGTTTGAAAACAGCCAACAGCTAGGCCTCAGGATCTTGCACTCAGCGGAAGCCACGTGACATATTCGACTTCCGAGGCATGTTCGAAAACCAAAGCACTTCTTTCCGGGTTTACCGCGTTCATAATCCGAAATGTTCGTCAACGGAGACGTTCGAAAACTGAGGTACTATTGTACTATGCAAAATAGGCTTATGTCACATCAACTCTGCAGTCTCATTTGAAATATAAAGCCAAGTTTTTTTCTTAAAAAAGAAAGAATAAGGAGCATGAAATTTGCTTACACTTACCAAAAATGATACTATTGTTTAAAACAGCCAAAGAGGGAGCTCTGCTTCACTGAGGCTGTCACTATGGCATAATTATGCCATAGTCAATGTGTATATAATTACCTTCCATCGAAAAAGAAGTAACTCTGTACTGCAGTTAAGATAACGTGAGAAAACTTGTGTTGCCAGGTCCTCCTCTCCCCATCTCACTCTGACACTCCGTCCCTTCTCCAACACACAATGGAAAATGGCAAGTCCACTTACACTCCTTATACTTCTTTTCATTTCCAAAGTGAGGATGAAATTTAATTAAAGAAAATTTGCTTGCAAAGAAAATGGGCGAACTCTTTCCAGGGTTTCACATACATAGAATGCAAGAAAATAAAACACAGTTTCTTATGCAAAGTATAATTAAACAATAAAGGAAGTGATTCTCACTTCTCCATCGCTTGCACTACCAGCCACTTAGTGGCACCCTTTTTCACAGAGCACACCCTTTTCTACTGTGCTCTGCTGTGGTGGCAGATTACTAGCCCTCAGAGATCATGTGAAATCAGGGTGAATTCTACAGTGCAGGAAGAGCTGTTAATATTTTAAACACTCAACCCTTCAGGCATTGATGTATTACATCACTATACAATAGAGTTGGTAACTGATTGGAATATTTTGAATGTTCTCCCATCCTAATAATTAAGTATGAACCACAATTATATTAACACAATTAACATGCACTATAAGGTAGATTTTTACATTATTTCAAATGTTTCTGATATTGTCTGGTCCAAAAATAACTGCTTGATTAACTAATTTGTCTCACAAGAAATGTCTCTATGTAGGTCAGGATGAGATCATTTGAAAATATCTACTCTTTGGAGAACTTCTAAACCTCCCCTCAAAAAAATCTCATTTAGGAGCTGGAGTCAAATTATATGGTCATTTTAGTTCTCAGAATTCAAAGCATAAATGGCTGGAATCGTGTGTGTGTGATAATTCTAGGCTACTCTCAATAAATAATACATGTCATTTCTGCTTCACTGAGGCTGTCACTTAACTGCTCTAAATGACTTTCAATGCAGGGCCCAGCCTGCTCTCCCAGAGTGCACTTCAGCTCAATTCCAAACCTGAAGGGTCCTTCCAGTATCCAGCCAGCTACCATAGCAACCAGACCCTGGCCCTGGGTGAGCCAGCCCCGGCGCAGCTCCCAGCCCGCAGCACACAAGCCCGAGGGGCTGGCCAGAGCTTCGGTCAGGTATGTGTGGGAACGGGGCCCTCTGCTGTGCTGGTCTGGTCGGTGGGCTCAGGAAACAGGCGGGGAGCAGGGCTCTGACATGGTCAGAGGGATCCGGCATGTCCCACAACTTACAAAAAATGCCCCGGTGCTGTCGGTGAAGGAAATGAATAATAAATTACCATTATGGAGTTAGGCTGAATTGTAAACAGGTTTTCTTTAGGAATAGCTGGGAGTTGCCCGTGCTATATTTATATTGTGCACATTTATCTGTGTGAATATGTGAATTACTATTTCTGTGTGTGCATGAGCTAGAAATCTGGCATACATCCGCATTTTATGCATGCACCTAGAACATTTTTTTTCCTCCTAAAAAATGCATAAAAATATTTGGGAGGGGTTAATCATATAAAAGAACATAATATAAAAGCATCATCAAGTACGTAGAACTATTCTGAAGGTAATTGGAACTAGTTTAGGAATAGTTACACTATGCTGAGTTTGATTTTGAAATGTGCCCTTAGTTGTTTCTTTAAGGTGTGCACTAGTTTTTATAGTTTCACTGCACAGACGTATTAGCTGTCATTCAAATCGCTACAGATTAATAGCCATTAGAAGTGGCTACTGATCTGAATGTTTTTTCCACAAAAGATGTAAATGTTGTGGTAGATAGATAGGTGATGGGTAAACATAGATAGATGACAGATAGATAGATAGATAGATAGATAGATAGATAGACAGATAGATGATGGTAAATAATATTTTGGTTTTGATAATTTTAGGGTTCAGGCTATATTCAGTCAACCCAACAGAATTAATATATTGGAGGACTATCTTGTTTTAAGCTATTTTAAGGTTATTTTCAGCAGCATAAAGCTCTTTTAATCTCTACTTTTGCTCTTGGAATGAAGAACCCACAGCCCTAAAAGCAACCCGTTCAGCTAATGAGTTGATTTCATCCTTTCTGCATTTACTGGGCAATACCTCTGCCACACTACCCACCACTGGCTCCTGTAACAACTGAAGCCAGGTTTGTCACCCTTTATTGTTAATATTCATCCATGAGTCTTTCCAACTGAACTGAAAGGTACTTGAGGGTAGGACCATTTTCATCTTAATTTAGCAGCTCCGAGCCATCCACGTGGCCCAAAGAAAGGTCTGCTGATGGATAGGAGACAAGGCACGTTAGAGTCAGAGTCACCATGAGGGGCCTGTTTTAAATGACATGGACAAAAATGAAGCTAAAGATGAAAAGTCTCATGCATTTCAGTTATTAAATTACTATCCCAGCAATAGTTTGAAAATATGATTGCTTTCTTTAAGCAACACTCTGTCTACTTTGACCGCATGGTGACTTTGACCTCATGGTGACAAGCTATAGTGTTTGTGAATAAAAGGGAGTGGCAAATCAATGTTCCACTGAGAAGAAGGGCCTGTCCCCCTGGAGACTCGAAGTGTGACCACAGCTCAGGTGATGTCTCCACTGGGATGGAGAAATGGTGGTGCTCCGGAGGGGAAGGACCTTGACGTCGTTGAGTCAAGGTTTTATGGGAGGACCACTGAGGCTAACCCTGGAACAGGGCGTTTCCCAGCTCTTTAAAAGCGCTGGTCCGTTCTACCTCCCTTACAAAAAAGTGAGAGGATGCATGAGGGACTATCTAAAAATGGGTTTTAATTTATTAGAAAAATTATTATATATATATAGATAGATAGATAGATAGATAGATAGATATACATTTATTTACTATATACACAAAGTGGTCCTTATTGTTTCATACCATACAAGTGTTATATAGTATTTAAAATATTGGGTAATCTTATTGGCATAGAAAATATTAGAATTTTTAAATATAATTTTATTTTATTCAAAGATGAAATGGAAGTTATGTGATTTCTTTATCTAGGTACAGATTATATATATAAATTCTTTGGAAGCAAAGAAGTGGGCCACAAGCCTTTTTTTAACCCTTATATCCAGCCATACTTCTAGGTCTGAGAAGCCACGGTCAGAAATGAGGCACCGTTTTTACTCAAATTAACCTATGAAAGCTATGAATTTAGCTTTTACTAGTTTTTAAAACTTTTAAGACATGTAGTTGGGAAAACAGTAAAGTTCTACCTTCTTTTATTTTTATCTTGAACTCATTTATTACCTGTGCTTAGTTTTTCTCATAAATATCGAAGACCTCTGTCATTTGAGCTGAAAACACTGAGTCAACCAAAAAAGAAAATTAGTATTCCCAAAGCAGAGCAATATGGGAAATGGAAATATCAACATGGAATAAAAATTCCAATCCCCACAACAGGCTGTACTACTACCTGTATTTTAAAGATTCGAAAACTCAAGCTAATCACATTTAGAGAAGTAGTCATGCATCATTTTAAGGTAGCAGCAGTAAGGATGGGAACAGAATCATGACTGAATTGATGTCTAATCATTCCAAGAGGGAGCATTTCATAGGCTTTATTTGTATATTGACCATGTCAATTAAATAAGTCTCCATCTTGAACCTATTGGGGGCGTACACATGTGGACAAGCAATGTGGTGATGTATCTACTGCCATCTTGGTGGAGTCCCACTTATGGGGTTAATTCTATCATCCACTAACCGCCATGGGAGTAAAACAGTAAAAGCCCTAAAATGATAAGATTGGGCCTCACGTTAAAAGTCTGCTTTAAAGGTTGATCGGAAAGTGTAACTAAGTTGTAAAGAGAGCAGAGCTCTGTACTTGCAGTCCTTGGGGTTGTTGTTTGAAGGTGTCTGGAATGTGCACGTTCAAAGTGATCATTTGGAGGCAAAGGTTGCTGGCATGCTCACTTGCCAGGCAGGTAAGTAGCATGAAGTCTGAATCCTCCGACCAGGGGGGTGTTCTGATCCACTCCATTAACAGGAGTGAGGCTGCTGGTGTGTCTGAAGCCTTTAGCTACTTTGCAGATGTCTCTACCGTGATTTCCTTTCAGCTTTAGTGTGCTGTGGCCTGAAAGGTGTGTTTTATTGAGCTCCTTATAGGTCCTGTGACTTCAAAATAATGCCAAAGAAATGCTGACCAAGTAAACCAGGGTTTTTACTCAGCAGTGAGCTTGAAAGTAGGCAGGCCACCTACCATTCCAATAACGTCTCCTTTGTTCAGGTTTTCTTCGGAACCCCTGGACTCCAGTGGTTTTGTGGAGCCCTAGGCTTCATTCTTTGCAACATTCTGAGTGGTATCAGTGTTCATTCCTTCAAGGCCAGATGAATTTTTTGAAGATCCTGGACTCATAAAGTACTGAAAGGGGCTAGTACACTTCAAATTCTGCATGACACATGCCAGACCAAGTTGATAAGGTCAATAACCAATTAGCAGAAAACCATTTCAGTTTTTGGTCTGAAACTGTAAAGCAAAATGGTTTTCTATTCTCGCTCATAAATCACATTGGGATGCAATTTTGAAGCAGTGTCATCAGTGTTCACAGATTCTAATTTCAGTTTTTAAAATGCTCCAGTTGATTCCCACAGTCGATGTTTGAGTGATCCCGACCAGGTTTGACGCCAGGCCCTCCTGGTGATACGCGCATAACCAGGATTGCCCCATGAATCAGTCTGAATAAAACCATGGGTCACAATACTTGTCATCAAATATTAGTTCTCTGGTGTTGCCCTAACTAAGATCTTTGAAAGCCCTTCTCCTCAAACTCTAGGATGAGTTCATGGGGTTAAGCTGCAGGAGAGAGACTAAGATCCTTGCACAGGAACCCCAGGCCTTTCCCAGAGGGAACGTGAGTCGATTTAGTCACTCTTTTTGCTGCTCAGCTACCCTGCAAGCTCCCTGCCCCAGCCTCTAACCAGGGCGTGTAGGTCACCCCAAAGCCTCTCCTTTCCCCCTCTAAGTCAGCTGGCCTTTGCGTGGCTCTTGTGAGTTGTCCCAGTCAAAACAACTGCTTTTCCAGTTATGCTTGTGTATCTCTGGGTTATTCTTTCTGCATCCAAGGTATTTATCGTGTGCCTACTGTATGGCATGAGCTGATGTTTCTGCTTGGGGTGAAGGAGGAAAGAAAACAGACAGAGTTCTTGTCCTCGAGGAACGTACATTCTAGCAGCAGCATGGGAACTCAGAAAATTAGCACAATGAATGAGTAAATTGCAAAGTTTGTCAGAAGGTGATGATGTCTGTGAGGAAGAAATAAATGCAGAAGAGGGTGAGCGGGATGTAAAGGGCAGGATGGGGTGTGACACAGTGGGGCCTCATGGAGAAAGGGACATTTGGACAAAAGTAGGAAGGAGAAGAGGGAGGCAGCGGTATGGCTTCCAGGGGGACAGCAAATGTGTGGCTCCCGGGTGAGGTGGCCTGGCACGCTGAAGGAACAGCAAGGAGGATGAAGTGGTTAGAGTGGCGGGAGGAGTTGTGAGGGGACGGGAGATCCCGTCAGTCATTGTCTTTTACTCAGAATGAAATGAGAAGCTGGTAGAGAATTGTCCGCAGAGGCACAAAATGGCCTGATGTATACGTTGAAAGCCTCATTCTGTCACATCACATATAATAATACCTTACAGTCAGTGGCATATAAATCTGTCTCTTTCCATCAGGTGGCCTTGTTGCAAGAGCAGAAACCTACAACATGAATCCCTATGTCCCCAGTAACTGGCCCAGGGTTCACCTAAGGTTTCCCGGGTTCCTCCAAACCCATCCTCATTCTCTATAATGAGACTGCAAAGGCTGTGCGTGATGAGACACTTAAGGAAACTGGCTGTCCTCCGGCTTGGTCTACTTTTGTTCAGGTACAGTTTCCTCTGGATTGTATGAAGTGCTGAACAGCAAACTTCTGGCACGGAGAAGTCACTCAAAGAATGTTTTTCCCCCATGTGCAAGCATCAAGTAGTCTCACCAAGCATTTCATCCCTCAAAAAAAACCTATGCAAAAAACAAAAAAAAATATACATCTGGGTAAAGCGCACTGGCAAATTAGTACAGAAACCTAAAGATTTTGGAACCACTTTCATGTTCTCCAGCAGAACAGAAGTAAGCATGTCTATGTTCATAGTTCCAGGGAAATGCATGCTTGCTGCAGGAAATTATAGATTGTATGATCGTTCCATAAAATAAAACTGAACAACAGTGGAGACTCTAGAAAAGCAATAAGCTTTTCAAGAAGTAAAATGTCCAATTTCTTTTTGGTCTGGCCTATCTATTTAATGTTGCACTGACTTTTATGTCTTAAAAGTCCTCATTTACGTTATGTTGTAATTATAAATATGCCGTCTCCTTACTTCTGCCAGAGGCCTATGTGTTTGTTGAGTTTGGAACATGGCTGATGGCTGTACTCTCGCATGCTATAGATATGGAGGTCAAGGAATTGGAGAAAGCTGTGGAGGATGGCTTGGCAGGCACAGAGACCCACGGGGTGCAAGGGAGGAGCAAATCCTATAGTAAACACCTATTTATATAGGAGTAAACACCTATTTACTGAGGGTTGGAACATAAGGGTTCTACAGACAACCAGGGTGACATCACTCCAGTTTGCTTAACTATGGGTGCAGTTGTTTACTTGTAATGAGAAAAGTCACTAATGAACTTGGGAAACACAACATTGCAGAGGTCTGTTTGTGTAGACTCTAGTGTACAATATACATTGTAGGGCATTTAGAGGAGAAATCATGTCATTTTGTATACTTTCCTTGGCATATTTGTAGGAAACTGCAGCTTATTTTTTTAAGAGAGTTTTCAGAGGATTACTTATTAGAAATCCTTTCTCATTGTTCTACTTTAAAATCTGCCTCCATTTTCTCTTTCCAGTACAAATGTATTTAATGTGGCTTCAATAACCGAAACATTTCTCATGGCAGGGAGGGTATGTATGCCTTTTACTATAACATTTGCTCTTCTGAGAAAATATTTGGGTTATTGAAGTCGTACTAAATGAGTCTCTTACTGAAATAAGTTTTGTGTAGTATACTTTTGCCAAAGCTCATGTTTCTAAGAAAGAGTTGCCATCAAGAAGTCCCTCCTTAAATATTCTTTAAGATCAATTTAAGTAAGACACTTATTTCATTGCTTTATTTTTTCTTCTATTTTCTTGACACTGGTAGACCCTATTAATGGCATATTAAATACTTTCAGAATATTTATTGATAATGACCCTAATTGTACTTCTACCCAAGGGACATCTGAGGGAAGGAAAAACCAGTAGCCAAGATGCATAACTTTATACCACGCTGTTTGTACTAGTGGCTTTTTAGCCCTGGGAAAATGGATCCACTACCGTCCCCTTCTATCTGCATTGACAGAGACAATAGGATTTGCAAGATCTCTCTCTTCCCCCCCCCCCCCCTCTCTCTCTCTCTCTCTCTCTCTCTCTCTCTCTCTCTCTCTCTCTCTCTCTCCCCCTTCGTCTCCCCACTTCTTTTTCTCCCCCCTTTCATAATATTGGGACCCTCATGCAAAGAGAAGCAGTGAGGGTGGTTTCCATTATTATCTCATGGTCCATTAAATTGAGATATTCTCATCTGAGGAAGGAATTCCTTCCAAGTGCCTTAGATTTTCAGTTACTTGAGTTTACTTTGCCCTGGGCACTACCTTTCACTGTCAGTGTGATGTCCCACCAGGTAAACCCAGCCCTTCTTTCCTCATCTTAGCCGTGATGACTCCAGAGAGGGTGTGAACTGTGCACAGATGCTGTCTTTGTACTTTATATTTCATATTAGTTTTTACCACAACCTACACTCCTCAGGGGAATCGCTAGACAAGGCACTTGATGATTTTACTTGGCTATTCCCAAAATCAAACGTTTTTTACAGTACCAGGATTTTCTCCCTGGGGAAATACTTTAAAGAGTCGCATTCTTTCTGAAAGACAGTTTTCAAATTTATCAACATTTGGGGAACAATGCTAGTAGTGTTGAAGCACATTTCTTTCACCCCACAGAGTAAGTTCAAGGGCACAGAATTTATTTGGGGATGTAGATTCATTTTAATTTCATTATGTTGCAGGAACATTTTATTTCATACCTAAGTAAAACTGTTTACATTTTAGAGTTAGTGATTTCTTGTTTCCAAGTTGTGAGAGTAGTTTTCCAAATTTGTAAGCAAACCTGACACCCTATGCAGACTTAGCCTAGGAGAGTTCAACAAATTCTCAGAATTTGTAATCAGCACATTTAGCTGATATTACTAAATCATGTTATCAGATAGTTCTGGTTTAGAAATGGATGTTTTAAAACATGTCATCTTAAACCATGTTCTATTTTTTAGTATTTAAAAGTTATTCAGGCTTCCTCACTCTTAGAAAGAGCAGTCTTCCGGATCATTGCTACTATTTTTTTGTCTGTCTGGTCACTACTTAACCCTCTCTGCTTTCGCCTTCCCTCACACACCAACCCGGGCTGCTTCCTCACGCTGTGGCTCTTCTGTGGCCTTGGCCCTGATGCTCTGACTTCCTTTGAAACGTACCCGCCAGCTTTGCTTCTCATGACATTGTTTTTGCCCAGGAGCAGGACTCCCCATGGTGACTTTAGTCACCACAACCAGGATTGTCTGCAAAGGGGAGACACCGGGAATTAGTAGGTTCGCCAGTCTGATGGTCATCCCAGAAAATGACAAGTGATGAGTCGGCTGATGGGAGACAGTCTGCTTACCCCAAGCCATTAAGCTCCCTCTGGGAAGCCACAGGGACTTCAGTTCCCTGTTCCTGATGCTGTGGGCCTGGCTGCCCAGCATTCTGGGCAAATATTCCTTCTGACCCAGAGTTAGGGACCCCACTGACAATTCCAGGACACTTGGCAGGTCTAAATGCATCTTCACAAAGTCTGCTCATACATCATGGACCTGCTTTTGAAAACACAGTTTTGCTCATTGACACTGCATTCTCATGATTCGAGGTCAAGATTCCTTACAGTCCAGATTGCCAAGTCTTTTGTTACCTGGCTGTAAGCAGTGGGTGTTGGTGTGGGATTTTTGTACTGCCAGGCCCCAAAGAATGATTACATAAGTTTCCAAGTTCAGGGAAAGTTTTCCCCTCTCCCCCATGTCGTTCCTACCCCCCATTTACAGAAGATACAGCAGGAAGGGATTTGGACACAACTCAGTTCTACATTGAGGCTGATGTCATGTTCTGGTCCATGAGCGTCATATTTTCAGGGGCTCAAACTTCCAGAAAAGAATGGTGTCATAATTGTGAGCCAGGTAGTACTCTGTACAAACAAAAATAGAACAATGGCAGATGTCCAAAGCAATGTCAAGGTGCAATACGCCATGGACGAGGCTTGCAGGGAGACCTTCACAAACAAACTCCTCATTTGTTCACAGAATATACAAGGCTCTTGTTAATGGTTTATTGACTTAATGAGCGAATTAATGCTTATTAATTGTTAGTTAATTAATTGTTAGTTAATGGCAATAATGTATATATTGCCTAAATTCCCATTTCTATATTATTTCCACTACGTGTTGAAAATACACCCTCCCCTTAAACACTTCTATAAAATAGGTGTAAATGCTCTCCACAGTTACACAGGAAGCCTCAGTCTACCACCTATGCACACGCAAACTCTTGCAAACATATAATATAAAAAATCACAACTGTAGGATATCCAAAATCTGGTCCATCTGAAACTTATATGTAAACTATAATGCAGATGGAATATTTCATTTGTAAGAGCCTTGTTGGGTTATGTGTATTGCTCATATACCATGAAAAACAAATTCCTACTTTTTTTTATTTACTTAAGATATAATCTGAATAAAATGTCCATAGAAATTGGAAGTAATATTTCATTTTTCTCTTGATACATTTTCCATAATGGGAAGCAAGAAAGGAATGACATTTAATGTGCCCCAAACTCTGCCTGTCAGAGCCACTCAGTCAGAGCAACTACCTGGCAATGGTCTGCTTCTTGTCAATGTCACACGGATGGGTTGAGATCAATTCAAAGAGCTGAACATGCAGACCCCACAGGAACTGTCCCTGTCAGTAGCCCATAGTGTGATGCAGGACAGTATTGGGGCCCAATATTCTCCAAATATATCTAAAAATTTTTATATCATTATTTTTCTTTTAAGGGTGTAATAGTCAATAAAAATATACATATATATTTCAATTCTCATTGCTTGTACACCCACATTCCCAAATATCGTTAAGGAAGAAGCATGGAATAGTCATTTATTTTTTTTAAGTTTTAGAATTCTAGTTTTAATATTGGATTTACAATTTTATAGTGTTCACATACTTTTAAGGTCAAATGGAGCTTCTGTAACCGTAAAGTTGATGCAATTCTATATATGTTGAACTGTGTTTATATTACTTGTAATCCAGTGACTTAGGTAGTCATAAACCATCCCACTCATTGTGCAGTAAACTTGAAGTGCAGCCTTTTGTTTCTCTAACTGGCCAAGAGCTGCTGAATGAATTACACAATGGAACAAAACATAAACACCAGAGTGAAAACAGTCTCCAGAAAGACCACTGTTTTTGTCCAACTGATGCTTAAAAACAGATTTCTCAGTTTAGCCAAAGAACCATTCTTAGACACTTGTTACTCCATGGGCCACCAGAATGGAGTATGACACCCCTGGATTATTTATTGTCCCTGTTAGTGGCCCATAGTGTGATACAGGACAGCATTGGGGCCCAATATTCTCCAAATATATCTAAATATTTTATATCATTATTTTTCTTTTAAGCATCTCATCGTCAATAAAGAAATCTCTTCTAGAGGTTATACAACCGTACAGTGCAGTAAGGTGGCCACTAACCACATTTGCGTACTTAAAATTAACTCAATTCCGATAAGTTAAGTTAAATCTGTGTTAAAATCTGGTGCATACATCTAGTCTATGTGTCTGGTGGCTACCACATTGGACAGGGAAGATATTAAACATTTCCAACATACTGTATCAGTCTTCAAGAGTAAATAAAATGTTATGTTTTTCTTTTTTTTTTCCACGTGAAGAAGTTATTGGCAACGTTTCACCAAGATGTTACAATATTTAGAAACATTTTTTTAATTGATTGCTGTATGTAGCCTATCAGAATATCTTGAGCTAGTGTGGCAGTTCTTGAAAATTCTACAGGTGTGGGGGCTGTTTAGGAAACCTTCTTAGGCAATAATATTCAGCGGAGTTAGCATACCTGGGCCTCGACAGTCCAACAGATTAAAAGGAAAATAAAGTATTTGCAAAATGTGTTCAAGGTTTCCCTAGCATCCGTGTCATTCTAATGTTTAACTATTAGAATACTACATACCTTGGTAAACTCTAGTACTTCTTTTAAGTACTTAAGCATTTATTTTATTAGAAGTCATGCTACCTGTAATAGCATCACTAATGTCTTCTAGGGTTATTATGAACATCATATATTCAAGACATAACAAAAGGTGTTTGTTCTGTTGTAAGCAGGGGGTCTCCTGACAGCCTGGAGGTTTCTTTCTCCTCCTTATGCTCCTATGGGAAGACAGTTACAAAAATTCGTGTGGAAGTCTATTCCATCTCTCAGGCCCCAGGAGCACTTCGGAAGAAAAGTGGGGGAAGAGCTAACTGTTTGCACCTTAGCAGTGGTTCTCAGACCCCCTGGAGAAAGTTAGAAATGCAGACTCCCAGGCCCACTCCGGCTCCTGAGTCAGAATCTCTTGTTGGTCAGTGGCTTGCACACTTTAGTGAGCACTATAATCACCTAGAGAACTTGTTAAAACACAGATCCCTGGGCCGGTCCCTCCGAGTTTCGGACCCAGTAAAGGCTGATGACACTGGTGTTAATGTGCATACTGGCTGCTAGAGCAGGGACCCACGAAGGCTGGAAAACCACCATGCTCGTGAGTTCATGTTCGTGCACATGGAATCACCTAGTGAGCTTCCAAAAAGCCTGGTGGCTGTGTCCCACCTGCAGAGATTCTGAGTTAAATGGCTCGTGTAGAGCACAGGTACCGAGATTTTATTTCGAAAGCTCCCTGGCGATTATATCCGGCAGCCAGGTTTGAGAAGCTTAGTCTGTACACATCTTGCTCAGAACTTCTTCCAGGAGAAAAGCAAAAACTGGATCTAAGCACCCCCATGACTCTGGGTGATGCTGGAATATATCTCTGAGGTTTGGGGTATTCACAGCAGTTCTGCACGGTTCATCCACCATCTTCCACATTGCAAAGCCTTGAGACCACCTTTATCAACCATCTTTTCATTCATTCTGTAAACATGGGTGGCGTCTCTGAGATGAATCAAGCTGTGCTGTGGTTTCTAGAGACACATCATTGAACAAATCATGGAGCTTTCATTTACTTTCCCTCCTACTGTTACACTCAAAATAATTGCTCTGTGGTGTTAAAGAAAAACCACAACTGAACAGTAAAGTGGTAAATACAGATTTTATTCAGAAAAAAAAAAAAAAAACCAACCGATTGCAATAGGAGAAAAGAGACCTCATTATAGAACTGGGCTCAGCATAGAATACAGCAAGGAAAAGTGAATTCATAGCAGAGGACCAGGGTGGGGTCAGTGGGCAGAATACTACTAAGAGGAGACGTCAGGGGGAAGGGTTTCTGGCTAAAATGACCTAACAGGATTCTCGCCGAAGGCAGGCCAGGGTGATGAGACAGCATCTGGGAGATGGTGGAGGAGGAGGAACATGGTCAGATATGGGGAGGGTGATCAGACATGGAGAGTGGAGGAAGCTGGCTAAGCAGACTTAGCGGGATTTTTGCTAAGACCGGACAATGTAGAGATGAACACAAGCCCAAAAATCAGGGCCTAGGGGAGAAAAGAGTCCAGAGGGGTTTGACTAGAGTTTGGTCAAGGAGAGAATACTTGTCAGTGGATACATATAGACACACACACACACACAATGTCTTTCAACGAACTTTTTCCCTTTGTTTCCAGGCTGCTCTTTAAGGAGATTTTCATGTTGCTCAATTAACTCCCTCAGATTTTCACATGAACCGGATCTCCCAGATAACATTTGAAATGCTGTGTATGTGCCGATGAAAGTGCCCAGTCTGTTATTTGCCGATTGCCATTCCAAACCCGGTGGAGAGGCATAATTGAAACTTTTAATGGGCAGCATCTGTTCCGGCTCTCTGGCTCCCCCTTCCCTTCATCTCACCAGCTTCCTCCTCCCCAGCCAATTCCCATCCCGAATTTCAAAGTCTTCCTTCCCAGCTTCTGTCTCTGAGGACAATCCTACCCCCTTTTCATACCCGCCTGCTCTCAAAAACCTTTCTGCTCTTTGGGGAAAGCCTGGAAGATCCCAGACCTCCTGCCCAGAAGTGCTTAACAACGTAGTGTTTTCATTCGGATGCAAATTTGTCTCTGGACAAGATTCAAGGAAAGTGTTCTCCCCTCCAACGGTCTCCACCCCAGCCCTTGTTGTCTTTTGTGTTCTTGTAAATAAATGAGAGGCAACTGGCTTTCAATTTAAAGACACAGCTGCAGGGGGCTCTTAAAAGCGAGTGGGGGCCGCGGGGGAGGGGTAAGGAATGGATGCTGAAAGATGTAGAGGCCAGCGTTAAAATCTAGAAAAGGGAAGCTTTTTTTCAGTCTTTTCATTTACAGTTGCTCTGGTTTCTCTAGAAATGCTTTAGAAAAAAATACGGAAAGACCAAGCGTTTTTATTCCAACTTACTATTTCTCCTTTCTTGTAACTTTTCTTGCCCCAAAAGAAGAATCAATGCGACAATGGCCGCAGAATAAACCCTGCCAAGTACGTGCATCCCTGTTCTTTCTTGACGTTCTCCAGATACGTGCACAACGTAGCCAGTTCGGGAGGCAGACCCTGTATCCAGGGAAATAAACTCGGAGGAAATGAGTTTCACGCCAGAATCCCTCCTTAAAACTAAGTGATCGCGATTGCCCTCCAGTCGATCACGGCGGCCCTGTCGGGTGGCCTTTTCAAAACTTTACTAATGCGACGCCTCTGCTGTTCCAGAAACATCTTAGCGGTGTCACCAGAATGCTGCCCCGTGCTCCACACGTGACGCCAACCCCACTGTCAGCCGGCGGCCTTTGCTAGTTGGTGGTTCTTTCCGTGCGAAAAGCCCCTGCGGGAGAAGCCCGAGGGGCGTGTGCGCGTGGCTCCCACGCGCGGTTCTGCGGGAGGCGGCCGGGCGCCCAGTTCCCCCCCTCGCCGCGCGGGGGCCGGGCGGGCCGGGCGGGCGGGGCCCTGCGCTTCCCCGGCTAAGCGCGTGTTCTCTGCTCTCCCGCGCACAGGGCACCACGAGCCGCGCGGGGCACCTGCCGGGGCCGGAGCCCGCGCCCCCCCCGCCGCCGCCCCGCGAGCCGTTCGCGCCCAGCCTGGGCAGCGCCTTCCACCTGCCGGACGCGCCGCCCGCCGCCGCCGCCGCGCTCTACTACTCGAGCTCCACGCTGCCCGCGCCGCCGCGAGGGGGCTCCCCGCTGGCAGCGCCGCAGGGCGGCTCGCCCACCAAGCTGCAGCGCGGGGGCTCGGCCCCCGAGGCCGCCGCCTACGCCGCGCCGCGCGGCTCCTCGCCCAAGCAGTCGCCCAGCCGCCTGGCCAAGTCCTACAGCACCAGCTCGCCCATCAACATCGTCGTGTCCTCGGCCGGCCTGTCCCCGATCCGCGTGACCTCGCCCCCCACCGTGCAGTCCACCATCTCCTCCTCGCCCATCCACCAGCTGAGCTCCACCATCGGCACGTACGCCACCCTGTCGCCCACCAAGCGCCTGGTGCACGCGTCCGAGCAGTACAGCAAGCACTCGCAGGAGCTGTATGCCACCGCCACCCTCCAGAGGCCGGGCAGCCTGGCAGGTAAAGGGCTCGCCGCCCCGCTTCCGTGGGCGCGTCGTGGGGTGGCCGGCGCGCGGGCTGCAGGCCGGCAGCTGGGCGTGTCCGGGGCCCAGGGCCCAGCACCTGCAGGACAGGGAGCACGCCAGGGCGTCCCCGGGTTATGTTAGCAGCGGCACTAAAAGAGCCCACTTCTTTTTGGAAAGTAATGCCATCTCTCAAACTCTTCATTCCTACCCCCCTGTCAGAAGACTAGGACATTCATCAAATTAAGTCAAATCTAGGAAAGAATTCCATAGACCTGTTGATTGTATACAGAAAAAAGAGCAGAGTAAGTGAAACTCACAATATTTGTATGATCGCCTATAGTTTTCCACACTCAGTTGTGGAAGAAAGTAGTGGATTTCCCCAAAGCAGACATCCAATTTACATAGATGTGAATAGGAGTGAAAAAGTAACAATGAGGAATTGCCTTTCATTTTTACTACTTTGTCATGACTGGAACTTATTGTATTTTGTCTAAATTTAGTCACTGGAAGAAGTAAAGGACTCCCCCATACCTACCATTTAATTTACACAGATTCTAACAGTGAGGGGAAAGTAACCAATAATGAAATCCCTTGAATTTTTGCCGGCTGTTATAGGGTTGGGGTGGGAAGAAACCTACTTTGCTCTGCCAATGCAGAGGAAGTGAAATGTCTGTGGTGGTTTTGTCCACCAAAGACCAGGTTGAGCTGGTGACTGTCTGCTGGGATAGATAGCCCCGTATGTTCAGCGTGAACAAACACTATGATTGAAAGACTAATGTGTTGTCTCCTAAAACACCTGACAACTAGCCTGGATTTACTGCCGATTGTTTTCCTTCTTATGAAAGTATTTGGTAATTGTGTCACTCTAGTAACAGATGCTGCACTCGTGTTTCCTTTCCTGGCATACATAGGTAACCGTGAAGAGAAATAGGATACGGATAGGACCCTGTTGCATACACGAGGCAGGTGTCCAAGGGCGTCTGTAATTCCGCACAGTAATTGCTGGTGTGGACTGGGCTGGCATAGCAAGGTGCAGGCCAGAATTCCGCCACCCCCAAATCATGCCCAGCAAGTTTACTGAAATTACAATACTATTCCCTCTCACTCTCTTCAATAGAATTCTGGAGGTAGCTGGTCATTAGTGCCAGTCTGGCACCAGTACCAAAATATCTGGAAGGCAGGGACTAGGGAGAAGTGTGGTTGCAAGAGAGGGCTAGGTGACGTGTATGGCAACTTTGTTTTATAAGTTTATAAAACAAGTTATTAATCATTCCAGGGAGTGGGGAACTAGTAGAGCTTGCAGGGGACTAAAGAGCTGTGACACTCTTCCCAGCCACCACCTGGAACAGGAAACTGAGGCCCAGAGAGTCTAGGCTAAAGGCCGTTTCATTTCCTGCACAGACCTGGGGAGAGAAACCAGGAGTCTTAGCTTCCAGCTCTTTGTCACACTGATTATACATGGTAAACTTGTTCTTGTTCCACTGTATGTATCATTTTAGTAAAAATAGGAAGTATGGATTTGGTGGAGAGGTTGGGGGCGTGCAATTGGAGCACAGAGAGAGCCCCACAGCTCCTTATGTCACTGAAAGTAGGAAGAGGCTGTAAAAGGAAAGAGGTTGTGAAAACCACTTTCACTCTAGTACCTGGACTGAAGGTTTCTGGGGTTTGATGTTGGCTGTGTGTGTTGGGGCGCTGGAAGGCATGGGCCAGTCAGAAGAGAACTGCAGTCCGTCAACACAGTCTCTTGTGCCTTTGTTTCCCTCCCCATTTCCATCTGTTCCTCAAATTCTTCGACCATATTTCATTTTTGTTACCTGGTGACAAAAAAATAACCAACATGCCGTTGAAGGATCTTAATTTTAGAGCTACAATGAACACTTGTAATGTTTGAATTACTTTATTTAAAATGCATGCTTTTCAATATTCATTTGAAAAAAATTTTCATGCAAATTGCTGCTGGCAGATTTTGAGTTTAAGATTATAACTCTGCATAAATAGTTGGGTTGCATAAGATCATATGCCCCATTTAGATATTGGGAAACTGTGGCCCAGAAAAAGCTTGGGAACAGACTACCATTTGTGAGAGATCAGGAATATTGGAGCTTTTGGACTCCACACCTAAATCTGTGTGCTTGATACCATTCCAGGCATCGTAAAGTTGGGAGCCATCCGGTTTGCTAATTGAAAGCACAGTTAACATCAAGACTGAAAAATAGCTTTTGGATTTTTCAGGGTTGTGATTTTGGAGATTTGTCACTGAAAACTAGCATGTGCGAGTACAGAATTAGTAGTAACTTTCCCTTTTGAATGAATTAATTCATTCAATAATTATTTATTAAGCACCTCTGAGTTACTGACCCTGATTTAGACCCTGGGGATATAGTAGTAATCAATATCAACCAATATTCCTGGCCTCATTTCAAATGGAGAAGACAGAAAATCACCACGATAAATATTTTTGGTAGAGAGGCCAGGGAAAGCTCTAATTAGAAGGTAACTTTTGAGTCAGTCATGAAGGAAGTAAGGGAGTAGGCCATATTAATATCTAGGGAAAGGAAGTTCTGAACAGAAGCAACTGGAAGTTCAAAGGATGGCAAATAGGCATGTGTCTGACACGTTTGCAGAACAGCTGGGAGACCAGTCGGCAGGAGCAGAGAGAAGGAGGGCAAGGAAATGACATGAGGTCAGGGAAGTGACCAGAGGGGGGCCTTGTAAGTCGTGATGAGGACGTGGGGATTCTGGCTGTGCTAAATCCAGGAGCCATAAGGATTGCAGCGGAGACATTACCCAATGTGATTTAGTTTGTAACAGGGTCTCCCTGGCTGCTGTGTGGAGAATACATTGTAGGGAATCAAGGGCAAAACAAGAATACTAGTGGGGAGGTTCTTGAAGTAATCTAAGCAAGAGATGATACGGCATGGCTCAGGGTGGTGGCACTTGAAATCACGAAAAGTATTGTAATTCGGGACGTACATGTATATATGGTAGAGCTGACTGGATTTTCTATAGACTAGGTGATGATGGTAAGAAAAAGAGGGCTAGAAGATGCCACCGACCCAACCACCAGAAGAATGGAGGCACCATTCACTGAGATGGGGCAGGCTGCAGGGGGTTCGGATGGGTCCATTCACTGAGATGGGGGCAGGCTGTAGGGGGGGGGGGTCGCATGGGTTATGGTGCAGTGTTGGTAAATTTTAAGATCTTGGTTTTGGACGTGTGTCATCTGTCAGAATCAAAATGCACATATGAAGCAGACAGCTGGTGTTGTAAGTCAGAGTTCAGGGGAGAAGCTCAGGCTGGAGATAAAAATTAGGGGGTCATCAGCAGCAGCTGGTGTTTAAGACCATGAGTCTAGAAGAAATTATTTGGGAAGTATGGAGAGAAGTGGTCCAAGGATTGAGCCCTGATGTGTCCCACAAATGTAGAGTTCTGGGAGTTGAGAAGGAAGCAGCGAAAGAAAGACATAAGCCAAAAGTATAGGTCAGTGTCATTTCTTAGAAGCCAGGAGAACAGCATGTCTCAAGGTAGGAGATCAATAAATTGCAACTGTTTGAGGACATTGGTTTAGCAGAGTGTACTCACCAGTATCTTAAAAAGAGCAGTTTCACTGAAGGGTGTTGGTAAAATACTACTGGGGGAGCCAAGAGAGAATGGAAGGAAAAAACTAGAGACTGAAAATGTTTTCAAGAAGTGGCTTAGCGACTGACGTTTTCAGAAATGTGTAAGTTCTGTCTGAGGATTTCTGGTCGTTAGCTGTAGTGAGCTCTTGGTAAGGAACACACGTCCAGAGTTTCCCCTATGGCTAAGCTCTAGAAACTCTGGCCACAGATCTCAGAGTTCCGGCTCTCTGGGAAAACACCACACTTCACATGAAACCTAGAACAGTGTAATTTCTCAGAGATTAAGTTTCCAGAGTCCAAAGATCCCCTGGAACTTTCTTCTTTTTCGTCACATCTCTCTGTGTTGTCAAGTGCTATCTGAGTGGAGACTCAGCTCTGCCTTATTGGAGGTCCCTAACATTAGCTGCCTTACGCATATTCACCTGCTTAAAAATTTTCCCTCGTTCAGGGAATCACAATAGTATCAGTCTACTCTTATAAGTTCTGACACAAATAAGAAAATATACATAAAATACTAGTGCACTGGCTGTCTCAGTGAAAGTTAACTTGTATTACTTAATAATACCTACCATACTGACTCGGATGTATAAGGAAGAAGTCATTTGTTTTAGTTTCAGACACCAAGCAGGTCTTTGGAGTCCCAAAACACACCAGTTTCTGTGTTGGGCATAGAGAGACGAGTCAGGGGCAATCCTTGCCCTCAGGAGACCTACTTGGGAGTGGGTAGAAGATTAGGCGATTGGAAACACAGTGCTAGGGTGAAACAGGTTGGTTACCATGGGAACATATTCGCAGGGCATCTCTTACAGTGGGGATCAAATGTGTGCTGCAGATGCTTCTTTAGTGGTGGCTCCAGAAGTAAGCAGTGTAGATGGAACTAAGAAATGCTGTATAGACGGAACTAGTGAAAAATGGTCATTGGAACAAAAGAGTAAAGAAGGTGGGTGGCGAAGGTGGGGTTGGGGTGGGAGGGGTAGAGATGACCTGCAGCTCAGCCTTCTTGAGCCGGAAATGAGTGACAGGGTGGGATGGAGATAAGGAGGGGAGGAGAGGTGAAGGGCTTGTAATTTCATCCAGCAGGGAAGTGACCTGGTCATCTTTGCGTGCCAGACACTTCATCCTGGGGCTGTGTGGAGGGTGGATTCTCCATGAAAAAATAGGCATGGAAACACTTAGGAAGCCATCGGAAGAGTTCTTCCCTGCTCCCAGATTGAGCTGTTAGAACTCTCCCAGCTTATTTTGAAATGAGACAATTCAAAAATGATCACTTATACATGGTACAGGTAGTAGAAGTCTAAATAAATGACACAGGTAGTTTTTACATTTTTCTCCTGACACACAGTTTTGTAGTTTGTAACGTAAAAGTTAAATGTATTCATTTTATGCATAATAAATAAAATGAGCTAAAGAAAACATATAGCAATATAAAGCACTTGCTGTATGCCAATGTCTCGTGCCAGACCTTCTGCAAACTGTACCCCATGTAGTTTCCAGCAACTTAATGAGTTAGGTGAGATTTTCACCCGCATTCTACAGATTCGAAAACGGGGCTTATCAATGATAAGTTCCTTGGCCAAAGTTACTTCGCTGGAAAAGACAGGATGTGATTTAAACCTAGATCACTTTGAGTTCAGCTTCTCTACACTCTTAAATATACATGACATTTGGGTAGGGGTAGCATATTTCGTGTTCTTGAAGAAAAACACCAAGAATACAGAAATGCAATATAAGTTTTCAACTTATTTAAATGACTAGTGATTTTGAAGAAAGCCAAAGTGTCTCAAATATTTGTCAGCATTGTATTGAATATGACTTTACCACTACCAATTTTTTTGTTCACTTTTGTAAGGAAAATAACAAGACCCTTTCATTTTCTGGTTTAGAGCAAAATTAATCCTGTTAAAAATAGAAATCTGAGTTGTAAATATGTATTACAGTTCAGCCAAACATCACAAGCTTATTTTGAGGCAAAAATGAGATGGATTAAATGTAGATTCTTAAGCAACGATTGCGATAAAATTGACCTAATATGGAGAGGAATTTGGTCAAGGCTTGTCCATCGTGCACTCCTGCCAAAAGGACATAAAACTCAGCATTCTGAGTGGATCACATACTATAAACCCCAACTTTTGAATATCTGGAGATTTCAGATCCGTCCCGACTTGCTAATGCTTCCAGGTGCACCTGTTGTGAGAAAGTAATAGGAAAAAAAGAGAAGCCTAATCCTAGATAAAAGCTTGGTGATCTCCGATGTCAGGTTCTCAAAGGAAACATGAAGGCCCTCAGATAATGAGCCAGTTTGTTTAACGCACAGCACTTGAGATACGCTCACAATGCAATGAGATATCTGGCTGCCTCTGCTCCTTTAAACTACATTTCCTGAAGTTGACCTGTCTCTGCCTGGGGACAAACACTTGATCAGTTCTTATAAACCTTCTGGTCACCTTTAAGTTAAAATATATATATATGGACACATATATATAGACACACACAAAAAATAGTTTAGATTTACTAATTAGAATGTGATCAGCCTGTAAAATCAATCAGCACTTGAATCTTCTTTCAAAGGTGCTTAAGGCTGCCTCTCCCCGGGAATTTCCAGGGCTTTTGGAACCAGGCCCCTCCCCACCACAGAAGCTCCATGGCGTTCCCCACTGGCCAGGCCTCAGCCGCTGCCCCCTCCTCAGATGTCCCTGCCCAGGCTGTCTTCTAGATCAGAAAAGAATATAGGTCTCTGCACAGTGCATCCTGGCGTCCTGCACCCCAACAAATTTGGGGACTACAGGTCAGTTCCCACACTTGACCCTGTCCTGCTTCCACCATCAGAGTGACTATTTTGTCAGCTGTTTACCGCCTAGGATTCTGGGACCCCTTTTATGGCAGAGAGCCTGTATCCCAGTGGCCCCATGGAGGCCGCTGTTTCCAGGCTCTCGCTCCCGGGAGTGTGTGGACTGAAATCTCTTGAGCAACTTGCACTTGCTGAGCCCTGTCTAACAGGTTTCATCGCGTAGAGACACAGGACTCTCAGAAATAGCCATCAGATATTCCCTTGGAAAGTCACTTTAGGCAGTGTCTCATCACACTTAGGTTGGTGTCTCATTTCTGTCCAGTCGTGCCCAGGTCAGACCGTAGCGGGGAGAGGCTGTTTTTACATCCTGTCACTGCACGTTAGTGGCTGGATCTGGGACTAAATATTTGGGATGCGAGGTGGCCCCAAAGGCATTTTGGACGTCTTTCTTTTTTGTTAACTCACAGAAATTAATACCTTCCTTCCCTTTCCTACTATATGGCAGCCTTGCTAGTTAAAATGGGGTAAACAGGTCTTTTTCGTTCTTTTGTAGGAAAGTGGCTTCTTTACGTAGAATTCAGTCAAAGCCTTTCCAGTGTTATTGATAAGTTCATGATTTTGATCATGCTATAATGTAAGTGGGAAAATGTAAATTTGAAAAATGAAAATGTGTCTTGGACAACAGTTCATGATGGCATACTCTGTCCACTCATTGCCTCCCCTATATCTCAGACCCTCTGAAAACTTAAGTACAGAATTTCAACAGAGAATGAAATTACGAAAGAGGCAAGGGCATGGAGGTCAGAGGCCAGTCGGTGGGTATCACCCACAAGCAAGTCTTTTTAGGAATTTCCTAGAAAGCAAAGTAGATAGGAGTGATAGGCAATTAAAATGTAGACGTTTTTGCCAAGAATTTGCTCTGTCAGCCCAGCAGAGGTAGACTGGCCATCTTCAGCGAATTCTTGGACAGGCTCAAGGGTCAGAGTAGAGGTGGCGGCCTGGGGAGAGAGGTGAGGCTAAAGATGAAGGGATCTGTTGAAACTCAGGGCTCGAGACCTTTCTCAGTTGGCTGCCTCATCCCACTCACAGCCCCTGTCTCCTGCCAACATGGTGCCAAGAAGCCAGTGCCTCCCTGCAAGGTAAGGAACAGATGTGTGCCCCTGAAGAAACTGAACAAACTGAGAAGCTTGGACTTTGGTTATGGCTGCCCTTGACCCCAATAAACTTTATTTCATACAGGCATGTAGGGTGATGGCCTGGTAAGGGGTTTGGGCCTACACCCCCACCTTCTCATTCTAAAGGAAACTACCAGCCTGGGTGCCCCATTGTCCCTGTCACAAATTCAGGGACCCACAGTGGGAAACACTTCTATGTAGATTGTAGCAGAAGAAGGTGCTGTTTTTTTCTTTCCCAAATTTGATTAATTAGCAAGGATTCCTGAGGTATTGGGGAGAATTAGTAGCATAAAAAGTAGAAAAATGACTGTCTCTCAGAAGAAACAGTGATAATTTACAGAATAAAAGAGATTAAAAGAAACAAGCAAAAACTTTAGGTTTTGTACTGAGAAGGATTAAGGAAGATCTTGTGTTTATTAAGAACTGGATGATACATGAAAAGATCAAAGAACAAGGAAATCTTTCTAAGCCGTAAAAATATATTAAATTAAAACTGTGATTGCATGTCTGGAAAATAGTGACAGAAATCACTTGGAAGGTAGAACCTAAAGGGAAAGAGACAGAAAGCATGAGGATAATACAGTAAGAGCCTTGAAGGACAACTCCAGGACATCTAACATATTACTAGAGTCCCAGAAAGCGAGTGGAGAGAAGCAAATTATCAATGAATTGCTACAGAAAAAATTCTTTGGCGCTGAGGGACCTAGGCCTCTCATGCTTGGAATAGAAAACAATTCATATTCTATGTCATGAAATTTTAAAGCACCAACATATTATAATATTATGCCACATGACTTCCAGTAGTGATACTGGATGACAAAGAACAGTCCGGTGGTCCTCTTAACATTCTGAGCGAAAATAATTTTCAGCCTAAAATCTGCACGTAGCCGAATTATCCATCCTCTGTGAAGGGAGGATCACATATCTTCTGACTTGCAAGTATTTATAAAGTCTATCTCCTGTGCACCCTTTCCTAGAAAGCTGCAGCACTTGAGGATATATTCTAGCTACATAAGGGAAACATGGTACCCAGAGAACAATGGCTATGTCTAGAATGATGTCCCAAGGCAATGAAGAGACGTCCCAGCGGGGAAAAAAAAGACAGTGGGGCAGCCGGCTAGCCAGCAAGGAAAGGTGGCCTCAGCGCATGAAGGTGGACAGTCACGAATGTTACTGTAAGTCCCGAAGAATCTGGGGAATTTTAGTATCTAAGGACAGAACAGTTCAAAGAATGAATCAGTAATGGGTTTCGTTGCAGATGAAGAGGAAAGAATTGTTGTTGCATTCCATTGAGTTCTGCAAATATAGAAGGCAGTGGTTTAGAGCGTGACTTTAAGGGCTTGACAGATGTAGGTGCATATCCTGGTTCCATTACTTACTAGCTCTGTGACGTGAGACAGTTGGCTTCAACTCAGCAAATATTTGCTAAGCACCCATTTTGTGCCAGGCATACTTCTGGGTGCTGGACATGCACCTGTGAACAATAGAGGCCTATGCCCCTGTTCTCTCAGAGGTAATGATCTGCTTAGATGGTGAGAAGAGCCATGTGGAGAGAGACTAAAGGAAGCAGGGATGTCAGAGGCACCAGGTGGCCAAGAAGCTCTCGATGATAAGATGTCAACTGAACAAGCATCTGAAGCCAGGAGAGAGGGAGCCGTGTGGTTCTCTGGGGTAGAATGCCCCAGGCAGAGGGAACAGCCAGTGCAAGGGTCCTTAGGTGAAATCGTTCTTGGCCTGTTGGGGGAACAAAATGGGGCTCCTCTGAGATTGTTTGTATATCTTATAGTGGGATAATGATAGCAACAATTATGCAAGGTCATTACAAAGATCATCTGAGATGGAGATCATGCCTATCAATTATTTATCATTGTGCCCACTCATTGAAAGAGCGCAATAAATTGCAAGTATGGTTACTATGGAGAATCTTGATACCAGCCAAGGTCAATTCAACTGGGAATTGAGACAAAGTCATGACGCCAGGGGTCTCGTTTGACTGGAAGGAGGGTGGGAGTGACATCAGTTCAGAAGTAGCGTGTAACACCAGGTGGTTAGGACATGAGCTATGAAACAGGACCAAGGGCAGGGCAGGGCACGTCCTGAGGAGGCTCAGGAAAGGGTCCTTGACAGAGGCGCATTTGAGCTTGGGTTTAATGAAGTGCAGCTGTGACAGGTGCAAACAGGAGAAGACAGGTATAGGTCAGGAGGGACGGGTTCCACATTAGTTACGAACAAGTGTCCAGTGGTGCCGTGAGCCCTGGCGGGTTTAAGGCAGAGCTGGGCACCCAAGTCGTACATGAGGTGAAGGCTACATACAATGTTCTGAGGCCTGCTCTCCTGAGCCCACCCCATTCAGGAGGCACTGGGGAGATAATGACAGTCTTCCTGAGCAGAGATTGCATCCACTTGGGTTTGTTTTTTTTTTTTCTTTTTTTAAATAAGGGGCATCGAGATTTTTCTTTGAAACAATAAATTCTCTAGAAGGTCTTATAAGCTTCTTTTCACTTGGGGTTAAAGATCCCAGGAGTATGAGAATGAATATTTGAGACATTAGAGATTGGAGGAAAGATGAGAGTAGGTGAAAATATGAAGAGAAACAGATTACCATGGGGCCGGTTCTGGGGCTCCCACAAATGAACCAGCTCTCAGGCTTTCCCTTCGTTGAGAAATGGGCCAGGTACTGTGCACTGAAATCTGAGAATCGGTCGTCTTTCTGTAGTGCTGCAGGTTGGACAGATGACGGGTAGAAATAGGAAGCTATGGGAAACTTCCTTTACACATAATATTGAATCAGAGAAGGAACTGACAGGATGGGAAGAAGGATACGGAAACACACGCAGCCCTGCATCTGTTGGCTGCCCAGACTGTGGCTTCCTGGCTGGGTCCCCAGCACCCAGCAATGGGGAAAGCCTGGCCAATGTCTGACCTCGTGCCGTGGGTTTTGCCCACTCTCCAGCCTCTGCGCCTCTGAACTTAAAGTCAGCAGGGTGTTGAGGGTGAAATACTCCTGGGTCTCCTGTCAGGGCTTATACACTTAGGTCACAGGTGTTAATTCGGGCACACAGGCCTCTGCCAGCCACTCACTTTAAGTGTCAACATCAGGTCGGTGATCACAGTTACCCAGTATCTCTGTCGTAATAAATAAGAGGCTTTGAAACATTTTTAACATTTTTATCAGAGTAGTAGTAGGGATTATGTAGAGACCAACTATTTTAGTAAATATACAAATAACCTTAAATAATAACTTGAAATCTCTCAAAGTGGAGTTAATTTGCAACTAAGCCTCCATCAGAATCCTTCCCACCACTGTTTAACCAAGGTGCATTTTGTAAGTTTTAATACAAACGTGTTATATATTAACTCCATATTACACAGAATGTATCTATTTTATATACGACATAATTTTTACTTATTTATTCTAAGTATATGACAAAGGTTACTATATACACCCCCATATATCTGTATGTGTACATACGCATACCCATACACATGTACATATAACTTTGCATTTGCTGTGGAATAACTCAAGTGAAAACTCTAAAACCTCTGAACTAATCCCAAGTGGCTCTGTTGGTATTTATTGTGTTGTGTATTCCCAAAGCACTGACACGGATACAAAGAAGAAAGTACCCTGAATTTTTCCTGCATTAAAAGAGGCAGGCATTTGACTAAGTGGGCACCTGGGCTCCCCAAGGGCAGCTGAGGCTCGTGCGTATTTCAGAACCCCTCACCACGCCTTTGCTAGTAGATATTCAACAAGTAGTTTTAGTGACTATTGTAAAGTGACGAGTGGGTGAAAGAGTTGTTTTCCATTGATACCCGGAAGTCATCTGTAGTACACAGAGAAGAATGCACACAGAGAGACCAGGTTCTCCCCAAAGTGAGTGAAACATTGATAAGTGACCGATGGCCACCAGAAAGACTTGGCTCTGTGGGTACTGCAAATACGTGAGATAAAATGCCTGCTGTCTCACCTCCGAGTTTCCCAGCTCTTTGGAAAGAGGCTTCCCGTGATTTTTACTTCTCAGTGGCAGTACTAACAGGCCTACATAGCAGTCCTGCAATGTCATAGGCTCCCTGTGGAGCCAGCAGCTCTCCCCACGTAGCTCTAGAGGTTCTAAGAAGTAAGACATCATAGAAACAGACGACACCTATTGTATGGTGTCTGAATACTGAGGACCTGCCCAATGCCCAAGGACCCATGGAGAGAGACTTGGCAGCAAAGGCAACCCAACGAAAACCGTTGTTGATTTAACTGAGTGGACTGGAGCAGCCCCTCAAATTCCGGCTTGCTACGTAAATATCTTCAAACCGATTTCATAGCGTTGCTTTTTCTGACTTGGCTTCCTGGCCCCACAAGTGCTATGTCATTACACAGGGGGAACCCACCCTGAACGTCGAATGATACCTGCATTTCCGATGTTTCTGGCGTCAGTCTTAACTCTCCTTGAATGGACTGGCACCCTGTTAAATAAGTCAGAATTCCCCTTACAAGATAAGCTTCTTTTTTAATAATTGATGTAGAAAATGGAAGTCAGTATGCATTTCTCTCTAGAATGAAACACTATACGCACTGGCACACACACGCACACAGCTATTCATTCAGGGCTGCGCTGGTTAGAAGCAAATGACGCCACAGTCCTCTCCATGGCTGAGTCAACGGGTTGTTGTCGGCGTGGCCACCAATAGCCTTGACAGCCTTGGAGCAAATATGTAGTGTTCGTTTTCCATTGGAAGAGTCAACACAAATCGATGTTGGTACTAAAAACACATCACTAACTTCACTGCCGTACCATACCCACTGTTGGCTTAGTAGTGATTTCTTTGGTTAAAGACAACAGATGGAAACTGGATGAAAGAATCACAACTCTATCGGTCTCATCCATGGTGCAGTGTATTAGAGAATTCATGTTTTAATAAATATCACTGGTATTCCAATAATAATAATTTAAATATAATTCAGTCACTGATTGGATCCTAAAGTACACACATATAAATAGTAACGTTTTTAAGTGGTGAGAAAATTTTCAAGGAAAAATTTTAGCCTTCCCAGAACTGTTTGTTACACACATAATTCCTCTCTTCTCAAAACTCTTTCTTGTGCGCCAAATATGATGTTAAGTCAAATAATAAACACTTAATACAGTGTTGATATAAAGACTTTCTAAAATGTCAATATAGAGAACGGCTAATCCATGAAGCGGTATATTTGCTGTTTGCCCCCCCCCATAAATTATGCTGAGGGTTGATGTTGTCTTTTTCTTCTGAAATCATCACCAAGGCCACTCCACGAGTGTCCGCGAAACATAAAGCTGTAGAAAAATGATGAAGAGACAATGCATTTTAAGTTTGCCTTTTAGAAACGAAATCTGTAATTTTTGAAAGGACAGGAAATTTGTGCTGCCTCCCTAGTACATATCTAATCCAATCTGAGTAAAAAGGCCTGTGTGTACGGTGCCGAGACGCAACGCGTCGTAGGTCACAGATGTTTCAAAATACTTGAACCGATTTATGGAGGAAAATGCCTACTTAAGCCTAGTTTTTTTTCCTGATAAAACCCATCTCCCTGTCCAGACATGGAGAATTTCATCGGTGCCCTTTGATGGGCAAAACCACATACACAAAAATGAAAACTTAGCTTCAGTTCCTACAGCGGCCCACATTCCAGAAAGCAAAATGGAAACTGTGGTCCCTTGAAGCCGACGCCTGTCTGTCTGTCCTGCTTTGTATCTCAATATAACAAAAAAAGATGGGGCAGGAAGACCTTGTTCTGGATCCTTTCCATGGACATATCCATAAGGATCCATAGCAATTACGTCGGGAAGCCAGACTCCAGATGTACTGTCCCGGGATTGCACTGATGGGCTGTTGAGAAGCAGCCGTCGAGAAATGAAATGACACTCACTGAATGTCATCTGCCTTGTGGATAACGGAGAATATCTGTTGATAAAGGAGAGAGAGTATGAGAGTGGCAGTTAAAAAACTCTGCTAAGTGACTAATTAATAAAGCGCTAAATCATAGACCGCTCTGCATCAGTAGTTAATTAAGACAATAACATATCGGTGAGCCAAGCTCCTGGTCCATTCCATCCAGGACGCTGCTGCCAAAGAAGAGAGGAGATGGGGTGAGGAACACATTTAAATAGGAGGCGCCTCCCAGGTCAAAAATGACATTCACAGATAAAACTTTTTACAAGTTATTGTCAAAAGACTTTAGTAACAAGCCTGAAGTCAAATTCTGTTGCCCTTCTGTACAAAGATATTACAATTCAGAATCCACCCCCTACCAATAGCTTATTCTGCCCAGACTCAGCTGCGAGGGATTTGGGGTGCCTGGATCAAGTCTTTCTCAGCGTGCTTTCACCAGCTTCCGTCCGCACTGTCTCTCACTTGAATGATTGTGGGTACACTGAAGTTATTTTTAGAACAAGTCCTAAGAGTTCACAGGATACAGGATTGTCTGTGCAATGACCCACCCACACTTGATACAGAAAATCAGGCATTGCACAAAAACTTGTTAAAAACGCAGCCCTCAAAGAAGTACAAATTGGTTGTTACGCAGTAGACATGGGTATGTAGGGTACGCTATACCCTTCCTTACGCTAAGGTATAGCGTGAGGAATATAGTCAATAATATTGTAATAACTATGTATGGTGTTAGATGGTACTAGATTTATTTGGGTGACAGATGGGAGGGGGTAGGGGACTGGGTGAAAAAGGTAAAGGGATTAAGAAGCATAAATTCATAGTTATAAAGTAGTCATGGGGATGTAAACTAAAGCATAAGGAATATAGTCAATGATATGGTAATTATATAATACAGAAACAAAAGACTGTGAATGGGTCCTAATGAAAAACAGAATGAATTTGTTTCAGTCTGTTCAGTAATGTGGCGTATCCTGGTAGTAAATATTATTTGAAGAAAGCAAGAAATGATAAATTGAGGGTGGTAATACATTAGATATCTCTTTCTTTCAAGTATGCCTGTCTCCCCTCTCTCTACAGGGTACAGGGAGGCTCTCAGTCTGATCCAGCTAGAATTATGAGTTTTGGGGGTGCCCATTAAGTGCAGATTGCCACTCCCTACCAGGAAGCACCAGACGGAACTGAATCTTTGGAGAGCTGTATTCAGGAATCAGCATTTCAAAGAACCCCCAGATGATTCTTTGGGGAATACACAGAGATCTGAGCATTAATCATATTCTAAGGAATGAAAAGTCAAATAATACATATACGTATTTGAGCTGAATCTTCAGTCGTGCAATTCTTATGAGTCTGTGTGATCTTCCATTGAATATTTCAGATCCTTTTGATAAAAATGTAGTTACTGTGATTGTCAAATTTTGAGTTTCACAGAAAGTAACTGTTTGGTTCTTGCAATCAGTTGTACTATGAATTCACAAAGAGTTCATATACTAACTGGCATTTCTTTTAAAACACAATATGGATGAAATAGGTACTACTTTATTTTCCTGCAGTGCCTTTATCTCTGTACCTGCCTGATTGTGATGACTGGCTAATTTCCAAGGCCAGGGACCCGGTCTGTCATAAGCACCGTGGTGTCCTCAACTTGTAGCACTTGCCCAGACACTCAGTAAATATGTGTTGAATGAATGAATATATTGATCAATATGGATTAGCTAGGTACATACCAATGATACATATAAGATCTGACATGTAGGCATTTATTTACAGAACAGTCTACAAGCGATAAATGGTGCTGGTCAGATGAAAAATGACAAATGTTGCTTATCACCTGTTGGATTCTCTGACCCAGTGAAAATGTGTGGGGACAAGACACGCAAGGCAGGGAGGGATTCTATAGCCCTTTCAGCTTAATCGCCTTTGTCCGTGTCAAAACTCCCTGAAGTCTGGCTTCCTACTGGATTAGCAAATGTTTGTTATCTTCATTTTGCAGGTTTAATTTATGCCATATCCCTCTCTAAAAAGGATTCTACCTTTTCTTGGTCATTGTAATATTTCTGTCCCTTTTGGACTTGATTCGTTCCTGCATGCTGTCCAATTATCCATTACAAAGCAACACTATTTTCTTTTTGAGAAAAGAAAACTGTAAGATTTACATTTTGCAATGTTTTACAAAATTATCAAAAATTTTGCCATTTACAATATTTCAAAATTAAATCTCTAAGTTGTTTTTGATATTTTGGTAGTTTATGTTAACAGGCGTTTGTTTTGTTCCAATCAAAAGATTTCATGAGATGACATAACTCCTTGATCCTAAGATTGAATGACATGAGGATACCTGTCTTAAGTTGTTTCGGCAGTTGGAGAGCACTTTCGTACGTGATCGCTCTCCCCTCCCACAATTTCATGCTGTACGAATGCATGTGTTGTTGTCTGTATTTCTGCACGAAGAAACAAGGGCTCAGAGAGCATCAGTGACTTGCCTGATTCACCCACCTGGTGAGACACATATCTGAGGCCCAAATCCTGTGTTCTTATTGCAGATTGTGTAGGCAAAATTGACTCAAGAAACAGCAGTAGAATTCCTCCTTTATATGCTATTTCTTTTGACTTCAAGCTGTTGAGCATTGTACACCTACACTCGTCAAGTACTGTTCGTGTGCAGAATTTGATGGTGAGCCATGCCCTCTAGCTCCTACATAGGAGTTGCTCATGTAAGTGCAGAAGTAAAGCTGCCCTCACAGAAGCAGCGGATGTCCCAGGTCTAGTGCCCCCGCCTCTCTCCAGGGGTCCAGTGTGCCCACGCCTCTGAGCCCCTGGAGCCCACAGCTCCCTCTCTGCCACAGGACTGAGCCCTTTCCTCTCTCCTCCCGCCACCAATGCCACAGCTGAGTGTCCAGGAGTGGCTTGGGTTCTGAGCCATCTGAGCTTCCATCCGAATTGGCCCTAGCAGTAGTGAGCAGGTGGCTGGGGTCTTCTGACAAATGGTAGCTCTTGTACAGCAAATGTCTCGGGCCCTCTAGTACATCATTTTGTAGGTTCTCCCCATCCTCTGGGGCTCCTGGACCTACAGGAGGTGTGGCCTGCACAGAGGACCCATGGGGCTGTTACAGTAACCTGTGGCCCTCCTGAGTCACAACCTCCCTTAGACTGTAAGCCAAGCATTCATGTTTCAGACGTGAGTCTTCAAACCCATTGATTTCAGAATCACCTTACAGGTGAAAATTGCCAGTTCCTGAGCTCAGTAGACCAAACTTTGTTTTGTGAAGAGAAGAAATAGGAAAAGTAAAACCATATGACAACACTGCCATGTTGGTGTCAGATGATGTACGTACTGTTGTGGAAAATGGTCATAAAACGCCATACAGACACAGGTATTACACGACCTCTGTCTGCAATGGTGGGGAAACCTTTGCTGCAGTCAGGCTGGGCTGGGGGGTCTGCCTTCCTTCTTCTCGTTGGCCCATCCATGTTTCCATTGCACTTTGTCACTGCAGTTCTGCACCCTCAGCTTGGTCAAGGAGAGATTCCATCAACATAACTGTCCTGGACATCTGTGGCATTTTGAACCAAGTCAGTTTCTCTAGCATTTTGTTCTTTGAATCAGCATATGTGTACACCACCTTATGAAATTTTGGAGCATATTCCCGGAAGAGGTTGTGTGAGAATTTTTTCTTGAAATGGCCCAAAATAAAATGGATCTTGTTAGTATGGTTCTGATAGGTTCTTTCTTGAGCACAAGTGGTGAAAGGCATGAATTCCAGAACTTGCACTCTTAACCTCTGATTCCTTGCCTCTCTTCTTTTTCATTCCATGTTTCCCCGAAAATAAGACCTACCCAGAACATAAGCCACAGTTAAGATCGTCAGCCAGCCGGACGCATTTAGTACATTATGACGATGTTCTAGAAGAAGATGACATGACTGTATTTGAATAAATGTAGATTGTTGTGTATGAAAAAATAAGACACCCCCTGAAAATACATCCTAATGCATCTTTTGGAGCACAAATAAATATATAAGACCCAATCTTATTTTCGGGGAAATACGGTTTAAGACTCGGTCTTATTTTCGGGGAAATATGGTATTTCTGTTTCTTTTGCCAATTAATTGTGCCCACCTGTGAGCAATTGAAACCTGATCTAATGGGTAAAAAGGAGTATAAACGATGTTCCTTTTAAAAAGCCTTATCTTATTCAGTGCCATGCATAGTGCTTAACTGTGCAAATGTGTTTTGCACCAGTGTGTCCACAGGAAAACACGGTGAGCTTGATAAACACAGGTTTATCAAGAACATGATAATAAAAAAGTGTAGTATACTATTCAAATATTTAATAATTGTATTTTTTCTTCATACCAGCACCTAGAAAGTCTGATATCCACAGAGCTAGACCTTAAGTAAGATTCTTGCCCCTTGCCTAGGACCATTGGTCATGAACATCTGATTCATGGCACTCTAATAAAGATGTCGTAATGCCCAGTAAGTGTTTAAAATAAGAGGATTTTCACACACGCCTTCAGATCATGTCACCACTAAAAGAGCCGCAGGTTCTTTCATTCCTCATCATTAGATGTTTTTAGAGGCTTAGAATCAAGGATTGGTGATAAAGTTACCATTCTAAATCAACCAGCAATGGGTAACTTTTATTTAACTATACCACATTTAGATACACACTTGTACACAGATTTGTTTCATCTTGTAAATGGGCAACATAAACTTATGGTATTACAGTACTGTAAATGTATTTTCTCTCATGATTTTGTTAATCACATTGTCTTTTCTCTAGCTTACTTTATTATAAGGATACTGATAACATATAAAATGTGTTAATTGTTTATGCCATCGGTAAGGCTTCTGATCAACAGTAAGTAACTGGTAGTTAAATTTTGGGAGAGACAAACGTTACACAAGAATTTTCAGCTCTGTGGGGGTCAGCGCCCCTAACCCCCAGATTGTTCAGCGTCAATTGTAATGACGGTTTTCTTTTACATTTGTCAGTCCTTAGCAATCTTATCAAAGCCTCCAGAAGTAGGAAGAATTGATGGCATGAACTCAAAGAATATCATATTTAAAATATGTTCCTGGAAATTATGAGCATGAAATAATATTCAGTGTGATGTTGGCATGTGATAAATCAGATGCAATGAATGCAATTATGCAAAACAGTTACTTTGGACCTATCGTACATCTGAGTGCTATCTAAATCAGGGTTGATTTAATGATGAGCAAAAGAAAAGGTAAAGAACTTGCCTGCCCTGTTTATTCCTCAAAACATCCCGTGATTTTTTTTCTTAACACAATTGAGATTTCTCAGCACTGTTCCAGTCATTCAAAAATCCTGTTTTCTGTTCATTTACATCGAAAGCAGCCTGTGTAAAATAGTAAGACATTTATCTGTTGGCAATCTCAACGCTTTGGAATGACATTTTCTCAAATATACTAGACAAGAATATTAAAATCCCGGTGGTTAGATGATCCTGAAGCCTAATCATTGCGCTTTGAAGATCTGGGCTTTAAATGTGGCTACTAGCTACATTTACTACTGGCTGAGCAGCACAGATAAAGCTGTCCACAGACTCACCAAAGTCGAGGACTTCCAGCAACCTGTTGCTTCAGGCTGGGATGGAGAAGCCCGAACAGGGGCTGTTCAAAGGCAGCTGACAGTCATATCCCAGCATGGCACGTGGGTATCAGCGTTGGCGACTTAGCTGAAGGGTCTTTCCTAAAATCAGCTCAGCCCCGTTTTGTTCTCTCGTGTTCTCTACTCACTGTTGTTAGGTAACCTTCTCTCCTTGGTCCTCCGTGTCCTTCACTGGCCTGTCCTTACCTGTCCTCTGCCTCAGTGGAGGGGATTCTTCTGGCACTCTGACTCCAACGAAATATTAGCTCTCAACCAACATTTTCCTTTCCTTGTGTCAGCTCAACCTCTTACACTCATAAAATATTATTTCCCCATGTGCTGAGGTTTCCTGGTCCACAGCATTGCTTCAAAGCCACACCTCTTTCTATAAAGTGCAATGAAATGACACATAATTTACAAGGACCACAAGGCAAGTGATGTGTCGCCTCAGTTTACCAATTACATCAATGATTCGCCAGCATTTGTACCTTCTTCACAGGAAGGTAGACTAAATGCTGATGCTTCGATTTGAAGGGTAAGAGTAAGGGAAAATATAACTCAAAAGCCCTTTTCTGTAGAACCTGCTATCCTCGGGGACTTAGGCTGTTTAAGTCTGAACATGTTGGTTCATTCATTGTCCAGGGAAAAACTGCTGATGGGAACAAACTCCAGTTCACTTTTCAGGAATGACATCAGGATGGCTTCTCATCATGGCTTATTCATTTGCTCGTGACTTTAATCATTTCTGCTGTAAAATTGAAGGTGCAACAACTGCGGGATAATAAGAGGTGTTTAGGTTTAACTGTGTGCGTGGTCCCTTTTGTGAGGAAGCCAGGGACATTCGTTAGGCTGAGAAAAATGGTGTTTGGCTGGCCCTGTTCGGCGTGGATTGATCTCAGAGATCAGCTTTGGGAGCAAATCAAGGCAGCTGGGTGATGCTGATAAGCTGATTAACTTGACATATTGCTGCCCTTCATGTTATTTACTGTATTTTCTGCAGCTTTTAACATTTCTGTCAAAAAATGTGTGTATATATATACATATATATGTATATATGTGTATATATATATATATACACACGTATATATATGTGTGTGTGTATACATATATACATATATATATATATATATATATATATAATATATATTGAGTACATCATTGGTAAAACAAGTCTGTGTGAGTGTTGGTCGGGCCTTATGTCTCCTGTTCCTCTATTTCAGCGGGGTCCCGGGCCTCGTACAGCAGCCAGCACGGCCACCTGGGCCCGGAGCTGCGGGCCCTGCAGTCCCCCGAGCACCACATAGACCCCATCTATGAAGACCGCGTTTATCAGAAGCCCCCCATGAGGAGTCTCAGCCAGAGTCAGGGGGACCCTCTGCCGCCAGCACACACCGGCACCTACCGCACGAGCACAGGTGTGTATTCCGGACCCCACTCGGTGGCCTGTCCGAGGTGGGTGGGTATGGTGGGGAACTTCCCTATGCTCCATTGTAAAAGGAATGTTTGTGTGTGTGTGTGTGTGTGTGTGTGTGTGTGTGTGTGTGTCCGTACCCTCTCTCCCCACAAGCATTAAGACCCGCTTCTATCATCAATGTCTGTGATGATGACAGAAACCAAATCTGACTCCAGGTTAACTCCCTGAGTATATTGTGAATGAAAGAAGTACCATGGGGGTTGTAAATTTACTTTGTCAAACCGGCAAATTAAAGGAGGCACTACTACTTTTTTGGACAATGTTAGTAATGTATTTTATGAATATAAGTACTCTTAGAAAGCACAGTCATTATATAGGACATAAAAGGCATATGCCCAATTCTGGTAAGTGTTTTTTAATGCTGCATAACTTATTTGGCAAGCTTGGAGAAGAAACATATTTACTAAAAATATGGCATATTTTGTATATTATTTCATACCCACTATTAGGTTGAATCATATGAAATTATTATTTAAAAGATATTGGCCATTGTATATGATTCAATCAACTATATAGCTTTCTTGGATTAAATGAAAAGTTTGAATTGACATCACCATAGGCTGCATGAAAAAGACAAGTGTTTTGCCAGAACATGTAGCCATTTGCAAAATAACTGATCAAATGTCATGATTAAATGTGCTGGAGAACACTTACCTTAACTACAAAATCAATATAATTAAGAAAATGTTGAGAATTGCACTTATAAAGTGTCCCATTGCTAAGTAAACTTAGAAAATATTATGGAGCTGATTTGCAGACAGTGGTGCTCTCTTGTTCCTTTCTGATTGGTCTAGGAGTTGGCCCACAGGGCTTTGCACCTTCAGACTGTTGTAACTTCTAGTTAGCAGGAAGTAGAGCATAGCAATTTTGTTAAATGGCATTATGATACTAAATTACACGTTTGGAAGTCCAGGCCAGCTAACTTGCTTTTATAGTTGGTTATTGATATTTGCATTTCAATATTCACTGCATCATAGGGAAAGAGGCACAAAATACTCTTTATTTTATTTTTGACATCGTAAATGCCATCCAGTGCTAATAATATATATTTGTATTTGGCTTAGATGAAAAAGAATACCCATTTATTCTTCTGTCAGAATTTCTCACATTTAGCACCTTACTTAGATCCCTGCCTGTCTGTGGTTGGGCTATTTTAACACTTAGTTTGTTGCATATTATTAACTAAGGTAATTTTATTTCCACGCATCCCTTATAAAAGACAAAGATAACAACCTCAGGAGCGTTCAATATCTAATTTGACTAAAACCTGACAACAACAGGGATTCTGTTGGTTCTGTTCTGTATTCATATGCTCTTAGAATTATCTTGTTAATCAACTTCTGGCAGGTTAATGAAAAATGAGCTACAATAAGAAAAAAAAAATATCCTTCACCTATGTCAAATTGAGACAGAAGGCAGTCACACTTTTCAAAAAAAAACATAACTTTTCTCTAAGCCAGGGGTCGGCTCATGGTGGCTCATGGGCCAAATCTAGCTAGCCACCTGTTTCAGTAGCACTAGTGAGCTAAGAATGATTATTACATTTTAAAATGATTTATGATCAAAAGATGGATACTATTTTGTGATATGTCAAAATTATAGGCACACAAATTTCAGTGTCCGTAAATAAAGTTACAGAATAAAGTTGGAATACAGCCGGACCCACTCATCTATGGCTACTTTCCCACTACAGTGGCCGAGTTGAATACTTCTGACAGATACTAGATGGTCGGTACAGCTGAGAATATCCACTTTCTCACCCTTTAGAGAAAGTTGGTGGACCCCTGCTCTAAGCCATCAGTGGAGAACCATGCTGAATGGGTGAAGCAGTGTTTTTCTTTGTTGCCTCCTAGGAGGGAAGGCTGCAGTGTCCTCCAAAGAGACACTTAAAAGTGTCCTTTCGAAAGGGAAAACCTGTTTCCCTTGGCTTTTCTCAGTAACAAAAATCTCTGCCATGGCAGAGATCTGCTAAGGGTGTGACACCCAGATGTCCTAGACCCCATCACAGCGTGCACCTTGGAACTTGAGGCACTTTTGAGGAAATTTGCTGAATTATGCAACATTATGGATATTTCCAGAAGTTCATGGATGGCCTTTTTGGGACAGGTGGGGAGAAGCCACCTCTATCCAGCCCCTAAGCATAAAGCCACAGGCTCTCTTCCCTGCACCACCTACCCAAGTTACTCCCTATTTCTACACTTAATTCATTTCATTTGAAATCCTTACACTTTCCCAGCTAACCCTGCAATTCCAGGAACTTTCTCAATCAGAACCCACATATCTGAGAAAATACCTTAATGTGGATATGTCTTGTACTTATAAATTATATACATATTATACATTAGTAAAATATATATAGTAAAAAGTCAAGATTAATAGTTGATATAAAGAAACATTGTAAGATGGCTTTCCCATATCCAAGGGGACATTTTCACCCCAGCTGTATTGCACACCCCACACTGGAGACCACTGGCACAGACCTTGAACAGGCTTCCAGGGTCAGAGTAAATACCCTGCCTCCTTAGCAAAAGAGGACATGTTCTCATGAGGCCCGTTAGACTGGAAGTAGTCAGAGACCACTGGCTTTGGGCTCAGGTAGGTGGCTGAGTGGCTTGAGCGACCAGTCTTATCTGTGCCCTGTTAAGTAACAGTTCACTGGCTGGAGTTCCTTCAGTTTCATCCCTAAAGCATTGCCAGGTAAGACTTCAGAGAGAATGAGGCAGGCAGGGGAATTGAAGGCCAGTCATCCCTCTTCAAGGACGCAGCAGTTGGGAATGAAGACAAGCGGACTTGCCTAACCAATTAGGGAATTACTACATGGTGCCATCGTATCAAGCAAGCGAAACAGGATGACAAAAAGTGTGTAGCACATTGCAACTTGGAGGGACTGTTCTAAATGCTTCGAATATGCTATGAATCCGGGAACCACCCTGTGACATGGGTACTGTTATGATGCTCACTTTACAGGCCAGAATCCTGAGGCACAGAGATGTTGAGTCATTTGCCTAAGGTCAAACAGGTCGTATGGAGCCAAACTCCACGCCTTCACACTCAGGCAGTCTCGCCCTGGAACCTGGGCTCTTAACAGTCATCTCGGTCGTGTGACTCGGTTTTTGTAAACCTGTAAAAACAAAATGCATGCACATTTGTTTTCATCTGTAGCACTCCATGGTTTCCTGTATCCTGTTAACCAACTACTATCTGTTGAAGACACTCCGAGTGCTAGATGCACTGGCAGGTCCAGAGAAGCTTCAATCTGTTCTTGTCCACGAGCGTGATCAGTTTCGTATCACAGAAAGTCATAAACATGCAAAGGAACTGGTAGTGAAAGACAGTATCTTAGAGCTAAATGAATATTTCTGACAAAATTGAAGACAACCTAACTCTGACACTTCAGGCTCAGGCCCCTCAGCTACTGCAAGACAAGAAATGCAGAGCTCTTCCCAACCCAGGCCCAATAAAACGGAGTGGACTCTGAAGACGGCCCTCTCCCGTCCCTGGGCCCAGAAGTGTTCTTACCATGTTTGCCCGAAAATAAGACCTAGCCAGAGCAAAAATTAATATATGTCCCAGTCTTATTTTAATACAATACAATATAATACTACAATACAATACCGGTATAATATAATATAATACCAAGTCTTATATTAATTTTTGCTTCAAAAGACGCATTACAGCTGATGCCGGCTAGGTCTTATTTTCGGGGAGACATGGTAGTAGAGAGGCAGAGAGAAAGTTGAGCAGCTGCCCACGTGCAGGCTGGAGACAGTAGCCAGCCCGCATCGTAGCCCCAGAGATCTGGCAGCCTGAGAGAAGGTAAAATTCACCTGATTCAGGTAAAAACCAGAGTCAGCACTGGTCCCTGGTCAACAGGGCTCCCCAGAGAGCAGCCTTTTACCAGACATGACAGCCACTCCTTTCTTGTGGGGCCCGTAAGTGGGGAAAGGGAGACAGAACAGACTGGATGCCCTTAATACCTTCTTCCCAGGAAGAGAGACAGAATTGTGTGAAGAGCCCCAGAAAAAGCAGGCCGGTGAATCGGACGGTGACTTGAGTGTCCCCACGTGCTTTTATAGGATGATCAGCCTAACCTCTGAGGCTGTATCTTGCACAGTGAAAATGTAAAGAGGCACTTTTAACTAGGGTGTCTGTTTGAATAAAATGTACCTTTCATCTGGGTTTAGACTTGTCAAAACCAGAGATTATGCTATGAAATGAATACAGCCAGACAAGGAATGCGTGAGCCTCGTGAATTTGCTTATGGTAAAGTCTATTAGACAGAAACTGAATAACACAGATTTTTATTTCAAACTCAAAACACATCAATGACTATCAACTTAGGAGGCATTTGATTAACACGAACACTTGACTCTGACAACCCCCCAAACACATCTTTTTAAACTAGGGAAAATGGCCAACATCTGCTACGATGACAGACACGTGAATTTCCTTTTGGATAAATGTGATTCTAAATGAGTGGAGAAAACAAGCTTTCTGTGATGAAAGTGTCAGCTTGTAATAAAGAGTGAATTATCGTAGATATGTTGCAAGGAGAAAACATGCTAAATATCTTTATGAGGTTGACAAGGACTGCAACATAAAAAGAAAATCTGGTGAAAATATTGCATGTGTGAAGAAAGTATTTAAAAAAAAAAACCTTAATCCTCTGCAGTAATAGCCAGCGCTTGGTAATGTCATAGGAGGATTCCAAAGAAGCTTCATATTCATAAAATTTTATTACGATTCTTCAATAATATGTAAATAACATTTTCAATTAAAATCATTATTTGATCCCACCAAAATGTGGAATATTAGCATTCTATTACTAATGAAATGCTGTTACTTCAAACTGTAAAATGATTGCTTCCCATTGGAGAGTCTCCATAAATTCTTAGTTAAAATTTTTACCCTTTTTATCAAAAAAGTCAGGGACATGTTATTACCCAATTGGAAATTTTTAATGACTCCAATGATTAATATCATCTTCAAACCAAGAAGAGTTTCCAGATGGCTACCAACATCAACTCACCTAAAATGGTGTAAATAACAAGCCTAATTACAAACAAAGAAGGACAGTGTTTGCAAGTAGAACAGTTCCATGGTCAAAGTCAGAAACATGAACGTCACCTCCAATCATGATGACCTGATTACTACTAAAAATTCTGCATTAAATGCCTCTCTCCACAAAGATAATATATAATGATAAAAGATTATGTTAGATTTACCCTTGAATGTTTTTCCATTGAGTTTAGCATGGATCAACCTTGCAGAGGGCAGAAAATTGGAAGACCTTTACAATTCAGTCCTAAATGATAGCACTGTTGGAAATACAGGAGTTGGGCGCTAAATGTTCCCCATTTCTAAAGTTAATAGAGTTGGACTCTCTGAAAGAATGTGGAGGCCATGCCCTTGGACCCATTGTCACCTAAGCCATCTTTGTTTTCTGAGCTTGCAAAGGGAATTCATATTATTTACTTAGCTTATGGCATGCTTCATTTATATTTTTGTAACATGTGTAAAAATGTTTTCTTATTTCATGTTTCTGTATATACAAATACACCTAAAAGCAAAGATAAATAATAGAAAACAACTTTTTTCTTCCTTTTGTTGAACCCTACTGTATATCCTCCCTAAGTTTCTTCATGTGCCAGATTCTTGTATTTTTTTCTGTTCTCCTTTTTTTCCGTAGTCAATAAATGATGCATGTAATGATCTATCACCATCAAAGTACCTATAGAATATTTTATTAAAAAGGATCCCCATTCCCCTCTTTCAAATATAACGCATAGCACATGTGTTTTTCCCGCTTTACACGCACTTTATTTGTGTAGCTCTACAGAAAACAGATAATTTCATGAACAGCATAGATGTGGGGTGAAGTATCAAGTCCACTGCTGAAGAGGCTACTTCTAAAATGTCGCCAAAGAGACCCGCATTATGATTCATTGAGTTCTGAGAGCTTATAGAGGGGAGAAGGAGCTGTTTGCAGAGCCGATGAACAGAGGAGTGTTTACAGAGCTGAAGAAGCACCTTCCACTTCAGATGTTTGCCACAAGCAGGTTCAACTGAGTAAAGTAATCCTACAAGGCATCACTTTGTGATATGGCCAACTGAGCTCTAAAACTCAACTAAGAGAAAATGTATAACAGGACAGGAATTCAGGAAAATACTATATTAAAAGGAAGAAATCTTAGTAGCGTGCCCAGCATCCACTTATTCATACAACTGGAAGGCCATGGTTTGCATAAGCCCCACCAGACTCTTCACAGGCAGGGCGAAAACGGAGAATATAATCTTTACGTGTTGAAGTCATTTTACATCTTGCTTAAAAATACAGTGCATTACGTTTGTTACATTACTCCTGGTTAGTTTGAGGTCTGTTAGAGTCTCACATTTTCTTCTATTCGAGCATATAACTTATTCTTTAATGTAGTATATTTTTTCCCCATTTGGATTGGTATTGTACATTATTTCATTGCATTGATCAGTCTTTAATTTATTTCAATTTGGAAGTATTCAATTTGAATACTGAATTCAATTTGAATTCTGATTATATATTTTGAAATGCTCATCAGGTACCTATTTATTGTGACCTAAAAAACATTTAACCTATAGAGTCAGGAATGATACTTCTGAAGGGCCATTTGACAACTGCCACTCATGTGATTTTGATTTTTTAATATGATCTTTTTAAAAGTTGTTTATTCATCTTAGATTTCATAGCCCACCCTTGTTTTTTTAATATACTGATATGACTGATTACACTAAGACTCAATATACTTTAAAATAATATTAAGATAAATATATGTATTCCCGTTCTTTGATGTTCATAGAAATGAAGTTATTTTTCTGTGTAAAGTTTTTGTGTAGTTTTTCTGCATATCTTAATATATTCAGTTTAATGAGGAATGGTATAAATTAGTTAACACACCAATTTGTAATAATATTTGTCAATATAATAGTCAGATCATTAATTCCTATTATGAACCCATTTCTTCTCTATAACTTTAGTAGACATTTCCCTCACTTTTAGACTCTCATCATTTTTCTGAGTTGTTTTTTTTTCACCATGTTATGTAATTCAGTAATAGGGATCTTTGAAGTTTTAAACCCAATCCAGTTTACAGGCGGTTGTTATAAGCATAAACTCTGGAAACAGAGAGCAAGGGTCTGAATTCCTTCTCTGCTAGATGATGTGCAAACTTGAGGACATTATATAATCTCTCTGTGCCTCAGTTTCCCATCTATAAGAGAATAAGGAGAGTTATTCTCTTATAAGCAAGAATATAGGAGTTTGCTCTCTTATTAGGTTGTCGGAGGAACCATGAGTTCATACAGGAATATGAAGCCTGATACCCAGGGGGAAAGGCCTTTCACCCCATTGTGATATGCACCGTCCCCTTTTCTAATATCAGCTGAGTTCAGCCTTCTTAATGGTAATAATTATAATAGCTCATTTGCATAACATTTTCTAAATATTAGGTATTTAATATTTTCCCTTCGCTTAAAGCTAACAACAGTCCCAAGAGGCCATGTTGTTCACTTTGTAGTCAGGATACTAGAGCTTCGAGAGCTCAGTAAACTTGTCCAACACCAAGAATTGACCAAAAGTGAGCCCGGTTTTTTAACATCAGAAGCCACACTCTGCGTATATGCCATGATATTTCCCCCTAAAAGGCCAAAGTAAAATGCAAATATGAGCCTCATAATATTCATAAACTTTCCCCTTTTCTTCCTCCTCATGTTCTGAGGTGTTGCCTTTCTCTTTCTGCTTAACCACATTTCACACCTTAGTTTTACATTTTGACACAATCTGCCTTACTATAGTCTTCGTAATTTTTTTTCTGTTACTTACTGGGAGTGTTTTTCTTAGATTCCTCTCATTATATTCTCTTTTAATTTATGGTCCTTTGCGAGTTTTGTTGGGGTGGCTAGTCAGGTTGCTCTCCATATCTATATATATATTTTTTAACAAATATGTTTCTTTAGATTTCAATACTATTTCCTCATCTGTGCCATTTTGCCTCGCTTCCTGCTAATCATTGTATTTATTGTATAAGTGAGTAATTTGGCATAGAAAAGGATTTTCTGATATTAGTAACCATTTTCAGTAAGCTTAAAGCTAGATATTTAATTTCCTGGATGAAAAAATGCATTTATGAAAAAAATGTCAGGTGTACTTAGTTTTTCCCTTTTGCCCTCGATTTGCTGGCTAGCTCATCACAACTCTTCTAGAAAATGAAATTTTGTTTACCTCTGTGCATTTCTTTTTCCAAGAGAAAGGCTATGCCTGGCCTAAATTTGAAACCCCTGCCACCATAATATAAAACACATTGTTCATATATGTTTAAAGCATGAATTTTAAATAAACATGTTTATAATGTTTTCAAGAAAGTATAAATCCTCCAGAAATTGCATAAAGACATAAGAGAGTTTTTCTGGTTGTGAATTTAATGTTTATTGGTCTAATTTGATCATTTGGAAACTTAATCCATTAGAACAAGCCTCATCATTTCCAAAGACGGCTCCTCTGGGAATGTACACACTTTAGAAAGCTTTTCTGAAATATTTTTCTAGTTTTCATCATGTCATGGTGCCTGTTTTCCTAAATTGGGTTATTATAAAAATTAAGTATTAAAAGTTCATTGGAAATGAAAAGCACTAAATGCTTAATTTAAAACCAGTTCTCAGTATTAGAATATATTCCTCTAGTTTCACTTTGCAGTGGCTTTTTTTGGTTTTTGTTTTTTTTGTTGTTTTTTGTCATTTCGACATAATTTCCTTAACTTTTTGTAATAATTGTTTTCTCATTGTGACAATTTCTTTCGTGTTTGGTTAGGCATATGTCCCTTAATATAAGAGAGGATAAAAGAAGCTCTATCATCATGTACCAAGAAGCACTCAGGAAGTCAAAGTTGTGGGGGCTGATTTCTAACTGGAACCTAAGACCATATAGAGCTCCCATAGTCTAAATGGGCATCTAGACACTAGACCCTGGCTGTATTTTGGATGTATTCTGATGTGCAATGCCAGGAAGCAAATAACCCGTCTAAAATTGATCATGGCGGATAATTGTTGCAGCAATTAATAACTGGTCACATTATATTAGCATGAAAGATGCTATTTTCATCATATAGGTCAGCTACACCTTAGGCGTCAACTATTATTGAGATCCAGGAATATCTCAAATATAATGACATGAGCTAACTAAAAAAATAAAAAAGAAAATAAACTTAGGCCAGGAAACAAAAGACTGAAGTTCAGTTTGGAAATAATCCCGCTAACTTTAGTAACTGGTGTAAAATACTCTGGAACAGCCAAGTCAGCCCCTTAGTTTGTCTACTCCAGTTGAGCTGCTCTTCCCTTTCTCCTGCACACCTACCCTTCACCAGATTCATTTGTTACTATGACAGCTTTATCAAAAGAGGCACATGAAAACTTCAGGGAGTAGGTCCACAGGGACTGCAGCGGTACTGCACCCCCATACATGTAGTCCCTCTCACTTATTATTTTTATGCGGGAAATTAACTATGTTACTCAATTTGTTTGAACAAAGTAATAAACTTCATGTAACATCACGTGAATATACATTTCCTGAAGTTTCTCAGCGTGAACAGTTACCTTTCCGTGATTCCCTGTAAAATACCCCCTGTATAGCTTCTGGGTTTTAGTTTCACACAGTTTACATTTCAGGATAACAAACTTTCTCTTGGATGTTGGTAAATCATAAATCAGGTGCATTTTACTCCCTGGCCTAAAAGTTTATTTCTGAAATTGCATGCTAATTATCATTGTACTAGATAACATGGGCTGTATTTGTTCAGGTATGGCCGGTAATTTTTTTATTCTTTCAAACCCGTTTTGTTTTATTTTTTTGTATGTGTGTAATTTGTCCCCCCCCCCCAGACCTGGTTAACCATTTCAGTGAGTAGGTCCTCAATTTTTTGCTTTGTCCCTCCTTTTCTGTCCTAGCCCCATCTTCCCCTGGTGTCGACTCCGTCCCCTTGCAGCGAGCAGGCAGCCAGCATGGCCCCCAGAACACCGCCGCGGCCCCCTTCCAGAGAGCCAGCTTCGCCGCAGGCCCTTCCTCCAACTACGCGGACCCCTACCGCCAGCTGCAGTACTGTCCCTCGGTTGAGTCCCCGTACAGCAAGTCCGGCCCTACCCTCCCGCCCGAAGGCACCCTGGCCAGATCCCCGTCCATTGACAGCATTCAGAAAGACCCCAGGTAGGTACAAACCTTTTCCTACGTATGTCTGAAGAGGTTTTCTAAGCAGGCATTGGTAGGACGTTATTTTTTTCCTGCATCGCTTTTTTGCATTCGGGTCATGGGCTGCGTATGAAAGGATTGACTTTGGTTGGGTTTCATCCCCTTGTGTCTGATTTGGAGTATGAGTGTTTGTCATGGATCCCTACTGTCTTATGTGGTTCAACAGCAAATAATATAGATGATCTTTTGATCGGAACATCAGTAGGTGCTTGACGTTTCAGCTATTTGATAAGATCTAGAACAGCTCTTTTTAATGCAGAGAATACTGAGGATTGGGGATGATCCCATCTGACTTCCAGTGTTGTGGACTAGGCATTTTCATGTCTCCATAGAAGCAGGCGTGGTCACCATGTATGTTTCTGTTTACCAGAGTGAAACATGGCACACCTGACAGGTTGTACTAAACATTGACATTCAGAAAATCCATGTTCCCTTCATGTTTCTGTGTCTGAAAATAAACATGTGGCTCGAATTATTTGAGCAAGGATAAAAACTTGAATATAATGCAGTGAAGCAATTGTTAGTATTGAGATGTGCTTCTTTTGGGCTTTCTTTTTTGAACAATGACAACGGATTTGGTGACGCTCTACTTCTGATGTTGGAATTGAATTCCTGTAGAGTGAGATGATGTTTTATTCATAGCTATGTGGTTTATGCTGATAGAGTCCCATATAGAGAGATATATGTGCATCTGTGAATACCATAGATATGTCAGATTTCTTTGTAGCAGGGCATGTGACTTGACTCTGGTGCTTGAAATTCGTCTCCAGGAATTTGCTCTGATAGAGCACACAAGTACTGCATTGAGGGGTTTGCACAGATTGTTCTGAAAGAAGAAATCACTTCTACAAACATAAAGCCAGATTGGGACCATTTTATGGTATTCGTTGAGATTCCTTTAGCACAATTCAACCCCCCTTGGAGGGGCCATGTTAAATACTCTTATCGGGTAGAACCGCTGTTGTAAATGTGAATTGTAATAAATGCTCACTATTAGCTACTAGAAATGAGAAGTATGCTTACATTCGCGTTGTTCAGTGTCCTGCTTATCCAGGTTTTCCATCTCAACAGCCATTTCTGTAGTCTAGGTCCTAAACCCACCCCAAATCCTTAAGTGTTCTTCATATGTATAGATATGTAGAATGTTCTTCAGATAACACCTCAACACTCTCTATCTGTCGGTAATTTTTCTTGACATGCTACTGAAAACTTACAGAAATAGAATAACAGTAAACTCTTAAGAAATCCTAAAAAGAAAAATATATAATTGAATCGGCATTGCTTTATTTAACATTGCATATTTAAACTGAGGATAAGTGTTTTATCTCCAATGGAAAGGTTTTAAATTTTCATATTAGGGGAATTTGGCTTAATAAGAAACCAAATTTATGTTTCTCTAACTGTAGATAAGCTTCTTTATTTTCTACTGTGTATTAAATGCATTTTATTTCACTAAGTGGCATATCCTTTCCATTTTATATTACTGTCACGTTTATAGCCTTTTTTTCTTCTTCTAGTATATAGTCACAGCTCTTAGCTTTTCAAGTTATGGATTATGTCACTTATATTTATTGAGAGCACACTATAAACCAAAAAAGAGAAACACCAATATGAAATGCTAGAATGAATCAGAGAATGCTGGCCACTAATCTTTTGTATGTGTAAAATTTATATACAGATTAGAATTATATGAATTACAGATTTACTGTGTTATTTTGAAAAATGCTAGGCATGGGCCTTAAATATGTGTTAATTCTGAGGAAAGAAATTGTACCACCATTCTAAGCTCAGCTACACAAGCAAAACAAACAGAACCAGATCTAGGGCCAGAAGTGGACAGCTGTGCCTTCATTTTAAAGGGAATAATAGCCTGGCATCATGCAAAATGGATGGAGGATAAAATACAATAAAGCTCTGCATATAGAATTTTCTTTATAAAATAAAGGACTATGTGAAAGTGCTCAGATTTATTTGAGAGACATCCCAAATCTAACATTCAAGTCCAAATTCTACTAATTCTTTTATATCAAGATTTTTGCATCTTCCTTCCAATAATCTTCCTTCCAAAGAATTTTGATTCTTCCCTAGTGACTATTACTAGAACTAATATGTTTAACTTCCAGGCTTCAGAAATGTTTACTTTGGTGTTATGACTTACAATGTCAACTTTTTCAGTCTTTAGACTTCTTTCAGCTTTCATACGTATGTTTTTAGAAGAACTGTCTTAAAATTTTAATTATCATTAAATACCAGACCATGTAAGCCTCTTTACTATTACAGACATCTTCATAGCGCATTTCTCAAAGCACTTTTACTGACATATTTCATGTACTCGTAATTCTCCTTTGTGGGAGGAAGCTGATATCCCCATATGCTGTGCCTTAAATAAATGGACAATTGGAGTGTTAAATGACTTATTGAAGATCACACTGCCAACAGGTGGGTACACAGGCTAACATCCACACTTTTTAGGACACTGCAGGACATACTGGTGTGAACGTTTTTGTTTCCTTAAAAAAAACAATAAGGAAAAGGAAAGAATATACTCACATCTCTTACAATTTTTCGGGCGCCTGTGTGTAGGAGCTGGGAAGCATGAAGGAAATAGTGCACTTCACTAGGCCTAGTCTCTGCGATAATTGCTTATGAATGTGTGGGCTTTGTTTTATTTTTCATTTCTTTTCTAATAGCTGTCTTATCCCTCTTGTTGCAGACCAGCATCTTTTCTTTATTAAAGAGTATTAGTTATTATTCAATGAGAAGTTTTCAAGCAAACTGTGCATTTTAAAGTAAGAATTTGAAATCAAATAACCTCAATTCAGTTATTAGACTTGAAACTGAAGACTTCCTGTTAGCTCCTAATTCCTCTAAGCCATGGAAAACGAAAAGGATTGGTTTTGAAGGGTTGGATATTTCTCGCTTGCTTGGTTCAGTAGTATAGATTGTTGGAAAACTTGGGTCTTTTCCCTTTTAACTGCCCTCGTTGTGTACTCCAACAAAGAATGCACAGAAACCTTTTATACAAGAGACAGTAAAAGTCTAATTTCCTTGTTTAAGTCAGCCATCACTTTGAAAATGTTTATATATGTATATATATACATTTTATTTTACAACCACATTTGCTGAGTTTTTATTTGTTAATGGCATGTTATCTTCCATAAAATATGAATCTCTTAAGAAGTGTTGTGACTAATATATTTTGATGCTATCCCAAATACTGAGTTTTACAAACGCTTGTTTTTAAATATATAGGTCAAATATAGGTCTTAAAATTAAATTATTAAATTATATGAAAGACATTCTACTGAAATTGGGAGTGATAAGTCATAGCATCCTTACTTTGAAAATGTCATTAGTGAGATAACTAGAGAAAAATAAGGCAAGATGGATATACCTGAATATGCTAAAGGTTCTATAAATGTTCTTGTCTACAAAAGAAGAAAAGTTTAGGATACTTACTGGCATAACTTCATGTGTAGGTGGTAGCAGGAATAGCCTCTTTTAATCATGTTTGATTGATCCCTTTTCAAGATATTGTAATCCTTGATGGACACACTCGCAAAACAATTTTTCAAACATACTTAATGAATCTAAATTACTATAAGCATAATTTACATTAAAACTATATATATATATATATATATATATATATATTTGTTGTTCAACATCACAGAGAAATAAATACAATGGCACATCTTTACGGTGAATTTGGACCCAAATTAGCAACAGCATTTGCAGTTGGCTGTCAAATTTGTACAGCATGTTTTGTTCCAACCGCGATATTTGACCAATAATATAAAAATATGCACTTGTAAGGAATTACCTAGTGCATTTCTACTATATTTTATCTGCTCCTTTTAAGATACCACTAAAAAAATTATTACTAGATAGTGTATTAAATATTAATAAAGAATACTGCTTGTAAATATCTTATCATCAGGTAAACCTAGGGTAAGAATGTTTTCCAAATGCTCTTGTTTCATTGTTTGCCTACCCAATTAAAAAAATCACTCCTGTAGCATATAGAGAATGGAATGCTCAATGAAACATACTATAAAAATACTTTTTAAGAGGTAAAGATTTGAAAATTTTTTTTGAAATCTTCATTAAAGTTTAAAGCACTATTATTATGTAACTTAAGTACCATGACTGAAGTGATTGCAATGGAACCGTTATATACTAGTCTCCGTAGTCCAGTTCTCTTGGGTGGTGAATATCAGGGGACTTTGCTTTTCACTTCAAATGCCCAATAATTGTTTATTTAACTGGGGAAATGTCAGAGGGGAAAAATAAAGCATGCACAATTTAAAGACCTTCAGAGAGTATGAAGAGCGCTTGGAAGCCATTTATTCAGTTAGGTTAAAAGCCAGTCAGACAATTGGCCATTCATTCTCTGCTTGAATGCCTGTAGCAACGGGCCACTCACCATCTCTGGAAGAATTTTACTAATTCTTTGAATAACGCAAGCCTTGAAAACTAATTTATACTGATACGAAATCTGCATCTCTTGTGAATTCATTCCCTGATGTTTTTCCTGACCTCTGAGATCACGTGAGAAACACCCATACCTTCTTCAAAGGACAACCTTTAAACACGGTTGTTCCATGCACCGCGTACCACTGCCCGAGCCTCCTGCTCCCGTGCCAGCCGCCGTCCCTCCAGGACTTGTCATTTCCAGGGCTGTCCTCTGGGAGTCCTCCCATGGCCAGTCTCTTTCCTAGTTCTGCTTACACGTCACCAGAAGTGCAGGAAGAGAACCAGTGTTCCCTTTGGGCAACCACGGCTTATAGTTTGTTTTCTTGATAGTTAAGATGAGAATAATGTTTATAACAATGATAACAATGATGATGAAAATCAATTAAGTAATACGTTCCATGCTTGGCATTAAACTTTTTCTATTCATTATTTAAGTGAATCCTCCCTCAATCTTTATGACGTGATTTTTTTATGGTACCCGTTTTACATACGGGGAAACTGAGGCGTGGAGAGCTAGAAATTGAACCCAGGTCAGCCTGACTTCTAATCCCATGTTTCTAACAACTATGAATATTGATACTAGTGTTAACTGTGCAATTAAATAAAACATCAAGTCTTTTCACATGTTATTTCTGCAAGGCTATGAATCAGTTATCCTTATCTTAATTTTTTTTTTTTAACTTTGCATTGACTTCTTGTCAGGTGAGTCCATTATTTGATACTACAGAAATCTTTTCTGGGTCCCAATTTTGCCATCCAGTATGATTTCTCTAACCTATTTGTCCATGTCACTTGGAAATTTGAAAGGCATATATACTCCTGTATATGTCTTCAATGAGGTTTTTATCAAGACATAACCAGAGCTGGCCCTGTTACCTCTCATTCCTCTGCACGCTTCCGCCCAGGTCTGTCTGCGCCACCTGTATGTTCTAGGTGACTTTTCTGTTATTCTAGGGTGGGCTTTGTAGGTGTGATGACAGCATGAAAACATCTGCATTCTTTAAGCTTCAGAGTTAGGTGAGAGAGAAAGGTCTATCCACAGATGACTGTGATGCATTGGGTAAATAAGACAGATGTGATGAAAGAAATACTGAGGGGGAATTGAATGGTTGGCACAAACTTTGAGGAATTGGTGGTATTTACACATGAAAGAAAATGAGAGAGAGAAAGCCTTCTAAGCAGAGAAAACAGTTAAAAAAGAAAAGAGGGCTGACCATGGAGGGGGCAGGGCCTGTTTGAAACACTCAGGCCTGGCTCTGCTAGGATGTATGCTACACGGAGGGCACTTTCTCTCAATGTCCCTGTCTACCCATCCAATCTGAATAAAATGTTAGCTTGCACCTCCATATGTAGACATTGTTACTTGTAAATTATAAACATAGTATATTAATTTCCAAAGGTTTTCATAACAAATTACCACAAACTGGGTGGCTTAAGTCAACAAAAATTCTCAGTTCTGTAAGTCCAAAGTCCACGTGTTGGTGTAGGGCCATAGCCCTTCTGAAGGTTCTAGGTGAGAATTCTTCCCCTCCTCTTCGGCTCCTGGTCGCCTCACTAGTTCCTTAGATTGTGGCTGCATGACTCCAATCTGTGCCTCCATCTTCACGTGGCCTTTTCTCTTTGTCTCTTGGAAGGGAACCAGTCATTGTAGTAGGATCCATTCTAATCCAGTATGACCTCGTCTTAATTCCATCTGCAAAGACCTATTTCCAAATAAGGTCACGTTCTGAGCTTCTGGGTAGAGATGAATTCTGGGGAGACACTATTTAACGAACTACACATGCTTTGATGTACTAAGCTACAATTTACACTATAAAACAATCTATACTGAAAATAGAACTGAAAACAGGGTCTAGTAAAGGTAAGGCAACATAATTAAAAGTTTTTATTTCAGTTTACATTTTTAATCATACAAACCTTTCTTTAGAAAAAGCGATTCATTTGACTATGTTAGACCTGAGCATGTTATCACTAAGAAGGCTGGTGTTCATCACTCGAGGTCTAGATAGATGGGTGAGCATGGCCATTTCCTGGCTTTGGACGTGCTTGAATTATTTGTACTCTCTTGTTCCCATCATGAGGGTTAGTTTCAAGCTATATAATATAATCCGAAAGTTCCCAAGGATCAACATGCGTCAACAACAATAAGGATTCCAAGGTGAGGTGCCCAAATAAGCAAAGGTGTCACTTCCCTGTGTCAACCCTGCCATGTTGGAGCTTCTGGTAAAAGACACACCATCATCTGAAATGTGGGCCCAGTGAGAGGACTAGTGCCAATCCGTAGAGCAAATGAGACAGTCCTTCGTTTTGTCTGGGTAAATAAATGAGTGGAAATTCAATTGTCCTCCTCTCTCACCCCAAGGATGACCCTGTGCAGCCCTGTGGTGCACACTCTCACTGCAGCGGAAATGGAGGCCTGGGCTGTGAAGGGCGTCCAGTCCAAGCAGAAATGGATTCTTAGCATTACCGGGAAATGACGTTGAACCTTGATTCTTCGTCTTCGTGAAGGAATGAATTCAGTCAAGAGACAGAACTTTGTGCAGCAATAAGACAGCAAGAATTTTATTAGTAAAAGAAAGTACACTCTGAAACGTGGAGAAGGCTGACCAAAGGAAGGGAAGCAGCTCTGCCTTACATTGTGTGAGGGCTTTTATTTCTATGGGTAGAATTGCCGCCCCTTCTCCCTTCTCCTGTCTCTCTTTCTCCCCCTGAGGTGCCTGATCCTCTGGCATTTCGCAATGCGTTTCTTTGATTTAGGGGCATGAGTAAACACACGTCTTTGATGAAGGAGAGTATGTAAACACATCCCTTAGAGATATGTGTGAGCCTGAAGTCCTGCTGGGCAGCTGCCAGGGTGTTGACCCAATAGGAGCTGCAGTAAGGGGTTTTCTAACTAGGGTGAAATCTCTCCTTCCCCTGCTCATTTCTGTCTACCTACCCACTCTGTCATTAGCAAATTGTGATTCTGGTCCTGATGCCCATCAGCTCTGCTCTCAGGGTCTGTGACAATAAAGTATGTGAAGACCCTGAAGTGTTTGGGGTACTTTGTCACATAGGGAAGGGCCCTTTGTTAACCGAGGTTCATACCCTGCAGCCCGCTGCCACCACTCCTGCCATCAGGAGCCCCTGCCCACGAGGCTGGGCTCAGAATGGCAGTTGGAAGTCAAAGACATGGAAGAAATTTGTGAAGGCAGAAGGCCACGAGCTGTCTGGTTGGAAAGACAAACAGAGGCTCCGGAGCAGACCCCCTGGGAATGCCCTGCTGGGAGGGAGGTAGGTGGTGGGAGCGGATCCAGCCAGGCCAGAAGGAGCAGGGAGGAAGGGTAATTGAGGGCTCAGGCCTCAAGGCCAAGAAACAATTGGAAGATGGAAGGGATTTCACTGCAAAATAATTTTTTGGCTGGTTTACAAAAGCCTCCTTTTCAGGATTTCTTTACCAGTTGAAAGGGAAATCATGTTTACACACAATACTTGCCTGTCCTGATATTGATTTTCCCATTGCCTAGGATGGCCGCTTTGCCTCCTATCTTCTCGGTCACTTGTAGGAGTAAACACTTGCGTTTCCAAAATAGTGACTCATTCTACTACTACCTCCCCCCAACCCTCTTATACTAAAGCAGGTTCTGGCCCATCATGACATGCACAGTTCAGAGTGATGGAACATAGGCAGTCATGACTGATGACTAGCTGTACCCGGAGTACTAATTAGTTAGTGAATTGTTACCAGATCCTCCCTCAGATACAATGGTGGAAATCTTTGGCATATAGACATTCCTTTTGAAAACCAAGCCCTTCTTTCCCCTCAGTCCACATGCTTCCAGAAAAACACACTTCCCCCCAAGTGTGGAAGGTGAGCATGTACCTCACACCTGGCCCAAGAGCTGACCACCCACTAGGGTGCCCTCCCCCTAGCCAGGCCACTAGATGTGCAGAGGCATCTGAAACCCAACGCCCACCTCTCAAAAGTGGTACGTTATTTGGGGCAAAAGGCCAAATCCAGGCTAGCAAGAGCCAACATATAAGAGCAGAAGCTATCGCACACCCTGTCCTTCTTAGTAGAGCCCCCTTCCTACACACGCAGTTGTCCCCTGCCCCCTACCCATCCTCTCTGGAGGGGGCCATGGTGGGCTTAGGTTTGGTCTCCATTCTGAAGCCAGGAACATTTGTCCTTAGTCACTTAACTTGTGCCTCTAATGATTTGCCAGTGAATCCGTCATATATCCTTATACAATCTTTAACCCTTCCACCTAAAGCCAACTACACTCTCTCTCCCAGGAACAGAGATATTATCTTTCCCCCAATTCAAAGACAACTTCGACATCCCAGGCAATAATTAAATTATCATGGAGTCTTTACCAGATAGTCCATTGGAGAGGCTGAATCTGGTGCCACCACCCATCCTCAGAATGCCTAGAAGTCAGAACTCTATGAAACGTCACTCATCTTAGTCTTAATCTTAAGGTCGCCAATAATGATGAGTACAACGATAAGACAGAAAAACAAAAGTAATTGGTGGTTTAAAGGAATAATGTATTGAATTACATTATTTATAAGTAAAACAAACTTATTTTAGAGGAGTATTATTATTGTGCTGTAAGTGTGTTACTTTAGCTGGTCATTCATACTACTCCCTGCTTCATGGTTAATCTCTATATTAGTGCTGAAACCAGGTTTATGGGTGTGGTGTGTGTCCATTGGATTTAGACACCCTTATACGGAACAGAGTGAGATCTTGCAGCTGAAGTCATTCCTTGCACCAGTCATCTAAGATAAGAAGCTACAAAGGAAGAGGAGGGAGTAAATCTCTCTCTTAATCTTCATTGTGAAGTAAACACTCAAAGCACTAAAAGAGTGTGAATATTAAAAATGGTGCCCCCTTGGAAACAAGCTGAGAACCACAAACAAGGGCGCTTCTTTCCCTGGGATCTCATGGAGAATTAGAGAGGCCTGCAGACTCAGACGGGAAGCTCTAAAATTCAATTGCTCCATTTTAGTGCACTGTTTCTGTTTCATGTCTGTGTGTTCCTCCCTGACTTCCCATCCGAAACCTAAAGATTGTGAAAATGGACAACTTTTCACGATGTGAAAATGGAGCGGCATCCCTGCTCCCCAAGGTTGTTCCTGTCCATGAACACCCTCACCAGTAACAGGGACACTGAGAAGATTCAGGAGGACAGAATTGGCTCACTCGGTCAGTCAGTTCTCAAGGACTGTCTTCTTTGAGGGGGACTCGCGACAACCCTCGATTTGATTTTATCAGGAAAAGTGGCATAGATTATTAATACATAGATTATATGACTGTATATGCATAATGTGTGTATGTATACTTAGATTACATGTGTACATGTATATATACTTAGATTATGTATTTGTATGCTCTTACTCGGTGGAAAGTTTACTAACTTAATTGTCCAACCTCGTATACATACATAATCTATTTATTTATTAGCTCTGCACACAGTTATCTAGAGATAAAACCTACAAAATTTGCATAAGCGCACTGTTACTAATTTGACAAAAGACACACAATACCAAGGTATTGATTTTTCCTCTTGCCTATTTATCTGTCAGTCTGCTTTTTCAACCTCTGGCTTTATTTATTCTGTTTTACCACTTAAAAAAAAAAAGTCATTCTAAACATTTCCATCCTTTAAATTTATGTTGATAGAATGTTAGAGACTAAAAATATGAATGCACACAATTAAAGAAATGCAAGATTTGTTTCCCTTACAGAAATATGGATACGTCACAGTAGCTGTGAGAACACTGAAAAGCTCATTTGCGTTGTTTGTTTATGGATTTATTAATAACATGCTGCCACATAGCTAGGCTCAGCCTTTTGAAATCACGTGGTGCTTTCAGTGCTCTGTGCTTCTCGGAGAACTTGACCAGTTCTTGATCACAACTTCCTCTCCTTCTTCAGCTTATGCTGCTGTAACTATAGAAAGCCTATTTAATTTTTAGCTTGTGTCACTTAACTCATCCTCTGAGCCTCCCTGGTTTATTCGACCACACGCAAAACTCTGAAATCCCCTTTGGTCATTTCTTGTACACATCAGTTCTAATATTTTTTCTTGGTGTCATAAGTCACTTTTCTTCACCATCTAACTTTGAACATTTAATGGAGGACAAAACTGGAGCATTCAAAACGTATGTTGTCTTCCATGGCAGGTGGTAGCTGACTGTCAGTTTGTAACTAATGGAAATTAATTTCCATTGCTTCTTGGGACATTTTGCAGCTAATAATGCTCATTAATTTGGAGGGACTGACATCTATGGACCAAAAATTAGCATCTTATAGTAAGAAAAAATACATTTTGAACTGAAATTCCCATCGCTCATGATACATTACAGCTTGAGAAGTCTAATAATATAAATTCCTTCACCTACTGAAGGTCGTGTTCAACTACCTCAACTGCATTGTTGAAACAAGTGTCTTTTAGAGTCCAGATGATCCTATTAAGAAGAATAGAAGGTGTTCGATCTGTAACTGACTGTGAACAATCAAGTGAGATAACTCACTACCTTCAAAAAATCAAGAACAGAATTATCATATGACCCAGCAATCTCTCTTCTGGGTATCTACCAAAAAAGTTTGAAAACGTTTGTCCGTAAAGACGTATGTACCCTGATGTTCATTGCAGCATTATTCACGGTGGCCAAGACATGGAAACAACCAAAGATGATTGGATAAACAATCAATAGATGATTGGATAAAGAAGTTGTGGTATATGTACACAATGGAATATTACTCGACCATAAGAAAAGATGAAATAGTACCATTAGTGACAACGTGGATGGATCTTGAGATTATCATGCTGAGCAAAATAAGTCAGACAGAAAAAGTCGAGAACCATATGACTTCTTTCATATGTGGGATATAAAACTGAAAGCAACAAACGAACAACATAAACAAACAAGCACAAAGTCATAGACAGACAACAGTATAGAGGTTACCAGAGTGTAAGCGGGAGATGGGTGGTAGAAGAGGGAAAAGGGGGTTAAATATATGGTGATATAAGGAGATTTGACTTTGGGTGGTGAACACACAATGCAATATACAGATGACGTATTACAGAATTGTACACTAAAAACCTATATAATTTTACTAACCATTGTCACCCCAGTAAATGTAATAAATATTTTTTTAAAAGAGTAGGAGAATGAGGATGAGGAAGAATAGGAAGAGAAGGAGGAAAAGAAAGAGAAGACAGTGAATGGCAAATTCAGTGGGAAAAGTTCCTGCAATGCAGACTGTTTTATGTACTTAAATACATCTCATCGAGTGAGATGAAACATGTTTCCTCACTTAAAATTTTATGGTAGAACATGCCCCATGGGCCACCAGTTTTGGTGGCCTCTTTAGAGATGAAGCCATCCAACCAAGAAGACTCTGATTGTGTATGCTAACTGGACACCTTGCAGAGAAGCCCTCCCTGAAGGTGAGGGCCTCAGCTGCTCTAGACTGAAGGGTACTGCAGGGCCAGGCAAGGCTGGTTGCCGTTGGCTTAGAAGCTTAGACAGTGGCTGCCTCCATTTGTAGAATTCAAACACTAGTTCCATTTCCGAAGACATGGGGGTGCCAGCACAGAGTGGCCAGCCTTTTCCTTTGTAAATGATCTTCTCAAACCACATGTCTGGGAAAGGCAGACATGAAATAACTGTGGAATATAGGACAGCCTTTTCAGTTGCTTCAAAGGGGCCTCGTGAACAAAGCAAAGCTGGTTTCAGACAAATGTTTGGAAACCACTGGCTTAGAACCCACAGTGTGGCAGAAATCACTTCTCTGAACAAGTGAGGAGTAATGTACAGTTAGCTGAAGGTACTCACATGTGTCCAGTGAATGTGAAAAGGAAATCCTGGCTTTTTGTCCCGTTTGCTTTGTCTGTGTATACAGTTTGAATGTCTTTGCTGAATGAATTGATGACGAGAAGTATATTTCTTCTGGATGTTTCCATATTTCAAAGCAATAGCAACATGCTACACTCCTAATCATTTCTGAAAAATCTGCATATTACTAGCATGCTCTGTGGAACTAGTGGTAATAAGGTTTGCAGGAGTCAGTGTCCACTCATCCCCATCTCCTGGTGGTCACACCTTTGCGTTGTCCCCTCCCACACTGAGTCAGGGCTGCCTGTGTGACAAGTACAGTACCAGTTGGGAAGCCGGTTCAGTATCCTAAGGCACTCGTGCAGCCCTGGGAGGGGCCTGCAGCGTGAGGGGCCAGTGTGCCCACCATAGCAGTGAGTCACTTTCAGGGAAATCCTCCAGTGCCAGTCACGCCTTTGGGTCTTCTAGCTTTGATCCCAGACAGTGTGGAATGGAAACAAATCTCCCCTGCTATTCTCTGTCTTGAATTCCTGTGCAAAGAAACCATGAGATAATAAATGGTGACGGCAGTCTTTGGCTACTGAGTTGTGGGATGATTTGTTACACCTAATCTGACTGGTCATCTCACCAAAGTTATCGCCTTTCCTTTCAGTATCTCCTGTGGAACTCCATTTTTTCTTATTTAAAAGAAAAAACTCAAAAAGGGAAAACAACCCAAACATCCATTGACAGACGAATGGATAAACAAACCGTGGTCTATACACACACAATGGAATGTGACTCACTTTCAAAGAGGAAGATAATTCTGACACAGGCTACAACATGGATGAACCTTGAAAACCTCATGCTAAGCCAATCACAAAAGGACAAATACTGTATGATTCCAATTACATGAGGTACTCAGAGTAGTCAAAAACTTAGAGACAGAAATTATAATACTGGTTACCAGGGGCTAGGAGGAGTGGGGAATGGGGAGTTAGTGTTTAATGGATCCAGAGTTTCCAGTTGGAAACACGAAAAATTCTGGACAGAGATGGCGCTGATGGTTGCACAGAAATGCTAATGTACTAATGCCACAGAACTATGCACTTCAAAAATGGTGAAAATTGTAAATTTTATGGATACTTTGCCTCAATAAAGTAAAGTCAAAGAGGGAAGAGGGGAGGGGAGGGGAGGGGAGGGGAGGGGAGGGGAGAGGAGAGGAGAGGAGAGGAGAGGAGAGGAGAGGAGAGGAGAGGAGAGGAGAGGAGAGGAGAGGAGAGGAGAGGAGGGACAGGAGGGGAGAGGTGGGGAGAGAAAAGGAAAAGAGCCAGCCCAAGGCTGTGCAGGCACTAACTGCTCTTACAGTCGGAAGCCAGGACCAAATGGAAGAGCAGCCAATGCGGGCCACCTGAACAAGTAGTTAAAGGAAGTGGCTCCAGGAGTCCTGAACATGACTCCTGGAAAACAATATCTTCGCTACTGTCTAGGTAGTTCCAGAGCCCATTTTTGAGCAGATGAACAACGTCATCTTCCATTTATTACTGGCCACTATATTACCTACGCAAGTTCTGTAACCTCTTGCCCTTACATTTCCTTATGATTAAGTAATAATCCTATATTACCTAATATATTAGCTATCTGTTAGATTTAGTTGAGATAATGAATGGGAAGTAGCTTTTTAAAGTTGATGGCACAATATTATTCTGTAGAATAAAAATGGTTATTAATATTATTTTAGAAATGATGCCTTATGGTGATCAGTTTTAAATATATTCATTCTTTCATCCAGCAAATATTTATTGAGTCCCAACAGCCACCAGGCACTGTTCTGGCCCTAGAAACTTTTGGATTGGAGAATTGAGGTAGGAATATTAACTAGGAATAAATAGAAAATAATCTCATTTAAAATCGTATGAACTTAAAAATAAATCAAATTTGAACTGAAACTGTCTGCTACAGTTTTATTAAATATTGCCCTTAGTAACTGATTATACCAGCTACCACATAATTACATTTTAAAAACCTCAGATGCTCCTGCTGTGCTTTTTGCTTTTAGAGCCAAAGTTCTGTCCTGTGACTTCTATGTGGTAATTCCCCCATCACGCTGAAGATGAAGGCAGCAACTCATCCCTGCAAAGCCCTATATCAGAAAGCCTTCAGCCAACACAGAGCCAGCAGACAGGAAACAAACACACCCCATTCTCCCGGGAGCCAACAGAATTCCTGTTCCTATCTGCTCTTGACCAAGAAGTCTGCTATATTTCAAGGCAGGCTGTTTTATATTAGAAAAGAGCTCCTTCAGATAAGTGGCAATTAACATCTATACTGCAGGAAAAGTGCTTCTGGCAGTAACAAAGAAAATATAAAACATGGGCTCTTTTCGAGACACTAAAATGTTTCCACAGGGCACCTTCCAAGATGCATGCAGTGTTTTGTTCTGAAGATTACCAAAACATTAACAGATTGAAATTTAGCGTAAATCAGCCTGAAAGTAATAGGCAATATTGCTAATATTGGGAAAATGGTCATTAGGAACAAAAATACTGACGTGTCTGCTAAGCAGTGTGTGCACTGGCATTTACACACACACACACACACACACACACACACACACACACAGGACCTGCTCTGTTTAAGTCACCTGAAGCCTTGATGACCATAAATTTTGATTTGTATCCATTAGGAAAAAAGGCGTTTCTGTGATCACACTGTGGCTTTAAACAAAGTGAAGGTAAAGCACACGTGGATAGGACCCTCGCGTGCATGTGCATGGAAGGTGCGGACCTCTGAAACCCTTACCATCTCCCTAGGCGCTTGTATGCAACATGCCACATTAGCTCATTCCCTGCGATGAGCACTTACAAATTGCAAGAAATAAAAATGCGCGCTGGGCATCTCAGTCAATAGGAGCTCCTTGTAAGTTTCCAGAGGGGTATGAAACGGACAGGAAGCTGCTGCAGCTGCCTCAGCCAGGCCGGTCTCATTGAAAACCAGGTCACAGTCCTGGGGACAAAAGCGGCTTTGGGGCCATGGCAGGAACTCCAAGCATGGTGCTGGCAAGTGAGCGTCTGTGGGGTGGGGTATCTGGGCCCCTGCCCCCTGCTTCCCCTGACTCTCCTCTCACCTTCTTCTCTCTCAGCTCTGCCTGCCAGAGCTGACCTCCCCCCCCCCCCCCGCTCTGCCTTGCTCTCTCTCTATGTCCCTCCCATTGTGGGGCTCTCCACGGTGCCTTGAATTCAGATGTGCTCAAGAGGGCTGCTGAATTGTGTCACCCACCCGCAAATTCGTGTGTTTCAAGCCCAATCCCGAGTACCCTAGAATGTAACCGTATTTGGAGAGAAGGTCTTTAAAGAAGTGATTAGGTCGAAATGAGACTGTCAGGGTGAAGCTCTACTCGAATGTCACCTGCATCCTTATACGAGAAAAGGCCATGTGAGGGCACAAGGAGAAGGTGGCCAGCTGCAAGACAAGGGGAGAGGTCTCGGGAGAAAGCTAACATGCTGGAGCCTTAATCTTGGACTTCCAGCCTCCAGAACTGTGAAAACACAAATTTCCAGCCTGTGGTATTTTGTTACGGCAGTTCTAGCAGATTGACTAATACAAGGGGCTATGTTTGAAGCCGGGAGTGTGTGTTCAGGACAAAACATGCTGGACAGAGCTCACGCAACGACAGGCTGTCCCATCAGCCACCCCTCTAGGCAGAGTTGCCCCTGCATCAGTGGGAACCCCAGTGGTATTCAGCTATGGCGGGATTCTGCAGTAATCTATGCACTTGTGTCCTCAAAGGAGGCCTTTGAGGTGTGTCAGCCGCTCTCAGCGGGCCCGAAAGGAGGCAGGGTAGCCGGCCAGTCATGTCACCCATCTAACTGTGCCTTTTCTGAAGATGAATTCTGTGTAGTGTTTAAAATACAACATGCAAGTCGGCATATATACATCACTGTCTGTAAATTTGAAAAGCTTTGTGACACGAGAAGGCAGGTTCTTTGGAAAAGACAATAATGCTGGGAAAACAGCAGGCAGCAGGAAAGAGAAAGACCAGATATGAGAGGGACTGACCCCATAAGAGAAGCCACGGGCAGGAGTCTGCAGGAGCCCAGCAGGGCTGTGAGGACGGGACATGGTGGACGTCACTCATCCACAGGGTCGCCGGGAGTCAGAGCTCACTCAGTGGCACTTAACAGCAATAAGTTACAGAAAATGAGATCACAAAAATAAAGGAAGAGTAGTTTTTACTAGTTTCACACACAAATCATTAAACGTATGAATAAATCAGCCTAATATAATACATCACGAGTGCTTTGATAAATTGGATATACCCATGTATAAAAATGGAATGATTTTTACAAGACAAGGAATCACTATCTTTCCCATCTCATTCCTTCGGTTTTTAAAAACCACTGGAATAATGTTCTTAGTCCACCACATTTTGAATTATACATCGAAATATATCTTTTACTTAAAGAAATGACGAGCACTAGAAAGACCAGAACTTAAACTTTCTAGCTCCTTCTCTAGAGCCTTGCTATCCAAAGTGTGGCATGGGACCTGAGTGCTGGATAGAAATGCACTTACTGCATGAGAATCTGTGTTTTAACAAGACATTGAGATGATTTCTATGCCCATTTCAGTTTTAGTCACCGACCTGGAGGCAGACACTTCTGCTGAATACCACATCTAGTTTATTGCAGAAGTTAGAAATCAACCCCTGATGTTAAGCTGTTAATCATCTTTGACCTTGGCAGTTGTGCTTTTTACTGTATTGTGATATTGACAACACAATAAGGCACTAGGATCATTTGACTTCTGCAGTCTTAGAGTTTTATCAAAAGCCTGAATTTATGAACCCAAGTGTTCAATATAATTGATGATGGGCTCAACAAAATTTAAGCTCATTTTTCAAAATGTTGCAGTATAGGTTTTTGAAGACATAATTTACTTTTTTAAAAAAATTCCTCCCAGTATCTATTCTCTTTATTTTTGCAATAATTATAATGGGTCTCTATTACTTTATAACTTTCTTTTATTCACGTCGTAGGACAGGGCGCTCTTTTTGTGTCAAAATACATAGACTGACTTTATTCATTTAACCATTGCATCCATACTATAGATGTAACACGAGTTACTTAATCATTCCTTCATGGATTGTTTTCAAGCGCTCTTTTCGGAAAACGCTTCTCTTTGATTATCTATCATCCAGGTATTTTACTTTAGGAGACGGTGCTAAAAACCATCAAACCTTAAAAAGCCGTCAAAATTTTCAACTTATCTTTCAAAGATTTGCAGCAGTTCCGTCCCCTTTTCAAATCCTCCTAATGTCTCTTTTTCTCCCATTGAGCCTTTCTCCACTAGCTGAGTTCATCGGAACTAATCGCGCTAGAATCGCTTAGACTTGCTCAGAGTCTTATTCATTCCCCTCTCTTTGCCCTTCAGACCAGTTTAACACCCAGTCACATTCAGTCTTTCCTGATTAACTTCAGCCCACTGCATCCCCCTCTAGCCTGAGACCATTCCACATGGACCTAGCACTTTGAGCTATTATCTGATTTGGTATTGACTGTTCTGGTGCCTTGTGCGTGTTGTGTACAGGTTAGGTGTGTGCTCCTGAGGACCTCACTAGCGTGGAGACTGAGACAAGACTGTTCTCTGCTGCCAAAGCACATCCCAAGGAGTGCCTTAGCTTCACCTTGCGGCTTGGGGTCCTTTAGAAGTGCACGGTCCCAGACCCCACCCCAGTGCTGGCCAGAATCTGCATTTTAACAAGATTCCCCAGTGATTCGTTTCACATTAAAGTTTAAAAGCCCTGATCTGAAGGTCAGCGTTGCCCAACCATATTCTTTTGCACCACTAATAAAAGGCCTTGATATTTCTTACATAATGTTGTGAAGTTTGCACCCCAGTGAAGAATCTGGGGCTAAGTTGTCAGGAAACATGGAATCTAGAAAAGTAAATTCTGGGCCACTGGCTATCAGGCTGAGAGGGTATGTCTCCCAGGGTGAGGGTCACTGAGCACAGGGCAATCAGTTTCAAGATACTCGTCTTCACCAATATCTATCTGCGCTTCACCCATTCTCTTCTTTCTACCTCCCATTCGCAGATTCTCTTCCTCCTCTTTACAAATAAAGACCATCCTCATACTCATCCCTAACCTCACTGCATGTTTATGTGAACAAAGTTTTTTAATAGTTGCATCTACAAAAACCAAATATGGAAAGATTGGTACTGACCTGTCTCATTCTAACAAAAAATAACATTCGTTCATGGACAGATAAAGTAATTATCATGTATTACCACATCCATCTCATAAGGGATGCATTTGCAATAAAATTGTGTTTTACGTTTAAGAATGGTGTGTCAAAACGTGTATGCTATAATAACCATGATGATTACTCAAGCCAAAAGAAAAAAATTAACAGTGGTATCTTCATGTTCTTAGGAAATAAAGGCGGACATCTGTATATATATATATGGATGTATTTATGTATTGTTTTGATGAAACACCAAGGCAATGTCTTTTAGTCTCCTGTATGTGGTTACTTTAAAGGGAAAAACCAGAGAGGTTCCTTCAACAACTGAGATCTCTTCATCATCTATATTTTATTGGGTCAAGCTCTGAGCCTTTCATTAAGGCTGCAAAGGAAAATCAAACTTCTTAAGACTTCCATTAGGCTTGACCTTAGAACCAGTTTCTCAGAAGTAAGAAACAAAATGCCGAATGTAGCTTCCCTTAAACACCAGGTCAGGCAATGAGGGTTAGTTCTTGCGCGTCAGACTTTGATTTCCATTCATTTAAAGACTTTCACTCTTTAGAGAAAAAGAATAATGTGTTAGGTTGAAAGCTGGAAAAATTCAACTGGGCCTTGAGTGTTCTGAGAAACCGGCAACACCCATTTCTTAGCAAATTTCAGAAGCAAACGATTTTAGCCACGAAACAAATGGTTTCTTTGAATTAATACCCAGCAAATGAGGATGTCTGCAGTTCCTTTTAAACAATGGGCCAACTATACTTTCTCTCATCCTGGTAGCCTCTCCATGGTCAATGGCTCACTGTGCAGCCGTGGCAAGCTGCCCTGGGGTGGAGAAGCCTGGGGTATTTCATCTTTGCAAGAAAGCCCGGATTCTTCCCTGCCAATAACCTGATGTGCCCCCGACCCTGTTAGGAGAGACGCCATTTAGTTTTCTCATCATTATTACAAAGAGAGAAGCAAAGGGAAGTATTCTCAAATACTTCCTAGATTGTTCATGCAAGTGGGGAACGTGCCTTCTTTCAAAGATCATTGCAATTGATGGGAAAAGGCTCTTTGGTAAGTTTCAACAACGAAAAAGAGCGTGGGACTCCTTTCTGATATATGCCCTGGAAGGTTTTCCCTGCTCCGTTTCCAGGGGTAATACTTGAAGAATATGGAGGCTGTGACTTAGAGAACGTTCTAGGACGTGAAGGGAACTGTTGCATGCTGGTATTGTACAGCAAGATTTCAGTCTGCGTAGCATTATTACCAGTAAAGCGGCTTGGGCATTATTCTTTGTTGTGGTGGTGGATATTTTGGTATTTGGCCTATGAACAAAAGTAAAGGATTCCCTGAGCTCATGGGGAGTCTCTTCTCCCCCACCAGCAGGTTTAGCCCCCTCCATGCACTGGGGTGAATCCAGACCACAGTCAGAAAGCATGAAGTGTCAGTCATATTCCGAGAGCCTGGCATCAAGCTCAGGCTGGTCTACGTGTCACGTAGGACCTGGCCTTTCCAGATTGCCAGTTTCCATCTTGTCCCCTTCTTCCAGTGACCAGAGGGAGGCATGCTTCCCTGGGCCTGAGCTCCATCTTGGAAACAGCCCCTCAGTTCCACACCCCTAAGGCAAGGGGCTTACTCTGCTCCTGTGATTCCTGTTCTGTCCAGGGGGCTGGAATCCTGCCCTTGGCTGGGACCTTGCTCTTTGCTGGTCACAGTTCCCTGCTGCCATCTGCTCATGGCCCACCTGCCCAGCTTGTGTCCCCAGCACCAGACCCTCTCCTGAGTGCTATATGCGCATCTGTTGGCTCATTGTTCCAGACCCCAAAAGCATTATATTTCATCTCCAAAGACCCTAAATCTATTCGGCTTCCTCAGGTCTGTGTTCTGTGCAGCCTTCCACTTTTAAGCTAAAAACCTTAGGTCATCCCTTCTTCACAAATCATCAAATTGGTCATGATTTTGCCTCTGAAATACCACTCATCTAGACATCCTCCACCCCCCTGCTTTTCCTGTAATGCAAACCCTCGTCGTCACTTGCCTGCTCTCACTGACCCCAGCTCTCTCAGCTCTAGGCAGCCTTCCCCCAGCCACCAAAAACACCATCTCCAAAACTAACTTCGTCATGTTGTTCCCCTTCTTAGCAGCTTCTACTCAAGCCCTGTTGCCTACAGAATAAAATCCAAATGCACACTCTGAAGTAAAAGACTCTTCACCGATTTGTGCCGACTTGAGCCTCCACCCGTCTTCACCACTGTCCCCCATGTGACATACCGTGTTTCCCCGAAAATAAGACCTAGCCAGACAATCAGCTCTAATGCGTCTTTTGGAGCAAAAGTTAATATAAGACCTGGTCTTTTATTATATTACATAATATATATACATAAAAATATAATATATTACATCTTATATGATAGTAAAATAAGACCTGGTCTTATATTAATTTTAGCTCCAAAAGACGCGTTAGAGCTGATTGTCTGGGTAGGTCTTATTTTCGGGGAAATACAGTAGCATCCTGCCATTGCAGAAAGCGCCCTGCCCTTTTCTGCTCTTCACATGGGCTTTTCTCAACTGAAACGCGCTTTCCCCATTTTCCTTCTGGAAAATTCAAATTGTTCTTCCAGTTTCCGATATGACCTATTTTTCTTCTCTTTGTACTCCCCCTGGAGGGCCTGCAGAAACCTGCAGATCTGTCTAAAGAAGGGAAGGAAGAAAGGGAGAGAAAAGAGAAATAAAACAGAGCCCACATAATTTGAGAAGTCTTGAAGTGAAAAAACTGTTTCACAGGAGCGGAACCTTGGCAAATGCCCAACATTCTCTCTCTCTCTGTCTCTCTCTCTCTCTCACACACACACACACACACACACACACACACACACACACACACACACACACAGAGTTTGATTCTGGAGACTACAGATCAGTATGCTTGAGATACTAATTTTTAGGGAAAATAATCAGGAAAATATTATATAAGAATGTTTGTCACCACATTGAAAAGAAAGTAAGAGCCATGAAATACCATCATATTTTTACCAAGATTGATCAATGACAAGCTGAGGTCATTTACGTTTCTAATGATGTGATTAAATTTAAAAATTAGGAGCTATTCATAGATATGACATACATTTATTTTTTAAAAAGCCTTTGAATAAGTTTCTTAAGTTATTGTACAGAACACACTAGTTGATTTCAAACCTGTGAGATAATTCAAGAGTATACAATGTATTTAAATGAATAGCGTCTCCTCTTGGAACTTATTTCTTTCCACTGCCCGAGTCCCTTTACCAACGGCACAGACGAAGTTATAGCTTCTTTCTTACTTCACTTTCATTGATCTTTCATTTGACGACATTCGTAATTAGTAGAATAATGCAGAGAAACGCTGCATCTGTTCTCTAAACTTACCACGGTTTCCTAGGCATGGAAGGTTTGAAAAGACCCAGAGGAAACTCATCCTCAGCGTCAAAGTTGACAAAAAAGACACTTGTGACACAGTTATTTCTAGTAGAGAAGAAGAACTGAGTGGTGATTTTAAAGTCTGTGACTCTAAAGAGAATTTTTTTGTTGTCTGACATCTTTTAAAGCTAACCTAAAGATAAGGAAAAAGTGAAACTAAAGGCTGCCTTATTTGGGTGGAACATGAAATGAAGGTGTCAACCGTGAGCCTTATTTGTTGCTCTCAGTAAGTTGTCAGGATGTGCTGTTTCCAGCTCTGGGGCACAGATGGGCTCCACATCCTTTCAGAATGGTGGCCCTTGGAGAGAAGGAAAGCAGGGACTCCCCTTACTGCCAGCCCCTCTGGATGGCGGAGTGACCGCTTACCTGTCTCCACTAGTGTGTCTTCATCGATCGTGTGACTCACTGACTTTTGAGATGCTTTGAATTTAAGACTCAGAGTATGTGGGAACAACTTAGAAATATATCAGATGTCCTAAAGGGGGGGTCGCGTGCACAATGGACACCCCCTGTGTGCAGTGGACACAGTTGTTGACAGATGATCACGTCTGCTCACACAGCTAAAGACCATGTTACTTTTTGCTCTCTAAACTTGACACGTATGTCTCTCAACAAAACGCCCGCAGGCTTCCCAGAGTGCATGTGTGTCCTGACACACAGTAGGTACACGCAGGAGTGTTCCGAAAGCATGTAACGTGTTCCGAAAGTACATGCATGTGCACTTTGGTACCTGCCAGAGGAGAACACCCATGCTTTGGTAGCAACACATTTTGGCTTTGACTCTAAGTTTTGTTCAATGCCATGCACATTTTTAAGTCTCTTGCTTGTAATAAAGTGCTTTTTTTTTTTTTAATCCTATAGCTGTCAAAATGTAAAGAGCTTACATAGTAAATGGATTCAAGAGGGTGTTCAAAATACATGCTACGGAGCAAGTCCATAAAATATTGAAAACAAGAATTATTCCAGTGTAATGCTGCTGCTTTTATAGAGAGAGAAATTACACTTCAGTGAAACTCTCATGTGAGATAGTGCATTTATGTGGTTAATCTTTTTGGAGGCAATTCATAAATGCTGATTATACAATATTATGCAACTGTGCCTTCATTATTACAACAGATTCTCTGGAGCAAATAATGTGACAACATTAACCTTCCAGAGATGAGTCAGCTGTGTCCGCATCTTCAGGAAACCTTGGGATGTCTGAGGGAAAGAGGCAGACAGATCTACAGTTTCAGTCCTGTAACACATGCTATGAAAATAGTAAGTGCAGAAGCTGTGGGAGTCTGAGCAGGAGCCCTGCATGAGAACGGGTGGTGGAGAAGGCTTCAAGAGCAAACTGCATGGAAAAGAGGCAAATCCTAAGTCAGGTTCATGATGAGTTTTGTGCAAAAGGAAAAGTGTGGTCCCTGTAGGGAGCAAAGGTTATCCAGCATGGGACAATCTGATGTGGGCACAGGGCACCACAAGGGGGCGCTGTGTGTGTGTGTGTGTGTGTGTGTGTGTGTGTGAGAGAGAGAGAGAGAGAGAGAGAGAGAGAGAGAGAGAGAGAGAGAGAGAGAGAGAGAGAAAGACAGAGACAGAGACAGACAGGTGGGGAGCACCTTTGCATTGTTCAGAAAGAAGGGCTTGGAGCTGGGCAATGGCACGGTTAGATCTCTTTATTGTGTCTCAGATCAAGGCCACAGGGAGGATGGGGAAAATGGGCCTCAATCTAGGAAGCAGACCTCTGCCTTAGAATCGGACGTGGGCGGACAGTGCTGTGAGCCAGTGTTCAATGTTCAGTCTGTTGACAGATGACCACATCTTGACCCCGTGCTTGTTCATTTTGTGTGTGTGTGTGTGTGTATGTATATATGTGTGTACACGCATGTGTCTGTTTCTCCAGTGTCTTTGGAACAAGGCAGTCTATTCCCTCACACATGTCCCAGTTTTCTGTTTCAACTGTGTTCCTTTCCATTTTTCATGAACTTTTCACAATTCCAACTTTGCATTTTTATTATAGCGTTATGAAAATGTCTTGTGTTGATAAGGCCATGATATAGGATGGTTTTCACAGTGAAGACAGGACTTTTGTAAATGGCGATAAGGGCAGGAGTGAAGAAAGGTGGAATGTGAGCAGTAGTTCAGAGCTGTTTGTCCCTGTGGTTTGAACCTGTACACCTGTATCCAGTTACCGCCGTCACCTGGAAAAAGCGTGGAGCTGAACCCAGGGCCATGAGCCGGCATCTGCAGTGTAGGACGCAGTGGGCATCCATGGAGAGTGATGCTGATTTGACGTTATGATCTTTGCTATTGTTCTCAACGTCTGCCTGTGACAAAAAATGGGAAAATGAATACCTTTCCAGTGTTTCAATGTCAGAAAATGACCATTTTGTAAAGAATCCATTCTTCTGTCAGGTTTTCTGATAGCTCAAACTGTTTTAATTCTCTCTTGCTTGATGGTGGATCCATTACCATTTTACTTTTACAAGTATGTTACATGTCTTAGAAAGATGACGAAACGATTCTTAGAATGCGTTGTGAAGCTCTGCAGCTTTCTGAGAAAAAAAGGATAATATGTATGATTTTTTCAACACAGAAGAGATCATTTGTTACATAAGATTTTGAAGATATCTTCATATTTACCAAGCTGAAAAATAGATTTCATAAAGCTATGTTAAATTCTGTTTTTCAGTCTTAAGAATTGGTGTCACTTCTTAGAATTTTTGAGGATTAAAGGAGTATTTTTTTAGTTTCGCTTTCTGATAATTTTCCTGTTCAGTTCTTGGGCTGATTAAATGTTTAGTATTCTGTCCTAACTCACAGAGTTAGGAATACTCACAGAGTATTCCTCACTCGCAGAGGTTTGTTTTTTTAAACCATAACTTAGTTTCTGGTTTGTCTGAGGACAGCAATATTTAGATTTAAAAAACTAGTTATAAAAGAAAAAACACAACAAAAACTAAAGCAACTTTACTTATTTGAGTGAAAATGAAATATATTTTAAAAACTAGTTATAAAAGAAAAAACACAACAAAACCTAAAGTAACTTTATTTATTTGAGTGAAAGTGAAATATATTAATATTCCCAAAGAACTCTTTTCCTACCAAAACCTGTCAACTGAATTTATGAAAACTAAAGAAACAAAAGTTACACAAAATGTTGTGTTTGAACATCGATTTACCTCCGTTTGATACTTGCTTCTCTTACAAGTGGCCTGTGGCAGTGAATGGGGTATTTCAGTGGCCAGTGAGCTCGAATGTGAACTCCATGAAGAATGGTACAAACTGCTCGGCATCATTTCTGTTTCATTGTGATTAGTGTCCCAGAATATCAGGTTAGTGTGTGTACGTGTGCAGCTTCTGCTTCTGGGGCTTTATGGAAATAGGACACACTCTGCCCATTTCAGAGTAAAATAGGATATGCTAACATATTCTGATCATAAGTTAAAGAAAACCCAAATATCAAAACTGAATGTAACTGTGGACCTATTCTGTGATTTGTCATGCAATAAACATTTGCAAATGACTCGACAGGATTATTTTTAAATACCGTGTTTCCCCGAAAATAAGACCTCGCCGGACCATCAGCTCTAATGCGTCTTTTGAAGCAAAAATTAATAAAAATTATATTAAAATAAGACCGGGTCTTACATAATATAATATAAGACCGAGTCTTATATTAATTTTTGCTCCAAAAGACGCATTAGAGCTGATGGTCCGGCGAGGTCTTATTTTCGGGGAAACACGATAGTATGTCCACTGAATATCCATATTAATTTACAAATATTTATTTTACGTGTTCTTAACAATATCTAGATTACACAAAATCATGGCATAGGTATTTAACATTCTTTATTCCACAAATACTTACTGGCATCAACAGTGGACTGGCACTGTTCCAGGTATTGGAAAATCTACACAGTTTTTGTTCTGTTGGACCTTGCATAGCAGTGGGAGAGAAGAGACATTAAACAGAGAAATATAATCGCAAGCAGATTGAATGTTCAGAAGAAAACAAAAGCAAGATAAGGAAATCGAGAATGAAGAGGTGTGCTACTTTACATGACGTGGTAGGGGAAAGCCTTCTCTAGGAAAGTGCCATTTGAATAAGAGGCAGGTGTCACCCAACAGATATCTGGGAGGAGAGTCTGACCTGGAAAGAACTGTAAATGCAAGGGCCCTGAGGCCCAAACCTGGCTGGTATATGTGAACTGAAGGATTTGGAAGGTGGAACCCACAGGATTTCCTGAGGGACTGAATTTGTGGTTTTTATAAAAAAGGACGTGGCAAGAACAACTGCGGTGGTTTCGTCCTGAGTGTCTGGGAAGAGTAGGGATTCCACTTCCTGAGATGAGAAATTCCAAGAGATACACAGGTTGGGAGGCAGGAGAAAGGAATGGTGGAAACAGTTTTGGGCTTGTCCATTTTGAGGTACTATTTTGTATCTAAGTGCAGAAGTAGGAGACCCAGGAGAGTGCCATGTTCTGGAGGGCAAGCCACGAAAGTAGCTAGAGAAAGAGGATGTAATCTTGGGCACCGTTTGCTGCTGACAGGACCAGTACGATGAAGACTGAGAATTAACCATTGAATTTCACAGCAGCAGGTTGGGAAGTTTTGGGGGTGGGGGCCAAAATTCTGATGTATCGGAGTCACTGGAATATATGGGTGAGGAAATGCAGACATCAAGTGTAGGTAGAGACACTGCAGTACTCAGTTGAGGGTGTGAGCTACCTTGACTCAAATCTCAGCTCATCTGGATCTTCCTGCTGGTGTGACCATTGGATGAGTCGTTTAATCACTTTGTGACTCGTTTTGGTCAAGTGTAAAATAGGACAATAACAGCCCTACTTTATTATTTACAATTATAGGTTTGTTGTGTGGACTAATTATGTTAAAACAGTGCCTGGCATTACATAGGTGTTTATCATTACTGACGTATTACCATTGGTATTGTGATCATTATAGGCAGTTCTAGGAATTTTTCTCTAAATGAGGGCAGAGAAAGGAAAATGGCACAGTACCTCGAGGTGTGTGTGTGTGTGTGTGTGTGTGTGTGTGTGTGTATTTACTTGCTTTGCTTTATTTCAGATAAGAGACTTTACAGTGTATTTCAATGTTGCTGACAATGCCCCAGAAAAGGATTAAAAATTAGCGGTGCAGGAGGGAGGGGATAAATGGAGGTAGGGCTCTTGCATATGACAGAAGGAATGGATTTAGTAGATCAGCGAGAACGGTGACACTGTAGCCATTGTAATAAAAGGAAAGGCAGAGTAGCTGGTACAGACAAAGTTGAGTTGGAAGGTCTGGTGAAGACAGGACACGTGCTTTGGTTTTCTCATTGTAAAAAAGCCCAGGTTCTCATCTGAATGTGAGCAAAGGGCCTCGGGAGCTGGGTGATGGAGCAGGGAGGGTGCATGGAGTGGAGAACGGATGTGGGATTTCAGGGCAGGGCCAGAAGCCCATTGGAGGTGCAGGATCGTGAATTACAGGGAGACTGGGCAGCCTGGTTTCATGTCTGTCTTCAGTCAGGATCAGAGTAGGCAGCCAGCAGGATGTCAGCAGCTGAGGTCCTGCCAGACCACTACAACGGGGAGACAGAGGAAAGGGGGTAATTGCAGCTGGATTCTGAATGCAGGCTAGTGGGGAAAGCCAGGATGTAGGGGCACTGCACAGGTGACAGACGGTGAAAAGAGGGAGGGTCCTTGTACTGGACCTTCCTTTGTGTTCGCAGAGTGACTCAGATTCCTTGAGTCTACCAGGGTCAGGGGTCATGAAGCTCAGATCCTGAAGTTCCCCCAGTGACAGAGGGTTCCCTGAGCACCTCTGAGCACCTCCCTTGGCAGGTGTCCAGTGGGTTAGTCTAGCTGTTAACCAGGGGAACCTGCTCAGCTTCTGTAGGGCTTCAGGACAAAGAAGCATCAAAATCTGGATAGTGTTTTGATACCATGATCCATTTGATACTACGTGTGAGGTCATGGACACTTTAAAAATCTGATGAAAACTATGAGCATCTTATTGTCACCAGCTTTGTATATGTTCAGATATGCTGGCAAAATCCCGTGTACAATTCCAGTGTTATTCCTGCCCTGGGGAATTCCATCCATGGACCTGGGATCCCCCGGATGAGAATCCCTGCTTTAAAACTGCATATCACATGTACTAAAACAATCAGAATTTGAATGTAAAGAAATGGTGATAATGAGAGTTTACAAATGGCTAGTGTAGAAGATACTCTCTTTGCTAATAGGAATTAATTGAAATTAAAAGATAATGGGAAAGTACTTATAATTAGCTCAAAAATTATACTTGAAAAAAACAAAGAGCAGTTGACCCTTGAACAACATGAGTTTGAACTGCACAGGTCCACTTGTAGGTAGATTTTTTTCAGTAAGTGCTGTACCTGTATTTTTCTTATGATTTTCTTGATAACATTCTTCTCTTACTTTATTCTAAAAACAATACATATAGAATACATATGACATACACAATATGTGTAAATCAACTGTTTGTGTTATTGATAAGACTTCTAGTCAACAGTAGGCTATTAGCAGTTAAATTTGGGGGCAGTCAGAAATTGTACTCAAATTATGGTCCCCGTGGGAAATTGGCGCCCCTTAGCCCCACATTGCTCAAGGATCAACTGTGCAACACAGGAATGCATAAAGGTTTATAAGACGTTCAGGATCCAACCCGGTGGGTAATTGGGAATCTGCTGTGGGGAAAAAGTAATGATATTTAGAAATTATGCAAGAATGTACCTACCTACCTAAGAGTGCTTTCTGAGTATTATTTGTCTAGCCAACTGGACTACCAGAGTCATCAAAAAGTTATCAGTGAAGGGAGGATGTAGGAAATGGGGTACAGCAGGTAAAACTGTGAAATTGAAAGTGAGATTGGGTTCAAAACCTCATTCGCTACTAGCTCCCTGTGCAACCATGGACTAGGTAATAAACCTCACTAAGTCTCAGTTTCTTCATCTGCTAAATGGGGACAAAATAGTAGCACCCACTTCATGGAGCTTTTTTAAGGATTAAAAGAGATAATACGTCTTTGGAAATGTCTGGCAGCTAATAAATGTTCACTAAATGGGAACTGTTGATTTTAATTTTAAGCTTTTAAAAACACATTAATCTAATTATATATCCCAGGAATAGTATTTTTTTTTCCCTTGGCTTTAGTTGAGGTCTGGAATCAGTTTTAACATTTAGAAGCCCTATTTTTAAAAAATACTATAAAAAAATCATAATTAATGGGATCAACTGCCTTTCATCTCTTTATCTCTGGACACACGTTTGTCCAGGTTGGTAATGGCTAAAAGTTGTCATTTTTAGTAACTGTGTAAGGTTGTAAGGTATTATCTGCAGTTAATTTCTGTCTCATATAAGAAAACTGAGTATTCCAGCCCAAGGTTATATATAAATATCATGTAATTATATTATTTATAATGTAAACCTTAATGGGTAGGTCCAACCAAAGATAAGGAATTTTAACCATCCATTTCCATGGCCAAGGGGAGCATACCAATCTAAACCAATGAATACATTATGAGACTAAAACCCTGAAAACTAAAGTTTTTAATAACAAAACTCCAACTTATTCTGCAAAACTAATTAGCTGACAGAATTCTTGAGATTTTGGAAACTTATGTATTTCCATTACCAGTTACAAAAATCGACTTGTCCCTCAATTTCCTGTGTTTTACATAAAAATATATCCTTTTAATTTATACATTAAAAACACATTTTAAACAAAATACTATTATAATGTTTTAGGTATTCTACCAGGCTGTGCTAACAATGAGAATTCTGAAATTAAAATTGCCTTACTGTCCATTTTTACTATAAAAGTTACGGAAATGCAACAAAAAGAAGTCAACAGTATAGAATTATTTATAATTGCTTCAGTATTTTGGAAAAATGGAGCATAAAATAAAGTCTCCACTAACCTTTAAATTGTATCTTCTTTAAACTAATAAAATGATAGCAAAAAGTAAAACTACTCTATTAAATAATTTGCCGTATGGAATTATCCCATTATCTGTTCCATTTTTCAATGTAGTATAAAGATACCCATAATTTTGCAAACTTTAAGCTGATATATTTCATCCCTGATGAGCCCTCAGCTACTGGTGTTGCCTCTTTTTATCTAGTGTTCTTATTATAACCACAATCTAATAGAATGACTGGGAAATTAGAATTCAGAAACATTTTGGTTAATAAGCAAAAATACATGACACCCAATTACATTTAAATGTCAGACAATCGATTATGTTTAGCATAGTAATACCCATGCAATATTTCGAAGTACTTATACTGAAAATTGACCAATTATTTATCTGAAACTCAAATTTAACTGGGCATCTTACATTTTATCTGGCAACCCCACCAGCCACACCTGGCTACTTCCTTCCACATTACATCCAAGGCATTTATTTCTTCAGCTGGAGGGGGAACCAAGGAGGATCTTTGCTCAACTCGAAGGTCAAACAGACATTTTTAAATATTGTCATCCAAATTGTGGTATACCAGCAAGATTCCTTGATTCCTAAAAAGCCAGACTGGGATGTAGATGGAGGACTTATGGGGCCCTCAAACCACAGCTTGGAGGCTGTCCAGAGAGCAGGTGAGAACCTGGAGAGAACGCAAGAGCAGATTCCTGAATTTTGGAAAAAAGTTGAAAGATCCAGCAGGAATTAGAAAGTCAAGAAATTCAGAGGGAATGAGTCTGGGGTGTGGTTATACCGCTGTGTGGGACCCCACCAAGGTTCTCAGCAGGTCCTCCCCCCATGATCCAGCCAGGGCAGGTAGGAGTTGAGACCTCAGAACCCCAGAAAAGGGTTGGTGCCTGCTTCCATTGGATTCTGGGAGGACCCATGCTCCTAGGAACCAGCACCAAGCAGGTGAATAGAAGGCAGCATGGCTTGGTGGGGACTCCACTTCCCCTCAGGCCGCAGGAATTCCAGATGTTTCCACAGGTCCCTGTGGAAGGGTCCTGAGTATCAGGGCCTTGGAAGAGGGTCTCGGGACCAAGAAGGCTGAGAGCCTTGGATGGCCGTTGGACCTGAGCCCCGTGGAGCCCTGGGGCCCCTGTGAGGCCAGCGGGACCCTGGCCCTGCTTCCTGCCGATGACCCAGGGAGAAGGGGAGGAGGAGAGACATGCTGAACAACGAGAAGATTTTCCTCTTGGTGACTGACTTGAAGAGCAGACATGTCCATAAGAGTTGACTCTAAGTAGAAAAGCACTGGATTCTGAACAGGCTGGAAGGACGTACCGGGCCCAAGCAAACACAAGCTGTGGAACAAATGAGAATTTATTTAGAGGAAAGAGAAGGCAGTCGTATTTCTGCACACACATTTGGTAATGTTTAGACTTCAGCCTGTTCCCGCAGGATGTGAGTAGGACAGAGGGAGCTGCAAACCACAGGCATGATGAGGGCCCTGTAATTCTCCACAGAGAAAGTGGAGTTAAATTGATTTTAACGGTGTTTTGAAATGGAGATAAAGGTATTCCGAAAGGATAAAATGCCATGCAAAAATTCGTTCAGAAAGTACACAGAGTATGTGGAAAAAGCAGGTTGTGTAGGGTAGTGAGGGAGGCTTTGAGTATGCGTAACGGGGGGTGTGTGTGTCAGTCAGAGGATACAAGAGGGATGAGAGGGGGCCCTGCTGGGACGAGTCACGGGAAAGTCAGAGAAAGATGACTGGTAACTCTGGACCCCATGGATGACTTCCACAGGGACGAGCAGGTGGCCTTTGTTTTTGAAAGTAAAGGACGACTCTCCAGGTGTTATGAAGGAGGACTGACAGAATCAGAACTGAGTTGTAGGAAAATCACAGTGATTATAATGTGTAGGACGGAGTGAAGGGATGGATACACGAGCTGTCACAAAAGATGACTTTGAGGTTTTAAACCTTAGAAAACAGTGTTATAAATAGAAGCAGTGAAGGCAGAAGGAGAAATGAAGTTTGAGGGGACGATCAGGATTCACTTTGGATGTGTCAGATAGAATGCAACAATTCAGGCAGTCAACAAAGCGGGTTTGAACACCTACTAGGCGCCACGCCTGGCTCAGCACTGCAGTGGTAATGAACTTGTCACTGCCTCGAGGGGAGCAGCAATCCTGGTAGTGGTGAGTGGGGTTTGTTTCTCCCCAGCCGCTGCCTAGCACAGGCTCCAGCCCATTGGAAGCGCTCAAATATTTGTGAATGAATGAAGACACATACATACAGACTACACTACATCCCCATGGAAAGGTCTGAGCAATTCCGTATGTTGTCTGACTTTGTGTCAACATTAACTGCTTCTGATTACTTTTGTCTTCAATGAAGCCACACTTATTAAAAAAAAAAAAAATGAAACCAAAACGTATTTTAAAAATGAACATAGATTTCATATTGATTTTGAGTTTGTGATTAATGGAGCCAGAGGAGAATCGAGCCTGCATTCCCTAAATTAGGATTGGCAGACTACCACCTGCGGGTCAGAGCTGGCCCACGACCTGTTTTTTAAATAAAGTTTTACTATACCCAGTCACGTTCTTTTGTTTATATCGGCTTTTGCACTCCAACAGAGGGGCTGAGTAAGTGTGAAAGCCTGTCCCACGAAGCCTAAAATATTTGCTGTCTGGCACTGTACAGGAAACGTTTGCTGACTCCCGATTCTAAGCCCATATATGAAAAGAGAGTGGGTTTATAAATGCCATAGATTGACAGCTTGCTTCAACAATATGTATATACAATGGTAATCTAAGCAGAGGGTACTGTGGCTTAGGCATATAATTTAAAACACTCATTATACAACCTCTCTGCATACAGGAATTAAAGCAAGGCTTTTAATAGGCAGCACCCTGAGTCCAGTGTAATGAATGTACTTAAAGGTAATAAATCTCCTTTATTCCGAAATGTTTTCTATAACTCACATTTTTAGGTAGTTAAACCAAACTACTGATGTTTCTTATGGAACCGTATTTTTTTTTTCTTAGAAAATTACTTAGTGAGCACCAGTGAAAATGAGCATGAAATGATCCCATTAAACAATGAGTGAATATGATACAAATGTTATCAGTGACAACATATTAAAAAGCCTGGGCAGTGCTCAGCCATTGGAGCTTCCCTGAGCCTCTCTGCCCATGTTGTTTTTGTTTACACGTCCGCGCAAAAGCTGTCTGACATGTTCTGCGCATGCTGGGAGTACAAGTCTGACATGTTCTGCTCGTGCTGGGAGTACAAAGGCTTTCCTTCCACCAGGTTGCCTCCACCAATTGGACCCTTTGCTTTGCTCTGTGCCCCAGAACCACATGGGAACACAAACACACACACGCACACACGCACACATGCACAAGTACACACACCTTTGTGGTTTGGACATAGACCTCTGATCTGTTCTCACTTCATTACTGAATCAAAAGCAGAGAAAGAGGAGATAAAAACACATCTGAATGCGGGAAGAATTACGATAGTCATAAAGACTAATTCGACCTTGGGGACTGATAAATGACTCTGAAGGCAATTCAAAGAAAAAGCTTTGAGATCACACTTTGAGCAAAGTTGCCTCATTTAACTAAGCTGGGGTCCTCCTCAGGGGACCCCTCGAAGGGGCAGCAGTCACGCGAGTGTGCGCCTCCCAGAACGTTGATTAGAGCTCTGCCTCCTGGCTGCAGAGCTGAGCCCTGCGCTCAGGCCAGGAGCATTCTGCCAGAGTGACATACACAAACACGACACAGTCCCCTGAACAGGGCAGTCCGAAGTTTTGAGGCAGACAAGAGTAGCTGTCACTGAGGACAGAAGAAGACTGGATTGTATAAGCTCAAACCTGGTTCTCGGTGCCGTTTCAGCTGAGCACAATGCAAACCAAACCTTCGAGGCATTTTGGCATTTTGATACAGCAGCCTGGTAAAAGGTTGCTGAAAGCATCAGATAGTCCTGTGCATAACGTGGGGATATGAAAGCACACCCATACATTTTAAAGATAGCTGCTGTGGCTTGCATAACAGGACCCAGGGTGAACCTGTGTGTTCCAAAAAGATAGCAGATCAAGAAAGCTAAAATCTTTCTGTTTCCAAGGCAACCAAATGACAAATAGCTTAATTCTTCATCCAGTACATGGTATGATGATTCTGGTACATTTCAATTAGAAAATGGCTGTAGAAAGACAGACATCCCTGGATCCATTCCATGCTGGCCCAAGGAACCTATTTTCCCAATAGTCTTTCCAAAAGATGCCATAACAATATTGATAGAATCAGCCTCCAACTTCCGATCTGTTGAAAACACAAAGGCAGCAAAAAATAGAAACAATGTGATTACATATCGTATTCCTTGTATGGAATGAGTTCCAATGCCTTACTTAACTGGTATATATATTATTGAGAAAATATGCTGAGGGAGGAAAGAGTAAAAAAAGTGAGTAATTCACCGTGGGGAATCCGAAAGGCTACGGATAAGACACTTCACCACACGAGGGAGGATGAGTAGAATTTGGAGACAAAGGTGGGGATGTAATCCCACAGACATGGAAGGAGGAGGAGCAGTCGTGGCAAAAGAGGGTCATTTGAGGAATGCCACCTAACTACTGTGGCTGGGTGCTGTGATGGGAAAGACAGAGGAGGGAGGAGCGTGCTGAGGTTTTGTGACTCCTCCTGCAAAACAGACTTGTGTGTTTCTTGCAGGCAGGGTGGTATTAGACTTAATTTTAGAAATAGAAATCTAGGAGCAGGATGGATAAAAGAAGGAGGAGGTGAGGCAAAGAGACCAATCTTTAATTTACATAGAAATATTTCTTGAGAACAATTGTTTGTTCAAATCTACCCTCCAACTATATCTCGAATCCATGCATTTGTCTTCAGCTGCCCCTGTGTCACTCCTCTAAGCTCACGTCACCTCCTGCTTGTACTACCGTCATGGCCTCCTAACTGGCTTCTCTGCACTTCTGGTCTTGTTCCCTTCTAACCCATTGTTCTCAGCAGGCAAAATATTTGTTGTTTTTGGTTATGGAACTCAGCATGCCACTCCCCGGCTCCAACCCTTTATGGTCTTCCCAAGACATTTAAGATCAAGTCTTCAAAAACTATCTCAGTGGTGTTAGGACTGTGCGTGATCTTGCCTGCCTGGCTGGCATCTCATCCTTGTCATATCCCCCTTCATCCTGCTCATTGTGAACCAGTCTCAGAGGCCTTCTTTCAGGGCCTGGAAGGACCAGCCTCGTTTCCATTCCGGGCTCCACCTTCTGCCTTGGACATGCTCGACCCCTCTCACTTGGTCAACCCTATTCCTGTCAAGAAGGTGCTCTTGACTCTCACCTCCACCTGCCCATCTAAATCGCGTTCGTTATTAAAATCCCTCCTTGCATCCTTCTTCTTTCCTTCTTGACACTCACCATCATGTCTAACTGCATTAGGTGTGTGTGTTTCTTGTTGATGTGGGGTGCCTGTCTATCATAACTGTCTGTACCTGACTCATAGCAGACACTGAAAAGTGTTTGTGAAAGAAGGAAGGATGGGAGACAGACGCTGAGCTTGGGGAGGGTGCAAAAATAATAAACAAATAATTCGATAGGATGTGATAAAAGAGTCAATGTGATAAATACCAAAGGGGACACATGGAGCCTTACCTGGGAAAGTGGCTGTCGGGAAGGTGTCACAGCAGGAGTGGGGCGGACGGGGGCACACTGGAGAGGTGAATACAATACTAGCCTGAAAGGCCTAGGGCTCTGAAAGTGGAGGAGGCGGGAGGAGGAGCAGAGCTTGTGTGCTGAAAGCCTGCCCTGGGACCTGGCTGGGGTGTTTTCATCCTGGCTCTGCTGCTTCCTAACTGAGTGGTCCTGGGAATCCACTTAAACGCTCTGTGAGCTGGTTCCTCATCCACCAAACGGAGACGATAAGAGGACCTGCCCTATTCGGTGGTTATGAAGGAGCTAATGAACACTGTAGTAAGTGCTGCATCACCGTGTATGAAAGGGAGCAGAGAAGAGGGTGGGAGACAGCCAAGGAGAGCAATCACACAGGTGCCTCTAAGAGGCTGACTGGTGGTTCAGTGGGCAGGAAGCTGAGACTCAGTCAGACATCCGTTCATTCATTCAGCAAACACGAGCCCAAGCATGCTTCAGGGAACTGAGGATACAGGGTTCCTACAGTTCTTATCCTCACTGAGCTTGGACTAGCGGGCAAGCATGGAGAGACATCTGGCAGATGGAGAGAATGGCTGGCGGCATGAAACATGTAGAAAAAGAGGGAGGGAAGCTGACTGATCTCTGACCTCAGTGGTCAGAAGACATATTCACCTACCAAGAGCAGAGCTGACAAAGGACAGGGAGGGGTTGGAAGAAAAGGGGTAACAGAACCGCATGATGAATGGGCTCCCTGTTGAAGAGGGGGAGCATGGAGAGCTCTAGGGCTGAAACTCCTGGCTCCTCCTGCAAGGAATCCTCCCTCCCACCACTACTCCTGGCCACTGTTCTCACGGTAAATAAGTGTCACTTAAAAAACTAATTTTACGTTTGCAGCTTTATAATTTTTTTATAGATGGATCAAAATTATTATATAAGTTTCAGGTCCACAAAATCCTGGATTTATCTGGGGATGAGATGCACTGCTGAGCAGCACTGAGGAAATAGAGGGAAGGTAAGCCTGTGATGGCAATAAAGTAGTGGTGTGCATGACACGTGTGTGTTTTTGTGCACACACATGCACATGTGAGAAAGGCCAATTTTTTTTTTCCAAAAGCTGGTAAAGTTGCTTGTTGTACAGCATTTCACAAAGTATTTTAATAAGTATAAACCTTCAACAGCACGTAGAACAGGTCCCGTTATCCCCATTTTAGAAAGAACACTGACTTTCCAGATGTCCGACTAACCTTTGCTTACTGTACCAAATGGAAATTCAACGCGGCGTCAGCTTGAGGTCCCACTGCCTCACACTCCCTCCTGTTGGAAACGAAGAAGCACCCAGAGAGCCATGTCATCTTGGAGCCTGCTCCCAAGTGAAGGAGCGGTGGAAGGAACATTGTAGCCAGCAGATCAATACCGGAGGCCGGCATGCGTGGAAGGCTTCTGTGCCAGGCAGCCCTGTCAGCAGTTTGCATGTTATATCACTGGGCCCTCCCAACAACCCAGCGAAAAGACTCATTTTATGCTTTATGGTTCACAGAAGCACGCTCCAGTCAATGGAGGACTTGCCCAGGGCCACGGGACTCGTGGGGAGAGCTCTGGAATGGAGTGAGGGCTTTGGCTTCCTGAGCTGGCACTCTTACCTGCTGGGCTGCTCGTCCTGGGCTCCAGGGCCAAAGTGTGCCAACAAGATTGAATAATTAGCAATTAACTTTATCCTGAGGCCAAGAGTAACAGTCTTTCCGCCCCCCCCCCCCCGGGCCTCAGTTTTTCTCTCCAATACCAAACTAAAGTTAAGGTCAGCTGTTGTTTTCAGAACCTGCTCCAACTAGGAGACTAGATTCAGCACTGTGCTGAAAAGAATGGACGTTTCTGCGGCAGAAACCTTTGTAGCTAGAGATGTTCCCAGGCTTAAAGAGAGAAGACACTCATGAAACACAGTGCAGTAGTAACCTGAGGCTCTACATGCTGAAGAGGGAGTGACTAATGGCTTTGTATGCAGGGCTCAGGGTCCAGCTGTGCCCGCAGGACAGGGCACGCAAGGACGACTCCTTGGGACACATCAGAGAGGAGAAGGGCAAGGGGTTCTGGGCTCGGAAATGGCCTTCTTACCTCCTCTCTCCCTTTGTGAGACCTGCCAGGTGATGCCTCATGGCCCAGGTGGCATATGCTGGGCACTTTGACGTCCTCCATTTGCCCAGGGCATCATTTTGCACCTGCTGCTATTGAGAGTTCCAGGCAGCTGTGCAGCGCTGGGAAGCAGAGGCTTCATGTGTAACCGCATGGCGGCTTCAGCGTGGTTTCTTCTCTATTACCTGGCACGAGAGAGCAGGTGCAGCGTCACTAGAGAACCTGAGGAGCTTTCGTTTTTTATTTCCATGCTGCCTTCTGCCATGTTATCCTGAAGCTGGTGAGCTCCGTTCTCGATCCCATATTCTACATTTATGGGACTTGTTGCAAGCCCCCAGTACCGCTTCCAATAAAGGTGTGTGCCATTCCTCTCTCTCTCCTATGGCCCCGTGTAAATTAGTAGCCCAAGGAGTGGACCTGTGGAGTGTAAGAGAACGACTTCCTTTGTTGAAACAAGCCCTCATGCCTCCAGGATTTCAGCCAAGGGGATCCCAGGATAAGAACCGCTGTCTGCAGGTTGTGTAGGAACCACAGACACCCTCTCCAATGCCCTTGACCTTTCCCTGGGCCTGTGGTCATCCCTCTGATTAAGGTGACAGCATAGCCCGCTGCTAGGAGACCACTGCTTACCCTGAGAGATTTAGCCGCCCTTCTCTTCATTCCTCTCACAGCAGAAGAGATGGCCAGTCTTCGGGGGAGGAGTTTTATCCCAAATCACAGAGCGCAGACACCAATTAATTACAGAGCAAAAGTCAGCACAGAAGCCCAGGAAAGAATTAGTGCCGGTTTGTGATTTGTCGATAGTCTAACTCTCATTCAAGTTCCAGCTACAAGCATTTCAGGGACCTGGCCCCCAGCCGCCCTCACTTCTACTCAGCATTGTCCCAGCCCTTCTCTGATTGGCCCAGGGTTCCTTAGGACAACCTCAGTCGTTCAAGCTGAAACCAGCCCTGAATAGGACATACCCGAGCAGCAACAGCTTAACCTATACGGGTAGAATTGTCATTTCCGTAGGAGACATGATGGGAAAGTCTAGGGCAATTGCGTTTCCAAGGAACAGAACCTTTGCTTTTTCCCTCGGATAGGATCTCAGCAAAAAGGGGTGAAGCTGCCAATGCTCATGACAGACGTGTAGTTTATGATTTTCATATAAGTAAATGTGCATTTCAGGATTAAAGCAAAACCGTTTAAACCCACTCCCTGTCTGCTTGCAAACTGTCCTTCATTGTAGTGCTGACCAAAGAGTAGGGATTTGGAAATATGGTAATTCCTGCTCCTCAGTGATGGGTCGTCAGGAAAAAAGCACTGTTGAATATTGTGGGGAAGGTGTTGGAGAGGGATAAAAAGAGGGGAAGATTGTAAAGTCGGAGGAAGGCCTGTAAAAGCAAGCTCGTCATAGTTGTCCATATTACATTGTTTAAATGATGATAGAAACGCTTCCGGTCCACACCCCACCACAGTCTTAGAACCACACACTTTGGCAGCTACTTTGTGAGTCTACACTGTTTATCTGCTAGTCCACTTCGGGGGCGCACTGGTGGCAGCTCCCTGGCCGAATCTCCCTCACCTGTGATTATTTAAGAACCCAAGCTGTCTGCTGATGCCAAGGACTCTTCCTGGCTGGCCATCGCTCCCATCATTCTGACACCAGTGGCTTCACAGTTGTCTTTCATGGATGGTGGCCTTACCCTGGAAGTATCCTCAGCAAAGAATCAGACACATCTCGGCAGAGGAAAGTTCACGGAGGGAATAACATGGAAAAACATGCATGGCCATAGCGGGTGTTTCTACCCTGGACCACCCACAGATCCTGCTAGTAGTTCTGATAGCTTCTCTAGAAGTTTCTGTCAGGATGATGAGTGTACAGAATAGAAACACCCACAGGGAGACCTGAGAGGTGACAATAGGGCTGACCGTTTATCTTCAGCAGTACCATCGCAGCCAAACTGCCTTGTTGGCATGTGTGGAACTGGGAGTCAGAAAGCTTGAGTTCTGTCCTGACGCGACCGCTCTGAGCTTTGTGATTTCACCTTCCTAAGCCTAGTTTTCTTCAACCGGAAAATGGGGGTGACGGTGTAGAGGTCTTGGCTTGTTGAGATAAAAGATTCGAAAAGAGCTTGGCATATGCTCGTGTATAAATACACAAGTGGTAGCGAAACCTTCACAAGTTGAATATTGAAGTGGTAAATGTAGACAAAACCATAGAAGTCAGTTCAAACGATAGCCATTGGTAGGTAAACCGGATAGATACTCACTGAAGTGAAGAAAAGAGGCAAGTGGAAAGACAACCTAACGAGTTCACTGAGAGGTGACTGATAGACATCATTATCATTTTATCCTTTCATTACATGATGCACTCAAGAGACTCCTCAACTCATAGTGAGAGTGGGCATTTATCCATTTGCATCACAAGGGTTTCTGTACACTGGTAATAGATGATACGAGGAAGTCCAGGTATCCACTGTGTCGTAATAAGTGACTATCACACCCAGACACTGTCCTAAAGTAGTCACCAAACAGAACTCATTTCAATTCTCACAAAACACTGTGAAGTACTGTCATTAACCCCATTTCATAGCTGAGGAAACTGAGGCACAGACAAATATATAACTGCTCAGCATCACCCAGACTGTGTGTGCTGGAGTCTGGGTTCATGGTCACAGCCAAGGCCCTGAAGTACAGTTAGGCAGTGCGGGAGCAATTTCAAAATTTCCCTTAAGGAACATGTTTGTAATACAATCGCCAGAAACCGAGATCATAGAATTAACAGAACTAGCTCGATGAGAGACATAACTAAATGAGAGGCAATCCAATTATAGCCATTTTTAAAGCAAAGTATAAAGACTTCAGGGAAAAAAGGAATTTTACTCTTCAGACGTATACATTGATTGCCAAGCTTTAGCATCCAGTTATTGGAACAAAAGAGAGTTATTCATTTCCTGAACATTTTGTTGCTATACTTTAAGGATTGTCATCCTTTTGTGAAGGCATGAGGTTTTGATGACTGGAAGCAGTTGCAGTGGCACGGTTCCGTATGGAAAGTTTGCTAACTTTGATATGTGATGTCATTTGGAGAAAGAAAGGGGCCATTGGAAGGCTGTGCTCACCACGGTTGTACTTGAGCAGTTCACTTGCCCAGTGTGTAAAGTGCTCCTGGCACTGGGATGATGGTTTCATCTTGTCTCATTTATCAGCTGTGAATTTTGAGGTGAAAAAAACTAAAACGGTGACCTCTTGTAAATTTGTTAGACGATGGTAGGTGGCATAAATTTCTACATCCTGGGATAAAACCCAAACTCATGCATACTTTGTCCTTTTGTTGTATTGTCCCCATTCCTCCCACTAAATCTCTGGGACAGTGGTTCTCAAACTTTTTGATCTCCCACTCTCCCCTGACACGCTTAAAAGTTATAGATGAACTCAAAGAGCTTTTGTCTCTGTGAGTTACTTCTATTAATATTTACCGTATCAGATATTGAAATTGATAAATGTTTAAATATTTAATATATTCATTAAATAGCCATTAATAATAAATGCATTAAATAATTCATTGAATTTATTTTAAAGTCATAATAAACCCATTATGTATTGATATAAATATTTCATTTAAAATAACTGTATATTTTTCCAAATAAGACATTCTTTTATAATTTTGCAAATCTCACTGGTGTCTGGCTAAATAGAAAACAGGTATATTCTCCTATCTGCTTCTTTGTTCAGTCTGTAGTCTATTTTGTGTGAAGTATATGAAGAAAATCTGGCTTCCTATAAATGTATAGTTGGAAAAGGGATGAGTATTTTCATAGTTTTTTAGATAATTGTGGACGTTCTTTGATACTGTACCTAAACTCTGTAAGTTGTAGTTTGTTAAATTTTAGTTGAAATAAGGAACTTAAAAATATAGCAGTGAGCTTTTTGTGCTGTGTTACTTAGCATTCATTGCTCTGTCTCGAATGGATCTCGAATGCTCTGAATGGATGTTTGACCCATTTGTGATGTTGGCATATGTTGTGTTTTATGCACATAACCTACATGTTGATATGTTTCATTATACGATTTATTTCATAGTCACTTTTTAAAGTCACAGTGGTTAGTGTTCCCAACTGTCTCATCCAAAAGTCTTTAAGTACTGGGAAAAATTTAAATTCAAAGTGGCCAATCTAAGTTTCACTAAATTCTACTATTTTCATGGAAGTTCAAAATTTATCGTTGGCAACAAATAACTGTCCATTGTTTCCTTTGAGGTGAGACGCTCACTCTGTCCATTGTTGTCCATGAGAAAATGCCTGCAAATACCCAAGACTGAATAACTATGGCTTGTCTGTCAGGCTTTCCTTCAAGTAAAATTAGTGTCCCGTAAAGAAAGCACCTAGTTCATTCCACAGCTTAGAGCACACAGTAAGTGCTTTTGCAGGAGAGAACCCTCCTAAAGCAGAGTTGCTGTGTGTGTGTTTTCTGTTTTATCACCCAGAATATTAAAAAGATGTGACCTCAAGGGTTCGGATTTAGTAAAAATTAAATTAATCATTTTTACTACCTCAAGGACATTTGTAATTGGAACTGGATCCCCCCCACCCCACCCCCCCGCGCATGTGTGGCAGTGAAGAATTTAAATTTGATGTCACTGTCTGATTCCTGCTGTGGCGCCTTCAGTTTTCCCCCCTTCTTCTGCAGCTTCACTGCAAATGTCAACAAAATTGAAAGGGCCACTCTCATCTTTCATGAAAAAAGTCTTAACCTTGTAGTGTCTGAAAGGAGTCCAGGGCCAAACTTTAGGAACCACTACTCTAGATTAGCTGTGGTCTGTGCTTGTTCTCCTTCAGTTACAAGGAGAACAACTCACACGTCTGCCCTCCAATATGCCGTTTTTTTAAAAAAACAGCGCACTTTTGTTTCAGTAGCATTTACCTGCGGTTAATGCTTAAAGAAAGGCGGTTATGTTCTGTGTTCAGTAGTTTACATAATTCTTTGAAATAGCGAGGAATGTTCGGGTCGTTGGTTGTGTTTTCATTCGGTTGCACACTCCTCATTAAGAATAAATATAAAGTTTGAAATGTTTTCCGAATTTAATTTTCGTTATTTATGCACAGCGTGATGCTATGACTTTAATTTTTTTTTAGCAATAGTAATATTACGCTTGCATTAGAAAAGTAAAAAATGTGCAGCCACGCATATTAGATTATGAGTCATTTTATTTTAAATAACACGTCTGATAAATTAGGTAAAAAATAATGTCCCCTTGGGGACCTTTGGGTGAATGGTCTTGTGTGAAATGAAATTAATTCTTTTACTCAAGTTTCTATTTCCATGGAGATCTTAAAGAACATCTTAAGTGGAAACTGTAATACGGTACGCTGGAATTATGTGCGGGCCACCCCCATGACCTTGCCCCAGCCTGGAAGGACATCAGGAGAGGTCCTCTAGTGGCTGGGGGTGGGGTGGTTATGCACTTGGGTTTTGGAATCACAGACATTTTGGGTTGCTCTTCTATTTATTATCTGGGTGATCGTGGTCTTTGTCTCTGTAGCTGTCAGATGGGCTGATGGTTGTATGAACCCCTCTCGCTAGGTGACTCCGTGGCTGCTGTGAGTGTTCAATGACTGTAAGTCGGAAAAGGGTTTTAACCTATTGGCCATTACGTACTACATTCTTCTGCTAGGCCTGCAGAGCAAAACGCCATAGACTGAGTGGCTTAAGCGATAGAGATTTCCTGTCTCACAGGTGTGGAGGCAGTAAGCTCCCTGGCCTCACCCAGACAGAGCCCATGAGAGCCCTTCCCTGGAACTTTTGGACTTGGGACCAAAAACAGTGATGTGCATTTGTCTCTGGTGGTGAGGGGAAAGGAGCCGACGCCAAGAGTGGCCGTGGAAGAGATGAGGGACAGTATCTGGAGAGAAGCAGTGCTGGGGATAGGAGAGGGGGAGCCCCGAGACTCCTCTGTACCTGCTTCTCCGGAAACGCACCTTTTCTGGCTGCTGATAAGCTGCCATGGCCTGGGGAACCTCCGTTGTGGTTTGCTTGCTTGTTTTTCCCCCATGCGTTGTCACTTGCATCCAGAAGATTCTGACTATACGAAAGAGCACCTCAGGGATTGGACCCACAGAAAATGCATCTGTACTGGAGATTCAGGGCACGAGTTGGAGAGTGGGGGCTCGCTGTCTTGTGAGTAGACTGTGAGTAACTTTCCCATTGCTCAACTGGTGTCCTTTTGGCCAAATTCCATAGGATAAGAGAAGATGCCATATGCAGTCTAATTAGAAAGTGTAAAATGTTTTCATTTGGGCTGCTAAACAGTTGTTCTTTCATTGGGAAATGGCATCAGTGACTGCGGTCAGGAATATGGGCACCTATGAGCATCTGAGTGAAAATTTAAAAGACGTAGCATATTTTGTTCTTATCACAGACATTCGGTGACCCCCTGTGTTTTGCTAAGTACTGTGTCAGGTGCTCTGAGTACTAAGAAGAGTAACACAGGTTCCATGCTTGAGGCGCTCAGGCCACATCAACAAATAGTAGCACAAGATCTGATGAGACTTTGCTCATCAGGTGGACAGTAGGTGGACAGTGGCATGGAGACACAGCCCGGAAGGAGGGCAGGCTGGAGGAGGCTTCCGGGAGGGGGGGCATCAGCGTGAGACTGGCAGGGTATCTGTAGCTAGATGAGGGGACCATTGGAATATACAGCATGTGATCTGACATTTTATTGTGAACTTGACATGGGATCGTAAAATTCTTTGAAAGGCAGAAAGAACTTCCATCAGCATATCGTCTCCTCTTCATTCTTTTACAAATAAGACAGTGAAGCACAGAGAGTTGGTTCCTTCAAGTTCCTAGAAAGACTAGTCTAGACTCGGGATTTTTGAACTGCAGCTTGCAATTTAGTGAGGGTTATGAAATCAATTTTGTAAAACAAATTGAGTGTTAGGAGACAGAAAGAGAGAGAGATTGAATATGAGAGACGACATCAGATTGCATCACGTGTAGTAAGAATACAATTGTATGACCTTGTTCATTTATATATCCAATATATATCTAATAAATATACATGTACATAGATACATGTACACATGTACATGACCTCTCATTGCCAAATACAATGTATTTCTAACCCGGCTACAAGAAAAAAACTGGGGGGAAAATGGTGGTTAGGGTGCTGTTACGAATCCTAGCAGAAGTGAGGTCAGCTGTCCGCTCAGCTGCTTGGGAAACACCAGGATTCTCAGGCGTCCAGGCTGCTGCTCGGGTCCAGGTGACTCCTGGCCACACAGGCCCATTGCTTGCCTCCCCACCCCAGACAACTCACACTGCTTCCTCGGCGGGGCTTGTCCCTCCTCCTTCCCTCTAACCAGCCCCCTTTCACCATGCAGCCTTCAGCACTGGATTTGGTGGTCGCTCTTCTAGCTCTGTGCTGAGTTTGGACCCCTACAAGCAGAACCTGAGACAAGAACTTGGGCGCAGGTTGTGTATTTGGAGCTGATCCCAGAAAGCAGGGTGGGGAGAGCAGGGAAGGAGGGAAAAATAACCTAGGCGTCCATCATCCTATCGTCAAGGTCACTGACACAGGTGCTGGGTGAGGACTTGATCTGCCAGTGCCCCTAAGAAGCGTGGGGATGCCTTCCCTAGCGGTCAAGTATAGGGGCTGTTTATCCACCTGCGTCCATGGTTGCGAGTTCCCTGGGGCATTAATTTCTCTGCACTTCTTGGCTGTGTGTACCTGTAGCCAGGTGGGCTGGCATGGTTCCGGTAAAGGTCCTCTGCAGATGGCGACAAGACCGTGGCAAGTACTCAGGTGTCCATCTGAGCTCCCAGGGATACTTCCCGGCAGAGGCGGCTGAAATTAGAGATGGGCATGAGGCACTACAGAGCTTCTGCTGTGTCCCCTGGGACACTCAAAATGGCTGTCACACAATTTGGATTTGGGCATTTTCCATTTCGTGAAATAACAAAGGCAGGGGTGGAATCCAGAATCCAGTCCTAACACAGCGTGCTCCTGCCATTCTCCCCTACTGCCACCACCACGGACTTTCGTTTAAAAAGTGTTAGGCATATTCTTCTGCTAGACTAATTTATCTGATCGTATCCCTCGAGTATCCGCATTTTGTAATGTAGAAAACTATATTTACAAGTGAAAAATTATTTGTCTTCTACGCACAAATCCCATCCTATCTCATTTGGAATTAGTTACTTTTCTTTAAAGAATACCGAACATAAAAGTTCATTTACATCCCCGGCTCCTTATAACTGATCACTTCAAGAGCCTGGTAGTAGGGCAGCCTGGACGTTACATATGCTGAGAACAGGGGAGATTGATCACCAAGCGCCCCAGCCCCTCCTACAAAAGACGCCGGTGCTTGGACGGGCTTCTCCACAGCACACATATTAGGCTTGTCTGCCTGAAAATGAGGATTCAAGCACAGTGTTTTCATAAATGTAGAGAAAATTTAGTGCCTTAGAATATGCCACTGCGTTTGATTAGGTTTCAGCGTGTTGTTTCTTCCCTGGGTGGAATTTAGAAGTGGCAAAATCCTAATTATAGACTTCTCAGATTTACAGGCAAGTGTGTGCCGTGTGTTTACAGGAAAGTTTTCCTGAGCTCAGATGTTTGGACGTAGATCGGTTCCCTCATTGCACATGTATGTAGAGAAGCAGGGCAGTTTCCATCAGCCTCATTAACCTCTGTGTCTCCTGGGACTCATGACAAGCTGGTGTCTTGCACTGGTGTCTGTTGTGGATATGAAATAAGCTCTTTGCCTTCCCATTGGATGGATACCCAGCCATCAAAATAAGGGTTTGCTCGTGGAGGTGCCCGGCCCCCTTCACATCCTGTCTCCTTCCTGTACTGTGAGGGGCCTGAAACCAGGTGTTACTTTTCTAAGGTTGTTACTTTTCTACAACCTTCCTGCCTTGCAAATTCATTTGCAAATAACAGAGGAGAACGTTCAACATAGAATCCTCATTACTTTCTTTTTGTATTAAATTTATTGAGGTGATATTGGTTAATAATATTATATAGGTTCCAAGTGGACAATTCTGTAATACATCACTCGCCTGTACACTGCACTGTGTGCCCACCACCCAGAGTCTAGTCTCCTGTCACCATATATTTGACCTCCCTTTACCCTCTTCAACCCTTCAACCTCCAGCCAGCCCCCTTCCCCTCTGGTAACCACCATTGTGTTGTGTGTATCTCTGAGGCTTTTCTTGTTCTTTTGTTGCTTTCTGTTTTATATTTCACATACGAGTGAAATCATATGGTTCTCGTCCTTTTCCATCTGACTTACTTCGCTTCGCATGATACTCACAAGGTCCATCCGTGTTGTGATGGCTCCACGCCCAGTCGTGATCTTGTTCCTACTTCTTTCTCCAGCTTCCTTTTTTGTGAACGCCATCCCCTCCCCAGAGGCTAAGTTCCAGCCACAGACAACACATATCAGTTCCCCCAATAAAGCTCTCTCCCATTTAGGACCTTTTAGGCATGCCGTTCTCTGTGTGAAATGCCTTCCCACCCCATTTCTCAGTCCCCGTGCCTCTTAGAACTGCGCTGAAATGCCACCTCCTCCAGGAAGCCGTCCTTGATTCTCAGCCTGGGTGAGGTGCCCCATCACAGCACAACGCACTCTGTATTAAACTTTCTGGTTTACTGCTAAATTCCCTTAAGGCAGCGTCCTGTTTTGAGTGAGCATCTGTGTCTTGTTTGATGGTGACTCCAGAACCTAGCACGGGGTCAGGCAAGTAGTAGGGATTGAAATGGACATAATTGCTTTGCTGGAGTTTCCACGTATAGCCTCAGTTGAAGTTATAATACCCTGGACACCTCCAAAGAACCCTTATATCTTACAGCATAGAAGTCACTGTGGTTTTCAGAAATATTTTTTTATGATACAGTCACATATAATCAACCCGAAATATGATAACTATATCCAAATTGCCCTATCTACTGTTCACTACTCCTTTAATAAAGCTAATTCTTAACCCTCAGTCCCTTCCTGCCTGGCTTCTGGGTTCTTTCATTTCCATAATGAGCATCCATGGCTTATCTCTGTGGAACCTTAAATACTGGGCTATCTCCATTCATTTTCCCAGCGCTTACGGCAGGCAGAACTAGATATGTCAGAAGATCTGTGTACCACCGAGCCCGCCGTACAGGTTCATGATAAAGTTAATAAGTACGATGGCGAGCAGCCTGTATCATAATTAACACATGAACACTCACACAACACACAAAGAAAGGCTGATTTACATCACAAGGATTTTAATTAGAATTTTATTAACATAATTGACATGGTGTTAAAATTAATTCGCTATTGTTTGTCCCAAGTCATTGCTAAAGAAATTGCTTGAAGGTACACTAGAAAACATTTCATGAGCCATTTCTGTCCAAAAGGAAGGATATGAATGTTGATGATTTTCAGTATGTCACTGTCATTTAGTGTTTGTGTTTCTTTTGGAATCATGGTCTCATAGGACTTTAAATATATGGCAGGCGGTTCCCATGCCACATTACCTTAAAGTATTGGTCTAATATTTCATGCACAAAGAGAAATAACCTGCAGGCATGGATTTGCCTATACTAGCATAATAGCTTGAATTATTTACGTGTCATACCTGAATGATGTCTTACATGGTCCAGAAACAAATACAGCATATTTTTCTCTAATTCATAATAAAAAATAAAAAATAAACCATTGTAAATTAAATACACATCAGAATATAAATAATTTCCTGTTACAAAATAGAAGAAACGACAGCCCAGGAGAAGGGGTAATTTGCATTTATTGTATCGACTGACAGATGTGTTGTTTTTTTTCTGATATAACACTTCCGTACAGTTTCCAGATCTGGTCCAGTGATTCAAATTATCATTGAGGAAAATCAAGTCATCTTCTTCTGCTGCTAGAAAATGAGGTATATTCACTTCCTTAAAAACTGAAACTCACTTTAAACGCAGCTCTCAGAATTGTCTCAGTCTGTCCCCCGGCACTTTGGCATGTTACTGCTATTTTTTAAACCATCCTTTACAGTGTGATGAAGGTTGTATATGGACTACTATTTAAGCGTCCTGAGAATTGAGCAGGACGCCACCTCACACTGCTCTGGGGGTATTGTTCACATGTATGTGTCCATGAACTGCTTTCTGTGTTTTAAACATTTACATCATCAGCATCTCTATTAATCAGGCTTTTCCCAAGAAGCAGAACCAACAGGATGTATAAATAAAGAGGGAGAGATTTCTTTCAGAAACTGGCTCATGCAATTGTGAAGTGTTGGGCAAGTCCAAAATCTGCAGGGTTGCCCTGCGGCTGGAGACCCAGGGAAGAGTTTTGGTATCAGCCCAAAGGCCGTCTATCTGCTGGCTGAATTCCCTCCTCCTTCCAGGATGTCAGTCTTTTTCTCTTCAGGCCTTCAGTAGATTCGATGACCCCCCCCACACACACACACACACATCATGGGGAGCAATCTGCTTTCCTCAAAATCTAGTTTAAATGTTAATCTCATCTAGAAAATACCTCCCCCAAATCACCTAGAATGGTGTTCACCCAAATACCTAAGTATCAAGGCCAAGTTAACGCATGAAATTAACCTTAGCAGCATCATACAAGACAGGTATAGGTGTGGATATAGGTATAGACCCAGCTGCAACTCAGCACTGGGGTTGGGATTTATCCACGTGGCTGTATGGATGCAGATTTCATGCATGTTTTCTGCTTTGTAGTATTCCATTGCACACACAGACCATGGTGTACGTATGTGGTCTATGACTGACAGGTATTTAGATGGTTTCCACACTCTTCTTGGTGGACAGTTAGCACATAATGACTGTCCTTGTGCATGTGTCCTTGGACACAAGTGGGGCATTAAAATTGCTGGGCCAGAGGGATGTGTGTCTTCACATTTGAGAGTTACCTTTCATTTGTTGTCTAAAGTAGTTGTGCCGGTTTACACTCCCACCATCAGTTTATGACAGGTCCCGTTTCACCCCATATGTGCCAACTCTTGGTATTGTCAACCTTTTAAATCTTTGCCAACGGGATGAGTCTGTTGCTTCGATTTGCATTTCCCCAGTTGTCCCTGAAGTTTAGCGTTTGTTCAGATTTTCTCACTGTCTGTGAATTGCCTGTTTGGGTCCTTTCCCATTTTACTATTGCATTACGAGTGAGGATGCTGAAACCAGGCTGCCTTGGTGCAGCACCCACATTGCTAGTCGTGTGATCTTGTACAGATCTAATCTGTATTATCTCTAGTTTCCTTTAATCTTTCAAATGAGACTAATATAATTAGCTACCTTGTTAGAATTGTCGTAAGTTCTTAGTAAGTTAATACATGTACAATACTTACGTGTAAATGGGGTTGGTTCTATAAATGAAAGCCATTGTTAATATGCATAGGAGATATTTATACATTCTTGATGTTTTCTAGATTCTAATGTATTCTCCCAGTCTGTGACATGTCTCTTAATGTTTTACTTTTAAATTTTAATGTATTCAAATTTTGTTCTTTATAGTTCCTGTTCAAGAAACCATTCTCTATGCTAAGTTCATATTATCTTTCTCCTTTATTTTCGTATTGAAACATTTAAGATTTAATGCTTGAGATTTGTTCTCTATGTATCGTGAACTTACTGCTGTGTATAGTGTGAGATAGGGATCTAGTTTTATATCTTTGCATGACTATCAGTTGTTGGAACAGCCCTTATATTGCCAGCACATTTGTCCCTCTGATTTGTAATATTGTGTCTGCCTTTATAATGTGGCATCATTATTAATCTTCACCCACCTGTGCTCTTATATACACTTACATTACGGTGTCTATTTTTAATGATTTTTAAAATCACATTGTCTTCAACATCTATGTGCAGGTCCCCCACCACTCCACCCCAGAAACACACCCCTGGCTTTTAATTCTCAACTACCTTTGTCATTCCTGTGGGTAGCAGGGAAGACCCAGGGCTTGTGGGAGCTACGAGGACGCAGGTGGGGAGGGGACGGGAGGAGAGAGCTGGACCAAGAGGAGGGAGCCTCATCTCAGGCCCCTCTGCCCAGAGGTACCTTTCTTTTATTTAGTTCTACTGCTGTCAGGCCAGACTATTGCAAAGTGGCTACCTCTCTACTCTTTGGAGAGAAGGGAGAAATCCTCTTTTTGGGGGGAGGAGGAAGGGAGTCCCTAAACTTAACGGGACAGAAAATCTGGACTCACTCCTCACACCAGAATCCTTACTCTCTAGTCTTTTCCAGAACTCTTCTCCCTGGTCCAGAGAGAGTCCTGGTCCCCTGCCAGCAAGATGTCCTTTTCTGGTTATTGTGTTCCTGGTCCATGGCTCTTGGTAGCCTCTCTAAACCAGGCTTGTGTTTGTCTTTGATTTGCAAAGACAAGTGTTTTTTCTTTCTCTCAGAGCTCTTCTTTCCATGAATATATTTGGCTGTCATACTATCATCTCCACTTCCAAAATTCTCTTTTGAAACCCAAAGCAGGTGGTGAACTTAAATTGTACAAACAATATAAGGTGTGTTCTTCCTTAAACTCCTGAAGCACCTCCATTCCAATATTTCCTTAAGTTCCTAAATGCCCTCATATTTCCATAATATTCCCAGTACTTCCTAAAATTCAGGGATGGTGGATGCAAATGGTGGACCCTAAAATGAAATAGTAATGACACTCATTAGAATAGATTGCAAAGAAACAAAACTGTACTAAAGGAGCATTAGAAACAATGTAGATTTTATTTGATAAAAGAATCAGACTGAAAAAAAACATTCCACATTAGTGGCTTTCAATTCTAATCGTTACACACTAATTCTAAAATAGTATCTTCTGATGTAATCCATGAGTACCAACAGGCATCTTACACCTCAGTATTATTTGCAGTCCCAACTTAACTTTTTCTAATGCCACATATACTAAAAAAAAAAAAAAAAAAAAGGAAATGCCAGTGAGAATAGTCATTCCCTTTTCCAAGGAATGTTGTGAAGTTCCAAGGAGATAGATATGTGAAGTCTATAACTGAAATACCGCTCACCAAATAGAAAGCATTCCTCCCTAATCTGGTGCGTGGACGTGAGGAGGAGAGGTCCACGTTTCGGGGTAAGAGGCATTTGGTGTGTTTGTGGTAAGAGTCAGACGCACCATGAACTTTGGTCGTGCTCTACTCTCATTGAGGAAATCTTTAAACTGGGGCCTGTCAGAGAGAGCCAGATGTAGGCTGTGGTTAAAGTGGTAAAAACAGATTTTGTTCAGAAACAACTGCAAGAGGGGAAAGGAGACCTCAGTGTCGAAGTGGGTCCGGTTCTGTGTACAGCAAAGAGAGGTGGGTACTTATAGCCAAGAAGTAGAACTGAGGGGATCAGGAGGTAGAGAATTCTGAAGAGCAGACATTTAGGGCCAGGGGATGGGAGGCAGCGCTTACTAAACCAACTTGGCAGGATTCTTGCTAAAGGCAGCCAGGATGATCAAACCTCCTGAGGGGTGGGAGGGGGGTGAGGATTTGATCAGAAATCCAGGGGAAGGGGGGGGGTTCTCTCCAGACTGACCTAGCAGGATTCTTACCAAAACTGGATTTGGCACGGGGAGGCGTCAAGGCCTAGTTGAGAAGAGGGTTCAGAGGACCCGCCTTGAGTAACGTTCAAAGAGCGTCTTTGTCAGGTTAAACCCTGTGACACAAAGGAAGCACATTTCTAGTGTCTGTTGTCACCTTGTCTCAATTCTCAGTAGAGTGAGCAAGAGAGGTAGGGTATCAGCCTGGAGGACACCAGGCCTGTAATAGTGAGGTCTACCTCACAGCCAGGGGTCACCGCCCCCCTGCCCACACCCCCGTGCCAACAGCTCTGTGCTGCCCCTGCATTCCATCAAATTACACGAAGGGCCAGTCCTGAGCCACGTGCTCACCGTCGTGCTAAAGAATCCCACACAACCAGAATGCCTGATGCGTCCCACCCGACATTACCACCAAGGAGTGGGCCCAGGTCCGGCCGCTATGTCTGCTCTGCGCCAGTGGAAACCTGCCAGGATTTCCCTGGTAAAGTGACCGCCTCCTGTTAGAGGAACAGTTGTCTAGAGAAAGTCCCTAAGAGCCTAAAGCTCTGAACGCTCCATTACAAGCCTACTGGGTGAAAAAAACAATTCCATAGTAAGCAGAGGTGAACGGACCCACGAGGCCAGGTTCAGGATCACCCCCATGTAACCCGAGGAATTTTTCATAGTTTTACAGAAAGGGACTCAATATGGAATTTTTATCTGTGATTTAATTACTTCCTATTTTCTAGAAATTTCTAAATGCCCTAAGATGTATGTCTTTCAATTGGCCTCTTTCTTTTGAATTCCAAAGTTATTGCTCCCCTTCTGCCCTTTTGTGTTCACAGTGGCAGGGATGTACCTCATTGATTTAATAACACCCCTTACGCCATAGACAATACTCAAAGTTTCTTTATTTGTACATTCAGCACGGGCAAGCTAGTTCAAATCCACTATAGGAGGGGAACAAAAGTCATATTTTATCTTACTAAAATCGCAGGATTTTTCTAGAACTTCACTAATAGATTAAGCAATCTGGTTAAAAATTACTCAGATTTTTTTTTACATAAATATGGTAAAGAACGGAGTGTCCTAAAGGAATGAGTAACAGTTATGCAGGTAACAGCATTTTTGGAGGATTTTAATACTAGCTATCGGGGATTAAAGCAGATGAGCTTGTTGGGCCCTAATTTATCACCCTTTCATCTTCAAAAGATCTCAGCAAGACAGGGTGCTAGTTCGGGCAAGTTTTCACATGGGTTTCCTGAGTTAGGAGTAAAAGTTCTCTGGCAAAGATACATTATTATTTGGATGCCAGGGACATTAATTGTTGTTAGTTAAGGTTGTGTTAAAACTGCATAACAATTAAAGGTAAAAAAAAAAGTAATACTTTGTAAGTATTAAATGTACTCATGGTTAATTTTTCTGTAAATATCAAATGCAAGACTTACATTTTGCTTACAAAAGCCTCATTTTTATCACTACTAATCGGTTCAAAAAAGAGACATAAACATACCTGCCTGGATGGCCTAAGTAAATATTACTCCCTATCCCTACGGAAAGACGCACTCGTCCTATTGTGTCTGAGTCCTGCTGCTGCTCGTCACCTATGAACCAAGGCCACAGCGTTCATCCTGATGGGGGCTTGAGCTTATAAAAGCCACTGTCAAAAGGTGCTTTTCCAAGAGTGAAAGAGTGCTTTTGGAAAGGACATATGATCCTCTGGCCCATACCTTCCCTAAAATCCGATACTTTCCTTCTAGGAGGGAAAGTTCATCAATGCTCAACCCTCTTGAGTCTCCCTATTATGAACGCCTTCTTTGGAGACTTACATACCATAGTTTTAGGGCAGTGAAAGTACTCAGAGTGATACCATAATAATCGATACACGTCATTACACATTTGTCCAAACCCAGGGAATGCAACACCAAAAGTGAATGACCCCTGCTGTAAACTTCGACTTTGGGTGATCATGATTGCCAAAGTACCTTCATCAGTTGTAACAGGTGTCCCAGTCTGGTGGGGGGATGTTGATAGTGGGGGAGGTTGTGCATGTGTGGGGGTTGGGGTGTATGGGGATGGCTGTACCTTCCTCTCAGTTTTGCTATGAACCTAAAACAACTCTACAAATTAATGTTATTAAATACAAAAACCAAACATTTAATATATGTTTAGCTTCCCCTTCATGCCACTCTAGTGGGGGATGTATAGAAAGGTGAGAAACATCAGGCAGGAGGCTTGAATTGCCACCTTTCGAGCACCCAGGAACATTGGCAGGTGACACTGATAGGGGCCGAGCCCCCTAGTCCGTAACCTTCCACCCACAACGAGTGCCCTTCTGGCAGCCATCCGCACCAACTTGACAGCCATCCTAATGAACCACCTGGAGAAAGGATTTTCCAGTCACAGCTGAGTCCCCCACATTATACAGCCTGGAGTATAGATGAGCTGTCCTTCTGAAGCCTCCCAGACTAGATTTCGGAGCAAAGTAAGTGAATGTCGTTTTAAGCTGCTAAACTTTGGAGTATTTTGTTAGGTACTATGTTATGGGCTGAAATATGCCCCCCTAAAATTCATGTTTTCAAGCCTTAACCCCCAGTACCTGTGTTTGGACATAGGGTCTTTGAAAGGATGATTAATTTAAGTAAAGTTGTACAGTTAGGTGCTAATCCAGTATGACTGCTGTCCTTACAAGAAGAGGAGATGTGAACACAAGAGACACCAGCAAACATGTACGCACAGAAGAGACACCATGTGAGGACACAGTGAAAAAGCACCCATCTGTAAGCCATGGACAGAGGCCTCGGAAGAAGCCAAGCCTGCTGACACCTTGGTCTTGGGCTTCCAGCCTCCAGAACTGTGAGACAACAAATATCTATTGTGGAAGCTGCCCAGTCTGTGGTATTTAGGCAGCCGTTACAAACTAACACATGTGATAGGAAAACAGATTCAGTCTCCAACTGTTGACCTCATTCTGTACAGTCCTTCAAATGTTTGCCTTTGGCCATTCATTTCCTAATTGCATCATGGGATACTGTTTCCTATGATTATCTGATTTTGGTAGCACTAACACCGTTCATGGGATAACAATATTAGTCAAAGGAACCTTTTGTAAAAGCTGATGGATTTCATGAACTTCTCCTGCAACACAGCTTACCCAAACCGCATTTAGTCAGCAGCGTAAACGTACGTGACCTTTCTTTTCACTCACTGAACTTATCTCCTCCAAAATTTACTGGGTTTGCATAATTATTTCTGAAAGCTGAAGAAAACATTTCCTCGAGGAGCAAAGAGCTGCTATGAAAAGACCAAAAAGATAAAACGTTTGGTACAATATTTTTTTGCAGTCAACTAGCTACATGGTCATTAATTCTGAGGATTTTGCATGTGTTAACTTGTTTGATACTATTTCAAAGAAGATGCATCCAGATTTTTTTTTTCTTCTTCTGCCACCACTGTTTGGGCAATGCCAAGCTGTGACCTGCTTCCACCTTGGACAAGAGGGAGCATTTACCCACCCACCACCACCCACATCTCTTCCCTGTTTAATCATTGTTGTGTCTAGGAACTTAAGACACACAATCGAGGGACATCTGCGGGATGAGGAGTAAGGGCTGGTTAATTGAGTCTTTGGGGCTGGAGCAGAATGAAACCTTCAGGAAGAAACTGGGGGAAGGAAGAGGACCAGTGGGTACAAGTGAAAGCATTCACTGATGGCAGCGGGGTGCATGAGAAAAAAATGTGCAAGTAAGCACTTCAGTGTATTGCGATGGACTGGATTCAGTGTCTCCAAAAATATATATGCTGAAGCCCTAACCCCATTTGTATACTGTAGAATCAAGCAACCAGCATTCTCATGTGCCCCAGACAATCCCATGTAAGTCTTTCCACCCCCCTCCCATTGTAATTATTTACATCTCCCATTTCAGTCTCAGAAGTGTCCCAGCTTTGACAACAAACTATGTTGTTACCTTAGTCTGTACTCTGCTCTGATTGAAGTCATGAAATGATCTGGGAGCGCCACGGGGTAGGTGAAGGTAAACAGGAGAGGAAGCCCAGGATGAGCCCTGGGGCTGCCATCATTTAGAAGTCAGGCGATGAGAGAGAACCAGCAAAGGAGACAGAGAAAGGACCTGTGACAGGAGAGGGCGGGGCCCCGGAAGCCACGTGAAGAGAGTGTACCAAGAAGATAGGATGATCAAGGTAAGAATGCCCCAGGCACAGTCCTTGAGCCTCTTCTCTGTCCATCTTCATTCATTTCCCTGGTAACTCTCCAGACGCGAGGCTTTATTTACCACCTTTATCTCAGGGATTTGAGTGTGTGTGTCTCAAGCTTCCTAACTGGCCTCCCTACTTCAGTCTGGGCTCTGCCCCTCTCCTCTCATGACAGCAGCCATGACAGTTCTCAAATGCTACCTCCTTATCAAGAGTCTCCCCTGAATACTAGCTTTCACAGGCACCTTTTCCCATTTCACACCCTGCCTTCTGGGGCGGAGGGTCTCCTTGGGCGTTGCCCTCACCCAAGTCAGACGATTTGGAAGTAGATTGGCCCTTGCGGTGTCTGGAACTAAAGCTGTTCAACAGTTCTTTCACTTTTTTTAACAAACGAATTCAAAGTGTTTTCTAAGTCAATTATTTACTCTTCCTTAAAGAAGGAAATTATAAAATGAGGAAAAAAATTATTTCTGTTCTTAATCACAATGATAAACACTTATATTTTCTTAAGCAATGTTACAGAACTAAAATTTATTTTGAGGTGTGCTCATATGCTTAGATGTGGCTCTTAGGATTCTGTTTCAAATCTTTCCTCTCACTGATCCAGGAAGGAAGAAAAAGGCAGGGGATGATTTTCACGTTGTTCTATACATTAAAGAGGATGTCACTCTACATTTGGATTTTCTTCTTCAAAAACATAGTGTGTTAGTTTCCTAGGGCTGCATAACAAATTACCACAGAATCCCTGGCTTAAGGGAACAGAATTTTATTCTCTCACCTTCTGGAGGCCAGGAAGAGAAAACCAAGGTATCGAAGGGCTGCACACCCCTCGAAAGGCTCTAGGAAGGGTCCTTCCCGCCTCCTCCAGCTTCAGGTGGTTCTAAGTGTGTCTCAGGTCATGCTCGCGTCACTCTGACCTCTGCCTCTATCTTCACATGGTGTCTTCATGCCTCAGCTCTTCCTCTGCTTTCTCTTATGAGAACAGTCCTAGGACTGAGGGCCCAGGATCTTCCCAGATGCTGTGGTCTTGTGATCTTGTCTTAATTGCATCCTCAGAGACCCTGTTTTAGGTAAGTCGTGTTCACAGGTCCTAGAGGTTAGGACTTGGACATAGAACTTCTTAGGGGCCATTTCACAACCCACTACACATAGTCTTGTCATTTGAGGTATGATTTATATTTTTATGTTCATCATTATTTTGTGTTCTGGAAAGTCACATCGCTTTAAATAATTATATACATAAAGTAGTTTTGAGTTTCAAAGACATCTAAGACCATTCTTTAATGGTATTTTCTACATCATATGCAAGAAATGGAAGTTTGGGGAATTAAAACCAGATATTCAACAATCTACAAACTGTATGTTTCTCTTGCTGACATTAAATTGACTAGAAAACACAATTAGTGAAATGTCTTTTGAAGAAATACATTTTGTTCAATGCATTCCCCACGGATGGGCACAAAATAGAATCCCGATTAATTCAAAGTCATGTCAAACTTTAATGCTGGTTGTTTCAAATGGTTATTTCCCGTGAACGTAGAGCAGTAGGAGTTTATGAACAAGCAGGGGTCAGAGAACAACTGGAGAGATGTGGTGTAAGGGCGGGATATGATGTTTAGTACGCATCTACTTGATTAAAGTTCTGAAATCTCATTATAACCAATGGAACCAACCATTAATTACCAAAGCAACCCAGATGGGTGGATTGGCTCTTACTTGCCTTAATGCTGAAGCTACCAGGAAGCAGAAGGTGTACATACAATGGCCTTGTGCCCAGCTAGGAATCAACAGAGGCAGGACTTGAACCCAGTGTGTCAGTTCCATCCTATTCCGTGCACTCATCCGCTGGCTTGAGAGTGAAGATAGTCGGAGGAGGGTCAGAGAGCCGGGTGCCTCTTCTGACTGTACCACCAACCAGAGATTAGTCCTGAGCCCAGGTCCAGACACGGCACTGTGAGGGCGCCGCCTCTGGCACAAGGGGCCAAGGTTTCAGTCCTGCCTCTGCTGCTTGCTAGCTGTGTGACCTTGGGACACGTACTCATGACTTTGTGCCTCAGTTTCCCCTCTCTAAAGTGGGGATATTAGCACCTAGCTCATAGGGTTGTGTAAATAATCAATGGAGTGCTTTACGCATGAGGCACTTGTAACAGTGCCTGACACTTAGAATGTCCTGTTGAGGACACCTGCTCCTATCCTCGTCTTACCCTGTGCATGTTTATTTATGTAAAGTCTATGAGTCAGCCCTTTCAGCTCTCCAATCCTATGCCATCATGAGATCGCTAAATGTGGTAAAACACCCCGCAAGCACCAGTTGTCCATTAAACCAAAATGTACTGATTTTTTTCCAATTGAAAGATTTTTAAACTGTACATTAGCTGATGACAAAGAAATATTTAATGTTTTTTAGAACTTTCCTGTATCTGTACTTCTAGACCTACCTCATTCTCTGTCCTTGAAAAACAGCTATTTGGTCAACAACAACAATAACAATAACAAAAACCTTTCCTTGGATAAAAAACAATATTTTCATCAGAAGTTGAAAAGCAAAAATGAACTATAACATATTACACAGGGAGAAGATAGTCATTAATTATTAGACTCGATTATTTGAGTTTCAAATTTATTTCCAGATAGATCATATGTAACCATGTTAAACAGCCTTGACTAAATCTTCTAGGGAACTTTTTAACATGTTTTGTTTTCATCATTTAATACCAACTCGCTTTTTGTGGAAGTTGTTTTATTTGTTTCTGCACATTTGTTTTCTAATTACTCCCCAAAATATGTTTTTAATTTGATATTGAACATGGTTTTTCCCACCCTGGGCTTGTCTAATGTTTATACCCATGAGCCTCACTGTGAAATGGGAAGTTAATAAGATAGTAGTTTCATGAGAAAATGTTACTAGTTATTGGAAAAACATACATATCATCAGACAAAAATTTAATAAGGGCCCAAATTGCCACACATACATAGACCCAAAGGTCTTAAGCACTAGACTTTGATTAATACATGTCACATGAGAAATAAGTAAGATTTTCATAAAGTTGTAAAATAGTGCCTGCAGGATAAGTGACACCATCAGTGATTATACCAGGATGGGACACCTTGGCTCACGTTCACCTGAGAATGAGTGATAAATATTGATAGAGATTGTTGTTGAAGGTTTTCCATGAACCATGTTCAAATACATTTAGGAGAGTGGGAGAGGAGGAGAGAAGGAAGCAGAGCAGCCAAGGTGTAAAATGTAAAAATTAAAAAGCAGAAACCCTAATTACTCCCCAGAAAATCTGTGTATTCATCCAAATTATGTTTCTCCAGTGCTAAATTTTAAATCTTAATACCCAAGAGACCAAAACATCTTTTAAGGGAAACTATGTTTTAGGATAGAGTAAAATGAAATATATATATACATATATATATATTTTTTTCTACTGGAAAATATACACACAGGGCACTATACCATGCTGCTTCCTGTCAACCCAAAACCAAACTAGAATTTCTTAAATGTAATAGACATGAGGTTGCTCAATAATACCATTTATCTGGGCCCATCAGTGGCAGTTATTCAGAGTACAGCTGCCATGTGAGGAAGGCAGGAACCACTCATTTTACTGAGATGCTAATTAAGTAGAATGTGCCCACTGGAGCTCTGTGCACCCTCTCATGACATCATGGGAATTGAGTGAAATGCAGTTTTACTGAACGAAAAGCCCAGCTTTCCTTTGAGCTCATGGCTCTTAATGAAACAAAAGTGAAGGTATTGTTAACAAAAGCATCTGAGTTTCCTTGGCTACAGGGAGGGACTCCTTTTCAGAGGAACTGTCTTCCCTAAAACCAAAGGGACAATTTGGCACCTGGAGCTCTGGACAGGGCTCCTGCACATGGTAACATACCTGATGCATGTTTCACCTGTGTGCTCACCTGGGCACAGAGAATGCTTAAGATTGCAGCCAGATCACTCAGTTGACGGGCGTTTACGTTAATGATTATAACAATTTAAAAATGACACTCTTGTGCATGCATCAGCAAATTTTCTGCAAAGGGTCAGACAGTAAGTATTTTAGGCTCCGCGGGCCAAAAGGCGAATCGAGAATATTAGGTAGATACTCACATAACAGGAGAGGAAACAAATTTCCACAAAATTATTATTATTAATAACATCTAAGCTATAATAATAAAATAATAATAATAGTGTTTTGTAACACAGGTCTATCATTGAGAATGGGGTTATTTGGGGGAGATAATGTTTTGCCTAATTGGGGTTCAAAGTGATTGTTCCCTAGCATCAAATCTATTATAAATGTTCACATTTAAAAACCGTTTTTACCTCACGGGCCACACAAAAACAGGAGGTGGCCCAGGGGCTGACCCTTCTCTAACATAGTTTTGACTTCATGTGCTCATGGGTAGAATTCTGGTATTCTTCTCTGAAACATAACAGTATTTGCTTTGCCCAAATACATTTTAATAAGCTAGGCCTTTGAGTCTAAGTGATTAAAATGAATTTCTATGATAGTTTGATTAGCTAGATGCATTCTGACTATCTCATCGATGAAATTCAGGAGTCCATTGCCTGATTAGACTAGTACAAGTTTGTGTTTCAACTCAGGACCACCCACGAGTGAGTAGTAAAATCAGTTTAGAGGGTTTCGACCAACACTTAAAAGACTGAGTAGGATAGAACAGAATAAAATAATCACAGGTTCCATAATAAGAGAAGTTTGGCTTCCTGTTTTAGAAAAGAGTTATCAGATGTGTTGTATGCATGTGTGAGTCTAAGATGTATTTTTATTGTGGATCGTGATGCAAAATATATACAATGCATTGAGAAGAATTTACCTTTTCCCAAAATAACATGTTAAAGAAAAATCTGCTAGATTCTGACAGAGGAACATTATCAAACACCTCCAGCTATTTGATGCTAATAAACTATGTCATAATTGATGGGTGTAGAATAATTTGAGTAAGGAGTGGTGTTTCCTATAGTAGAGGGTGAGTGATCAGATGAAGTGACATAATTCATGAAAATAATCACACATTGCTATGTTTGCTGAATTCACAAATTTGAGTGGAAAAATAATCTATACTGAAGATACCAAATGGCGAAATAGAAGCCATTTTGCCAAATAGATAATAAAATATTAGACTAGTAATTTTAAAAACATAAAAAAAGAAAAGAAAAATTATCTAAATTATCTATTTGTCAGAAAGAGGTATTCTAAAAATTATAACTGTGTATCTTTATTAGAAAATGAAAAGTATAGTTATAAAGAAAAATATTTTTATGTTAGTTTGCACCCTCAAAACAACTCAGTCATTATATTTTATATGATCATCTCCTTCCCAGTAAAAGTTTTCTCTTTTCTCCAAGTGGGATGGTCCTCTCTGAGAATGAAGTCTTTTCTCTCTATTTTGACCTCCCATTCATTTCTCATTCAGCCAGCCTTGGTAGGGATGTACCTGGTGATTGGAGTCAAATTTGCAAATGACATGAGATACTCAAAGGGACAACATGTTCTGTCCCCACACATCATTTAAGCCCACTGTTCCCTCTTTATTTGAATGTAAGGGCAGTGGGGCCCATGACGAATTAAAATTAGTGTCCAGATGGAAGTGAGCAATATTCTCAATATCACCTTCATCATATGTGTGGAGGAAGGGACAGAGGGAAATGCTGAATAAACCAGGAGTTTAAAAATAAATTAAAATCATAAAAGAAAGTTCTTTTTGCCGCTGGTGTAATTTTAGCCTTTAAAGGTAATTATTACCCAAATTGTCAAACAATTATTATTTTACATGTAACACTTTATATGTGACAAATGGGTATGCATGATTATTGAGCTGTCATATATTAATATATACTATTTGTATAGACATATATACATATGTGTGTGTAAACGTTATGTGTAATATATACATATATGTGAGTATATATGTATGGGTATGTATATAGGGAGATTCATTTTTCTAAATTGCAGATTGTGACCCTTTAGTGAGTAGTAAAATACTTTTATTGGCCGTGAACAGTGTTTTAAACATAATTTAATGGACTAGAACAGAGTAGACTAGAACAGACCAGAAAAGAACTTAGGACAACTAGGTTGCATAAGATACCTTTTCTTCCACTTAATTATACATACATTTATATGTGTACTTTGGTGGATATGAACTGAGTTACAGTGTAAATATTTTATATTGGGGCTCATTCATTGCTAAAAAAATCTGAAAAATAGTACTGAAATCATAGTGACAGCAGTGGTTAACATGTTCCTTTTATTCTCCCACATATTTTGTATTTTATTGCAAGTGCCAGTGCATAATAATTAGTAGATTACTTCCTGGAAATGCATCATACAATTTAACTTAGATAAATATTTTTATGTTTGATTCCACATGGCATTTGCACAAACCAACTATTACTTGGGTAGCTTTTTCTAACTCCTGGTTGTTGTAGGTTTCTTATCTGCTATTTTAAGTTAGCCTTGTAACAATAAGTCGAAGGAGTGGGTTGCAATAATCCAGGAGTGCCAACCAGAAAATTAAGAGACATAGCCTAGAAGTATAATGTTACACACTGGGCCCTGGGGTGGTGCCAGTATGAACCAGGGAGGAGTAGGGAATGGGAGGGAGAGCAGACTGGGGGGAGGGGTAAGATAGGGATGGCATTCTGATTCAGAAGCTGAAGAGCTTGGTTCTCTAAGTATAATGGGAGAAAAGAGCTTGATTGTCTCTAATACTGCTTCTAATGGCACCATGTGTTGAAGCAGAGATACTGTATTTTTAATGAGCATTACATAATCTATTGTCTCCCTGTTGAATAAAAATCAATCCAGCCAGAAATCTGACACTGCATAAAGCATGAGAATTCTCACAGTCTAAATATTACAGTGGCTGGATTTTTTTTTTTTTTTACCATATTGTGTTTTGTTTTTTTTGAATGTCTGTGAAGCATAGGCTTATTGAAATACGACAAGGTACTTGACAAGTTGTGTGGTTATGTGTGGTATTTCACCAACGCTTATAACCAATGCATATAAACTACGTATGAATGCATTATTTAATGTGTGGGTCTCTGGGTATATAAGTTCATAGTTGCTTGTTAGAACTTTCGAAATAATACAGAGAAAATCCTACCATGCTTGCACTTTTTGTTTGTGAGTAAAATAAAAATACAACCCCACACTGGGGATGTCCTTCTAGTAGAAACAATTTCTAGTAAATTCCAACATTAGTATAAAGTGAACTTGAAATTGAGGGTTTACCTTGGCTAGACTCACTAAGATAAAAAGAGAGAAGACACTAATTAACAAAATCAGAAATGAAAAAGGGGAAGTTATCACGGACACCACAGAAATACAAAGGATTATCCAAGAATACTATGAAGGACTATATGCCACCAAATTTAATAACTTAGAAGAAATGGACAAGTTCCTAGAAACATATAGCCTTCCAAGGCTGAATCATGAAGAACTGGAAAATCTTAACAGGCCGATCACCAGTAACGAAATTGAATCAGTCATCAAAAACCTTCCCAAAATCAAAAGTCCTGGACCAGATGGCTTCACCAGTGAATTCTACCAAACCTTCAAAGAGGATCTAATACCAATCCTGCTCAAACTCTTCCAAAAAATTGAAGAAGAGTCAGTACTCCCTAACTCATTTTATGAGGCCAACATTACCCTGATACCAAAACCTGGTAAGGACAACACAAAAAAAGAAAACTACAGACCTATATCTCTGATGAATACAGATGCTAAAATCCTAAACAAAATTCTAGCAAATCGAATACAACAATGCATTAAAAAGATTATTCATCACGACCAAGTGGGGTTCATCCCCGGGGCACAAGGATGGTTCAACATTCGCAAATCCATCAATGTGATACATCACATAAACAAAATAAAGGACAAAAATCATATGATTCTATCAATTGATGCAGAAAAAGCATTTGATAAGATACAACATCCATTTATGATTAAAACACTTACTAAAATTGGTATAGAAGGAAAATACCTCAACATAATAAAGGCCATATATGACAAGCCCTCAGCTAACCTCATAATTAATGGTGAAAAGCTGAAGCCCTTTGCTCTACGTTCAGGAACACGACAAGGTTGTCCCCTATCACCTCTGCTTTTCAACATAGTGTTGGAAGTCCTCGCCAGAGCTATCAGGCAAGAGAAAGAAATAAAAGGCATCCAAATTGGGAATGAAGAAGTTAAATTGTCACTCTTTGCAGATGACATGATGCTATACATAGAAAACCCTAAAGACTCCACCAAAAAGCTATTAGAAACAATCAATGAATACAGTAAAGTTGCTGGCTACAAAATCAACGTACAAAAGTCCATTGCTTTCCTATATACCAACAATGAAATCTCAGAAAAAGAGATAGAAAAAACAATTCCTTTTGCAATTGCAGCAAAAAGAATAAAATACCTAGGAATAAACTTAACCAAGGATGTGAAGGATTTATATGCTGAAAACTATAAGACATTTTTGAAAGAAATTGAAGAAGACACAAAGAAATGGAAAGACATTCCGTGCTCATAGATTGGAAGAATCAACATAGTTAAAATGGCCATATTACCCAAAGCCATATACAGATTTAATGCAATCCCCATTAAAATCCCAATGGCATTTTTTAAAGAAATAGAACAAAAAATCATCAGATTTGTTTGGAACCACAAAAGACCCCGAATAGCCAAAGCAATATTAAAAAAAAAGAACAGTACTGGAGGTATCACACTCCCTGATTTTTCCTTGTACTACAGGGCTACAATAATCAAAACAGCTTGGTATTGGCGGAAAAACAGACACATAGACCAATGGAATAGAATTGAGAACCCAGAAATAAAACCATATAAATATGGACAGATAATTTTTGACAAAGAAGCTAAAAACATACAATGGAGGAAAAACAGCCTCTTCAATAAATGGTGCTGGCAGAATTGGATAGCTACGTGCAAAAGAATGAAACTGGACTGCTATCTGTCACCATGTACCAAAATTAATTCAAAATGGATCAAAGACTTAAGCATAAGACCTGACACAATAAACTGCATTGAAGAAAACATAGGTACTAAACTTATGGACCTTGGGTTCAAAGAGCATTTTATGAATTTGACTCCAAAGGCAATGGAAGTAAAATCTAAAATAAACAAATGGGACTATATGAAACTGAAAAGCTTCTGCACAGCAAAAGAAACTATTGACAAAATAATGAGGCAACCAACTGAATGGGAGAAGATTTTCGCAAACAGTTCCTCTGATAAGGGGCTAATATCCAAAATATACAAGGAACTCATGAAACTCAACAACAAAAAAACAAACAACCCAATTGAAAAATGGACAGAGGACCTGAAGAGACATTTCTCCAAAGAGGATATACAAATGGCAAATAGACATATGAAAAAATGCTCAACATCGCTAATCATCAGAGAAATGCAAATGAAAACCACAATGAGATATCACCTCACCCCAGTCAGAATGGCTTTCATCAACAAAACAAATAGTAACAAGTGTTGGAGAGGCTGTGGAGAAAAAGGAACTCTCATACACTGTTGGTGGGAATGCAGACTGGTGCAGCCGCTATGGAAGGCAGTGTGGAGGTTCCTCAAGAAATTACGAATAGAATTACCATACGACCCAGCAATCGCTCTCCTGGGTATCTACCCCAAAAATATAAAAGCATTTCTCTATAGAGACACGTGTACGCCAATGTTCATTGCAGCTTTGTTTACGGTGGCCAAGACATGGAAACAACCAAAATGTCCTTCGATAGATGAATGGATAAAGAAGTTGTGGTACATATACACAATGGAATACTATTCGGCGTTAAGGAAAGATGATATAGGAACATTTGTGACAACATGGATGGATCTCGAGAGAATAATGCTAAGTGAAACAAGTCAGACAGAAAAAGCAGAGAACCCTATGATTTCACTGATATGTGGTATATAAACCAAAAAGAACAAGACAAACAAATGAGAAACAAAAACTCATAGACACAGACAATAATTTAGTGGTTACCAGAGGGTAAGGGGGTGGGGGGTGGGTGATGAGGGTAAAGGGAATCAAATATATGGTGATGGAAGGAGAACTGACTCTGGGTGGTGAACACACAATGGGATTTATAGACGATGTAATACAGAATTGTACACCTGAAATCTATGTAAATTTACTAACAATTGTCACCCCAATAAAATTAATTAAAAAAAATAATAATAATAAAAAAAAAAGAAAAAGAAATTGAGGGTTTAGATACAAATTTCATGTAAGTTCATCATGATGATTTTTGTTTGCAACTTGGAATTCAGAAGTGGTGAAATGTAATGTTCGTGAATGTCCGTGGTTCATAAATATGGACGCTTTTGAAAAATAAGTGTTACTGAAAAATAAGTGTTACGTGATTAATATTCCCACAGTTAACATATCACACAACCAAGGGTCCGTGTTCTACCATTTTCCACCACCAGTATATGTTTGTATTCTATATAGTTCATAGATGGACACCTAACTTTCTTGCTTTATGTGATGTGAATGTGAATATTGATGCTGTCCTGCCTGTTCTGAGGGGCAGGGCTTACTCCTGTAAAAATCATTCTGCAGGGTTCCAAAGTGCAAGTCTAGAGAGGAACTCTGGCAGCAATTGCAAAAAGAGGCACCTTTGTTGTAAGTATTAACGTTTATGCCAAACATATATTGTGAACTTCATGTACATGTAGCCGTGTTGAGCCCAGAGCCCTGGCTTCTTTCTATGAAACTTGCAAATCTGTGTCTGTTCGTTCAGCCCTATTGCAGTAGTAGTTTGAATTGAGTATGCGCAACGTATGGACACAACGTACTTTTTTTGTGTGCTCATTGCTCACTATTAGGAAAATCCTATTTCAAAAGGAAAGAAATTGACCCATAATTGTGAACTAAAGACAAATTTAAGTAACTATTCACAGACACATGAGCTCTAAATGGTTGAAAAGTGACTACGAAAAAATCGAAATTGTGATGAGCCTTCAGAAATGACCCTTCATTACATAATTTCAAGTCCATTTTGTGTAAGTAGTGAGATAATGCTTTACATGTATTTGTTGTGTTATTTCTAAGTTGTACTTCTGATGATTCAGAAAGTAAACAGGTACCTGACTGAAATGATTCTTTAAGCTCACTCAGAATTTTTTTTAATATGCTTTAAGTTTCTAACATACATCTGAGAAAGGAAATATGGAAATATTTGAGCAACAGCATACACATGTTATGTGTCTCATGGAACATTCTGGATTTTCTAGAAATGACACTGATGTCAGGCATATCTAAAAACCCCCGCTGTATACAAGGTCCTTGAATCACACCTTCTGCCGTTGGCACTTTCACATTAGAAACAGTGTTTCTTGGGTTTCACCATTATGGATTTGATCTACCTGTTTCCTTTATCATTTTCTTATTTTAAGTTTTTCTGCACAACAGCAACATTTTCTCTCTCCCCTCAAGGCTTATCTTCTTATCCCCTGTATGATACTGTCACCTCCCTTGTAATGCTGCAAACTCAGAGGACGCAGAAGTGCTTGGTTAAAATGTTAACCCCAAAAATATCCACAAACCCTTTTTTGTGAAGTCATTTTAATAGTGAACTGCCTATGCAAAATATAATGAGCTACTAGAACTGAAGATTTTCCTCTAAATCAGACAATTTGGTTATTATTAAGACAAATTCATAATAAGTGCGATGTGTGTGTAGTCCTATTAAATCACACAGTAGGTGTTTGCCATTTCGGTGCCAGACACGTGGGATGACTCCCTGGCTTGTTAATTGGCCTCCCACAGGGGAGCTGTGGAGAAGGAATCAAGTTGCTTAGGATCCTTCAAGTGAATAAAAATCACTTAAAGGTCTCATTTATCTGGGTCCCAGTTAATAACTGATGACATCTAGTTGTTGCACAAAGCTCCACGTGGCTCCACAATTGACAAATCAGACATCACCCGGCTGGTAATTATGGAGGGTGAACCCACTGCTGCGCAGGCGCTCAGTGGACAGTAGGAGTTTGGGAGATTCTGGCAGGTCCTCTCCTTGAGAGGCATCCGTCGAAAGTAGGCTTCAGATCAGCTCTGTGCATTTGTGGCAAGTTGTGAGTAGAAGCATTTGTCTCTCCTTAGGATGTTCCCTGGAAACGTTCCACAGGGGAAGCCAACCCATAATGGAAGCTTCTTTATTAAAATATGTGCAGTGGAAATTATGCTAATTAAGCTGCAGTATAATTATAGACTAGAAAGAGTCTTCACACTCTGAATTAAATTGTTGTAGATAAATGTGCGTTAACTTAATAGTGTACAGCTAATTATGAAAGGTAGAGAGGGAGAGAGGTAATCAGTAACGCAATGTTATAGAGATGCCACTATCCCAGGCGAACTCTCCCATGAAAGCCCAGGTAACCCTGTAGTGAGAATTCTTCTAGCATTTGTCTCTGATTTTCAATTCTATAATTAAAATAACCGCTGGTGACTAATTAACCCATTTAACTCTATTTGTCTGTGGCATTTTGTACGGCAGAGAGTGAAATATGGTGACACTGCAGCTTTATGTGCTATCCCAACTATAGTTGTGGAGTTCATTCTTTATTCTTATTTATGTTTTTGTATGCATTTATGATAATTAGGAAAATGAGGAGAAGGATCCATCATCCCAAAGTGATTTTGCCATGCGCAACTAAAGCTATGCTCTGGGAAATAAATTCTTTTTACTTAGAATTTTAAAAAGCTCAAGTGGTAGCCATATGCCTTTTGTTCCAAAGCTATCAGTTCAGAGGGTCTGAGAGATATCATCATCGTACCATGGTTAAATGAAGAAAAAGTTAGTTATTTAATCCTTTCAGCGAAGGAGTTCTAAAGCCTACCTGTCGGTGGGTTTCCTGTGTTCCTTGACCAAAGTCACTTGAACCCACTAAATGGGGAGTACCTTTTTTTAAACAGAGAGAGTACATACAGTAATGCTCAGTGGTTTTTCAACTAATTTCAGAGAATTTAATGTTTGCTTGGTTTTAGCATAATGCTTGGCACACTGCAAGCATTCAATATATGTTGACAACTTTAAGCATTATTATTTTGTTAAATCTAGTTTTACTTTGTTATTAGAAAAATTAGTTGCAAAGAGGACATTGGATCTGATACCATTAAGCCCTCAAATTAATCACAGTTAAAATACATCTCTTTTAACATATTTCCAAAGTAAAGGCTTTGTGTATCATTTAAGCAGATGCTGATTCTAAGAAACTATATCATGGCACTTTTCCAAACGCATTAGTTTCCCAGAGCAGCCATTAAAGATGACCGCCAACTTGCGTGACTTAAAGCAACGGAAATTTATCATCTCGGAGTTCTGGAGGCTGGAAGTCCGAGATCAAGGTGGCAGCAGAGCCATGTTTTCTCCGAGGCTGCAGGGGAAAATCCTTTCTGCCTCTTCCAGCTTCTGGTGGTTGTGCTCCTTGGCATTCCTGGGCTTGTAGACGCATCAGCTCAGTCCTTCCCTCTGTGATTACACAGTATCTCCCCGCGTCTGTCTTTACATGGTCTTCTCTCTGGTCTCCGTGTACCAATTTCTCTCTTGTTATAAGGTTACCAGACACCCTAATTCAGTGTGAGCTCGTGAGTGTATCACACCTGCAAAGACCCATATTCAAATAAGTTCACACTCACAGGTGCTGGGATTAAGACTTCAACATATTTTATCAACATATCTTATCAACAAATATATTTGGGGGGGACACAATTCAACCATAATATCAAGTATCTATCCTTTACAATATTGATAATTCTCCTTTAAGTTTGTAATGTATATTAGATGAAAACAACTGATTGAAACAAATGTTTCAGTCAGTCAGTCATTTTGATGACTAGAACTGAGAATAAAGACCCACCAAAATGCCGTTTTTACAAGAACATCTCTGTTTAGTTGATTCAAAGGTAAACATGAGATTTCAGATGACATTCCACCGGAGGGAACACGATTTCAGAGGCATGGATGGAAAGACCCTGTCCAGGGCAGGGGAGACCTTATCCACTCTCCCTGAGCTGGCCACAGCATCTCTGGATTCCTGGGACGCTGTGTCCATCTGTTGGCAGTTCCTGAAAGAGGCACATGTACAGCTGGAGTGTGTTCAGAGGAGAGGGCGAAATACTCAAAATCAGGCCAGATTAGGTATTTGATGAGAGTAGATATGAAGCCCGTGGAGTGGGTGTGAGAACAGAGAGGCACAGAATAGTTATAAAGGGTTGAATTTGGAAAGGGTTCATATTGGAAAATACAAAGAGGTATTTTAAACGTGACTCGAGATGGCACCGTCGATAACAGTGATCACATGGCCACTTATTCTCCCAGTCTTAAAATTCTCTTAGTTTTCTTGTCCATTCTTTCTCTCTCTCTTCTCTTTCACCACCCACCCCTTCCTACACACACACAGTACCCTTACTCTCACACTTGTGGTCAGAGTTCCTGTTTTGATTTGTATCTTGGATTTTTTTTGTTATATTTTTCATTATCCTTTCATGAACATTTTGCTGTGTTATTACATATATTGTTTAAACATAATTTTGCTGACTTTAAATATTCTACTCTCTGAATATACGATTGTTTAACCATTCTTCATGATTGCTGTATTTTAAATACTAAAGAGACCATCATAGAAAAGAGATCTTAGATATCTTGAGAGACTTCAGAATTCCGGGATAGGGTCAAATGGGTTGAGACATAAATGTGGGGTCAGTGTAAAAAGAAAGTTCAGAGCAGAGTCCATCCTCAACTGGAAATGCACCAACTGGAAGGAGTGTTCACTTGTCATTCACACACACTTAAAATTAGCCCACAGCATAAATCCACGTAGCAGGTGAAGGTTGGGCTACGTGGACATCAAGGTTTCTTTCACCTCTGAGTGTTGTTTTTGTAAGAGCCGTCGGAAAGTCCTTCTGGAGTGTGGCAGGCCAGACAGCAATAAATTGTCTGACAGGAAAGTCTTTTTTCAAGGAACAGTTTTTTTAAAAACCTGTGTTAGTGAAAGGAGTTGGAGGGATCAAGAAAATGATTCCCAGCGAGTGTAAAATATGCCCACAAAACTCTTGACATCTTTCATACGTGTCTTAGGATTTAAATAACTAGCACATGGGTTCCATTTTAACACATCTTCATGTCTTGGTTAACTGAGACATTTGATGTAAGATTTTTCACTTAAACTAGTTATCTAACATTGCTGGTCTGTGTAGTCACTGAGTTGTTTTATGGTATATAATCCTACTAATTCAACCTCAAGTTGACTTTTAGGAAAGAAAATTGGGAGCCCATTCATGTGCAGATAGAGCTACAAAATCCGTTAGAATCCATGCTTTCCCTTTCTCTCCCATTTCCCAACACTAGTTGTAGGTTGGAAAGACCGAATGTCCCCACACATTCTCTACCCTGCTCAGGGTGGGTGCAGCTCAGTGGTTTGCCCATAGGGCATCTCACTTTTCAGAGCTGGAGAAACAAATGTCCCTTGGCTTGTTCAGCAGGATCCTGAGAGGCTGCTTTAATATCTGAGACAAAGGCCAAGTGAAAATGCTAAGTGACTCTGTCCTTGGGAGAGTTAACTGCCTTTTCAGCTGGTGGATTTTATAACTGGGTATTTGTCAGTCTCCATTGCAAACTGCCCCAGAGGACACTGGGTAACTTGCCAAATCCAAGCACAGTGTCAGCTTGCAACAAATAACAAATAAAGGATTCTGTCAGCAGGTCCTGGAGGAAGGAACTCCCAGAACATAAACTGGCTCATGCCCACCCCCTTGTTTTCCTTTGGGGCAACACCAAGAGACACAGCCTGGATCCGTAAAAGGCCAGAGTGGCCACACGCCTGAGGCCCTGTTTCTAATGCTTAATGGCTCATTTTGCCTCCATATTTAGACCTTGAATTTTAATTTTTAATTTTTTGTTAGAGGGAAGGAAACCACCCTAAATCCCTTCTGGGCCAAGGTGAAATGTAAATACATACATGCACATGTGTGCCTGTGGCATGTATCAAATGTCAATTCCCAGCCTGCATCAACCTGCATAGGGAGCCTGACCCATCCATCCCAGATACATAAGCCAATATCAAGTACAGTCCTTGGAGTCCTGCTCTTGGGCGAGCTGTAATTAGGGATACGTCAGAGTTAATTTAATCACCTTTATATGGATTAATTCTTTACCCACTAATGTATCCATTAGACTTCCCAGTAACACTAAATTTAATGTTACTTCCTAATGGTTTCCAGTAGCATTACTACCTTTATTTGTCACCTTTCTCTTTTTCTCAGATCATTGACTGTCCTCTTTTTACACATTAAAATTCCAAATCACATGACATTCCAAACTATTTTTATACTACAAAAAATTGTTTGGTATTCTCAGTAGAATTTTGACTTGAGACCCTGCAGTTTGTAAACCCCCTTTTTCGTGTGTAAGTTAGATACATTAGAAGAAATAACAGTTTTACAATATGTGTCATGATTTTATGTATTACAGTGATCATTTGTTAGTTAATAGCATGTCATGGGCCAAACCTTCCAAAGAGGTCTCACCACCAGGAAATATCATTTTGTACTCTTAACCTCTGCACGAGTGAGGGTGCTTCTGTTGAAAACACATTTATGTTCCTGCTCTGTTGCTTTCTTCTCATTCCCATCTCCATTTTCTACACCTCACTCCTAGCTGTGGCACTTGGAACAATATATATGAATACATCACTCAAGGAAGGGCCATCTCAGCTTGTAATGAAACAGCCTGATGTCACAAAGTGCCATAGAGAGACTCATGGATGAGTTGGAGAAATTAGGTAGCATTTCCAATGTCTCCATTTCAGGACAGTTTCCAGGTGGCTTAAAAGAGTGTGTGTTGTGTATTCTTTTATGAGAGGGTCAGTAGGTGTGCCCACAAGAGGAGGCAGAGGAGTGGCTCATAACTCCTCAGTGGTCAGGAGGAAGAAGACAGCAGGAGGAGGGGAGCACTTAGGCCACAACCTTTTGGGCATTTCTGTGGGAGAGGCAAGGCAGGACAGGGTGCAGCTTCGGACTGGCTCGTTTGAATAATTTCAGGGGCTCTAACGTGTAGGGGTGGCCCCTCGTTGCCTTCCGCTGGCCCTGGGATGATTAGTGCAGACAAACATTGCCTTAATATTAGCATTCTGGGGTGAAGGGGTGGAGAGAGGAGGTGCGGCCCTGGATTGGGTAGTTGGCACCTCAGAGTCATGCCCCAGGCTGGGCCCTTTGCTATGTCTCAGATTTGGCCAGCCCCTGGGACGGACGGTCTGTCCCCAGCCACAGATGTTTTCTAAGATGTCAAAGAATCATAATATACAGAAAATTAAAAATATATTCAGTACAGCGTGTTTGCCCCCTTTTAATATACTAGTGAGAAAACATCGGAGGTGAGGTCCTCAGGCTTGACGCAGATGAGCTAGATCCATTCGGTCTGTCTTTTGGGGTTCTTCACAATAGGCTGATGGATCACAATGGCTCTTACCAGGTCTTTTATTCCTGTCCAGTAGGAAAGAATTGAACAAAATCAGGCACTGCTTGTACACATGACGTTCTCCTTTAAATAGTTTCAAAATTCTTGTTGTGCGGGTGTTTTCATTAAGTAGTGTGAAGAGTATCCTTGGTGGCAACTGCCAACGTAAGAAACACCCAGACCTGCAGAGAATTTTTATCAGTGTTTATTGGAGCCAAACTGACGACATGCTCAGGAAGCAAAACCTTAAATGCTCTGGCAGAGGACAGTTTCGCGTTCTTTTTCTACATTTATAATTAAGGAGGGAACATAAGGATGGTTACATGAAGGTGGGAGAAAGCAAGGCAGAGGACATCTCTGTGATTGGATTACAGAATAGTTAACAAAATTATCTGCTCCCTTGAGGGTGGTTACGCCTCCCAGGGGTCTGCAAAAGAAGGTTACTCCTGGCATTCCAAAGGTGGGTGAACCTAGAGGCACAAGAACAGTGAACAGGGATGGCTTAAGGAGAAGATAAACCTTTTACAGGTTTATTTTAAATTAAAAGGTTTATTTAAAGATAAACCTTTTACACCTTTATTATACAGGCCTGGGGTGACTACCCACCATGACCTGCCCAGTTAGGAATTTATGATCAGATCACTCTGTGAGGGTACTTTCAGTTAAAGTTATTACAGTGCCTCCATTTCATTCACAAAACAAATAAACAAATGTAAAATGCCTTAAGAACAATGTAACAAAAGCTATTTCTACCTGCTGGAGTTAGCTATTCCCATATGATAAAACCACCTCAAAATTTAGTGGCTTATAAACAACAATGTGTCATAATTCTTGGTTCTCTACTACGTCGGGCTTAGCTGGGACATTCTCACGTGGGGATTATGGGAGACGAAAAATTTTCCTCTACCCTCTCGGTTGTCTCAGCTGGTCTAATAATTAAATCTACCTGAGGCCAACTAACAAGAGGAAATAATCAAATTTAATGATATATGTACATGCGGGAAGCTCATATATATGGGAGAATTATAGACTCCCATATACGTGACAGGTTCAGTGACAGAAAGGCAGCATGAGGTATATGTGACATCCTGAGCTAGGGAACTTGGTAAGAGGTCTGATGTTTCAGAGGGAGGAGAGTAATCTGTAGATCAGCAAGAAGAGCAGGTGTTCAGTAATTAGATGTTTGCTCTGCCGTACAGGTAGGTCATAAAAAATTATCGCTGGTGATAACTCATATTATGAGTGAGGCCTCTAATTTAAATTCTTTTAAGTAGTTAAGGGAGGGACAGAAGTTTCTCCTGAGCCCACAGGGTCTCCGTTGCCTTGCCGGAGGTAACCCATATGCCAGAGTAGCACATATTGGGACTCCTGTTCTGAACCCCTTCCGTATCTTCATGAGGAGGTGGTGAGAGGTCAGTGAGACTGCAGTCAGGTCTCACAGGGCTGGACATTGCAGAGGAGTAAAAATAATTTCCCCTCTCCCTTTCTGACTTTGTGGCTGAGACACACACCTCCGCTATAATAAAAGACAGGTTTAACAAGAGAAAAACAAGTTTATTAACAGATACTCATATACCTCATATATACATGGGAGACACCCAGAAAAGGATTGACTCCCAGAGATAGCCCAAGCCACCACTTAAATACCATCTTCAGCTAAAGATACAAAAGATGGCAGGGGTGGAGTGGGGGGGAGAGGTGGCCAATTATGGGAAGTTAGCAGGAAAAGCATGGTAAACCAGAGTAAGACTTGTTAGGCAGATTTAAGTCCATGCCTTCTCCATTGATGAGTTTCTAGTAATTTACAGTGTGGATGTAAGAAACATCTAAACCCATAGAGAATTTGTATGAGTTTATTGGAGCCAAACTGACGACAATTGCCAGGGAGCAAAATCTCAAATGTGAGGTTAATTTCCATAGAAACTTTTTTTTTGGCCATAAGAGTCATCCTTCTCTTCCCAGTACACAGCAGGGAGACACCTTTACAAATGGAAATTTCCTTTATAAATTTTTCTTACAAAAGGGTAAATTGTACTTTGTTTTCAGAGCTTCTCCGGTGTCTGTAGTTTCCCAAAAATAATCAGTTCAAAATAATCCTTATGCCAAAGAGGCATAGTATGGGGTGGCACCTGCAGCGACCAGGATGGCACAGTCCACACAGGCTATTGCTGATGCTGCCTGCCCACTGGGAGCTCAGTCGGGGCGGCCAGCTGGCCAGAGCACTCACGCCATGAGGGAGTGTCTAGGAGTAAAGATCCCAAAGACAGAGGTGGAAGCTACTGCAGGGCTTCTTGTGACCTGGCCTCAGAACCGCAATCTGGTAGTGCAGACACATCACTTAGCTCTGCCCAGATTTGCAGGGAGAGACTGTCCATGTCCTGTGTGAGGAAGGAGTGTGAGGACAGAGTATGAAAGCATTGGAGTTGGCAACTCCTTTGGAGCAAAGGAGTTGGCAGCTCCTTTGACTTCCAGCCACACTACATGTAGCCACCACTGGGGATCTAAGAGAGACGATTCTTATTTTCTCATGTGTTTTTTCTTTTAATCTGGTGTGTGTGTGTGTGTGTGTGTGTGTGTGTGTGTGTGTGTACGTACATATATACATTATACATACACACATAGTGAGAGAGAGAGATTTTAAGAAATTGTCTCACGCAACTCTGAAATCTGAAGGCCCCTAGGCTGGAAACTCAGGCAGGAGTTGATACTGCAGTTCTGAGATAGAATTTCTTTGGAAACCTGTTTTTACTTTTATGGACTATCAGCTGATCAGGTGAAGCCCACCCACATTGTTGAGGGTGATCATTACCTAAAGGTAGCTGATCATGTGTGTGAACCACAACTACAAAATACTTTCAAGGCAACACCTGGAAAGTTGTTTGATTAAACCACTGGGTACTATGGCCTCGCCAAGATGACACATAAAACTAACCATCACAATGTCTGGAGGTTACCGTCTTTTCTAGCCAGACCTCCCGCAGCTCAACCACGCCAAATAAATTCTAATAGGCCAGTTTTGGTCTCCCCCGACTCATTCCTCTGGCCATGCCTAACACTTCCTTAGGAGGAGGAGCTACTCATAGTTGAAGAATGGTAAGATATTAAAAAGACAATAAAAACTACCTCTGCAAATGAAAAAACAAATGTCTTTAAAGAGGATACACTGGTTTGTATAATGGAGACAGATGACGAGCAGGAGACTGACACATGACCCTCCCCATTGGTTGATCTTTTCTATGCAGAGGCAAATCAGAAGTAATAAAAAATAATTTTATGAAATCTAAAAATAGGAGTGCTATTAAACATGACCTGAAATTCTTGGGGTTTTTAAATTGCTTTTTGAATTTCGCAAACTTAAGAAGCATGCCTGCTTCTTCTCTTGATCATGGAGATTATCTTCCTTCTTTCTATTAGGTTGGTGCAAAAGTTTTTGCAGTTTTTGCAATTATTTTTAACCTTTTAAACCACAATTACTTTTGCACCAACCTAATGCGTTCGTATCTCATATGCAATGACCTTCTACTGCAAAGATGAAAAAAACGACTTAATGTTTTTGGTAATCTCTTCATTAAAATTAAAATTAATTTAAAAAAAATTTGTGCAGGAAGAGAGTAGACAAAAGTGAAACTTATCAAGTTTGGGTCGTTTTATTTTAATAAGACTGAAGTGATTACCATGTTCTCCTGCCCTGGAAAAGAAATTGCAGCATGGAGTCTTTCAGCTTTTGTCATATTTTTCTCTGTGACCTTGAGTGATTCGTCCACCCAGCTGGTGCCTGAGCGTACACTTGTTTTGCGAGGTTGACAGGTTAATGCTTTAAAGGCTTTGGGGGTGACCAGATGGAAGCCGCTATGTTTCAGGGAAGAGAAAGGTCAGGGTAGTAGGGTCCGAGCCGTCCCCTCCCAAGGCCTTCAGTTTCGCCAGTTTTCCAGCCCCACCTTCCTTGTTACTTCCTTCCCCACCTTGTTACAATGCAACATAGGCAGGATTCCCTGATAAGAAGTGTTTTGCACTGCTGTGATGTCTGGGGTTTATTAGAGGAAATCCATTAAGCCGAAGGTACGAGGCTGGCTTCCTGCCATCACAGTGCTATGAAAGCAGCCCTGAAAGCATCTGACTTTCCATGAAATCTGAGTTAGACTGAGACACCAGATCAACTGAAGAGCATTCTTCACCCCAGAATGTAACGATTGAAAAACTGCCACTCCAGCTCTATTCCTTGATGGTAGAAGGTCTGGCAGAGTAATAGGAGAATGGTGATGATGTAACAATACATGAGAAGAGGTACGTAGTACAGAGACCCCCAGACAGCTTTCCTTGCAAATATGCACACAGACTGCCAAGCTACCTGTAAGGGACCTGCAGTAAATAGCCATTCATTCACCCAACAGTTTCTTCAAGCACAAACGATGCATGACCTCCCTTAGAAGGCCTACCAGCCATGAGGCTGCCACTACAGAGGCTGATGAGCTGGAATAGCCATAACATACCTGCCACCTGGTCACAGGTGGTTGTCTGCGCCTCAGGCCGGACTGACAGCTATTCATTCACTCACTTAGGTGCCTGAACCAGAGGGAACAGGAGGAGACTCTGCACTCTCTCCCACTCTTTCCTTCTACCCACAATTCTAGACCAGACCCCACTGGAACCCAATAAAGGAAACCTACTCTACCTTTTAGCAACATTATCAGCAGGAGGAAGTGGAGGCCCAGGTGTGTCCTGTGACCTTTCTCTGGTGGCGTCAGAAATATTCCTTACACCAGTGGCTCTTATCTGGAGACATTTTTGGTTGTCATAACTGGAGGTTGATGCTGTTGGCGTCTAGTTGGTAGAGGCCAGGGCTGTTTTTAAGCACCTTACAATGGGAGAAGCCCCCTACCCAACCAAGAATTAGCCACACCAAAGCATCTGTAGGGCCAAAGCTGAGACACCGGGAGGTACTCGTGTGTCTTCTCCCTCCTAACTCCACCCTGGGGCCATGATTATACAATATTCACTCTGCTTCATTAACAGTAAATATTCAATGAATGAATGAGTGAATGAATGAATGGGGTCAGGGAGGTATGAGAAGCAAGGGAGCAAGTAAATATTAAGTAGCACTTATGTGATATGTGCATATATATGCTTTCTGTCATTGTTACTGTATTTATGTTTGGGGTGTGTTGACCTTGGGATAGTTTCATTTGTTCACGGAGTCCCTACTATATAATAGTATGTGTTAGAATGAGTTAAAAATAGCATGACCCCTGCTCACTGGAGTTTATTTCTCTAGTGAGAAAACAATCATTAACCAATTACACAGATAAGTGTAAAATTTCAGTGTTCGGCTTGCTTGCCATACGAGAAGCCAGGGAAATTTCAGAGTGCCAAGAACTACGGTAGATAGTATTTTCCCCAACAGGTATGACCTTCTGAGTCCCAAATCCTAAGATGACATTTTAAGTATCTGTGTTAACACACCAATATCACCTATGCATGTTACCAACTTCTTTGGCATCAGGAAAGGGCTTTTACAAGTGCTAAATGCTTGAGCAGAATAGCGTTTGCTGAGAGATGGGAAATGGACCAAGTTGGCAGTGGAGGACGTGACACTGCTGGGCCCTGTGGGGGAGGAGGCAGAGGCTAGCCCCTGGGGCCATTCTGGAGGAAAATCCTGTGAGGGACAGCACACATGGAGAGTTTCTAGAAGACCAGTAAGATGTCTGGTTTGTCTTTAGAAGCACTGCAGTGGCGGTGTTGTGCAGGATACACTGGGGGGTTTCCAGCCTGGAGTGAGGGCGCCTACAGGAAACATCACAGCTTCCAAAGCATGAGATGGAGAGGCCATGGCCGTGGTGCCAGCAAGAGGACTGTTATGGAAACTGAATTTACAGTTCTTGTGTGTGATGGCGTGCAGCATGTTCAGAGAGAAGAGCTTAAAAACCACTCTCTTGTCTACAATAATATCTTTTCCCAACAATTAATGAAGAAATAGTCCCTTATGGACATTTATGTTCTTCTGAGATAACAATGCCTGTGCTGGCTTTCATCAGCATCCTTCCAGATTGGGTAACCTTCATGTTCATGGCAACTTTATGGATTTTGCATTTCAGAGAAAAGGAGGCAAGACTGAATTTTTATTCGTGTTATAACGTTATGGTGATTTTTTTCCTAAGAGACTTTTTCCAAAAATACCCGATACCTCCCCAGTTGCCAAACAAACACGAAAAAGGCTAGGATCCAGAGATGTTTCTTTATCTCATGCTTGCCTGCCTCGAGTTCCGGTTGTGTTGTGTGTAAAACCAGAGCAAACAAAGTCTGCTTTCTGGGAATGGTGTTCTGAATTAGCTGGAGGCCCAGCTGTAGCGGAGAGCAGCCCAGACCTGACATCCTTGCTGCAATGGGGATGGCTCGTGTTTTCCATAGAATAAGGTTTCGTTTTATTCCCCCAGCCCACCCCATTCAAGCCTCTTGAACCACAAAGGAAGTAATAAATGACACAATAGGCAGGAAACTTAAAGTCTCAAACGCTGCAGAGACTTAGAACATAAATAGGTCAAAGCATCTTTAGAAAAACGCATACATGACACATACATAATAGGGTATGAAGGGAAGGTATTTAAAACTCATCCCTAAACTTTTAGCTCTGGCATCATCCAAAACACAAATTTTAAGTACCAACAACAGCCACTTGGCACTATGAGAAATGCAGAGACTCAGCCGAGTTGTCAGTGTTTTTCACCTGGAGCAGTGCCTTCTGCGGTTTACATCTGACTGTCAAATTGGGCTTCATACTTTAATTAATTGTAAGTATTTTCAAATCTGCAAAGGGGGATAATACCTGCTTTGTCTAACTCAGAGATTGGTTCAGAGATGTTACAAACTTCTACTTGAAGTTAAAAACACAAAACAAACGTTCTACCCCAAATTGTCTGCTTTCTCATTTTTACGTCAGTGCATCGAGAGAATCTAAGCGCTCTTCGTAACTGGAGGAAATGTGCATTTCCTGCGACCTCGAGGAAAGAAGCCTTCTTTGAGATCTTGTCTCTGAGCACAGCCTGCACTTCTGGTACTTATTCCAGTGGAAGTCAAACATTCCCTGAGCAGCCCTAGAAAACTTGAGTGTGCTCGATTCTGTCGTGACAAAGAGGAACAATGTTCACTGCACCACCTGTGATTCACTTCCTCCTCTGTGCCCAAATTCCAGCTTCCTGACCATCCCTGAGAACCACAGCTGTGGATGGGATGGGCTGTGCTTCATGCAGCCCGCACAGGGTACGAACCCAACAAAACACCAGGTGACTCCTGGGGCTTCCTTTCACCAACTCTGAGCAAGTTACTTAAACCATCTGAACCTCAGTCTCCTCATCTAGATGGTAATGACAGTTACAGACCCCACCTCAAAAAGTCGTTGGGATGCAATTGGATTTTCATAGGAATTAGGTACAGTCTGGCATCCAGCTTCCAATGGCGTATGGGGGATTTGGGTGTCTGTGCTGAATACAAGCAGCACTGTTTAGCCAATGCATTGTGGTTTAGTTTTTCCTGCTAAGCAAGTCTTGAGCCTGAGTATCTGATTGTTCTACATGCTCTGTGAGCTATCTAATACCCTTAAATAAATTTCTATTCTGTTTTTTAAAAAAAAAAAAAAGTCGTTGGGAAAAACACTGCAGTTTCTGATATCGCCAATGCAGTCAAATCTGGAAAGAGGTGCTTTTTACGTTCACCTGAGAGCAACGTTTTCCCATCACTGAACTCATTTGCTTTCTGTGGCTCTCATGCCCCTCGTGTGGTTTTTTGTTCTATAGTCTGAGTCCACAAAGCTTAACAAAGACCCTGGAGAAAGAGCAGAAAACGGGTCGAAGGAGGTCCCTCAATGTCAAATGCAAGAAGAAAAACTTTGACAGTAATTGGAGATGGAGAAGACCATGCCGAATATGTATTTTCCGTTATCTCACTGCCACTAAGGGGTATTTTTGTCCTGAGCATTGCGTGATTTCGTGATTTCATTATACCATCCATACTCTTGCTAAGGTTGAAAGAAAGAAAAGAGAGAGAGAGAGAGAGAAAAGGCAGTGTAAAAGTTGGTATCTTCCCCAAAGTCTGTCGTAAGCATCTTGTAAATATATAAGGAACCATTAAGGAATGTTGTATTTTAGGTCTTTAGAAGTCATAAATGGTACTTCCCAAATATTCACCAAAGGAAAAAGGGTTACATGACAAAGAGTAGTTTCCCAAATGACAAGTGTTTATATTTTTGAGCTTTTGTACTGTGTAATACAAAATTTAGGATAATTGAAATTCTAAATTTAAATCTTACAGGATAAACTTCCTGTTCCTATATGTGTGATCTGCCTTTCTGCCAGTAATTGTTCATTACACTCAATTCTTTATTTAGGTGTAGGTCACAGCTATTGGAAGGACCATTCATTTACTGCTATTCCCAATCTGTGTTCCAAGGTGCCTCAGGGTGAGACAGCAAACTCACAGGCGTTATTCAGGATAGTTTATGTTTTCAAGGGAACCACAGTGTCTGTCAGACACCAAGAGAAGCGTGAGCTTGAGTTAGTTCCGCTTCAAAATTCAATTGAGTCACATTCCTTTTGATGATGTCATAACTTTGCAAGAGGTTTCCATCATAAAAAAGCAAGTACCGTGTAAAAATCAGTATGAGAGCAACTAAAGACAGCATTGTCTGATTCCAAGGTTTGAGAAGTTGTGCAGTGCCCAAAAGGCACTAACTTGTTAGGACATGGATAATTCTTAAGTTGTTTGGACCTGACTATGCAATAAATGGAACTATCAGGCATTTCTTTGGGCCCAGAGGCCCTGTGAAAAACTGACAGACGCAAAGGGCCCTGTGAGCCATTGAAGACTGGGAACCTCTGAAGTTACAGAAAATCAAGTTCCACCCATGTACTGTATTCAGTCACGTCTCACAAAATAAAAATAAATTTGTTTGACAATTAGATGTTACATTAGTCTTCTTAAAGATCCACATGATTTGTGTCCTTGGGGCATCAGTTGGCTGCTGGGGAGATAGAACTTAAAACAGCATTTTTCTAGTGAATAAAAAAATTTAAAAAAATAAAAACTTAATGAGGAAACTGTAATTCTTAATTAGTGCGAAAGATAAAAGAAATAATGTATGCTTTTATTATTTGCATAAATAAAATTATATTTATCCACCACTTGCTCTTTTTCCTGTAATCAGACCTACTCCATCTGCCCTGTCTGCCCACATACCCCATTTTAAATTTTAAAGACCTATATATAGCAATAATAACAGAAAATATCTTTAAACTCATTGCAAACTTTTCAATTAATTTTCAAATTAATCGCAGCCATTCTCCGGAGAGTTAGGTGAAACAGAGGTAATAAAAGCCTAGTCTAAGGCTTTATCAATGAGTAGAAATTAAAGGTAATAGGATACTATTACTTTGAAATGAACACCTTCTTTTTCTTAATTACTGCACTTTAAAAAGAAGCTGGCTAATGTATTCAGTTGCACAGATATGGAATCTTCCAATATAATGGTATACAGCTGGCCTGTCCCTACCCACTTCAACCATGATCTGCAAGGAATACTAATAATATTCATTGTTGATCTGCAAGGAATACTAATAATATTCATTGTTGGTTATTTCATTCAGAATGAAAAGTGAATATCTCCTATACATTTTATATTTAGAAACATCCAGATACCAGAAATGGAGGTAAATTAAGTTTTGTGTCAAAAGTACTGTGAAACATAATGACAGAAAATATCTATGGAATTTTTTTGTTTTGTTTTGTTTTGCATTTAATGTCTAGTAATGAGAAATAATTGTGAATGGCCACTTGGGCACTATAGTTCTTTTTTTCTAATATTAAGAATGTACCCAAAGTATTCATAGAGTATTCATAGCTTCTTTAGAATTCCTTTAAGGGCAAAGTGAAAACATAGACCTAGACAGGTGTGGTTTTTGACATGGGCACTAGTAACTACAGACATAACTAAATGTCCATAGATTTTTTTTTTCCTTTTCTAGCAGCTAAACAACAAAACCAAAGGTTTTCTCCCATTCCTAATGCATTTCAGGTAACAACAAAAGGTGCTAACAGACATAACCATGAGGTCCTTCGTCAGTAGTTACAATCAAGAGTCAGACTTGCTGTCTGTATGATTTCAAAAGAACCAGTCAGTCATACAGAAAAAGAGTTTGAGTGTGGCTTCATGGAGAGAGCAGTGGTTTTTTTCCCTTCCCTTCCTTTTCCTTCCCTCCCCTTCCCTTCCCTCCGTTCCCTCCCCTTCTCTCCCCTGCCCTCCCATTCCCTCCCCTCCCTCCCCTTCCTTCCCCTTCCTATCCCTTTCCTTTTCCTTTCCTTGCCTCTCCTCTCCTTTTCACTTGTTGTTTTGGTAACATGTTGTCAAAGCTTAGGAACACCACTTTGATCTCCAGAATGACACTTCTGCACAGGCAGCCAGAGTCAGAAAGGACCATTTCTCTTCGACGCCTCCCCTCCCTTTCTGTGACCCCTGGGTCTCTTCACTGGCAGCTCCAGGCCTTGTGGCCAAGAGAGAAGAGTCGCCCCTGGCAGCCAGGAGCTGGCCAGGCATCCACACGTAGGTCTTGGTGATCTTCTTTTGAGCATAAACACTTTCATAGGCTATCACCATCACACTAGGCATCACACTCTGATAAGTATGGGCCAAGACCAAATCAAGGCCCCTCCATAATTATGTCTGAACACAGGAGAAAAACATGAGTGTTGTCTGAACCACAGAACTGGTGAAAACAGACATGGAAACAACCAAAATGTCCTTCGATAGATGAATGGATAAAGAAGTTGTGGTATATATACACAATGGAATACTATTCGGAGGTAAGAAAAGATGATATAGGAACATTTGTGACAACATGGATGGATCTGGAGAGTATAATGCTAAGTGAAATAAGTCAGACAGAAAAAGCAGAGAACCCTATGATTTCACTGATATGTGGTATATAAACCAAAAACAACAAAAGAACAAGACAAACAAATGAGAAACAAAAACTCATAGACACAGACAATAGTTTAGTGGTTACCAGAGGGTAAGGGGGTGGGGGGAGGGAAATGAGGGTAAAGGGGATTAAATATATGGTGATGGAAGGAGAACTGACTCTGGGGTGGTGAACACACAATGGGATTTATAGATGATGTAATACAGAATTGTACACCTGAAATCTATGTGATTTCACTAACAATTGTCACCCCAATAAATTAAAAAATAATAATAAGAAGAAGAATAAATAAACAAGTAGTATAACAACAACAACAAAAAAAAAACAGCCACCTCTCGTGGTTACTTGAAATGACTGCTATTTCTTCACCAATCACAGTTTGAAACTCTCTCTGTTCTTCCCTCCTTCCAGATAAAAGTCTTTAAGATACTCAGTCACAGAATTTTCCCCCCATCCTGGTAGCAACCAATCCAAAATGAAGCCCTACTCCCGTGAATCTGCCCTAGAACACCTAACAGTCCAGTCCCAATCTACGCTAATATCATCTTACTAATGTCATCTATACCCCAGGTCCCACTAAGTGGGTTCTTCCTTCTTGTTGGGAGCAGTGAGCCCAGCTTTCTTCAACCACAAATGGGATCCTGGTGATCTTGGCTGATTGCATTGGCATGGCTAGCAACTTATTATTTTAAGTTTGTTCTTTCTGAATATCACACTCTTTTACCACATGACCCTATTTCCATCAGGACATTAATTCACAAAACCGTAAGTGTTCTCTTCTTAAATAACATGCATTTCCTGTTAGATAATTCTGCTCCTCCATTAATGCCCGCTCAATCCAAGGCCAAGGTCCAGTGTTTGGAACTGGAGGCTGGGTGCATTACAGAGCTACATGGATGAGACGTCTTGGTTAAGTGTAACTTTGAAGAGGCTTCGAACCTTGACAATTAGCCACCAGGTTCCGTGCACTCATTTACTTGTGACCTTGGTCAAGTCACTAAACTGTCTGACCTGAGTTTCCCAGTCTACGTAATAACCATGGGAAATTCTGGGGAAGGTGACTGCCCGCTCTACAATATAAAGAATATCAAATAAAAATACATAAATTAAACATTCTGGAAATTATAAGCCATTGTTATGGGTATTCATGATGGCATAATTATTTATTAAAGTTATAATTATTTCTGCCATCTTTTATATTGATTTGAATCCAGCGTTATCCAGAAGGAAAGAGCTCAATTACACAGCTTCATATGCGGCTCTAGCATTTTTTTGAATAATGTGTCTTACTCAGTGTATGGCCACTGCCTATTGATATAGTCTGTCTTCTCCCCACTAAAGAATAAGCAGTTTGAAGTCAGAAATCAGTATTCCTATCCCCGGGACCTAGAACTTTCCTGATTCAAAGAAAGGCTTCTCAAATACTCCTGGAAGGAAGCAATGCATGGGCGCTGTTTTCACACAATTTATTGCTTCCTTTTTATGACTCTTCAAACACCTTTCCCCCTTGGTACCTTTCTACACCAAATTTTGTTAGATTTTATTAAGACTTTCTTTAAAGGAAGTATCTCTATTCATCGTTATCTGAAACCAATTGAGTTGTGATTCTTTGGAGAACTGAGGTGACAAAGATGAACTCCTGTATCTGAAACGTGCTACAAAACGTTTGTAGGGCTAAAATATCAGCCATGGATGTTGTTAAGTAATTTCTGTCACCAAGACTGGACTCTGGCTAGCAACCTACCCTCACAGCTTACGTTGTAAAGACACCCTGACAGTTACTGTGGGACATGTTCTCACATCCAGAAACACAGAGTCTGGCGTGGGTCTTCAGGGACAGTGTTCTTGCATGTAGAATGCATCAACCTATATAATTGTGGTTTTTCCTGGAAGTTTAGTTGTTTTCAGAAACAGAGTCATTAAAAGCACTATTTTTAGTTTTTAACAGAAAATTGTCAAATTTATAAGAAAATGTGCTCCATTCTATTATTTATACACAGTATGTTTCTAGTCCATTATTTAACATTATAATATTACTTTCCCTTTATGTGTGTGTGTGTGTGTGTGTGTATTCACACACGCATACACACACACACACACACAAAAAAAAACCTTTTGAGGGTGTTCAGGGCTTTTTCTCAAATTTTTAATCTACTCTTGAGGCAAAATCCTGATCTTATTCTGATATCAACGACGTAAAAACTTGCTTAAACATACTTGAACCACGCACTCCTATCTTGGCTATTCGCCACCAAACCCTTTCCCTCTTATTGCCACTCAATGTTTGCAGATCCAGGTGATAAGCATTATGGCTGTTAATTGTTAGGTGGATATGTAGTCACACAATATAAACATTTTCCATGAAGTCATTATGGCTGATAAGTTAAAGTTGATGGGTGATAACTTGTCATTTTCTTCCCTTGGGCTATTATTAGTAAACAGAACCTGTTACAATTTCCAGGGCAGCTAAATTCTTATGTGCATGAAATTAATGTTTCATTGTGGACTATGTTGTTATTGAAAAAGTCTACTTGCATTAATAAACAAACAATATTTTAAACTTAATAATACCAAATAGATTATTAAGTAGAATTGATAAGTCTTTGTAATCTAATGGCCTTTTAGAACGTTTAGGCCTTCAAAAGAAGCAGAAATTCACTGATATTTAAAGTACATGCAATTAAAAATGATAAATAATAGCATAAATTTTGGCAACCCACTTAACATTATTTTTCTCCTCAGCTCCTAATAAATTGAAGTCAGAGAAGTCCATTGTTTGGCTGAGATTAATATAAGGCACCCAGTACCCGTAATAGTCCAGAAATAACCAATTTCTCGTTACTTGACTGTTTTCTCTTCAGTTCAGCAGCCAGTAGAAATTTTGCCAGCTGAAATTGTTCCTTCTTACTCGGAAATAATAGACGCCAGTCCCCAAAGAGGGTGCTGGTCTGACCAACCCACGCCCCTGATGCCAGGATGGGCCTGAGAGATGAGGCAGTAGGAGTCACCAGTTACTGTGGAGCTGGGGGTGGAGAAGTAGAGGGGTCGGTCAGAGGGATTCACTGAGCATCTGTCTCCCGCAGAAGCACCAGGTCAGGAAGGCCTTGCGGGCTCTGCTTCAGAACTCATCCAGGCTCCGTCTGCTTCTCAGTGCCCTCTGCTGGGCCACCACCGTTCTCACCAGAATCCCTGCAGGAGCCTCCGAACCAGTCCCCTGCCTCCATCCTGCCTGCTAGCGTCTGTTCTCAACACTGCAGCCAGAGGGAGCTTTTTGGTAAACTCAGTTGTATTGAGGTATAATTTATATACAATAAACGCACCTTTTGAGACCTGCAGTTGTTTACTTTTGACAGATGTATACATCCATGTAGCCACCATCGATGTATTTTTTTAAACTGAATCAGATCACAGCATTTCGATGATTCCCGTATCTCTCAGTGCAGAAGCTAAAAGCCTGCCGTGGCTGGCAACTCCTGTGTAACCTGGGCCCCTGTGGCCTCTCTCAACATGGTGCTCGGGACTCACTCCCCTTCACCCACCGGCTTTCTCATCTCTTGTCTGAGATGCCAAGCACATGCCTGCCTCGGGGCCTTGACACTGTTCTCCCTTTCTGGGACTTTCCTCTACTTAGCACCACTTTAGTTCTCTCCTCCAGGGTCACTTTCTCAGGGAGGTCCTCCTCAGCCACTGCATTTGCAATAGAAACCTCCCCACCCCCCCACCCTCTGCACGTGCACACACACTCTCTGGTATTGCCTGTGTCTACCTGCTTTATGTTTTTCCATCACTCTTGTATTCGTTTCCTGTTCCTGCTGTAACAAAGTACCACAAACTAAGTGGCTTAAACAACACTAGTGTTATTCTCTAAGAGTTCAGGAGACCAGAACACCAAAATCCAGGAATCAGGAGTTGATTCCTTCTGGAGGTTCTGAAGGAAAGACCATCCATGCCAATCTTCTTGCTTCTGCTGGTAGCCAGCAGTTCTTGGCACCCCTTGACTTGCGGCCCTATCACCCCAATGTTTACCTGCATCTGCATGTGGCCTTATTGTTTCTGTGTCTCGATGTCATTTTCTCTCTTCTGAGGACACACTCATTGGGTTTCACCCCACCTTCATCCACTAAGATCTCGTCTTGATCCTAAATGACATCTGCAGTGACCTTATTTCAAATAAGGTTACATTCTGTGGTTCTCTGTGGACATGAATTTTTGGAGGACACAATTCAACCCAACATCCACTTACCACTATCTGACAAATAATATGTTTGGCTCTTTTAATAATGAATTGACAGTTACCATTATAAACTAATTTGCCGAGGACAGGACCGCTGCTGTGTTCATTGCTGTGCCTGCAGTGGCCGGAAGCTCAGTGGTCACTCAGTGGACGTCGGCCTTCATGAAATAATCTGAAGGTCAGAGAACCTGCAATGCAAACAGATAAACAGATAAAGAGATGAGCAAAAAGTCAATAAATAATCGAGGAGTCTATCTGATTACCAGAAGTCACCAAGAGGACTTCCAGAGACAGGAGTTGGAGGTGGTGCCTCTTGGAATATCTTAAGCAGTTCTTTCCACCTCCTTGCTCCAGTGGGGTGGTCTGTTCCATATCCTGGGGTCAGATGGGCCGCTGCATTTGTTTCCTTATAATAAATTAACACAAAGTTGATGATTTGAAACAACACACATTTATTTCCTTATAGTTCTGAGGCCAGATGTGTGAAATCAGGCTCGCTGGACCACAATCACAGAGTCAATAGAACCATGCTGACTGCAGAGGTCCTACGGGGAAAGTCCTTCTTATCTTCTCCGACTTCTAGAGCTGCATCCATTGGCTCATGGCCCCTTTCTCCACCTTCAAAGATGGCAGCATAGCATCTCACATTCAGTGTTATGTTGCCTTCTTATTCTGTGCAAAGTGCATTTTGCCATATGAAGTCGCACTCACAGGTCTCAGAGATTAGGACCTGGCTACCCTCTGAGGGTGGTTATTCAATTTACCATCATATCCTAAGCAGAAACCTGCCATGAATATTGGGACAGGTGTAGAGAGCCCCAGGTTCTCCCTTCCTGGCCTCCTAGTACACAAAGCAGTAGCCATTCTGTCTTAACTAAAAGGAATGGCCACTTCTCTGCTGTATTAATTTCTCTCTTTTTTTTAAATTTATTGGGGTGACATTTGTTAGTAAAACTACATAGATTTCAGGTGTACAATTCTGTATTACATCATCTATAAATCCCATGGTGTATTCACCACCCAGAGTCAGTTCTCCTTCCATCACCATATATTTGATCCCCCTTACCCTCATCTCCCACCCCCCACTCCCCCTTGCCCTCTGGTAACCATTAAACTATTGTCTGTGTCTATGAGTTTTTGTTTCTCATTTGTTTGTCTTGTTCTTTTATTGTTTTTGGTTTATATACCACATATCAGTGAAATCATATGGTTCTCTGGTTTTTCTGTCTGACTTATTTCGCTTAGCATTATACTCTCCAGATCCATCCATGTTGTCACAAATATTCCTATGTCATCTTTTCTTACCTCCGAATAGTATTCCATTGTGTATATATACCACAACTTCTTTATCCATTCATCTGTCGAAGGACATTTTGGTTGTTTCAATGTCTTGGCCACCGTAAACAAAGCTGCAATGAACATTGGAGCACATGTGTCTTTGTGTATACATGTTTTCAAATTTTTGGGGTAGATACCCAGGAGAGGGATTGCTGGGTCATATGGTAATTCTATTTGTAATTTTTGAGGAACCTCCACACTGCCTTCCATAGCGGCTGCACCAGTCTGCATTCCCACCAACAGTGTATGAGGGTTCCTTTTTCTCCACAGCCTCTCCAACACTTGTTGCTATTTGTCTTGTTGATGATAGCCATTCTGACTGGGGTGAGGTGATATCTCATTGTGGTTTTGATTTGCATTTCTCTGATGATTAGCGATGTTGAGCATTTTTTCATATGTCTATTTGCCATTTGTATATCCTCTTTGGAGAAATGTCTCTTCAGGTCCTCTGTCCATTTTTCAATTGGGTTGTTTGTTTTTTTGTTGTTGAGTTTCATGAGTTCCTTGTATATTTTGGATATTAGCCCCTTATGAGAGGCACTGTTTGCAAAAATCTTCTCCCATTCAGTTGGTTGCGTCTTTATTTTGTCGATGGTTTCTTTTGCTGTGCAGAAGCTTTTAAGTTTCATATAGTCCCATTTGTTTCTTTTAGCTTTTACTTCCATTGCCTTTGGAGTCAAATTCATAAAATGCTCTTTGAACCCAAGGTCCATAAGTTTAGTACCTATGTTTTCTGCTATGTAGTTTATTGTGTCAGGTCGTATGCTTAAGTCTTTGATCCATTTTGAATTAATTTTGGTACATGGTGACAGATAGCAGTCCAGTTTCATTCTTTTGCACGTGGCTATCCAATTCTCCCAGCACCATTTATTGAAGAGGCTGTCTTTCCTCCATTGTATGTTTTTAGCTTCTTTGTCAAAAATTGTCTGTCCATATTTATGTGGTTTTATTTCTGGGTTCTAATTTCTCTTCTGTTGGCAGGGCTGCTTGTAAGGAAAGACACAGATTGGAAACAAATTAAGCAAGTCTGCTGACCTTATGCTCATAATACTTGAATTTTCCTTTTGTGTACTTGATTTTTCTTTTCTGTTCTATCTTGTCATCATAGGTGATTTGTGTGAGTTTTGTAAAGAGAGAAAATATAATTTACATAGAACCCAGAATTCAGATGAGAAAAGGCCCGTGGATAGTCGGAAGCAGCTGCTGTATTCCGTGGATAATGGAGCTGCTCTGGGTAGTCCCTGAGCAGCTCCACCCCGAGCACTGAGCCTGGCTCCAGGGAACAAACACTGTGGCTGCTCTGTCAGGAGACAGGCCCACAGGTCCTGGGCAAGGGAATTAATGCTCACGATACAGTTCTGAGAATTCCATCTCCTCAAAATGTTAAGCTTGGCGAAAGCCATTTCTTTCTAAACACCAAAACAATTGAGCGTGCTTTCTAGACAGTCACAGTTCTAGTGTGACTGTTTATATGCTAATAGCAAAGAATGCTTTCCAATGTGGTTAACCATATCAGGCAGCTTTTTGTTTTGGTTACAAACTCTCTAGGAATGAAGATTAAGACACTAACACATCCACGTGTTTATCACTGAATAAGTTCTTGTTGATCAACGAGAATTAAAATATCTCAATTTTGTCGTTTAAAAAAGAATCCCCTCTCTTTCTTAAGGCCACCACCTCTGTACCCACCCCCCACCCCCAGCCTTATCAACAAAACTAAATCAGAGACAAAACAGGCCACCGTGTGGCTCTGGGTATTCAAATTAAAGTCAAAATGATCTTTAAAACTTTTTGTTATAATTGAAAAGTTTAGAAATAATTGGTTTAGAATAATTGTAAAAATACCCGTACAGCCCTGCCCCGATGGAAATTACCGACGCAGCCTTCAGAATGACACTGTCCCTCTGACATAGAGCTTTGCCGAAAACCAAATTTTGAATTCCTGGAGGCTCTGGTTGTCCCGGGGCTCTTTACAGTGCAGACATAAATGTGATCAAATGTTGTGACAGTACAGCAACTCTTTTGTGCCAGTGCCAGCATCACATAGGAAGGGATTTTAAACCGCTTGCTAGTTAGTGCTATGCCGAGCACCGTGTAGTTTTAACAGCTCAGATAGTCCGCGGAAGAGTGAGGATTTAGTCACAATATTGTTGGTCTTCCTGACATGTTTTCATGGAGAAAAGGTTACATTTGCATACTCTCCAGTTCCATTAACATTTTAAAAGTGAAGCCCAGTAACCAATGAGAGTTATGAATTTGGCGTCTGTGGGAGATCATAGATGGTTCTCATTTCTTCTTCTCCTCCTCTTCTTCATCTAGTGACATATAATACCAGACATTTCTTGAGCATACCCACTATGTGCCAGACATTGCTCTAAGGGGTTCATATATATTATTTCTAATCATCCCAATATTACTCCGAGGTAGGACTTATTATCTCAGTACGACAGATGGCCTCAATGAATGTATATTCGGAGAACACCTCGCATGCCAGCCCGTGGAGATTCTACAGCAGACGAGACACAGATGGGAGGAGCCCAGCGCTCCAAGAGAGTTCATGGTGGGGCAGGATCTGAACCGATTCTGGCTGCACGTAGAGAACGTTGCCCAGCATAGGTACCACTGGGCCTTTGAAGGGGGATGGGGAACAAGAAAGCTTGTCATAAGGTCACATTTTAATGCACAGTTTTTACTGCAAACTAAAGCAGTGTCTCTCCTTCGAGTAAGTATAATGTCTAATTGAATACAAATAAGTAGAAGGTTATTTTTTAAAATGGCATTATACAACGTGTGTGTGTGTGTACCCCTTAGAGCAGCCTTAGAATAATAATTACTAGTATAAATCTAGCTCTTAACAGTTTACCAAGGACTTCCATGTGCATTATGGTGTCATTTAAAAAGGAATCCCATGAAAAATATGTGTCATTCTCTGTATTTGATCCATGGAAAGCAAGACCAGCAAACACTAAGGGACTATCCTGTATTTATTGGCTAGAAGGGAGAAAGTCAGATGTTCAAGCTCTGAATTCTTTCCTGTGTGACACTGGCACATATCATTTCACACCACCTTAAAACAACACTGCTCTTTTCTGTATCGTCCACATTTTACAGATGAGAATCCTGGAGCTCCAAGAAGCTTACCACATGCCCAATGTCATACTCTGATGCCAAATCTGTGCCCCTCCCACTACAGTAATTAAGGAGCGAAAGACATAACACACTTACTCAACAAACGTGATCCAATACAGTGCATATTTAAACCCAGGTTTCTGCACCCCAGCTCTGATGACATTTTGGGGACAAGGCATTCTGTGTTGTGGGGGACTGTCCTGTGCATTGTAAGATGTTGATCACGGCCTCCCTGCCCTCTACCCACTGGATGCCAATAGCATCTTCCAGTTGTGACAACCAAAAATGCCTTCGGGCATTGTCAAGTGGCCCCAGGAGCACTGTTTGAAACATATTCATTTTTTAAACATTGTCCCCCCAAATCACTGTCTAGAGATTGTTTCAAGACCATGAGTACAGCACACAGCAGAGTTATGTGGTTCAATTTATCTGTTCGAAAGCAGACAGTTTAATTTCAGCCCCACCATTTAAATGCACGAACATCTCGAGTCTGGTTTCCTTCTTTCACATAAAACTAAACTCCACGAGGCTAGTTAAGGATTAACGAGTAAAAAGCGTGTGATCAGGGAATCTTAACAACTGGCTTTGAGGACGCACTCTCACTCTTACTTAAGTTTATTTTTTCTGTCTGTTTTGTAAGCCTAAACAAATCTAAATTTGCACAACCCTGACCACAGACCAGACCAAGACTTTTTGTATTTGAATGAAAAGGCCTGCATTATCTTACCCCAGACTTGTTCCCAGCCCCATCCCCTGTCCTGTCCCCCTTTCCCAGGCAGCGCTCCTCCTTGCAGCTCCCTGTTTCACAGATTACCACCCCAAGCTGATTTCCATACCTTTCCTAAATAGTTAACCCCTCCGTATAGCCCCATACCTTCATGCTTCCTGTTCCCTCCCTTGTACGAGCTCTGACAATTAAGTTTGCAAAGTCATCCTAGAAAAAGTGCTACATACCTCATTGCTGAATATCACTATGGTCACCTTCGAAGTACTCCCTTTGGGAGGCTATGCACTGATGCCAGCACCTAGTCCACCCTTCAAAGCCATTTTGGAACTCTTTTTCTGGAATGGCCATCAGAGTTGTCATCATATGACTGTTGATGTCCTGAATGTCATCAAAATGTCTTCCTTTCAATGTTTCCTTTATCTTCGGCTAAAGAAAGAAGTCATTGGGGGCCATATCAGGTGAGTAGGGAGGATGTTCCAATACAGTTATTTGTTTCCTGGCTAAAAACTCCCTCACAGACATTGCCATGTGAGCTGGTACATTGTCGTGATGCAAGAGTCGTAAATTATTAGCAAAAAGTTCAGTCGTCTGACTTTTTCAAGCAGCCTTTAAAGCACTTCCAAATAGGAAACTTGGTTAACTGCTTGTCCAGTTGGTACAAAGTCATGATGAATAATCCTTCTGATACCCAAAAAAGGTTAGCAACCTTTTTTTAAAAGTTGCAACAAGTTCATAAACTTAATTGTCAGAGCTCATATTTGTCTCTTCCAGAACGTTTTTGTCTTACAAGCCACTGTGTCCGTAAGGATGAGGACCTTACGTGAAGAAACCATACCATAGACGGAATTCCGTCCTGAAGGACACGGACATTTTATTGCATCCAGGCCCCCAGCTCCTTCTATGGAATCCATCTGTATGAGCAGCAAAAACCCCAAACAGAATCTCACCTAAGTGAAGTAAAACGGTTCTAGAGAAAGAGACTTGGGTATTTTCATTCCCCCAGACTTTCTGCCAGGTGCTCCTTTAGCGTCTATCCGTGGATATTCCCTCGGAGGGCAGCTGCTGCCGTGGCCGAGTCCTGGAGGACAGCAGTTAGAATAAGCCGGAAGTAAAGCACCCAGACACACAATCCCCCCAACCCCATCCTGGAGAGCTGGTTTAGGCTAGGAGACAGTTGAGTCATGTTAACCACTGAGTCACTTTTGTCTTCTGGCTTTCTGAGCTCTCTCACCCTCTTTCACTGGGTCCCAGAGTAATTCCCCTCCCCCAGCCCCAGCAATCCAATGAGGATTGGGACATGGGTGCTCCAGGTATCATTCTTTCCTGGTGTGGGCAATGTCCTTGCCCCCATGGAGCTTGGGGTGGGGGAGACAATAAATAGTAACAATAAAAACAATAGAAGAGACTTTCAGATCATCACAAGTATTGTGTATAAAATAGGATAGTAAAGTAGAAATGACTGGAGGGCTGGGGCTTCTTTGGCCAGAGGCTTCAGGAGACCCCTTGGAGATGTTGGAACTGAGACCTAGCAAAGACAAGACAGTACCATGCAAAGACCTGAGGGGTGAGGCTCCAGTGTCTTTGCATATCCAGTGTCTTTGCATATTATTTCCCATTTTAATTTCTGTAGATTTTCCATTTAATTTGTATGCAGAATGTAATTTTAGGGGGCTACTATTAAAAGAAGAGGGACAGTGCTATCTTGATGTTGCAGAGGTGATTTAAAATCACACAGCAAAAGGAAATTAAATTAAAAAGAAAAACTGGCTTCCTGTGTTTTAATCCATAATTATTTTCTAGATCACATAGCCAAGAAAAAGTCAATAGTTTGTTTATTATCAGCAATCACTTAATTATGTTTTATAGTAAATGTGTTACTATATTATATATGTCCTTTTGAAAATTTGTGTAATTTTAGGTAAATTTGTTAAACAATGAATATTCAACTGAATTCTTTAGCTCTCCAATAAAAATTGAGCCAATTCAAAAGGAATCCTACTTCATATTGTAGCTCCAAGGGAAGCACCAACGTGCTCCAAGGTTTGCTTGACAACCTCTACCAGTTGTGATAAAGGAATGATAAAGAGAACAGGTTAGAATCTACGAGGAAACTTTTAACCTTTGTCTGTTCCTTTCTCTCGCCTGTTTTTCATGACTCTTCTTCTCAGATGACAGCCCTGACCTGGTGTCAATAGGATATATGCTTTTGAGTTCTTTCTCCAGGAGTAGAGTGGTTGTTGCAAAGCCATCTCGTTTCTCTTCCTCCTCATCCTTCACATAAATAGTATGCTCTTATGGCTCGTAGGGTCAAGTTTTTATCTGTGGTCTCAGAGGTTGTTGCTTTTTTATTTCTCTGTTAAAAATTGGCTTCCCACTACAGGAATAGAATCCATGCAGTTTGTCCTTTCAGCTCAATTGTAATTGGTTGAACTGATTGACTTCATAAAGAATATTTATATGCATCATGGTACACTCAACCTTATGTTTTAGAATGGATTTAAATATCTTAGAGCATGTTTCTTAAAATTAAATAAACAACCAGCTTGTTGGAGTAGCTTAGATGGAAAAAGGAAGACACAGGAAAAGAATGTAGAAGGCATTACATTTATTAACATTTAAAGATAATCTTAACTCTTTAAATACTCTTTTATAGAGTCTTCTCGTTGCTATAATTTATCCCCAGAGAATCATCTAAGGATTCTGTGTATTATTAAAGAAGAGATTATAATGATAAAAATAATAAAGATGATGACATCAACTGCTATTATGACATTTTGGATTGGACCCATCCAGTTATATTTTCTCTTATATGATAATTTAGCTAAATACTGTACCTGAGTCAGACTGTTGAAACAATATATGAGAAAATCAATGTGACCTTATAAATTATCCTTTTAAGGCCAAATGAAAAATGCATATATTAATAAAATCAGATGTTATTTTCAATTATTGTTTCATAATCTTCATAGACAGATAACTTCAGTTAATGCATTTAAGATTATATATGTATACATGCATACTCGTATATGTATATGAGGTCTGACAATTAAGTTCGCGATCACATCCTAGAAAAAGTGCTACGCACCTCATTACTGAATATCACTTAGGTCACCTTCACAGTACTCCATTTGGGAAGCTATGCTCCAGTGCCAGCACCTAGTCCACCATTCAAAGCAATTTTGGAACTTTTTCTGGAATGGCCATCAGCGCTGTCATCACATTACGCTCGATGTCCTGAATGTCATCAAAATGTGTTCCTTTCAATATTTCCTTTGTCTTCAGGTAAGGAAAGAAGTCATTAGGGGCCAGATCAGGTGAGTAGGGAGAGTGTTCCAATACAGGTATTTATTTGCTGGCTCAAAAGTCCCTCACAGACAGTGCCGTGTGAGCTGGTGCATTGTCGTGATGCAAGAGCCATGAAAAGTTCAGGTCGTCTAACCTTTTCACGCAGCCTTTTCAGCACTTCCAAATAGTAAACTTGGTTGACTCTTTGTCCAGTTGGTACAAATTCATAATGAATAATCCATCTGATACCAAAAAAGGTTAGCAACAGCGTTGCAACAAGTCGAGAACTTAATTGTCAGACCTTCATATGCACACATGGTATATACTTACAAACCATTTACTCAAGGGAATCTTTGCAAATCCTTTGCTAAATGAATACATGTAAGAAAACCAGAACAATCGTTTGTGAAATATTCCCATGTAAACTGTCGAGTGCATTTCCTAAATGAGTTAAGGGTACGCTGACTGTGTGGCAGGATTGCCCTCTCATGTTCTCCCACCTTCCTTTTGTTCAGAGAATTTGGGTGGAGAGACCCGGAACTTCCTGAAGTGATTCAGATGCTGCAACATCAGTTCCCCTCGGTCCAGTCCAATGCTGCCGCCTACTTACAGCACCTCTGCTTTGGAGACAATAAAATTAAAGCTGAGGTAAGCGCTGCTCCGATTCTCAAAGGACCAGTATCCGATGGTTCATCACTAAGGTTTCTAGAGTAATGTTGCAAGGGGAAAGACGTGAGAAAACTAAAGTTTCAAAACTGAGATCCATGTTTAAGACTGAAACAGCACTTTCCATCTAATTGGCGTGCTTATCATACATTCTTTTTCTTTAATAATTGAGTACTGTGGAATAGAGGACCAAGGATACGTGCTAGTGTTCACAAAGGCGAGATTGTCAGCTGCTGCCCTTTGAGTGTGGTTTGCCTTTTTCTCTTCCCAATTCCATCTCTGAAGTTGTCTCTGCCTCGAAATCCTGAGGAAATACAGAGTATCTTATGTTGTCTCCTCAGTTTACAATGAGATTACTACAGTCGATCTATGGTGTCATCTATCCTTCATTGATCGGATGGGAACTCTAGGCAATAAACCAACTTTGTGTTATAACCAAGAATTTTGAGCCATTCACCGAAGTACCAGTGGGTATCATATGGATATAGGAGAATGCGCTCCATTAGAAAGACCATTGTCTGTGACCCTCTTGTAAACGAATGATAACATGCTTTGTGTTTTGGGAATACTTTAAGGTGCTTGCATTGTGTGAGTGGTATTTCTGGACAACCACGGTGGTCAGTATAGCTAACTCCGATTTTTTTTAAAAAAGAGGTAATCATTGCATATAAGCAGCTGAGTAACCATGCTTTAAAAAAAAAAAAAAAAGATTTTATAAGCTATAAAGAGTCATCTCCATAGCATGTAAGCAGTTTTGAGGATAAGTCTAAATTAGTTTAAGAGTGGAGAGATTTGAAGATATAATTGCAATTTATTATAGATTTTGCTTGCTTGCATTGAGATGTATATAGCTTAGCAGATTTTCATCATTTTTTTCTATGTCTTCCACTGGGACTCGAAGGACTTGATCCATGCTCATTCTTACCAGAAATGGTATTATTTGTGTGTGTGTGTATGTCTGTGTGTGTGTGTAATAAATATAGAGCAGTGGTTCTCAACCAGGTGTAATTTTGCCCCCAAGGGACATTTGACACGTCTGGAGATTTTTTTTAATTGTCACAGTTGGAGAGGGTTGTGCTGGGTAGTGGTCAGGGATGCTGGAAGACGTCCTATCCTGCGCGGGGCAGCCCCACCACAAAGAATGACCCAGCCCCAATTGTCAGCAGTACCAACGTTGAGATATAGAAAAATACTGTCCATCGAAGATAAATTTAAAATGAACTAAAAACATATTAAAGTGGCTCCTGTCCCAAATGGAAATTATCTTAATTACACAGTTTTTAATAGGAAAACATAATGTCTGTTCAAAATGAAGGACGGATTTCTGCTTCGGGGATTATATACCATCATTTGAAGAGTACAACTTTGAGGGTTTTGCCAAAAGTCACAAAAGCATTTCATGGCGTTATTGGCATAAAGTTGGTTCGGGAGTGTGGTGTTACCCCTACAAAGGTGGGGTGCACTCCAACCCCAAATTTGGTTCTGACATGAAGACGACACTGCTCCCACACATACCAAGAGGGCCTGAAAGGGAGGGGTGAGCTAGGTGGCTCCCAAGCTGGACCAAACATGGCTGGAGACAGCAGGAAAAGAGACTGTCTCCGGATTTCATGGTGGTTATGGGGTGGGACCTGAGTGAGGTCCCACATGCAGATGGGGGCTTATGGGGTTTGAATCCCTGCTGATGTTACAGGAGGAAACACCCAAGCTTGCTTATCAGCTTGCTGAGATGTGGGCAGACGGGAAGAGGGAGGGTGACGCTTAAGAGCTGTCAGAAGCCAAACTTCAAAAGATGGAGTCAGACTCTTTATTACAGGGACTCATGCCGTGAGGCGGTGCAGACATCATGGCCTGAGGAAGTTTAGAGTCACTGGTCGACTGGCTCTGCTCCGTGATCCGTGCCCTTGCCTGAAAGCCTCCCCGGAGCAGTGAGTCCTGACAACTGGCTATAGACGTGTGTGTGGCCACATCAGAAGCACGCCCTGCCCTGGGGTAGACAAGAGGTGGTACAGTGAAATGGTGACAGGCACACACAGCAGTGTCAGACAGAGGCAGCTTCCCATCACTTCCCTGCTCACTAGCTGTGTCTCCTTGAGCAAGCTGACTGTCCTCGCAAGCCTCTTTTCTTTTGAAAGAGAGATGCTGATACCTCCATGGTGGAGTCTTTGCAGGGAGTAAGTGATTTAAGGTATGCAGACTGCTTGGTAGTGACATATTCTTTCACTCATATTCTTTTTTGGCCAGGAACACAGTTAAGACACTTAAGTTACTATTTTACCTGATGTGTGTCTGGGTACGTCTGTGTGTCGTGTGTTTACTTTTTTATTTGGCTGTGGGTGCTCTCAAGGCTTCCTATATTACCTGGCGCTGCTTAGAAATTCTTCCAACAGTTTGGCACTTAGAGCACCAGCTCAGATTATGGGTGTCAGTCCTCAGCCTCACTCCTACAGGCTCCAAACACTGCCAGGACCTCAAGGTAATGTCCCCTTGGTGTCTGGGAGGCTGGGATGAGAAGGAAGGAAAGGGTGATATAGGGTAGGGTACAGCCTGGCACCAAGTTAGCAAAATGAAGTCGAAGTTAGTAAAAGCCAAAGGAATAGAGAAAGTGCAAAACACCTAAATAAAATACAACGTAAGCCATCTGGAGTTTCCCTTTCTCTCTCCTCAGTCACATAGGGAGCACACACGTGTGCACATACACACAATACATACCCACACATACACACAGACATGTGACCTCTGATAGGGATTTTGCTTAGACCTATTTTGTTCTCTCATCCTAACTCAGGAGCCAAATCATTAGTAATGAGTTCTCTCTTTGTGACAGATGGCTGCCTGTCGTGTTTTCATATCCAGGTATTGATTTTTGTAATTACCTGTTGGCCACATACTAATCTTGCAGGCACTAGCCTTTCCAAATTTACTCAGTCTCCTAGTCTTTCTATTGCATTTTATTCAATTGATTTTTACATTTCATTATTGGTATTGACTTTGCTCACACAATGGATAGGCCATTGAGCAAAAGGCAGTATTAAATGCCCTATATGTGGAGGGTCATTAATCATGACTTTCTTATTCCTTATTATAGCTCTTTGTACAGTTTTCATATAATGAAACCAAGAAATTCAGTTCAAAATGATACCTGCCAGATCTTACAGGAACAAAGCTGAGAATTCACTTCCATAAATCAGTAGATGAAAGCCCTGTCTGTAACTCCTATTTCCGGGCTAGTGAATTTGGAAGTCAGGCAGTCTTTTGGTTCCCCTCCCACCAGGGATGTGGAACTCAGGGAAGAGGACCCAATGTAGTCAGCTCGACAACCACAAGTGACTACGGCAGAATGCCGTCCACTGGGTGCCCTGACGCAGGGTAGGCCATTCAGTTAACACTTTGAAGACCAGCAAGTGTCCAAAAAATGGGATAGGAGGGTACCATACAGATAAGAGTTAAGAGCAGACTGAGTAAGATCAAAAGAAAAGCAGTTGAGGAAAAATTCAAATGTGTGGTTGAAGGAGGAAACGTAAGGAAGCCTGGTCATTGTCGCAAGCCCAACAAGTTTGTGCAGCTCATTTTTATGAGCTAATGAACATCTGATATGTAGGTAGCTCCTCCTACTTTTAAAGGCAGAGCTGTGATTGGCATGGATGGATGTCAGTAATATTGGAACTACATCTGCCATCTTTGCTGTCTCCTGAATTGTGGCACTGTCACAATAAACTGAGCTTTCGATAATTTAGAGCTATTAGACATGAAAACCTGTTCATGTGTATGTACCACAGGCATTTTTTAGGAGGTGCGTAATGTTGATAACTTTTTAGTATTTTTCATATCCTTTCTTTACTCTTTCTGGGAACTCTTCCTCAGTTAAGAATATTAAGAACAATCCCATGGATTTGGTGGTAATCCTAACTGCCTATCATGGGTTGCAGTGATTTTATTTTATATATGCTCCCCCCTCCTGCATTTCCCCCCATTTCTTCAGATGCCCACATTAGAGTAGGCTTGCAGCTGGATACCCCATAGTCACACCTGAACAGTCATACCCAAACTGGAGCCTGTATATGCATGTGTACCCAACCTGGTGACATTCAAGATAATATGTCACCTACATTTTAAAAAGTATTTGCCTATTTTCAAATGACAAGAGTGGATTCCTTTTAAAAATTGAAAATCTTTTAATATTTTAATTTATTTCATTATAAATTAATAAATTACATTTAATGAAAGTTTTAAAATAATGTAATGAAAATTATAAATTTAAAATTTTTTAATAATATTAAAATGTTTTTTTAAAACATAAGACTATTCACTTAAATAACATGCCTTTTTTAAAAACTCAAACTTTATTATACCATGTTTCTCCAAAAATAAGACCGAGCAGACCATCAGTTCTAATGCATCTTTTGGAGCAAAACTTAATATAAGACCCGGTATTATATTAGACCCGGAATTATGTTGCATATTACATTATATTATACCTGGTCTTATAGTAAAATTAAGACTGGGTCTTATATTAATTTTTGCTCCAAAAGACACATTAGGGCTGATGGTCCGGCTAGGTCTTATTTTCGGGGTAACACGGCATTCTATTACCTACAGGAAGGACTGACTTGTATTTACTTCTCTATGATGGAAATGGCTGGTGACCACCAAAGACGAAGATTTAACTTAAGTTTTGGCCTGATTTCCTATTTTTATATGAAAAAATAGCTTCAGCTCTCAAATATACAACCAAAGTGTTCAAAGTGTTTGAAGATCTTATGCAGTATACTTAATGCAGTTTGAAGATAAGAACAATTTCTCTAGGAAACCAACACTAATTTTATTTTCCTAACTCCTAACAAACCTCTTCTCAACTGCCTTCCCATCCCAAATCCAATAAAGCCTTTTTTGTTTTTAAAGAAATGGCATCTTCAGTCCTAGTGGACTAGTGGGAAAACAAGTTTATCGACAACCTGTTTTGTGCTAGTAGGAGAATCAAATATTCATAACGTATAGATCCCTACCTCTAAGGAAGCCACAGCCTCCTGGACACAGTATGGAAACAGGGCAGTATGACACCATTTGTTAAGAACCATGGAAGGACAGAGCCCCAGCCTGGGAGAGCACTTACAGAAGCTTAAAACCCAGCCTGTGGAGTCAGCAGAAGCTTCCTGCTTCCTACTGTGATGACAACACGGAATTTTAAATTAGAAGTTGCCAGAAAAATATAGCCAGAGCCATACTCACTTAGAATTAACGGAAGCAAGATCAGATGTAAGGATATCAGTTTTAGAGTTTCGCTGTGTGAGTGTGTGTGTGTGGGGGGGCTGCACGTGTGCCCTCGCATGCATATCCATATAGTTTCAATATATTTGTACCATTTACACTATTTATTTTTTTCTAAATTGGCATTATCTTTCTTTGGTGGTGTTAACTAGAACATAGAAATTGACTTCTGTGTATAAAAAATGCATACCTTCCCCTTCCCCCACAAATTGGATTCAAACTGATTTAGAGCATTTTGTATGTTAAAAAAAAAAAAAATCAGACTTGTTCTGTCTGCTACACATAAAGTGCTTTGTAATTTCTATTCTATTCTTTGTTATTTCCACCTCATATAGTTTAAGAGAAGGTGCTATCTATCCATCTTTCCAGCTGATTATCTTTAAACCATTTCTTTTCTTTCCTTCACCGTAAATTGTTCAACAGTCTTTGAAAAAGAGCCTATATTAGTTGCTAGAATCAGTAGATAGTAAACCGTGGGGCTTACAGCACGGGCTCTGCAACTAGACTGCCTGCTTTTGAACCCTGGCTGGTTCTACTACTTTCTAGCTCTGTGATCTTGGGCAAGTTTCTTTACCTCTCTGAGCCTCGGTTTCCTAGACTACAAAATAGCAGGAGAATCCACATCACCGCAGAGACAACAGACATAGACTACCAGCCAGAGTGACTGGTTAAGAAATGTGGGTTATTGTCAGGATCTGTCACAAATATAAATTAAAGATATCTCTTCCTAACAGGTAAACGTAAAACCAGTCTCATAGTGTTAGGGATAGAATGTTGGTACACATTCTGCTTTACTTACTCATCACTCGCATTTCGAAATCTATTATCATTATAGTACACACTGGAAGTGTGTTGTGTGTGACTCTCTGCTGAGCTGCTGTTGAAATAAGCACATTCAATCACTTCTTCTAGGACGCTAGAATCAAAGAGCCATCCCATGCGTGCAACATAAAAACACACATAAACATGCCCAAATGCTTAATATGCTAATATTGTGGAAAAGTGGAATTAAGGAGTATATTCATTGCACAGATATCCATTGAGCAGGCATAACATCCCAGGCTCTGTTCTTGGTGCTGAACAGCAGTGAACCAACTAGACCAGTTGTTTCCAGAAGAGGCAACACTAAACGAATGAATGACACACATCTGTCATGTGTCAGGTGGTGATACTGGCCATGCTGGAAACACAGCACAGTGATGGGGACGGAGAGTGATGAGTGTGTCGGGGTTGGGGACCAACTGCTCTTTCACATAAGGTTGGTCAGGAAAGTCATCTCTGAGAAACCGTGTCTGAGCAGAGCCCAAAGGCAGTGAGAGAGAGAACCTTGGAGTGAGCTCTCTGAGGAGGTCTGTTCCCACGTGTAGAGCAGACTAGCCTGAAGCCAGGCTGCGCTTGTCTGTGCACCGGGAGTGTTAGTTTTCTAGGGCTGCAGTAACTAAGTATCGGACTGGGAGGCTTGGAACAACAGAAATTTACTCTTCCTCAAGTCTGGGGCTGGAAGTCCAAGACCGAGGTGTCAGCAGGGTCAGGCTGCCCCTGAGGCTCTGGTAGGTTGCACCTTGCCTCTTCCTAGCTTCTGGTGTGGCCCTCAATCCTTGGCTTATAGGTGTGTCACTCCAGTGTCTGACGTCACATGGCCTGCTCCTGCCCATGTGTCCCTGTCTGTGTCTCTCCTCTTCTTATAAGGACTTCAGTCATTCTAGATCACGGCCCACCCTAGTGACCTGATCTTAATTTAAGTACATCTGAGAAGACCCTGTTTCCAAGTAAGTTCACCTTCACAGGTACCTTGGGGTTGGATTTCAATATATCTCCTGGGAGAGCGTAATTCAGCTCATAACAAGGAGTAACCAAGAGTGTGACTGGGACCTGGCAAGTGAGGGGAAAGGTGTCGAAGGTGAGATCAGAGAGGTAAGTGTCCGGGGCTGGGTCGTGGAGGCTTTTCAGGCCAAAGGCCTTATCTTCAGAGAAGAGAAGTCTGGGGCCTGCTTGAGGCAGGGTGGTTTGGAAAGTAGCACATTGCAAGAAAGAATACTTAGAGAGATTTTGGAATCCATTAAACGGTCAGAAGGGAGAGTCACTGGTGGTATGGAAGGAAATGAGGAGACACCAAGAAGGAGAAAGTGAATGGATAAGTGAAGTGGGTACGATTGCCCAAGAAAATGGGAAAGGGTGTCCTCCTTGGAAGAAGCCAAAAAAGGCAGGCAGGAAGGTGACCTCGGGTAGCCTCTTGTGGTGATCTCAAAGTGATTGAGGACATGTGATAAAAACAAAGTGGCCAATGGCTCTGAGAGGAACGTGGGTGGTTTCCGAGATTACCTGGAAGCATTTGGAATGATTCTGATGTAAGGAAGACTTGGAAATGAGAGAATCTCAGTAAGTGGGAGAGGGTTTGACTGAGAACCTTCCAGAACAACACTGTGGAAAAGGGGCCAGGAGCCAGGAGGCAGATGAGGGAGTCTAACGAGGCTCCTCTGAGGTTGGCGACTGGGAAAGGAGTAGTGCCTGTGCCCAAAGGAAGCAGCTGGGGGACAAGTGACAGGGCTGCATAAAGAAAAGGAAGGAAGGTGGTGACTTTAGCTAACAGAGCTGTAAGATCTGTTTCCAAAATATGTTATCTCGTCATGTTTAAATTCCATCAGGATGGAAAGAGGAGTAATAAGGGGCCAGCAGTACTGGTGGGAGTCGGGAGACTGAGTCTGGGTGTGGGTCTAGGGAGGAGTTGGCTCTATGAGGAAGTTAAGGCTTCTGGGGACAGCCACCGTCATGAACACAGGGCAGGTGTGATAGGTGGTCCATCAATGCCAGAAGCTAAAACTAAATGAATGAAGAAAGTGGCTCTATCATTTTGTTTTCTTTTTTTACTTTTGCGAAGGCTTGGTCCTTCATACATGAAAGGTGATGGAAGAGGTGGGATTGAGGGTTATTGGACCAGTGCTTCCAGTGGCCTGGGTCATGAGTCATCCTCCTTGGAGGAGATAAGAAGTAGGCAATATTGCTAACAGGCTGGGAAAGAATTACGACTAAAGAGGGCAAGATGATTCCACCACAGTGTATTTCAACTTGGTGTCTCTGTTCCTGTGCTGTGGAGGATAATCAGAATCACGGTCTTTTGGAATATGGAGAAAGAAGCAAAGATAAAGGCATCCAGAGACACCAAATGATGGCCTTTGTACTTAAAGGTAGATAGGACTGATGAAACGGCAGCGATGCCTAGTGCTTGGTGACACTCTGTCACCCCTTTCCTTCACATTTTGCTCATACATCTGTCTTCCCTTTCTGTCTCCATCTCCTGCCCCCTTTACCTCTTCTCTCTCCTTCTTAAACCTGGTCCTATCATAGTATCCATTAGTCTTCCAGAGACTAGTCCTGGTTCGGGGCTAAAGAGATGGAGGGCTCCTGTGGAAAGGCCTCTCCTCACTAGTGTTGGGAGGATCAGATCAGCGTGACAGGTGTGGTGCACCATGTAAGCACCTTCTCCTGTCCCCGGGGTCACTGAATAGAGACTTCAGCAGGTATAGTTCCCCCATGAGGAAATAAACTGATCATTACTAAGATCCAGTTTAAAGAGGGCCCAGTTCTCGATAGAAGACTCAAGTGTCCCTGGAGGCCATAGAGACCTAACTGGCTTGATGGCCTTTTGCATTGACAAGTTGAACAAGAGAACCAGGAGAGAGAAGGAAATCATGCTGAGCAAACTGGTCATTAGCATAGGAACCCCCCAGAGTTTGTAGGTGACAGCCAAAAAGGAAGACTGGCATCTCCTTCCCAGACTGGCTGACAGCTCAGCTTCTGAGCTGGTGACATGTCCTGTGCTCCCAGAGTACAAGGCAGAGATATCATGGAGTTACAGTCAGACCTAATGATCAAATGCTGTATTCCCTCAAGTTTGAGGTCCCTTCTGGGCCATGGCAGGAAAGAAGAGACTGGTGGTGCAGGGGACTTAGACATGTTCCTGCAGGACTGCAGGGCTACAGGTTGAAGCAAGGTGAGGGCATCAGGAGCTGCAGAGTGAGGCTGCCCGCTGGGGGCAGCAGAGAGCCATAGCCACCTGGCGGCACCACTTCTACAGCCATGGGCCACAAGGCTGGGAAAACTGTCAAGGAGGGAACAAATTTTCTTCTTCCCTTCTAGATTCTTCTGGCTGGCTTAAGAATTAAATTGACATGAGACTGAATACCAGATGAAAATCAAGGTTAATTTGGGGGGCATGGAAGTCTCCTGGATGGGGCATGTAAAAGAAATGACCAAAGCAGGCAGCTTTTATATATTTTAGATAAAGAAACAATACATTTGTGAAGAACTCACAAGACAAAGAGACTTGGGCTTGGGTGCTAATTAGTGAAGAAACTAAGCTGTGCTTGTTTACACAGCCTTCTCAGTCCTGAATCCCCTGTCTCTGGGGAGACACGGAGAGGGTCAGAGTGTCCTAGTACCAGCTGTAGCTCAAGTAACTTTAATTCAAAATCATTCAAAATAAGAATATTTTGGGGTGGCACAATCTTGCTCCCCTACAAAACCAACAGACAGAGACAGCATTGGGGCCTTACTCTGTGTGAGGAAACATCTCTTCTTCTGCCTCCCACCCCCACAACAAAGGGGAAAGAACAAGGAGGAAGAAGGAGGGTGGGAAGAGCATGCCAGCGGGCTGGAACTCAGCTCCAGGAGGGTAAGGTGTTGGCAGATGCGCGAAGAGGGTGAGAACCGAGGTTGTAGATGAAGAGTCTTCATTCTTTGTAACTAGAATGAGACCATTTTAATAACCAAAAGTGGATGAAAAGTAAGCAATTAGACTGATATTGTGTTGAAATGTAGCCAGCCTGATTAAGGCTACCAGCTACAGAAAGGCTCTTTGCACAGCAGTGATGAGTCAGAGAGTAGCCCCCAAAACCAGGGTCATGACTTGGGAACAGTGATGTGGCAGGCATTTTTCTAAACTCTTTGACGTTTCCTTGCTAGGTTTGCTAAAATTCATGTTGGGTTAGTTTAACTTTATGTCTTCTTCGGGCCATGCTCTCCTTCCGTTTTAATGGGTTATCTTCTTATCTGCCCAACCTAGAAATGGTTTGTATCCTTTCCAAAAATTAACAAAATATATAAGTGACCTATCTAAATGTCAATCCCATCGCACTTGTCTCACAGATAGAGAGCCAGGTCTAACCTAGTGAAGTCCCTCCATGCTCTGTTTTCTTGGCACATTTCTGAATGAGATCGCCTGGGTCATATTTCTGAAAAGAGCGATACCCAAGGAACTAATCCCTCTTTCAGGGGCATAGTCTAAGTTCATATCCAAACTAAGCTTCTTTAGCTAGCATTTCCGGTTACCTCCTGTTCTCTCTTCTTCAGGAGAGATGGCAGAGAACCCTGGACTCTGGCCTCCCACTAACACTTGGCTTCTTATTGCTGCTGACTCACCACCATTAGACCGAGTGAGAAATCTCCAAACCGTTCAGCTAAAAAAGAGGCATCTTGTTTATCTGTCATCCTTTTGGTTTTTCCCTTCCAAACAGCCTTCATGTTTTCCTGGCACAAAGACTAAAGAGAACATTCTGTCAAAATACTGATAGAAACAACCAGGAAACCTTCATTTCATGTTCCATTCATACATAAATTATAATGCACACTTCTCCTTATGATGTCTTTGCGGTTCTGTACTTTCCCATATGTCTGCAGGCTCATTCATTAATCCACTCTGAGTAAATAATCTTGCACTCACCCATTTTGAGCCTCTGACCATTTTTCCAACTTCTCCAGTGTTACTGCCCCATTTTATTCTAAATCCAAAGTTTTGGACCTCCTCAGCCCCATGGCACTCGAAAATATTAGCGACCTTGCTCTCTGTACTTGCGTGCGCCATCTTGGAAATGTTTAACACTGCGGGATCCAGGCACCATGGAGGACTAGCGCCTCTGTGACTTGCACTAGAGCATCAATTGTCTTATTTAACTGTATGCAGCTTCCTAGCTCAGCCACATTTCTGTCATTCAAAATCAGATACTTATTGGAAGAAATGTGTATCTGTATTCCAAACCTATCCCGTAGATGTTTTGACACATCTCTTCCCGATTAGGTGCACTTCATCATTACAAATGTTTTTTTCAATGTTTCATGAAACACGGTAGGTGATCATTATAGGATGGCTATTCTTGTTTGGTAGCTCCAGTGCACTTTTTAACCAAACCTCTAATATAAATGAAAGAAATAAAAAATCTATTTTGTCAGAGCCCTTCAAAATTCAAATTGCTCTTCTGCATTTATAATCCTTCCTAATTAATTTGCCTCTTGAATAAAAAGTAAAACATTGAGTAGGCATTAATTCTTTTATTTGTATTTAATTTTATGTGTGGAGTGATTTCTGTATTTTCTTTGTATCTATAGATAATACAGTTTCCGAAGATTATTTGAAAGAAAGAATCTTATGATTTAAAATGTATTTTCCCTGGAAACAGTGGTATATAAAGAGGCCAGGCTCCCTAGGACAGCTCAAAAAAGCTTCATTAAACCAAAACATCCCTGAACTATAGCAGTGGTGAAACTATAGCAGTGGGTGAATAATATTATGATATCCAATCTCTTTGTATTCATGAGGAACAGCAAAGAGTGTTCCAATGAGAATGCTGGGAGCTCATCCCCAACATTCTCCTGCTTAGAAGGCACTGTTCCCCCTAACTTCCCTGTGGGCTTTGGGGTGGGAGGAAAGACCATCCTCACCACAAACCCCAGGTAATGAAATGGTATCTGCTGTCTGGGGCAGAGGCTAAAGGAGACATGAAAGGGAGCAAGGAGACAATGACAGTGTCATTTTCGGGAGTGGTGAGTAAGTTTTGAGGCTCTACTGTGTGGACTGAATGAAGGTGGCATGGAGATAAAGGTCAGAAACAATTGTAGGAGGTTGGAAAATAAAAAGATGTGAGGAATGGAAGCTCCTATCTGCATTACCCTTAAACCCCAAGGAAACTCTGCAGACCTCTCCAACTCCCTGATACTTCATTTAATTCTGCTTTAACTACTATCCTTTCTATTGCCACCACCTATAACCTTTAAGCCAGAGTCTCTCTTTCCTGGTCCACTAAGGAAAAAGAGGGCTATCTTCCCGGCTGTCCCCTATTTTTTTATATAAATGCAAATATACTCAATTTTCATGTTTTATGTAGATTTTTACAGCCTTCACAGGTCATGAAGGAGCACACCAGGAACAAAATACTTACCTCATAAATATCACCCCTCTGTTTTTCTCTTACATGTTGAAGACACAAATAATGTCACCTATAAATGGTAAAATTGTGGCTTATCCATTTGAACAGAAAGCTTCCCTCATATTGTCTTGTAGAATTCTCCTTTCAGGATGGAACTCTTTGGGGACTCCTGGTGAGAAGCAGGGTGGAGCTGGGAAAGGGGTGTGAGAACTGGGCCCTTATTCCCAGGCTAGACTAATCCTACCCTATTCTAAAAAACACTGCAATTAGATCACAGGAGAAAGAACTCTCTATCCACAGAGACTCTGAAATGTCATCAAAATTCTTTTAGTAAAAGATGTGTCTGAATTCGTGTTTCACTGGCTATTTCCTCTTTCTGCTGTTAAAGATACTCCAGAGTCACCCTTCTCCTCACCACATACCCCGTTATTTCCAGTGATCACCTGGAAGGCATCTCTGTTCGGAAACATGCTTGTCATATCTGGTGTGGGAGGCACCATTTCCTTCCTGTCTCGCTGCTGATGGCTGCCCAGAGAGGGTGTCTGATACCCACAGGAGGCAATGGCGGTGACCACAAGCGGGCCAACCTTGGCTGGTACCATTATTCCAATTGCTTCCTCCTAGCTTGGCATGCCAAGCGCATCTGACACTTTCCATCACTGTATTTCACCAAACTCTGCCACCCTTACCAGGCATCCTTGCCCCTCTACTGAGTACCTCTATCTCCTTGCGTCAGACATCTCTCTTGCCACACATGGGATAGATCTTTCAAAACTTTAAAAATGTGAAAAGTGGTCAAAATGCCTCTGTACCACTCCTGATTTAGTGTTTCTCTTTTTCATATGGATTGGAAAAAAAACAATAGCATAAAGCAGCTATCACCTATTTTACTTATATAGCCTCCACATTTTGTATGGTCCATATAGGACTCCAAGGAAGACTAATGGACTCAAGAGTTCAAAAACATGCTCTACCCAGAATTATCCCTCTTCCTAACCCTTAAGGCTTGGCTACTAGATCTAAATGCCAAACCTCTAATTTCTGAACTCTCACCCCCAAAGTTCCATTGGCATGTTCCAAATAGGTCTAAGGAACCGGCTATGTCTCATCTCGGGTAGGTTGTGATTGTTCTAAGCTCCCAGCCTCTCGGTCTCATGGGAACACACAGCACTGTTAATGTCAACCATGCAGATAAGTGTCCAACGTGGAACTGATACGCAGACCCCAGACTCTGTGTGTTAAGATGGTTTGGAGCAAACAGATGGAAACTGAAAGGGATGGAGGTGATTCTGTAATGCCATCTGGGTGGCCAGACGGTTGGTAGTATGAGATCGTACAATTTTGCCTCAGTAAGGGAAAGGAACTATCTCAGTGTAATATGTCCATTATCCCCTTGATTCTGGATGATTTACACCAATATGTTGTGTAGAAACTATAATCCAAACAGAAAGGTTGCTTTCATTGACTCTTACCAAATAAGCAGAGCTGTCTGAAGCTTTTAACAAGGAAACAAAATCTGATTTATAAAAAATATGAAAACAGCTTGGCCTATGAATTTCTATGTTGCAGACAGGTGGGGCAGAGATGTGATTGGTGAACTTGCCTCTTGGTACTTCAAAAAGTAATCTGTCTTCCTTTAGTCTGATCTGTCATTACTAGGTATGTCCAGAGGACTATGGACACAGAACTCAAGAGGTTTGAGGGCAAAGAACTGGGCAGTTTTTCTAATGAATGTAGGCAAGGGTTATGGTAAAAATTATTACCAGGTAGTTTCCAGTGAAGAATAGTGACATCGGGGTTTCTGTAGAATAAAAATTAATCGCAGATAGTTAACTATGCAGCCTAATGCTTTGCCTCTAGTCCAAATCTATGTCCCTCTGGCCTGGGTAAAAACCTTGGTGTGTACGGCTTCCCCCAAAGAGTAGAATTATCTATCCCACTTCCAACCCCATCATTGCCTATGAAGGGTGGCAATATCAAGAGCAGAAGCCAACTTAGATTGATCTGTGACCATACCCCAAATCAAATTGTACCAAATTTCTTTCGGATTCAAACAGTGGATGGTATGATGATTTGGGGAGCCCTCTCTCAGACAACCCCCATATTTCTTAATTTTGTAATTACTTGAAGATGTCCACAAGGAAGTTAGGGCACTCTTGCCTAACTTACCATAAAAGGGGCTTGTGGATTCTTTGGTGCAAACAGGCGTGAGAAAATGAGGAATCACAGGCCGTGGAAAGGCTGGATGAAGATGGAGCAGGGCCACCGGGGACAGATCAGATTAGGGAGGTGTTTATATGGTCGTTAAAGAAAGAAATGGAAAACGGTTGGTCAGAGGACACTGAATATAGGTTATATTAGTTTCTTCTTGCTGCTGTAACAAATTACTACAAACTTAATGGCTCAATACAACATAAGTTCATTATCTTACACTTCTGGCGGTCAGAAATCTGAAAGCAGTTTCACTGGGCTAAAGTCACGGTGTCAGCAAGGCTGTGCTCCAGGAGAGAATCTGTTTCCTGACCTTTTCTAGCTTCTAGAATACTCCCATGTTCCTTGGCTCTTGACTTCTTCCTCCATCGTCCAAGTTCATCACCCCAGCTTCTGCTTCCATCACCAGATCTCCTTCTCTGACTCTAACCCTCCTGCCTCCCTCTTATAAGAACCCTTGGGATCACATTGCGCCCAGCCAGATAATCCAGAACCATCTTGCGTCTCAAGTTCCTAATCTAATCGCAGCTCTGAAGGCCCTTTTGCTGTGTAAGGTAGCATATTCACAGGAGTCAGGGATTTGGATGGAGACTTCATTGGGGGAGGGGAACTATTCAGCCTACCACATAAATCCTTGTCCACTGGTAAGAAACATTTTAATATCTTGGAATTTTAAAAAATCAAAATTGATGTTTTCCCCTCCCCTACAGGGTTCTAGAAAATGTCACGTATTTATGCATAACTTCACTGAGTAGAAAAAAACCTCACAGGGTGCTCAGAAAGAAATGAGGCGCAGTGACCTTGGAAAAAGATTTTGATTCAACTCATGTCATGGCGGAAGGAGCAGAGAGAGGTAGGAGGAATCATAGTGTGACAGGGTGAAGAAGAGCAGCCAGATAACCCCACTGCATGTGGGGATGGCTGGGTTACTCTTAGAACTCTCCCAGCAGAGAGCTGAGGCCACATGCTGAGGCTTGTTTGACTGGCAAGAGGCTGGGAAACCATACTTCTGGGCTTGCTCAGTGTAATTTTACCTGGCCATTTTATTATTAGGTTGGTACAAAAGTAATTGCGGTTTTTGCAATTATTTTTAACCTTTTAAGTGGTAAGTACTTTTGCACCAACGTAATAATAGACAATTAGAGGTTGTTTGGAGAGAGAATGGAAAGGTAGCTGTCCAAAAACAGAAGGTAATTTTTCATACCCACTGGCCCAGACATAGCACATGGGCAGACTACAGTGAGTGTATGCTCCCATAACACATGAGGGGAACATGTGGAAATGGTGGCCTAAGCCAGTTGTGATTGTGTGAACTGAGAGCTCCTTGGCCAGACAAGACCCAACAGTGTCAAAAAAACTGCAAGATAAATTACCTGGGAAGGCACTGGTAATGTCTATGTGAACAAAGGAGGCAGTAGAGCCTGGTCACCTGGCTCACAACACCTCCTTATTCAAAAGACTAGTTTGACCACAGTTATCAGCTTTTCTAGGTTGACTTTCTAGATTATCATGGTCTGAATAGAGCAGGGGTGTCCAAACTGTGGCCCACGGGTCAACTGCGGCCCACGATCCATTTTTTATTGGCCCGCAGCAAATTCCAAAAATATATTTAGTTTACTTAAATAAACCAGGTGAGACAACACGTACTTCACCTCGAGTGAGTGGCCCAGCTGTTTGTGTATTTTACCGCTTATGGCCCTTGGTGAAAAACATTGAAAAAAGTTTAGACACCCCTGGAGCAGAGTAATTCTCCCTATGGCTTTGACACTATCCAGTATAATTCAAAATAATAAGGAAGCTCGATAGGCACCAAGAATTTCAGTGCTGTCATTGATTGGGAAATCTCAATCAATGGGATTTTATTTCCAATCCCAATTTCTGAAAATAAGCCAATCTCGGTTTGTCTTTACCTGAGAGACCATAAAATCTATTTTAACAGTGCTTACATAAAGATATGTTAATTCCCTTACCCGTGTCCAAAATTCCTGTGAAGGGACTCAAATGTACTGATGAGAAAAGGTACTCTGATATGCAACTTTGTTGATTAATGATTAATAGTCTTGCCAAAAAACACAATGGTAGAATTGGAACTAGTGTGACTCATGACAAGGTGGGGTTGGCTTGTAAATTCTGCAGAATTATAAAGGGTGACCCAACAAGGAAATTTTGAAGAATCAGGGTTATGTCTTGATTGATGAAATTTTTTCCCCTGATACTGCCCTAAAATGAGTAGTAAACATAATATTTGGTAGAACTCCTTGGCTTGGGTCCTAGAGAAATCATATCTCATATTTGGGGATATTAAGTTCCATTAGAAAAAGAAAAGGGGAAAAAGACAGAAAAAGAAAGGAAGTCACTTTGAAGATATTCTCAAACAGCAAAAAGCTCTTAAAGTCTACAGTGGATAAGAGTATGGACTATAATCTTCGGTGCCCAAAATCCTCAAGCTGCTTTCCCCAAAGTGACAAACACTCAAAGAGACTGGAGTTCATGAAAAGAGCTGGTAGGGGCAGCAGAGAGACCACCCACCTTAATGCCGACTGCCACATTTCATTAGATACTTCCTTTGGAAAGGCAATTGGTGGCTTGCTCCTGGGTAGTCGTAGAGATTGCTTGCTCCCCTGAGGGACATTTCAGGCCTGAAATTCCTGTTATATCTTGAAGAATATCAGAAAACACTGACATAAGAAAGCATCCACCTCAAAATTCCCTGATTTAGTGCAGCGATTTGCTCAAGCGTGCCCTAAGTTTGGTTATAGTAGACGTGTTCAGTAGAGCCATGATGTCTCAAAACATGGGTTCCCTGCTGTATTTCCTCTGGTGCTTCATCCTCTTCTAGAGAGTAATCATAGACCCAGCCTATGAATCCTTATCAGAACAACTCTGACAACAACACGACTTAGAGACAACAGCATGGAAACAATGGAGAAGGATCACTTTAGGGGGACCTGCCTGCCTCCCTCCAACCTAGTTTATAGAAAAGTTAATGTTAACAGGACAAAACCCAAAGCACCAGCACATACCGTGTTGCCCGGAAAATAAGACCAAATTGCACAATCAGTTCTAATGTGTCTTTAGGAGCAAAAATTAATATAAAACCCGGTATAATGTAATATAATATAATACCGGATCTTATATTAATTTTTGCTCCAAAAGATGCATTAGAGCTGATTGTCCAGCTAGGTCTTATTTTCAGGGAAACACGGTATCTTGCCCGGTGGCCAGGTTGTATTCTTTTGAACGATCGTTTGAAAAGATAATAGTTACAGTGAGTCATTACTCATGTAGAGAGGGTCAACCATCCAGTGTCCAACCTCCCCATTTGGAAGACTTTTTCTGTCTTTCCTCGTTGAAGGTATCTGAAAAGAGAATTGTAACACTGACTGGTGGACATTATCCAAAGGGTTAGCCATTGAGTCCAAAAAATCGGCCAAGAGTGATGCCCTGTCCTTGGTACTTGTTTATGCAGAGTAGATATTGAAATGAGATTCCCTTGGTCCTAGCCAGACTTCAGTTTGGTCAGACAATGTAGACGCACCTCAACCAGCAGCCAAAGAATAAGCTGATGGTTAAAGCAGGAGGTGATCTGTTGGTCCTGACTATGGAGGCAGCACCTTGGGCCCTGGAAATGAGCAGGCACGGCAGCCCTCTGAGCTCCACGAGGGGCCCACCCAAGCAACTGCCTTGTTATCCAGGGAAGCTTGGAGTGCTATTTAGTATGAACACGTAACTTGATAATAGATCAACTGAATCTACACATGTATGAGTTTCCCCTTGCAGCTATAACGCATTACCACAAACTTAGTGGCTTCTTAAAACATTCATTTATTTTCTTATCATTCTGGAGCTCAGCCATCTAAAACGGGCCTCATTGAGCTGGAATCCAGGACTTCCTTTCTGGGGGCTCTGCGTAGAATGTTTTCTCACCTTTTCCAATGTCTTGCGGCTTCCCACGTGCCTTGATTCACGGCCCCTTCAATCTTCAAAGCCAGCGATAGCTGGTGAGTTGTCATCACACTGCCATCTTTCTGATTCTGATTTTTTGCTCTTCCTCTTTCATCTTTCAAAGAACTTTATGGTGACACTTGGGCCCATCCAGATCACCCAGGATCAACTCTGAATTTTAAGGTCAGCTGATTAGCCTCCTTAATTCCAGCTGCAACCTTAATCCCCCCTTGCATTGTAACATACATAGCTACAGGTTTTGGGGGTTAGGACATGGACCTCCTCGGGGTTTTGGGGGCTATTCATCTACCTACACAGCCTGTATGAGGAAGGAAAATTCTCTCTTAGCCCTTAGAACCCTGGGAAGCCGCACCTTTGACGGATGGATGCTATGTACCTCCTGCTCTGTGGCTCTGTCTGCCTGCAGATAGCATGTTCCCTTGGACTAGGATGGTCAGCTTGTTCCATCCTGATGACCTCATGGTTTCAAAATCAAGTTCATCGATCATGTGCTAGGCAAGGACCAACTCTAGTGATGAAAATCCCCTTGGAAAATTTCAAAGTAAATCATATGTTCCCTAATTCTGTCTTCCAAATTTGCCGTTTCCTCACCTCTGTAAGCACGGATACCTCTATAAATAAATACCCCACAATTTTTCATATTATCTGTCAGAGTTTCCAAAGCTAACATTGCCCCCATTTTTGCTAGTCTTCTAGTCTCTAGATTTAACTTTTCTGCAATCAACACCCTCCAAAAAAAAAATGAATCAATCGATGATAATGTTTTACAATTTAGATTTTTCCATTTTCATGTCTTAAACTCTGAAGAACAACAGCAAAATGTGAAGATTTTTTTATAGCAAGTCCTAAGTTTTATTATTTATTATTTATTTATAGCAAAGCTATTGAAGGATATATGATAACACGTAGGTTATAATGAAAATAGCTTCTACTACTTTTTTTTAAATACACATTTATCATTTGTATCCCTCACACAGTGATAACCCCTCTCGCCCCATCCACTATCCCTCTGATATCGCACAGAGCCATTACATTTCCACTGTCTCTATTCCTAACACTGTACTCCGCTTCTTGTGACTATATATATATGTATATATGTATATATATAAATAATATATAATATATAAATATGTATTATTTTATAATATATATAAAAATATATATTATATATAAATATAATATATAATAATATATAAATAAATATATATATATATATAAACTTGTAGTTGGCATTCATTATTGTTCAGCTTCAGCTTCAGGTGTACAGTGCAGTGATCAGGCATCTACATCATCCCTAAGGTGGTCTCCCTAAAGAGACAAGTGACCATCGGATACCCTACAAAATCTTTACAACATTGTTGATTACATTCCCCAAATTGATTTTCGTATCCCCGTGGCAATCTTGTGGTTAATGACTCTGCTTTCTAAACCCCTCACCTTCCCCTTTATCCCCACCCCCCCCATCTAGCAACCGTCAGTTTTTCCTCTATGTCTCTGAGACTGTTTCTGATTAGTTCGTTCATTTATTCTTTTCTTTAGATTCCAAAATGTGAAGATTTTGAATTATGAATAATCTTCCTTTATTGTTCTGACTTTTATCTGTCTCTTCACCATTTAGCCCAAGTTCTTCTAAGGAAAATGGGATGTTCAACCATGGGCCTGAGTATTACACTAGTTCACATGATTTTATATATTTTTTGCATTAAGGAAAACAAGACATCTGCATACCTATACTTAGCTAATATATTCAGCATTGGCTCCTATAAACAAGATGCAGGTGTGTGTAGTACAGAAGGATTTTCTACATAGTGTTGACTTTTACTTGTGGGGAAAATTAATCTCCCTTCATGGCATGAAAAGATAAAGCTATGAGAAGAACATTTTTAATATGTGCATAATGTTTGCTGGGCGAGTGTCACTGTATTCACGGTTTTAAATATGCTAAGATCTCTTCTGGGGCACCAGAAGTCTTTGTTCTTAAGTATTAATTTGTTTAGAATATGACATTTTCCCTAAAGAGTAGATGTGAATATTGGCTTGATTTAAAATTTTCAAAGTTCTTAATCCAAACGGCATTCTGTCAAAAAATAATGCAGAATACCTGCTGTGTGGCAGGTACTCCTGTCGGTGCTGAGGATTCAGCGTTAGACAAATCTGGCAAGATCCCTGTCCTCACAGCACTTAACATCCTGCTGGGTGGGAGTGGGGCAAAAGATCATCCAATAAGTAGCTGAAATATACCATGTGGGAGCGAAGGAGGAACCTAGAGAAGGGAAGCATGCCGGGTGGGCATGCCATTTCTGATGGTTAATCAGGTCGAGGGGACACCTGAGTGACGGAAAGGAAGCCACTCTGAGGCATCCAGGACAACACAGCGGGCTGCTCAGGACCTTCCAGAAGCCCAGAGGAACTGGACCCAAAAGGGGAAAAGAGAGAATGATGAGTGATGGAGACAAAGAGGAGACAGGGGCAGGTCACACGAGATGAAAGTCCAAGGTTAATGATCTTCTGAAGGTCATGGGGATCATTTGAGTATTTTGAGCAGAAGTCACATGATCTGATTATGTATGATTAAAAAAAAAAAAAGTATTCTGACCGCGCTGTGTGAAGGACTTAAAAACAAAACAAATCCTTCCCTAACTCCCTGCTTTCGTATCAGTCCTCTGCACTAATCAGTCTCCTAAACACTGAGAGTAACCATCACCTTCCTTATGACCTGGAAAAAGATTTATGCAGGAACACAAGAACTTATCTGAAAACTCTTAAGAATTAAAGATGCAAACCAAGGCATGTATGTACCAGGTATTATTTTAAATGAATAATTAGGAAATCAATAAATGAAACAGAAAATAAGGAAACTTGATTTTTTTTAACCTGGGATTTTATACATTGAAGATTTTTAAAATGAGTTTATTGATAAACAATGCTGAGAGTTGACATCTGACAGTAGAGTAAAAGCGGAGCATTTTATGACTTATAATTGGGGTTCAATCCATTCAGTCTGTTACACTTCAGGACTGAAGAGTCTTTAAAGAGAAGTTACTAATTTAAAGAAATACTCTTTTCGGTTTCTGTGGCTATTTTGTTTATTGGGAGGTAGAATACCTACAGGGCAGGTCCATTGAACCCATGAGTGATGGGTTATAAGAGAAAAGAAAATTAATGCTACAAACTTTAAATTGGAATAAAATAATTGAAAGAACTGTATGAATCCCATGTTAGTGGGGGGAGGGGGAAGAAAAAGAAACATTTCTGAATTGCTTTCTTTTTTAAATAATTAATTTATATTTATACATATATTTATTATATATTACTACATATGTATGATATTATAATATATATGCATCTAACTTTATAGACAGGTCTGGTCTAGTACCACCAACTTACTAAAATTTCTAGGAGAGTTGTCATGCCGTCAGAACTTCTGAGATAGCTGTCCACATGATGAGAAAGTCTAGAAGAAAGTCTCCTTCTCAGTTGACATGACACGTAGGTTTAGGATGCACTGCGTTGCAATTGATGGAACTCCCTTTTTTTTTAATCTTAATTAACTTTATTGGAGTAACTTTTGGTAATCAAATTATATAAGCTTCAAGTGTGCACTTTTATAACACATCATCTGTGTATTGCATTATGTGTTTACCACCCAAAGTCAACTCTATTTCCATCACCGTATATTTGAGCCCCTGTACCCTCTCCGACCTTCCCCCTTTCCCTCTGGTAACCTCTATACTGTTATCTGTGTGAGCTTTTGTTTGGCTTGTTTGTTTGTTGCTTTCAGTTTTATATCCCACTTTTGAGTAAAATCATATGGTTCTTGACTTTTTCCATCTGACTTATTTCGCTTAGCATGATATTGTGAAGATCCATCCGTGTTGGCACAAATGGTAGTATTTCATCTTCTCTTAAGGCCGAGTAATAATGGCACCGGTGGTGCCAAAAAAATGGGTACACATTTTAGGAGATGTTATCTATGCTCAAGCAGGAGTTCACCATAATCAGAAGTGTCTGGATACTAATGGTAACCGCTTTGAGTACCTCTTGTAATTGCAGAAGTCAAACGTGACTTGTACTCATCTTTCATCTTTTGTTATCGGTATATATTATTACAAAAATACAGTTTTTTTCCTTTCTTAAAGTGTGTATACATTTTTTGGCACCCTGTGTACATGTACCAGTTGCTCTTTATCCAATCAGCTACCAAAGAACACTTCGGTTGTTTCCATGTCTTGGCCACCATGAATAATGCTGCAGTGAATGAACATAGAGGTACATATTATCTTTACACATAAATATTTTCAGATTTTTTGGGTAGATACCCAGAAGAGGACTTGCTGGGTCATATGGTAATTCTATTCTTAACTTTTTGAGGAACCTCCCTACTGTTTTCCATAGTGGCTGCACCAATTTACATTCCCACCAGGAAAGATGGGAATTCTTAGAACATAATTTTTTAAATCTCAAAGGTCACAGATGTACCCAACAAATATGTTTTCTTATTATACCAAGTTCCAAGTGTCATATAAGTGTTCTGCTTGGGCTGATGGACAAAATGAAGAATACATAATATTTAGTCAGTTGAGTAGTATCATTGAATAACTCATATTTCAAGGTGCCGTGTTGCACACCAGTTTCACTGGTAACAGCTTTCTTTGTGTTCACAAGAGACATGTGAGAAGATAAGGTTGACATGTTCCAGTTTGTGGATTCCCAAAAGAGCTGGTCACAGTGGTTGGATTCAACCCCTGTACTGGGGGTGCTCCAGGGAGCCCTGAGTGGGGGGACTTACGGCTTTCCCTTTTGTTCAGCTTCTGAGGTGCCCTGCAGCCTCCATTGATTCTAGAGGCAAAGCTAAGTGGATGGACAAAGTGGAAAACCAAGTGGGCTTCTCCAGTCATCTTGTTGAGTCTCAGAACACCGACCTATCAGAATAAGACAATCAAAGTTAATTTAAACAAACTATCGAGAGAGGTGGGAAACCCCACAATGCATGTCATACCGTTTGTAAACTCCCAGATGCCAGGTAAACGGTTGAGAAGATTTCATATCTAAGGTATACTTTTCATGACCCATAATGCCTTCTTTGGTACTGTCTCTCAGATTAATTCTCTTTCTTATTGCCACAACTTGCCATGTCATTCCTCTGATCGGAAAGTATGGATGGGTCCCCACGTCCTAACACCTCACGTAGTTCCTTGCGAATGTGGTGTTCAGTGCCCGCCCCGATCTGGTCTCTTCCTGGCATCCCACAGCACTCCCTACATTCTGCCTCGGGGAGGCACTCTACGCAGATAGGTTCTTTTCCCCCACTTGCCCCCCAGTCACACCAACTTCCCACTGCTGATGTCTCTCAGAGCCGTCATCCAGGTGAGCTGCAGGAATTGGGGGCTGTTGGCCAAGGAAGCTTCCTACCAGAAGACCACGCCCTTAAATTCTGTGTTTTTTTCTTTAAAATCCTACAAATCTTACAGTCTACTCCTTGAAGTGTCCACATCTGATTATGATAATAACGCCTCCCCCACAATCTTTGGATACATTTAAAGGCCAAGAAAATATACCACCATCTGACACACGGATGCCCCCTCTTTCCCCATACACACATTAAAAAGCATGGACCTACTATGCCCCAAACATTTGAGTATTTAATCGTGTTCTACATTGTGTGGTTCACCCATTTTCTTCTTAAAATCAGTTCCCCTGTTATTTTTTCCAGAAATAATTACCCCACACCACTTCCCAAAGGAAGTTGGTTTTATGACCTTCCTGTGGGCTTCAGAGCATCTTATTAGTTCCTGTGAGTTTCTCCTTTATTGGTCCATGAGATCCTCAAGGAACAGAGAACAATGCTTAATAAATGTCAGTCAAACTGAACAAAACTGAAATTCTTTGTTCAGCCAGTGTTTAGTCTGGTACGTACTAACTATTACTACCCAAAAAGGCTGTATGAGCATATATATCTTTGGGACACTTAGGTGACTTTATAACCTAAAGTTAAAAAAAAAAAGAAATAAGAAAAAAAGACATTTGCATAAGAAGAAAGCACTTAAGCAACTTTTAGATTCTGCACAATTTTATAGGTATAATAGAAATCTTATTTGATATCAATTAAATTTTAAAATTTTAGATATTTAAATTAAAAATAAAATAAATGCATAGGAAACTTTCCTATCCATATCAATCATACTCCTTTTGGTAGAAGCTATTATGTTCACTTTAATATTCATTAGTTGTTATAACCATAAGCTATGTAAGATTTTAAAAAAATCTCTATTTCTGTATGTACTTAGTATAATTTGATATTGTAAAAAGGTGTTGTTTTCCGTTTTACAATAACAGAAGAAGAGCAATTTTTAAATGTGTGTTATTGTAATGCCAATGAAATAGAAGTTTAAATGAGGGGCTATGTCTTTCATAAACACTTTGCCGTCCGTCAGTCCACCAAAAACTATTGTGTTGATTATCAATACACTTGTTTATTAAAAATGAAAGGCCCAAAATCTTAGTCACTCATGATTCCTTTCTTTCAGTCCACAGATTTAGAATTTGACCATTTCTTAGCACGGGGACTCCCATCAGTCAGATCTGAAGCTACCGACATTCTGGCAACTGGACAGCCTCAGTCACCCCTAACTGGTGTCCTTGCTTCTGCCTTTAGACCCCTACTTTGTGTCCTCCACATGGCGCACTCAGCAGTCTTTAAACAAGGACCCAAAGTCCTCAGACTAAACACAATGCCCTGACCGTGGCTGGAAGCCCCCAGGTTCAATCCTGCCCTGCCTCCCAGCTGCTCTCATCTCATCATTCTTTCCTTCTGCTCCAGCCACACTAGCTTCCGTGCTCTTCCTTGAAACCTACTACCAGCTTTTCATGTCATTTTGTCTCTGTTCAAATGCCCTCTGACCAAACACTTACTCACACCCCCTCTATGCCTTTCTCCTGCTGTATCTACTTTATGGTTCTTATTACAGGGGAGGACCCGGGTTTTGAGAGGCTTAAGTTTATACAACTTAGCAGGTTCTGTTTAAGGAGCAGAATACAAAATTATGCCTAGAAAATTGCTAGTTCCTCCTCCCGATAAAGCTGCCTCTGTTTTTCACTATTGAAATGATCCATTGGCTTATTTTCTGGTGTCTTACTTAGTTTCTGATTCTTTCCTAGATATAGGGGCTTAGTCCATCTCACTCACTTCTGAGCCCAGGACCTGGGCAAACCAGGCAGTCCACAAACACTGGTCAAATACGGGACCATCCAATCCATACAAAAATGAAAGCTTTGGGGTAGTCTCTGTGGGCTTCTTGTGTTCATTCTGAGATGCTTTCGTAATTTTCAAATAGTTAACTTATGTATCTACCTTATGGGGTTTGTGTTTTCAAAGTTTACTTGTGCTCATCTAAATGTTTCTTTGAGATGTTGAACAATATATGCACTTAGCTTTGCCACCCACGAATTAGATTAGTAATCATTAATCTAAAAGTAGGTGTCATCGAAAAGGAGATGACTGAGTCACTGTTTTTAAAAACGAGACCGGAATTTGAAAAGTATTTGTTTTTAGTAGATCTTATATCCTGATTGAAATTCTCTGTATAAAACTGTTCAGTGTCGAATGCTGAGTTCAGTGTGTGTTTGGGGGGTGGTGGGGAGGAGATAAGAGAAAGATAGAAAAGGAAGTGAAAATCTGAACCCTGTGTTAGATGAAGATTTATCCTAACTTCAGTATGTCAGAGTGATACCCGTGAAGATGTATTATACCTAAGGTTTAAACTTCTAAAATTGGTATACCTAGGATGTTAAAGCTGCAACAATACCTTCTCTCTGTACACAGTGATTATTTTTAGAAATATTTCTATTCTTGTTTGTGTGCAGGACTCCTTGCTCATCCTTGAAATCAAATATTCACTTAATTATCTTTGTCTTTAGTTCTAAGTTCTTGGAATGTTCATGCTGTAAAGTCAACTTTCTTAAGAGCTTTTCGTATAATTCAGCCCTTCAGCATTGGTTTGTAATTCTTTTTATCACACATTAAGTCCTAAATACACTAGGCTTCCACTGAGCCAGCTCAACTCCTGCCTCACTACCACAATATTTTAATTATTGAGGCTTTAGGTAATTCTTACATATGGGATGCAGTAATTCTCTGCTCGTATTTTTCTTTATCAAAATATTCTTAGTTTTTATTGCTTGCTTAAGATTCCAGATGAAATTAGAATCATTTTGTCTTGTTTGACAAAAAAAAAAGTCTCTTGAATTTTGATTAAAATCATGTTAAGATTTATAAATATTTTGGAGAATTCCTAGCCTTTTCAAAATCCACTCTTCATTCATGAACAAGGCGTCTCATTATATTTATGACTAGTTTTGTTTATATTGCTCAGGAGAGACTGCTTTTATTCGAGTGGATTATGCATCTCTTTGGTACCGAGTTCACTCAAAGACTCAACCTCACTTGTAACAAGGAAAATGCAAATTAAAACTAAAAAGAGACATAGTCTTGCATTCAATTGGTTGGTTAAAAATAAAAGAAGAAATCAACAATGCTAAGTATGGTCAAGGAGACTCTTACTCTCTCCCAGTGGGGAGTAAATTACTACGATCTTTTTGGGCCATATGATGTAGTTGAATATACACAAAATCTAGAGCCCACCAGTCCTAAGTGTCTATCCTAGAGAAACTCTTCCACTGTGCACACAAATCTGCATGGCACCATTGCTCACATAAGCAGAATACCGGAAACAAGCAAATATCTATCAACATGGTGAGACTGGAAAAAGAAATGGTGGTATAGTATTCCGACAGAGGAATACCTCCCAGTGGTAAAAGCTAATGAACAAGAGTTGTTGTCTGTTGACTTGGATAAAATACCACAAACGTAATGTTGTGCCATGAAAGCAAGTGAGGCAAAGTACAGGCAGCGTGATACCACTTACCTAGTGTCTAAAAATGCAAGCCATCGTCTGCACTGTTTGTGGATAAACGCCTACAGAATGAGGCACTGTGGTGAAGGGGGTCAGGGCGTAGGCTCTGAGCCTGGGTTTCAGTCCCGAGGCTGCCACCGACTGCTCTGTGACATTGGAAGTCGTATCGTCTGTCTTTGTCTCACTTTCCTCAGTAAGGACATAAACTGTCTATCACGTTCACTGCCAATAATTTCCCCAGTTCATCACTCACTACTTAACATTTGTTTCTCATGTGTATATGCATCAGTCTTTTTCATTATGACTTCTGGCTTTGTTATCAACCGTAGGTCTTTCTATCCCAGTAATATATAAATATTCAGGACTTCATTCTCCTAGAACTTTTTTTGTTTGTTTGTTTTAGTTCACATTTAAGTTCCTAATCTATCTGGAATTTATTTTGTGGAAATGTAAAGAAATCAAATGTCATCCCCTGCGACCCCACCACATCCCCCACCCCAACCCCGCCAAATGGTGAGCCTGTTTTCATTAATTCTAGATACTTAATTCCCACTGCTTCACGACCATATCCTACAGTCTTATAGATATCGGGATCTTTTCCAGTTTTTTTCTTCTCTTTCATTGTTGTGTGTTGATTCTTGAGCCATTGTCATATTGTTCTTTTTATTGGTCTTTTAGGATCTCCTGAGTCTCCCATACTTCTTTATTTTTTTTCTGTGATTTTTCTCCCATGTTTATTCTCCTAGATGAACTTTAGAGTCAGTATGTCCATAAACAACTTTAAAATATGTTGGGTTTTAAATTAGAACTGCTTCCATCTTTAAATTAATCAGGGGACAAGAGAAATCTTTTCATTACTGTGTTTTCTCATACAGAAACGTGGTACATCTCCTCAGCTAGTCACATCTGCTTTTATGTACCTCAGTAAATTTACGCAACTTTCATCACACAGAAACTACTCCATTCTTACAATGTTTATTTCCATAGTATTTTGTACCATGTTGTTTTAAATGAGATATTTTTCTATTAAAATTCTGACTTTTTTACTACCTAAGTAAATTATGGATTTATGTATATTTATATGAAAGCTTTTCAGTTTTTAAATTTTTAGCTTGTATTTTACTGAATTATTATTAATTCTGAAAGATTTTCAATTGATTTTGATAAATGCGTCTCTTTTCCAGTAGATTCATCTCATTCATTTGGTTATAGGTCATACTGTATTGATACATGCGCAGCAAAGTTAAACAATAAGGATAATAACTGGTCCTCATTTCATTTTGGATTTCAGTGAGGATCATTTTAATATTAAATTGCTTGAGTGCCATACCCTGTTTCCCCAAAAATAAGACCTAGCTGGACCATCAGCTCTAATGCTTCTTTTGGAGCAAAAACTAATATAAGACCCAGTATTATATTATATTATATTATATTATATTATATTATATTATGTTATATTATATTATACTATACCTGGTATTATATTATATTATATTATATTATATTATATTATACCAAGTATTATATTATTTTATTTTATATTATGTTATACACGGTCTTATATAAGACCCGGTATTATTATATTATATTGTATTATATTATATAATTGTATATTATATTATGTATATTATATTGTATAATTGTATATAATATTGTATTATATTATAATATAATATAATTATATTATATTATACTTGGTATTATATCATATTATACTATATTATGTTATATTATTATTATACCTGGTATTATATTATAGTGTAGTATATTATATTATATTATATTATAAAGACCCGGTCTTATATAAGACCGGTATTATATTATATTATATTATATTATATTATATTATATTATACTATACTATATTATATTATATTATATTATATTAAAGACCCGGTCCCAGTATTATATTATATTATATCAGACCCGGTCTTATATTATAGTAAAATAAGACCAGGTTTTATATTAATTTTTGCTCCAAAAGATGCATTAGAGCTGATGGTCCGGCTATGTCTTATTTTCAGGGAAACACGGTAGTAGTTACAGATTTGCAATGACCAAGTTCAAGGACACATTCAAATCATCTGCTTAGCTGTAAAATAAGACCTCACAACCAGAAACAAAGGCAGTGTGGGATGGAGTCCAAACAAACAAAGTAACCGGGTCCCACAGAGAGGCCCCTCCTTGGTCAGCGGTCCAGTCACAGTGGAAAAAAACACAAAAGGATCAGAGTCTGGGGAAGTGGGAGAGAGAGAACGTGTCAGCACTGACATCCAGAGAAGTCTTTAAACATTTTAAACACTCTCTATCTTTGTAGACAGTAGGTATTGGTTTTAGGCTATAGTACTAACTGTACGTTATTGATGTACATAACTCAGTATAATGAGGCCTTGCATGTGTTTTCATGAAACGTCAAATAGAATAAATTCCCTACTGTCAAATAGAGTGTGTGTCTGCTTGAGACAGTGTGTGCAAACCTTCAGGAGATAAGGATAGTAGGAGAGGGAGACGGAGAGGGAGAGAGAGAAATTAAAGATAGCCTTTGAACCTGGGAGAGTGGTCTTAGCAGGAAACATCCACCTGCACTCACACGTGACATTTGCCTCTAGATAACTCAAGGAAAGCAGTGTGGGGCTGTCTCAGCTGAGTGTGACCTTGGAATGACTTAGATATACTTACGAGTCTGATTCCATCAACAGTTTGTAACTTAGAGAAAACCATGGGGTTTTAATATCACTCAATATCTAAGTATAAAAAGAGAAAGCAAACTTTTGAGTTCAGTTTGCAACACAGAAAGGGAGGCTTTTATTGGAGCCATTCTTTATACTCTTACTACTTCATGATTTTGTATTCTGTATCTACAAGGACTTGTCCAAACTTAATGCTGGGTAATGGAAACTATTAGACTTATTTGGAACACCTTGAGTGTGTCTGAGGGGTGTCTTTAGAAACGGGTTTTGTGGAATCACTCGAAATTCTTCTTATTCCAAAAGGAAAGAGGAGCCTTTCCTGGGTGCTCTTACAGAGTAATGAACGTCACCTTTGGCATGTGGCTGTTCTGACTGCTCAGGGTTTGTGGGGTGTCGGCTCCCGGCCCCCAGATGGACGCTCTCAGACCCCTTTGACCTCCATGCAGGCCTCATTGATGGACAGCAAGATTATCTGTAGAGAGTCCCGTTATTCATCCATTCAAACTTCACTGCCCATCATCGCTATTCGCAAGAGGGGAGTGGAAAGGGCCAAGGACTGTGGCGTATGTGTTAGGTCTCTGAATGGCAGACACCTTGACTTAATGGTAGGTCTCTCAATGTGAAGACTCAGAGCTTGACCTGCAGACAGAGCCAGGTCTGCAAGAAATCAACACAATGTCTGTTAGCCTGCGCCTGCAGACAGAGCCAAACAATGCCGCCCTATTAACATCGCCCCTATAAAACCTTTTTTACCCCTTCCCTCGGGGGCTGTGGCGGCTCTTGTGCAGCCCCATGGACTTTTAATAAACCTTTCTTAACTTGCCTGACGGTGCGCGTTCCTTTACCGGCTGACCTATCACTATGTAATTCGTGTGCCATGTTTCAGGGGCTTTGTTCCTTTTGAAGCGTCTTGTAAAATGCATCACTGGGGGAGAATAATGATTCACATTCAGACCAAAATGAAGGACTTTTCCCCTCTTTTATCTCTTTAGATGATGGGATCGTGAGGGTGATGAGAACTTGAAAGTTTCAATGGCTGTAAAATAGGTCATTTCAGAGATGTTCATGGGAAATAGTTTTCTTTAACCAGAGTTATGGACAGGAAGCTATTACTAATACATAACTAGTACAATATAAGCTATTTCTCTTAAGTTGAGGATGGTAAAAGGAAAAAGTTCAGATTCTCCCCTTTCAGCTGTTCATTTTATCATCTGCTCATGCAGTCACCTCTGTGACCTCTGTGAAGGTCTTCGGTGCCGCTGAGGGCATGCTCAATGGGATGGGAGCTGGATTTGGAAATCTGTATAGGGTGGCCAAAATTCTAGGAATGTGGGGTCCTCTGAATTGGAAAAATAAGGGAAATCAAGTACCAATAATAATGTATTTGTAAAATCCTTTATTTTTCCATATGAGTTTCAAAAACCAACAATTTCTGCTAGACATGGAGATGAAACCAAAACACCTACACGTGCTACATCATGTCATATGAGTAGCATCTGGGAAAATCTACATGCAACTAGAACCTTCTGTGTCATTTAACTTGTTACTGGTTATATCTTTTGCTACTGGTTGCATTTTTCATCTGTTTATTAGAAGCTAATTTGTTAATAAAATCAAAATATGGTCCTTTTCTCTTTTTTGCCTAATAATTCCCTCAATATTCAGAAAAAATATATATTTTCTTTCTCTCCAAGAACTAGTATCACTTAAAAATTATTTTTCATTTTTGTTTTTGTGTGTGTGTGTGTGCGTGCGTGCATGTGGTTCAGTTGCCATTAGAAGAAAAACCATTGCACTCCTGTTGTTTTTAAGATATAGATTAAGTAATCCACTAAATTTGCTTGGGAATAGACCTAGCAAAATATCTCATTGGTTCAATATTGATGCAGCACACTTTGATATTATTTTTAGGTGACCAATACAGTTCATTCTAGAATAAATATATCCTTTGTATATTCTCATTAGTTATATACCAGAATGAATTAATGATCTATTAAGTAATATATAGTTTACCTACTAAATAAAATTCATGAAGTCCTAACACTGAGTTAAATGCCTTTCACTGACTCTATAGATGGTATATCAACTTATTGCTAAGTTGACCACATGTTGACCAGATAATAAGTCAATTAAGAATATCCTTTAACAAGCTAACACAGTGGGTAGTTTCTTGACAAATAATATTTATTGATCTCTTCGTTAAACAATTCACATGTAAAATTTCATTTAATCCTGAAGAAAAAAAAACACTATGAGACAGGTTCACGTTCTGTTCATGTTTTGCCCACATTTAAGTAACTTGCCTCAGGGGACACAGGTTTTAAGAGAAGAAGGAATGCTCTGAATTCAGTCGCTCTAGCTCCAAAGCCAGAACCCTAAACACTTCACTATAGCCCCTCTCTAAAACATAATTTAAAAATAAACATAATCCATCTTGGTTTACCTATTGAATGGAGAAAGTAGATTATTTCGCACAACTGTAGAAAGATATTTTCTCTCAAAATTCTCGAAACTAATTTCCACCATTAAACTAAAAAATTGGGGCCTTTGTGAACCGTACTTCTGCTTTACTCGGAGGCAACCACATGTATATACACCATTTCAAATTACATGGAAACACTGGTTATTTAACAGGCTTTCCTAGAAAGGCAGGAGATGGAACTCTGTGTGTTAAAGTATCCATTTTACAAATGGAAAACTTTGCAATGTCTACATAAAGTTAAAGAGTGAGATTCTGTTACCTCTGGCTAAGGCTCTGGTTTTGGAAGCACAAACTTTGTGTCTTCCAGCAGCTTTATAAGCAGAGAAAACTATTTCATTTTTACACATTAATGAGGGATAGAAATAAACTAATTTTTGTGTTTTTTTTTTCAAACCAACAGAAATGAAAACTAACAATTACTTGGAAACTTACTAAAAATCACTGAGTCCAAAGTTCTTCTTTTTTGTCATCCATTTCCCAGACATTGTGATTTGATTGTTCATAAATATAAAGAGAAAGCACTGTATAGACTTTTTAACTTTTTAAAATATAGTTGGTAGACAATCTTATATTGGTTGTTAGTTTCAGATTTTCAGTATAGTTATCTGACAGTTTTATGCCTTACAATGTGAGTAGGGCACGTGAGCAATTTCACTGCCATGAACACTCAGAGCCCAGGCCCTCAGGGGAGTAAGTGGAGAGGGTTAAACTGGTCTGAAATGGTCCTGGGGGTGGGTGGGGGGGGGGGGAGGTGGGCGGGGGGGGGGGGGGCTGTGGCTAAAACAAGGGCCCGCCTACTGGGTGTCACATGACCAATTGGAAGGACAAACTGAAGATGGATTGCTTGCCATTTAGTAGGAGAGGAAGAAAAGGTGCCATTTCAAAGAATAAAATTTTCCCTGATAGTTTGTCAAAGAGAAGTTGTACATTATTGATGTTTAAATTAGGTATGTTTGGAGTTTTATAAGAGTTTGAGGTTGGATATAAGAAGAAACTGGATGAATGGGTGTAAGGACAAGCCGAAGGGAAGGAGGATCCAGAAGAAAAGTGGAGGGGAAGAGAAGAAGACTGCATTTGACCCCTTCACATCCACTCAGAACAGAAGCCCTGTAATTATAAAGACCCTGCAATAGAATTGGAGGCCCCCCTCACAGCTTCCCTCTGGTCCTGTCGGGAGAGGTGAGAGGGTGGGAGGGGGAGGAAGAACCTAGGACCTGACAGTCACATTTCACATCTGCAGATGTTTAAATATCAGCTCCGATTAATGTTTGGCTTCAGAAAACTGAAGTGGGATTGTCACATTCCTAGAAAAAATTCAATACCCAGAAAACAGAAGTTTTTAATACCGGTGATCCAGTGACTCCAAAAAATAAGAGCAGAAGAAAAAGTTTCAAGTCTTATTTGTGTTTCTCAAAATAGATTGAAATAGAACTTAAGATTTTATTATAAACGTGGGTAGATGGCATTTTTTAGAGTCACACTGAAAGCATTGTGTTCTCGTTATACCATTAAGAATTGATATTGCATTTGTTTGGAATTCATTTTCTCTTTCGATGCTTTGAAATAATCCTTTAATAGCATAATTCATTAAGTTGTATGAATGGGAAATATATTATCATAAGTACGGAACAGTCACTATAATATGCAGTCTAGGCAACATGTATAGGTATATAGATGAAATAGATAAATTTACCATACCATCTGCTTTTAATATATAACCAATTGGTTAAATGTAATGGCTTTCTTCTTTTTTAATGGTTTCATCATTATTAAAATAATTAAAGCCAGAGTATTTTAAAGTACACACATATAAATACACACACATAGAGAAAATGATAGTCACAGTTTAACCTTTTCATACAGGTGGAATATCCCTTCTGAAGTATTATAATAATGTGGTTAGGACCCAGATGTGTGTATGAGACACATGTATGTAGTGGTACACGTGTCATCTTTCTTGAGTAGGTGCCACGCAGGTCCTAGGTAAAATTGCAAGTTGGGAAACATTTGTTTCTGGTCCTTTCTGGTAATCCCTTCAGCTGCCTTCCCCAGGCACTCTCACCACCGCAGGCTCCTCAGGTACCTGGGGGAAGGTAATGCCCTTAACCTCCTGTCCAGCCAGTGTCCTTCTGGGATCCTGTTCCCACAGGAGGGAAACTATGGAAAACACCACATTTCATATATTCCAAATTAGGGACTAAAAGTCTATGAGTTCTCTGAGGATTTCAGCTTTCTCTGTTTTCATTTTGTCGATGGATGAAAATAATTTCTAAAGGTGTATTCTGAATCATGACATGGCCCGCCTTATATGAATGACGCATGCCCGTATTTTATTTGTAAACTGTTTGGAAAAAGCTGCTGTAGCCCTTCCCTCCAACCCCGGAGATAGTCTTAGCTGCTCACAAGTTTTTTTTATTCTTTTTAAAGAAGGCTATTACTCAGTTTTGAAAAGTGAACATTCGCTAATCTGAGGAACAGTACTGTAACAAGTAATGCACCTTCCCTCCCCATTCACTCAGCAAATGCTCATTGAACTCCGTGCCCAGCTTTGCACTTAGTAGGGGGATCGGGGTCTATCAGAACAAAACAAAGAGGCTTGTCCTCCAAGAACATGCATTCTAGCAGAAAGACAGACGATAGCAATAAACGTAATAAAGTTAGACCACAACAAGGGCTCTGAGGAATTCTATCACAGGTGAAGGTAAAACAAGAGCGCTGGATTGGGGATGTGGTGTGGCTCAGGTTGCACTTTTAAATGGTGTGTTTGGAGCAGCCTCATTGAGAAAGTGGCATATGAGCATGTTTGAAAGATTTGGGGGATTTAGCCATGTGCCCAGGCACATCTGTGGGATGAATGTGTTTTCTTTAATAAGAAAATTAAGTAGGGACGGTGCCAAATTATATTTTTTCATGCCAAATTATAATTCCTCAATCCCTGAGGGATGTTGAAGTTAAAAAAAAGAATATTACTGACTGAATCATGTTATTTTTCCATATAAATGCAGGAATATTCAAATACAGCTTTACTGGTGAAAATTCCATGAAATGATGTCTGTGTGGAGTTGATCTAAAAAGTAGAGGATGACAGGAAGAGGACACATGTAGAAACAGATTGCGAGGTGTTGTTTTGGTTTTTTTCATTCACCCACCAAAAAAAACCAAAATTTTCTTTGAGTAAAATGAATACCAAAATTTAATGTGATTTTGTTGTTATTAATCAAATACCTAAGTTAAGCGTAATATACCCTTCTGACCTGCTCTTAGGGTGAGTGACTTTATCGTCCAGGTCGTTCTTCTAAGACGAAAATTCTTGCATGAGTTCTTCGGTTTCTCATTTAGCTTCTGATTCCTTTGAAATGTTGGGGGCCTTTCCCTAATAAGCGTCATCTTAACGTTTTGAACATCAATCCTGCAGCTCTTTAAGACAGTGGTTAAACCGAATAAGTCTTAGGAGTGAAAGGCATTCTTTTGCCTTTCCAGCTGCTTCCTGCCGTGAGTGTGTGGCATATTTTTGTAGAGAGAAATGTCTGAGACACTCCTTAGGAAGTGAAAAGCACCTTTCCAAAATTTTGTAGCTTAAAAGGAAATGCATTTGAGTTTCCATCAGTGGGATAGGAAAAGCCGTAAAGCTAACAGAATCGCAGGCGAACACGCATGTGCTTTCTTTTCCCTGCCTGTGCCTTAACTCAGTTCGGTGCACTCAATTGTAGCAGCTGCTTCATGTGAGAAACCCTGTGTCGGGGTGAGTAGTGAAAGCTTCCTCTTTAAGGCACAGGGCGTGTCCTTTGCTCTTTCAGATAAGGAGACAAGGCGGTATCCAGCTCCTGGTGGATCTGCTGGACCATCGGATGACCGAAGTGCACCGTAGTGCCTGTGGGGCGTTGAGAAACTTGGTGTATGGGAAGGCCAACGACGACAACAAAATCGCCCTGAAGAACTGTGGTGGTATCCCCGCGCTGGTGAGATTGCTCCGGAAAACCACCGACCTGGAGATCCGGGAGCTGGTCACAGGTTAGCACCCGTATTAACAGCATGACTGACACCCCAGATCCGTCGTCCACTCTCTGGCACGGTAGCAGGTGTGCTAACAAAGTGTGATGGCCCAGTCCTCTCAGAGGCTAATAACCCAGGCAGTTCGGGGTACGGGAAGTTGCAGATGATGAAACAAGAGCATATCGAGTGGAACACACATGGAGTGGACAAATTAAATCATTAGAATCCCATCAACATAACCCTCACTGAAATCCTATGACCGCACTACAGTCTTGGTCATTCGATTTAGGAGGCCTTGGGTACCCTACAGCCCCCACGGGCTGTCGTTAGAATGGAGTTAACAATCACTGACCAAAGGACACGTCATCTGAGTTATTGTTGATAAAGTGTATATTCTGGGTGATACTGTGGTTAACAACAGACAGCTTATCTTTCTGAACAGTCAATTTCTCGAATGAAACATTTATGATATTGGTATTACGTAATGGTATCATGTATTAAGGAACTTTCCAAACGTGAACATGAGAGAAAGCCTTTCCACCAGCACAGAGCTTTTGAGTCTTGTAAAATGGAGATAATGATGAATTACCCCCTCATAGAGCCGTAAGGATGAATGAATGAGAGCATGGAAAGCATTTTGACACGTATCTTTCTTAGAACATACATTGACACAGTGAACATAAGCCATTTTCTCTTGCCCCTCACTTTTAAACCTGTGGTTTTACTGGTTGGACTGCTAACAAAATTGGTGGCCTCAGTGTGGGATTTCAGATTAGTCTTCTTGATTATACACATTGCTGTTCTAGGTGATATTTGCTTTGTAGTTCATCACAGCACCTCATTCAAGCAAGTATTTGCCAAGTAGATTGCAAGGTTGGCTCTCAAAAAAGGATCTTTTAATTACCCAGGATTGCACTGAGCTCTTGACTTGACTCTGGCATTTCCTTGTAGCTATGCTGGTGGCGTCTCTGTGAGTTTGTTTATTTAAGGATATACATTACTCAAGCTGGAGTCATAAATATTTGTTCAATCTTGGGTCGAGATTCCCAGCATCGGTTCACACTCTTTATGGTTATCGTCACGTCTCTGTCACACTCGTAGCTGAATTAGAACTAGATCCCATTGTGTGTGTTCTTCTCTCTAAGTGAAGAATTGTCCTTGTGGAAAAAAATCATCAGGAAGGGTGACAGTGTTGTTCCATTAATGTTTTACACTAAAATAACATAGGGTTACCTGGGTCGGGGAAGATAAAACTATTATTCTGCACGTGTTATAAAGTGTAGGATAATTTGGGGGTGAATTCAATAACTGAAAATATACCCTGCCTTTATGGTTATGAACACCCATCCTTATTTTCATGGATTGTGTTTCAATTGGAAATGCCTGCAAGAGAAAGGCATCGCCACAGTGTGTGATCTAAAACAAACCTCGTGGGCCTTCTGTGCATTAAGACCTTGCCAATGGATGCGTGAGGCCAACAGAAATAAAGGAACACCTTCTGCTGTTTACCTGTGCGTTCATTTCATGACCTGGAAAGAATTGGATTTTACTAAAATTGGGATTTGCTCCAACAGAGAAAACCTTTGCCTGGAAGCACAGACCTCCGTTGTATCTTATCACATGCAAAGGGTTGAGAGGATTGATAGCTTGAAACCAGAAAAGAGATGACGGCATTGCCCCTGTCCCATGACACCCCCTGCTGCAGCAGGCCTGGTGTCTTCCGATATTTGAAGCCACTGTCAAGGAACTGATGGTTGGTAGGCTGGGTGTCACCCATTCTGTGCAGCTGGGTGACATCAGAAATCTCTATGTGAGCCTCCTTTGGAAACCTCTGAGGCAGAATGTCACTTCCGAATGTCAGGAGCTTTCTTTCCTGGGGAAACTTTGATGCTGGCATTTAGAGAGTGTGTACGGCTCTTATTTGGCTCCTTTGGAGAAAAATGAAGGTTTGTAGCCGTTGTCATGTCCCGACCCTCTGTTTCTTCATCAGCATGTGCTGGTGGCCCAGACTCTGTCCTCTTCCTCTCTTAGAAGCTGTGCTGTCTTCTGCCATAATGCCACCCAAGCCATTGCAGGCAAATCTATTCAGAGTGACAATGGGCACTACTTCAGCATGTTTTCTGCCTTTGCAGAGACGGGTTCTTATTGTGCTTGGCTGAACTCCAGGCACAAATTTCACCCGTTTCAAAGAAAAACATGTTGTAATACCATTTTGATGGGCTGAAGCTCATCGTTTCTGGAGTCGCCGTGACGGATACTATTGAAAAACGACAAGCCCCTTGGTCCAGCGACCGCTCTAGAAAAGGAAGTCGGAAGTGAGCATCTACAAGAACATGCCCAGTCCGAGTAACAAAGCCTTCTAAATATCCGTGCTGCAGAAATCTGAGGGCGCCTGGCAATCCACAGGGCTCTGCTGCCTTCTGTTTAGACATCGCTTCAGCGACACAGATCTAGCCCGAGCTCACGCCACTGCCTGATCCAAAAGTAAAATGAAGCAAATGTATTCCCCTCAAAGAGCCTTAGAGAGTCTTGTTCACCTTCAGCACCAGCCCACGGTCATCTGCAAAGTGACCTATGAACATTTGGCATCTTAGGGCTCCTACAGAGCTTTGGGTATCCATTATGTAAGTACAAGTAATCTAATTTAACCTCAGGGTCCTCAAACCCTCCATTTCTTTTATCCGTTATTATCTTTCCACTCCTCCTCTGAGATTCTTGTCTCTGCCCAAGTGTGATGAACTCTTTTTACTACAGTAAGCCTTTCTGTGTACATCCACATTCTAAGTTCATTCCTTAGTTGTTATTTCTTAGGTGTTTTTGAATTTCTAGGGGGCCAGGTGTGTTCTAAGCCTTCAACATCTGCATGTGCAGGTCTGGCATTTGTTCGACCATACCAGCACCCGCTGTGATCGCCCAGGTCCCTGTTCTGAACTGTCGCACCCATGCTTTCCTGGCAGCTAACTATTACAGGAATCTCCCTGACAAACGTGTCCACGTTTTGGAAACTTAACTAGATGAGCAGCAAGGCAGTGGATGGCTCTGGAGGGTGGAACAGAGTAAAAGTAAAAAGGCTCACTTCACTTCTGTTGTCACAAGGCCCCTCCTCAAGCCATCTTTAGAACTGGGTTGGATATTCATGCATGAATTAACTAAAACAATGACTTCAAAGTAACAAATACGGCTTTTACTTCCCTTCTAACTTTTCAGTGGAACTTATACAGAGTTCAGCAAGGAATAACAACTCAGGACAGTAGAGGAGCCCCCCTCGTACCCGGGTTTTTCTGCTACTTTCTCCTTCCTGCTTCTTAATGAATGCATGAACACACATGTGTGTTGAAAAAAAATTATAGGGCATAATACCCTTTGAATTCCTCTGTAGATATTTACAAACAAGGATAGTTTGTAAACAAATAGTGAAAGGAACCATTTTAGTTATTTTTAAAAAAATACAACATGTGTATAAACCAGACTTGAGATTAGACGTAAGTTATATACCCAAAAGGGTGTAGAGTACCAACTTGTAAGCAATAAAAGACTAAAAGAAAGAAATGGTCCTGCAGAGCTTTAAATTATTTACTGGGTATTCCTCGACAAATAATCATAAAATGTTAAAATTTGAGGTATTTACATGCATTTATTCAACAAACATGCATACTTAAAATCCCAGCTGCCTGTTTGCAGTGCAGTATCTGTTCACAGCAGAATATATTTTGCCACTGCCCGTTAGGCCTTGAAATAAACAATTTTCTTCCTATGCAATAATTACTGTGAGACGATGATCAGAATTTTATTTAAATCCAGTTAAAGCCATTATATTGTTAGCCATTATTTGAAATGCTGCAAAGCAAATAAACTTTGATTAGAAATGCTGCATGTCCTTTGGGCTTGACTAATATAGTTTTTCCTCTCTGTAAATATGGAAATAATCAACCTAAATTTTGAAATTCTCAACTAAAGATTTCAGAATGCTTTACACATCGTAATAAAACAGGTTTTATTGAACTATAAAACTTAGTAAGTTTTATTTCAGTTGAAAGCAACTGGAAGAGTTCTACTTCTCCAAGAGCAGTATATTCTTTGACCTTAAACTTCACAGACCCAAAGAGTCTTTTCTTTTAATTAAGAAGATAGGCCCAGTTTCACTATTTTACTTAGAAGTGTTAGGTCAGTTGATTTAATGCCTTGTCTCCAAAGGGCTCTGTTGTAAGTTGAAGTATGACCCCCAGAATCCATATGTTGAATCCATCTGCAAATTTAATCAGTAACTTTAAAGTTAAGCCTCCGTTTCTCCCATCTAACACAGACATTAACTCTTTTCACCCCTTTTGTAAGATAAGGATATTTTAGGGCTCCTGTGTCTTCACCCTTCTCATTCACAACCTGTGTCATCATACTTGACTTTTACACTCTCAGGGTTGACTACATGTGCAGAAAGCAAACTGATGGTTGTTAGCTGGGTGGAGAGTTGAGGGATGGGTGAGAAAGGTGAAAGAATTAGAAGGCACAAATTGGCGGTTACAGGATAGTCACCAGGATGTGAAGTGTAGTATGGGAATATAGTCAATAATGCTGGAAAACCGTAAGGTGTCGGATGGTGCTGGACCTGGGAGAATCACTTCATGGCTTGTATGGATTCCCGCGCTGTGCACCTGAAACTAATAAAAAATAGTATTGAATGTCAACTATAATTAATATATATATATATATATATATATATATATATATATATATATACATATATATATATGGTCACGGGATATAAAGTGCAGCCTAGGGAATATAGTCTATGGTATGGTAATAGCTATGTAAGATGTCAGGGGAGTAGTAGACTTTTTGGGGTTATCACTTTGTGAGGGGTGTAAATGTCTAGTCATTATGTTGTTTTGTACACCTGAAACTAATAAAAAAAATAGATCCATTTTTTAAAAAAGGAAGTTGAAAGCCAGAGAACAGCATTCACATTATGATGGAGGAGCAGATCCATGTGGTACTTACAGTCATATACCCCATGGGTCCAATGCGATGGTTCTTGTCAAAGGGGTACATTTTTAGCATCGTAGCTGAATGGATCCTCCATCAGCTACAATGCCACCAACTCAACTTTATCCATGATTTCAATCATCATTAATTCTATAGTTTTCCAAATCTCACTACCAGAATCCTCTCTCTTTGGGGTACATTTGAATGATGGCTCTCAATACCTGCTAAACAGCTCTCCTGGTTTGGAGCTTCTGTCACCTAGATACAATGACCTCCTCTTTCTCGCTTTAGTCTTACATAAGTTCCTTAAAAAAAAAAAAAAAAAAAAAAAAGATGCTTAGAAGATGAAATTCTGAAAATGTCCGTGTTAAGTCTTCATACATGTTTGATATTTACTGGCTATGGATGAATAGAAAATTATTGTTCTGATGACTGTTTTCTGTAATTGAACTTTATCCTTTATACTATTAAGCCTGTGATGAGATATGTAGGTCTGTCTGTGCCTTTTAAAAAATATATTTTGGTATTGGACACTTCCAATTTAAAGAATCATGACCTTTGTTGTCAGAAAATTATCTTATTTTGTTTAAAATTTATTCATTTTGCTTTGTCCTCTTTCTGGAATTATTATCAGTCAGATTTTGAATCTCTTGGATTTTTTTCTCTCATATTTTCATATATAATTTGGATCCATTTGCCTTTTAAGCATACATTTAGAGAGATTTTTCCAATATCCAACGTTTTCTTCAACCTATCTATGAGGCATTTTTAGGGGCATGGATCGGAGGAAATATTATTATGATTTTAATTCTAAGAATTCCGTGTTATTTTTTAGTAACCTTTATTCTTATTTATTGAATATAAACTATTCTTGAATTTCTCTAAGGATATTTTTTAGAACTAAGGGTTGTTGTTTTTTTCTCTTTATCATGAATCGTCTCACTTTTCTCTATTGTCTATTTATTTATTTATAGGAGTCTTTCTATTTATTTATAGGAGTCTTTCTCATTGATTTTGCAGATTGACTTTAAATGTGTAGAGACCCTCAGTTGTCTGCTCACTTTTAAGATGGGAGTAGAGCATTTGGCTGAGCTCTGTGCACATTGATGACACTGGTTAACCGTGAGCTTGACATCAGGGGAGCAAGTAGGAGTGAGCTGTGTCCATTGAGGAGGGCTTTGCTCTAAGGCTCAGATATCCACAGTAACTTTTTAGTAGTTCTCCCCCAGTGCAGTCAACCTCTTTGGAGAATATTCTTCTGAGTTGTTTGTTTTGTTTATTTGCCTGGCCTGGAGGGAGGGGTCAGTAATTTTCTGGCAGCTGGGTGTTCTCTCCACCCAGATAGGAATAGACAATGAGAGGGCAGGCGACTGTTTTCTTCCCTCAGTCACCCTTTTGTAACCTCCCTCCTCATTTCTACATACCATACGCCTGCCTTGTCTGAGCATGAGTCTTTCCTGGGGATCTGCCAGGACAGTCAGCCACCTAACTGGGTCATCACAGTGGGGTCCCCTCTGTGCATATCCTGGGCTGCGCTGGTTTCCTCACTGCTTCACCAGCCAACTCACTTCCATCTGTTCTACATCTTGCAGAAATGTGATGAAATTTCTCGTCTGCTGAATTACTCCTCCCATTTTCTTCTTTATCCTGTTGTGTCCCTAATAAAGAATATCTTCTTCCCTGCATGAGTGCTGAACAGTTTGAGAGATGAGACAAAGTGTAAATATTACTAAATATTATCTGTGTTGCTGGTAGAAGCCAGGTTGAAGGCATTACTTTAGGTCTGTTAGCCAAGAATAGGCTTACTATTTCAAAACAAGTCTAGGGTGTAACATTAATTAAACACCCTGCATGGAAGGAGACATTGGACCGAGGGGGTAGCGTTTTCCCCCACTAACATCTTCCAGCCTGTTTGGGTTTTTTTTCTCTCATCCTATTTATTAAGATCACCCAGAGGCCTGGCTCATCTCTTCCAAGCAAGAGCTAAGTAAGCTTTTTGTAAAGATCGCCTTTGCTCCATCTTCATCGGGCATTTTGGTGATGACCTGGCAATCCTGGTGGGCATTTTATAACTCAAAGCAAGAGGTGCTGAAATGGGTCAGAACAGCACATTATTTAAATCAACTCCTTGGTCACTATGTTCCCAAGATGTAAAATGAAATCCCAAATATATTTCTTATCCCAAATAATGTCCAGCCATGTTGTCCAGCATAGCATATCAGAGGTGCTGCAGTAAAATTAAACAGCATCATAAAGATACAAATGAATAGAGACACACCAGTAATGAAATGCCAGAGATGCTTTGAATTTTAATGTAAACCCCACCAAATATAAAACTTCCAAGGAGAAATTAAAAATCAAAGTTTAAATCCACTTTCATGTTGAAGTCCAAAGACATTAAAATGCAAAGGAATTAAAGTCTGAAAATCAATATTTCTTGCCATTGTGTGTTTAAGTTCAAAGTCCACAATTCTTAAGTTCACTGAAGTGTAAAAGCCATCCTCCCGAACTTTTTATTCTGCATAGTCTCTGCCAGAAGGGTTTTCTGTGCTTCCTTGAGGCCTGGTTTCTTCAAAAACTGGGGTTGCTTCACTAAAATTGGTGCCATACTTTCAGAGCCTCAGAAGATGCATTATTTCACTGTCAACTCCCACTCATCTCACGGTTCAAGGTTGTGAACCCTGGCCCATGCCCATCATCTTAAGAAGCCATCCCAAACCGTAAGAGCAGTTATCCCAAACATAGGTGTGTACCAGAGATCAGTCCTAGCCGAGGCCGTGAAGCCACTCAGTGAAGGCTGTGTGGGTTACCTGTTGATGCTACAACAAATTTCCACAAATTTAGCTGACTAAAACAATACAAATGTGTCTTCCATTTGTGGAGGTTAGAATTCTAATACAAGTCTCACTGAGCTAAAATTAAGATGTGAACAGAGTTGTACTCCATTCTGGAGGCGTTAGGGCCAATCCTTGCCTTTTTCAGCTTCTAGAGGCTATCCACATTCCTTCATTCGTACCGACTTCCACTGTCTTCAAAGCCAGCAGCCTTGAATCTCTGATAAGTCATCCATAGTCATATTTCCCTCCGACTGCTTCCAGGAATGGTTCTCAGCATTTAGGGACCCATATGATTAGATTGGGCCCACCTGGATAACCAGGAGAATCTCCAGAATAATCTCCCCATCTCAAGATCTTTAAATTAATCCATCTTGAAAGTCCCTTTTGCCCTACAAGGTAACATATTCACAGGTTCAGGGGATTAGGACGTGAAGGAAATTAAAACCAAAGGTTTCAAATATGCAGGAAGGGAAAGAAGTCACTTCCAATGAGACTTGGTATAGAGGACCATTATTCTGCAACCACAGTATCGGAGGGAAGATGAGTAAATGGAGATCTTGGATTTAGTCAATGAGGTGAGATCAGTTTGATGCCTGGCTTCCAGAGTACTAATCTGTGAACTTAAATTAAATCAGGAGAAAAATTGCCAGCAAAAGGTGAATTTTGGTATTATGCGTTCACCAGTTGAAGGGTAAATGAATCCATCCATGCCGATTGTCTGTTCTTCGGGAAAGTGAAATTGTAAACATTGCTGCCATCTTGCAATGCTGGCAGTGGAGCATTGTGATGCCCATCAGCAGGCATCAGCCGGGGTTTGACCTGAGAAGTGTGAGCAGTATGATAGGGAAAAAGGGGATTTATTAGCAGGATGAGACCTGACACCAGTGGGAGCTGATGAAGTCTGAGGAAGGTTTGCCTCTGTGTCTGGTGCTGGGCCTGGAGGTGATGTAGGTCAGCAGGCAGAGATCAAGAAAAGAAGCCTGCTATGAAGCAGAGGGAGCCCCCATGAGGACAGTCTGGCACCCTCTTCTGCCCCTCATTGGATGCATATTGGTCACATGAGAGACACATAAAAGCTGGCGCCTTTTGCAATAGCACTCCGCATGTGCCTGACCCAGGTCCTGGGGAAGCTGAAAGAGAATGGGTGGCAGCTGGCGGAGCTGCACCCACTGCTGTCCCACACCCAGAGGTGAAGCAGCCAACCAGCGAAAGTGCGCACACGCTGCCACACCCCTGATGCCCCAGGCCCAGTTCTTCAGAGCTCACCACCAGCTGTTTCCCTGGCCCCTGCCAGATTGCCTGCAGATTTCTCCCAGGACATCCTTAACTAGGAACCCAGCAAAGTGAAATTCTGGGAGTTGTAGTTCTAGTACAGCTAAGCTGCCACAGCACAGACCTGTGCCCTATACCAGGTCTCATTGGAGGTGACTTCTTTCCCTTCCTGCATATTTGAAACCTTTGGTTTTAATTTCCTCTGTGGCAGTTGGGTTTCTGGTTCTGCAGTGCCACATGGAGGGTGTGTGTGATGATGACAGGTCTTTCACTATGGCTTGTTAGCAGACTGTCATGCAGGGCGGCCTGCGGGGTCTCAGCTCCTGCAACTCAGTGGGAGTGTAAGGGGTGTAGGTTGTGAACTCAGTCACAGCTGGGTTGCGGGCAGCAACGCCCCCGAGGCCCACAGGTTGCTCAGTTTTACCCTTTGTTTCAAGATTGGCCGGGCTTAGGGATTGGGAGCCACATTGTCTCCACTTGCTTTCTCTGACTCTGCTTCAGAGTCTCCACTGTGGGGCCCCTCTTCTAACAGGAGGACCCGGGCTTCCAGCGCCTCCAACCAGGAGATCTGGTCTGGCACCTGGGCCATCTCATTAAGCGCATTTTCCGTGTTGAGACTCAAGGCCCTGAGGAACATCCAGCCCACACGGCCGGCTTAGCCTTCTCCTCCTCTGGCAACCGTTCAGCCAGAGCCTGCAGGGCTCTCTCCACGCTGGCCGGAGAGCCGTCCATGTCCTCCCACCCCTCCTTGGGGGTCCAACTCCTGAGAACAGTGGCCACCGGACACCACACACTGTGTGTGGGCCACCTGTCCTCCTGCCCAGAGTCAGACTTCATTCCTACCTGGTCGGAATCTTGCTTACTGTGCCCGGTGTCTGAGTGGGTGGAGGCCTCCATGTAAGATATCCACAACCCTCGGAGCCTAAGGCCGCAGCAGATCACCAAAATGAAGGCAACGCCTTCCATGGCCAAGATGGTGGTGTGCCAGCTGGAGGCTTGAGTCTCCCAGGCAGACCGTGCCTCTTGTTCCCGGTGTCGCTCCTCATGGGCCTCCCGAAGCTGGGCTCTCACACGCACAAACCGCTCCACCATGCTTTGGTAGGTTTGGGCCGGCACCGTACCCTGGCTTATGAAACTGAGCTTTTATACGTGTAAACTACTCCAGTACATTCCGGAGAGTGTCAGCCGACACCACACCCTGCTCGCTGCGCCATGAGTTGTGCGGGGTGTCCGGCGGGGCAGCCTGCGGGGTCTCTGCTCCCGCTCCCCACATAAGAACGCAGGACATGGTGAGGCCAAAAAGGAACACCCACAGAGCCATAGGTAGGGGAGTCATACCACTATGGTCTCACTGGAGGCTGGGTTCACACGACGTGCGACCTGCTGCCCGCTTTGCTACCAACCGACCGACTCTCGGCGACTCTCCTCAACTTGACTCCCCAACGTGGCCGCGACAGTTATATCAGTGGCCAATTGGCTAACCGGCCACAGCCAACAGCCATCTACTACCCGAGCCAGCACCTTTCCACATGAGGCTGAGAGCCTGGAAACTGCTCTCTGGGGCTCTGTCCCCACACAACCACCCACCCATCCTGCCACAGCAGCTATGCCTCTGCTTTGTACTATGGACTCATGAGGTCACCATCCCTCCAAAGGCTGCAGAATCACCTCAACAGATTCCTGAACTGAAGCGTCTCTCCTGATGTCGCTGAAACACATGTATCCAGGAGCACCCCTGCTCTGTGCTCCTCAGGTCACCATGTCTGCTTCTTGGTGCCAGTGCCCTGAGATCCTCATCTTCCTATCATCTCTTCTTACTGCTCTGATCGGATGTGCTTCTGTGCTTCATTTCTCTCTACTGGTCCCCCGCAATTTGGGGGAAGGCTCAGCTGAGTTTACATGTGTTGAACCTACTTCTTCAGTTGGACACTCTGCTTTTTGGTGTGTGTAGTGATAGCAGTATTTTCTGAAATGGAGTCCTGCCTTCCCTCTCCTTTTCCTTTGCTCTCCACCCTGAAAGCATTGCTCTCGCAGCAACATGCTTTTCTAACATTCCTCCAGATTCCAGACCAGGAATTGGCAAAATTTTTCTGTAATGAGTCAGATGGTAACTACTTTAGCTTGAAGGACACAGGGTCTCTGTTACAACTCAATTCTACCTACGTTGGGTGAAAGCAGTAGTCAACACATAAACAACACATAAACAAATGGGCGTACCTGTATTTCAATAAAACTTTATGTATAAAAGCAAGTGGCTGGCCCTCCGGCCATTGTTTATAGAACCCTCTGTTGTACCCTCTCTTCCAAAGCCAAGTTTTGGACAAAATAAAGAGGGAAGCCTCATTAGCAACTCATTGTTGGTAGAGGTCAGGTTGGAGATCAGTTTGCCTAGAAATAGGCAGATTTGTCCACCAATGCACTGGCAGTAGGGTGAGGGACAGCCTTCCTCCCACAGAGACCAGGGGAACCAATTGCCTAGGGCCACTCATTCCCAAGAGGAGCAAGGACAGAGCTGAGCCAAACCATGGGTACCCCCTGATTACTTAGATAAATCCCACCCCTCCCCGGGGAAGAATGAGTGAAGGGATAAGAGAGGCCGGTGTTACATTAATTGTGCTCCATTTGCTGGAAGGAAACAGTAGGCCCGTCAGCCCACTGCTATTAACTCTAATGGATCCCAGAAGGAAAGGAGAGAGAAGTGTTTGTGTTTGGTCAGCTTCTTATTCCCAACTCATCTCCTAACCAGCTTTGTATCTCGCACGTTCTGTGTAGAGTTGTCTGCTGTTATCTCCTGTCATTTTACCCATTTTACGCTTATCTCTCTATAGCAGATAGTCCAGATATATCCAAATGCAAAAGGCAAAAACTTACAACCCTCAGCACTGGTTCTGATTCCTAATTTCCTCCCAACAAGACCAAATCTAATCAAATTAGGAAATTCACACCATTAAATTCTTCTTGCTCACCTCTTCTCTTAGTCCTAGAGATTGAAGGAGTGCTGTAGGCTGAGGCTCAAATTCATTCATTTATTAAACAAATGTTTGTTGAGTGTCTACTGTGTGACAGTGAGGTTTAGGTGCTTGGGGTACAGGGTGAAGGCCCAGGTTACTTCTAGCTATAGCCCACCTCGAGGGTGCAGCACCCTTCCTAAGGGTCAGGACGGGATGCCTGTGATCCAGGGAGAAAGAAAGGGCACAGTTGGGAGGGGTCTTGGATTTCAGTTGATCTATATAAAAAGAAGTGAACTATATCAACATACTAGGTGTGATTTCAGTATCCATTATCAGAACCATTATGGAATGTTTCAAGCTCAAAACTCAGAGAACTTCTCTCATGGAGCTTGTGTTATGGTGGACAAGACAGACAATAAACCTGTCATTTCAGGGAGTGGCAAGTGCGATGACAAAAAAATGAAGCAGACTAAGGAAATTAGAAAGTGATGGAAATGAAGTTCAGCTCAAAGAAATGAAAAGACCCCAATAACAGTGTGTTAACTTCGATGGAAGTTTCTTTCTCTCCCCCGTAAGTGAAGTCTGGAGGTTACGTGTTAATGGTGCTAAGGGTGATAATCCCACTCTGTCCCATAGTGTCCAGAAAGCCAGCCTCCCTCCAGTCACAGATCGTTCTTCCCGAGGATGTGACTCTCTTCGTAATAACCAAGAGGGTGGCAGCTATGTTCCAGTGAGCAAGACATTTGCTATAAAGTGTTTTTAAAGGAGTTGTAGTTTATGCTAGTTTATGTTACAGTAAGGTACAGACCTGTTGACTGTGTTTATCAGTCTTGTAACCCGTCTTTATGACATGTGCCACAGAGTAGGACACCAACGAGTGTTTCTAGCGCTGATATGTCACATTATTTCTTGTCTTTTACTTTCTTATTGCTCCCCAACATCCCTAACCTGAGAACCAAGGTATTCTTGTTTCCCAAGAAGGGCTAACCACCATTGCTGAACACCCACCCCTTACCAATCATTGTGCTGGGTACCCAGTGGTCCCACGAGGCCATTATCAAAGGAGGGTGCTCAGTGTCACAGCTGTTGTGTGGTACATTCCATAGTCCTGTTCCCACAGCCTGTCCGCTTTACACAACGAGTTTCCAATTCTCCCAATCAAATCCAGAATCCTGGGCTCCACAGCTCTATGGAAATGGCGTGGGAGTCCACGTTTTTACCGAGACCCTCTGGCATTTCTCAGGATCATGCAGGTTTGAGGAACATCACTCTCCTCTCTCTCCAGGATGACATGACCATGTTGGGAAGCCGAGTGATGGTGGTTAGGAGGCATGAACATGTTTTGAGAAATGCCAACATAATTTGTTGCAAATAGTAGCTAAATTATAAAAAAAAAAGAAGTGACTCATTGATTGTTTTTGCAAATTAGATTGAATTTGTGATTTCCTCTTATCCCAATGTACTTCCTCATGTGAGAGAGAAAAAGTGGACTGACTTTTAACAAATGTAGCAGAAATTGCCCATAACAATCCTCTCACTTGCAGCCAGCAGTATTCAACTGGTAATGATGCCACTGTCAACTGGGGTGGGGCTTGCCACGACCACGGACCTCTGCTTCCCTACAAAACCTCTGGGGGTTTCATCTGAACCTATTTTACACGCGTGTCCTCGGATGTCCTTTGACTGTTTGAGGGCGCCCTCATTCTTCCTCTTCTTGATCACTGGTGCTGGTGATAGGAAACACACCTGTGCTGACCTACAACTAAGTTTCAGAGCATACCTACATGTCGTAAAGGTTCAGAGGGCAGTATTACCAAGAGCATTTTGTTCTGTTTTGTTGATTTGCCTGATGGAAACGTATGGTGCATTTTACTTGTTAGGTCTGACAATGCATAACTGATTTGTGGCTCTACTGTGTGACTCACAAGTTACAAGTTAATTAGAAACACTTTTCTCTAATTATATTTGATAGTCTGCTCTATTTGCTCTACAATTATCACAAAAATTACATTAGTGTTAACGAACACAACATGGAAATCCCCACTGGATGCTGGAGGAGAGGGGAGAATTAAAGAATGTCTCCATCTCCTGCCCAACACCTGGTTTCCTTTCCAACAGATGTTTTTATTTGTTATTCCTGATGAAATATTCAAAACAAACTTCCTTCCTGGTTGTCGCATAGAGGATGAAGTTCAACCTGGCGTGGGAAGAGCTTCAGCTTTGTTTCCTGTGTGCTACTCTGTTGTCACTAGTGATTGCTTCTCCATTGGGCTGTCCATCCTGATTGACAGTATATTGGCCATCACAGCAACTGTGTGCCAACAACTGGGTGTCCTCCCAGGACAATGCCCATGAGAAGAATCTCTGAAATGATTTCTTAACACAGGAACCTGTATCATAGAGACCTGTAATCCCAGAGAAACAAGGACACGGTGCTTAGCAGCTGGCTTTTCTATCCACCTTCACTTCTTTTCTATGTTCTCCAATATATGTCTAAGCACCACTATGTGCAAGGTAGAGTGGACAATATAAAACATAAAACTGAGGTAGACATGAGCTCTGTCCCCAAGGAGCTGTCAATCAAGTATGAGAGAGGGTGCACCTGTGTAGGAGTGGAAAGACTCATTTTTCTCCCATCTTTCCAAGTTCTTCTGGCTGGGTTAATAATCAAGTTAATATGAGACATTAACAGGAGAAAATAACCAAGTTTAATATGGATGTACATGCAGGGGTGCCATAAGAATATGAGACCTGAGGACGCATTGGGCAGTTAAGGCTTATATATCATCTGGAGCTCAGGAGAAGGGGTTGGGGGGTTGATTTGGGCCTTCAAAGCGCAGGAAGACAATTCACATGGAGATGCAAAAGTAAATGTTTGGTAAATAAATGTTTGCTGGTCCATCTTTGACAAAGGGACACAGAGGGGACTTTGCTCAAAGGGGTCTTGCTAGGTTCCTCCCTGTCTGTCGCACACTAGGTCATATTAGACTCTAGTTTAATCTGTGATGACAGCTCCCTCCCTGGAGCAGGTCCTCTGTGTAAATTCTTTTAGCAGTTAAGGGGAAGGTCAAAGTTTCTCTCTGAGTCTTTTCTTTCTTAAAAATAACCAGCTTAAAATAGTCGATATCCCCAAAGGGATGGCGAACTCCGCTCCCCCTTACCTGGATAACTGTCCTACAATGTAGCACTGAGAAAAAGCCAGAGGAACATAGAAGACAAAAGGGAATTCTCAATCGAGTAAATCAAGAAAGACTTAATGAAGAAAGTAATGTTTGCAATGAGTTTTAAAGATGGACATGAGTTTGGCTTTCAGATAATGGTAGCAAGAAAATAAAACATGAGTCAAGAAAGTAGTGGGTGGAAAGTCCCCACACATACTCATAGAATCACTGCTCCTTTAATAAGAATGAATTTCATTGTGTCATTCCTGTGCACGCAACACTGCCTGCTTCAAACAACTCTGCTCTTTTCTCTCCATCCATATTTTCCTTTTTTAAACACTGTCCTCCTAGAACCCAAGTGCCTTTTGGGAGGCGAGAATCATGAGGATGGTGCTTTATAGTTCTCTACGTACCTTAATTTGCTTCACACAAATATTGCTGGATTCACTCCCAGGGTCAGCACTCTTCTCTTTGATGAGAAAAATACTTGCATATACTCTTAATTCACAGTATACAGCAAGACTTAATTTACTGTGTAAATGCTGCCTAACTTAAAAGTTTGGAAACTTTTTCCAATAGCAATTTTTAAAACATGGAAACTTGAGCAGAAAAGTATTCAGCACTTAACATACAGCTGTCCCACAACAAACACCGTTGGAACATAACATAGTGATACACATTAGCTGAAAAGGCCACTTACCCTATTTCATTTGGCTTTCATGCACCTTAGATGTTTTTTTGAGAAAGTGGACTTTCATTCATAAACTCCGTTCCATTTGCAAGTGGCATACCTGCTCTGTTCACAAATATACTTTCTGAAACTTATTAGAAGTTTGCAGTTATAATTAAAAGCAAACATGGACATGTGCTTTAGTCTGGTTTCCAGATTCAGGTGACCCCAACTTACAATGTGTTCAACTTACGATTTTTCGACTTGCTGGTGGTATGAAAGCTATACATATTGAGTAGAGACCGTTCTTCACGTTTTGAATTTGATCTTTTCCTGATGATATATGGGGTACCGTACTCTCTTGTGAAGCTGGGCAGCAGTAGGGAGCCCCAGCTCCAGGCAGCCACGCAATCAGTAGGGTGAGCAACTGACGGTATACAGTGGACTGTATTGCCAGAGTTTTTTGGATATTGTGTTCTGAGCACTTTTAAGATAGACTAGGCTGAGCTATGATGTTTGGTAGGTTAGGTGTATTAAATGCAATTTCAACTTACAATATTTTCAACTTAAGATGGGGTTTACTGGGACTTAAACCCATTCTAAGTCAACGACCATCTGTTTAACCATATTTTACATTCATAAGTATTAGTAGTAAAAAGGCTACTTCTATGCCTCACATTTTACGTTGAGAATTTAATATATGTATGTATATATATATATATATATATATGTATACATATATATATATATATATATACTTTTATTTATTTTAAGTGTGTTTTTCCAGGACCCATCAGCTCCAGGTCAAGTAGTTGTTTCCAGTCTAGTTGTGGAGGGCGCAGCTCACACAGGCTCATGTGGGGATCGAACCAGGAACCCTGGTGTTACGAGCATCGCACTCTAACCAGCTGAGCTAATCAACTGGTCCCGAGTTATATTTTCAGATTAAAAAACATGGTCCTCCATCTTTTCATTATTCTCCATTCAAAATTCGTTCCCTTTACATTTAGCGAGTGGTAGTAAGACACAAAATCTGAGGCTGAGAAATACAGATTCCAAACAGTTGCAAAACATTTTTTTATTAATATAAAGAGGTGTCGGGTGTTAACTGCAGGAGTTTTTGCTTTGTTTTAGTTCTTTATTGGCTTTTTAAGTGGTTTTATAGTCTCGCTGGAGCAGATGTTTAATTTTATATTGGTTCTAAGCGTGCTCAGAGCAATGAAAGAAAAGAGGTAAAAGAGAGAGAGAGAAGAAAACTGAAGATAGTTGCTTTGCTCTGCAGGGGAGCCTCAGCGTTGCTGTACCTTTCCCAAATAGAGAGTGGACAGAGATGCTTATCTCTGTGCTTTTGCCCTAGAGGCATCTTCTGATCCGGGTAATCACAGATACATAAGAAATCACATGCATCCTGCATTAAGGACATTTATACACAGGATGGTGTTAATTTGCTTTACCTTCAATGGCATTTTGAAGAGACTTCCTAATGCCTTGTTAAATTAACAGGAAGTAGAAAATGTGTGTTTAACAGACAGCTGTGGTTATGAGATGACCATGGATTGTTTAGAATTTTCAGGCAGTTTGTCAGTTTAATATTCTACAAAACTGCCCTCGCTATTAACTTGGTTGTTGGAGTGTGTAAACACAGGTGTGAAATTTGTCATGTATAAACTTCACAGTAAGCATGACTCGTAGTTTTTAACTTGAACCTGATGAGAACGGGATTGAAAAGAGAGAAATGATCATGTGATCCCAAGATGAGCACTCTGCTGAAAGCAAGCCTTAAACCTGATTAAATAAGCCACACAATCAGTGAGGAAAGGAATACTTCTTTATAGTTTGCTAACGAACCTCCAAAACACCAGGGTCTTATTAAAAGTCCTTTTAACTCCAGGGAGTCCCCTCACCCTCTGTAGGTAGCATTGCTAAAGCTTCCATTAGGGCTGTGATGTAATATAACACTCTTTGAGTTGCTATGGAAACAGCTATATCCATGTAGATTACATCTTTAAAAATCACTAGGCCACAGAAAGTCTGTCTGACATGAAATTTTCAAGGACTCCAGCCCACAGCTACTCTTGGTATTGTGTCTCTCCCTCTAACTATTTGCAGTACCTTTTTTTTTTCTTTTAAAGATTTTATTGGGGAAGGGGAACAGGACTTTTTGCAGAGGGCACAGCCCACCATCCCTTGCGGGAGTCAAACCAGCAACCTTGTGGTTGAGAGGGCGTGCTCCCACCAACTGAGCCATCTGGGAGCTCAGCAGCAGCTCAGCTCAAGGTGCTGTGTTCACACTTAGTTGCAGGGGGCGCTGCCCACCATCCCTTGCGGGACTCGAATTGAACCGGCAACCTTGTGGTTGAGAGCCCACTGGCCCATGTGGGAATCGAACTGGCAGCCTTCGGAGTTGGGAGCACGGAGCTCTAACCGCCTGAGCCACTGGGCCGGCCCTTCGCAGTATCTTTTGCTGTATCTGTTTTATGCAAGTACTATTGAGTCCTTGGGAGAGATCAGCAACAGCGAGAGTTGAAGGTGGTAAGTTGAGGGCAGTTATCTACAGTAAGAGTTTGAGGGCAGTTATCTACAGTAAGAGTTTTGACAACACCTGTGGGTTGTGGAAGACTCAAGTTACCTAGACTTGGATGGAGGAAGGCAGAGGCTGAAGTTAATGAAAATCTACTTAAAATGCCAGCTGTCTCCCATTCATCTCCTCCAAAAAATAAAAGGCACTAGCATGCACACACAAGCATGTGCACGCACACACAGGTATGCACATGCTTACATACAGGCATGCACACTCAGGCGCACACACACGCATGCAAACATGCCCGTGTAATGCAGGTGTGCCCACAAAGACACGCGCATGCGGGCATGCACACACAAATACAGAGGCATGCTTACACACGAGTTTGCGAGGAGCTCCAGGTATGTCACATTTGTGCCGCTCACAGTCCTATCTGACACTACCAGGCACGGTTCTGCATTATATCTGCATTTCCCGGCTTCCTCTGTGTATCTGTTTTCTGTAGTGGGCTTAGCAGTAACGACCATAGTGCCTCCACAAGGCTCTGCAGTTTCCCCTTGCTGGTCACCCCTGCTCCTCTGGGCATGGTGTGCTCTGCTCTGCTGGTTGTCATGGTTTCACCTGCTGCTCCCTGCGCAAAGTGCCCCCTACGCCCCCACAAAGCTGTAGCCCAGAGAGGAGGAACAGCCCGCTGCCCTTTGCATTCCAGTTTGTTTTGCATTCCCTCCATACTGCTGTGCATGCCTCTGGCATTACAAAAATAGCTTTTTTCTATCTTTCCCTGGTGCCTTTCGGCTTGCTGGGCTGGGGGCAGATTCAAGTAATGGCTCCCACTCTGGTCCCTAAGGCCACGGTCCCCATCACTGCATCCTGCTCATGGTAGGCGATGGCTGGTTTTCACTCAAAACAGTTCTCTCCTTGGAGGCTTTACCACCCCACCTGTCAGTCACCACCCAGCTCGCCTGACCTCCCCAGATGTGGCCGTATCCCCACAGTGCATAGGGCTTGAGTTCTTCCCTAGACCCTCCTGGGCCCGCATACCAACAGACTCTGCCCGCCTCCTGTGTCTAGGATGCCAGGAGCTTGGTCTTGTCTGCACTCAGCCGTGGACAGAAGTGTCAGCTCGGCTTCGAGCCGGCACTCCTGCTTCACAGGAATCCTTTCTGGCAGTTGCCAATCTGCATCCTTACAAATGTGCATATTTCAGGTTAGTTCTCTGTGTAGCCAGCTCACATTTCCATGTTTGCGCTGGAGTGCCAGGACCAAGAAAGTCCTGCCCCGCTGAGTCCTGGGGCAGAAATGGAGAAGAGGCTGGTGGTACCTGCCTCGGAGTGAGGGCCATGCACAGGTCAGGCCACCTCCTTGCAGGCATCGTGGTGCAAAGGTGCTACAATATGTGACGCATACGAACATCAGTTATGCTTCCATGTGTCAGATTTGACAGGGAGTTCTCAACCAATCACAGTTATCGTTTTTCTTCGGATGCTTTAAATATGAATTTAGAATTTCGCCTTCATAATAAATGTGTTACATTTTAAGCCCACATTATCCTACTTTCTATGCTAGTTACAGAATCAGTACCCTGTGCTCAGCCTTCTTTCCGTGAAGGTCAATGCTGTAAGTCATTTCCTCAAAGAGCAGCGTCCTTAGTTCATCATTCAGAGCAAGTGAAAGTGAGTCATTGTCATTATCTCCACGTTGGGATAAGAAAGAAACATTAAAAGGATAGCCTCATATGTCTCAACCCAAAGTTCTTCCTTGTTTAAGCAGAATCGATTTAGAATACAAATGCATGCTTTCTCCATGCCAGTTACACAATTACATGGATGGATAGATTAGATAGATAGATAGATAGATAGATAGATAGATAGATAGATAGATAGATAGATAGATAGATAGATAGATAGATAGATAGACAGACAGACAGACAGACAGACAGACAGACAGGCATTATCCATGTTTCCCTATTCTGGGAATAATTTAGGCCCTTAATGGAAAGGTGCAAATTAGATGAAATGTCCTCAAACCAGAAACTTATTAACTTTCAGAAGTAGAGGTCAGAATATCATTTTTTAAAACCACATCTGCTATAACAAAGCACCCCTTTGTGAAAAGAATTGGCGGTATTATAGAATATCAGTGTTAGGTATATGTAAATACATATATTTAAAGGTATAGTTCATATTTTTCAATGATAGTTATGTTTTAGGAAATATAGTACAGTGCTCTGCATTTATCTTTAAAGAGAAATGTCCATGTGATTTATCTTGAAATATTTCCATCCAGGAAAATGTGGCCATCTGAAATTGAGCAAATTTAATCAAGCTATGAATAATTGTTTATTACTCAACATACCAACTTCGTAATTAATAAATAACGGTAAAGTTGTCTCTGTGAGAAAATTTTAAATAAGAATTTTTGAGCTGTGAACTATTGTACTTAGGTAGTCTCAAACGGACCAGTAAGACATAGGTGTTTCTTTCTTTTATTATTTTTTAAGACTTGTGTCTTTCAAAAGGCTAAATTTAAAATAAGTCAGACAGAAAAAGCAGAGAACCCTATGATTTCACTGATATGTGGTATATAAACCAAAAACAACAAAAGAACAAGACAAACAAATTAGAAACAAAAACTCATAGACACAGACAGTAATTTAGTGGTTACCAGAGGGTAAGGGGGTGGGGGGTGGGTGATGAGGGTAAAGGGGATCAAATATATGGTGATGGAAGGAGAACTGACTCTGGGTGGTGAACACACAACAGGATTTATAGATGATATAATACAGAATTGTACACCTGAAATCTATGTAAATTTACTAACAGTTGTCACCCCAATAAATTTAATTAATTAAAAAAAAGGCTAAATTTAAATACAAGATCCACTATATATTGTGTTTGTCTTCCACATACAATGAAGTGATAACAATCATTGTATTCTTTTCTAGGTTGAAATGATTAAATGTTGTGATTCCTCTGGGTCTAATTAATTTTAATGACAAAAGTCTATCTACTATACATTTCTAATTTTACTGTTTTTACATACTTTTAAAAACAGTAAAATTCTACTAGGCTCTACTGACTTATCTCATATATTCCGGGTTTCCTCCTGTGTCCTTCCCTTCATTTTATCGGTACCGTCTTCTGCTCTGAGGCATTATTAATCATACTCCCCCCCACCAGTGTTGATATGACATAGTTTCCATTCACGTTATAAAGCAGATACTTGTCATTATCTCCCTCTGTTGTCAACATTAACCAACCCATAATCTTCTTGAGGGCAGGGACCGTGTCATAGGCATCTTTGTATCCGTAATGCTCATCCCAGTGTCAATAAATCCCTCCTGGATGGATCTGTTGGAAACTCTGGCCAGTTCCCCTCTATGGAGCTACCTACCGGGTACCTAGGCCTCAAACGTAGTCCTCGGCTAAGGACCGCTGTTCTGATCTCTGTTTAGCTTACTGGGAGGAGGACTAGAGCAGTGGCAGACTGGCTGTTAGTTACCCACTGCTCATCCATCTCAGGTTTCCTAGTGAGAGCTTGGTGTATGAGTTGTCCTGGTGACAGCGTGTTAACGCCTCTGCAGAGAACACCAGAACATTATTGCAAGGACTAGAATGGGCAATGAGAGATCTCAAACAATATAAGCCCAGCTTGAATGCTAGGCCAACCTTCTGTCTTTTTTCAGCGCTTCCTTTTTTACTTTATTGCCTTCATCACCTCCACCACCACCGTCATCACCATCACCACCACCACCAGACCAGTAGTTACCACACATTAATGTGTTACCTTACATACATTTATCTGGTATAAACAACTTAACATAGTTTTTAAAGTAATTGATACATATTTTCCTGTCATAGAATCGAGGATGCTTTCTATCTAACGATATGATTATATCATCACAAACCATAATTCACCCAAAGAAATCATTGACAGTGCTGTGTAATTATTGCCACAAAGAACAGCTCAGTATCAAAAATCACAAAGGTTGTTTCTGCAACGTATTTTTCAGAACTTAAATGGATGATACAGGAATTTCCATTTAATAGTAAATTTCATGTAGTTTAACGAGGCATATTGTATCTCTAATAGCTCTGAGCAAGACCAAAAGAAATGATGCCCCTCAAAATCTCAGTTCCAGGAGATGATACATAAAAGCTTTTGTTCATCATTTGCAGTGCATGTATTTTGTACATATATGTGTACGTATAGTATGTTTAAAAAATCTGGAGTCTCAAGTAAGTCATGCCTTAGATTCTTCAGTAGACCAAGAGTTTTGGGGTTTTTTGTTTGTTTGTTTGCTTTGCTTTTTTTTTAACCACAATGTGAGTCCTGACTACAGAGAGTTTGTTAAACCTTACCATATTGTAGACATAGAGTTGGTAGGAAACAGAATCAAATACCACGAATTCTGTAATTGAACAGCAGTTTTCCTATCTAGACACCTAGAAACAAAATCACAAGGATTTCCCTTGAGTCTAAGGCACAGAATATCTAAAACGCACTCTCTTCTTGAAACTTTAACTTCACCTTATACAGTCCTCACTGAAAAGCTAAGTGCTTTGGGATTTGTTGAGGTTGGCTAATGGATATAATACCCATCCATCTTTGCAGGTGTTTATATGTATCTTTCCCTCATTAGGTCAGACCCCAGAAAGGTTATATTTTAATGTCATTATTCTCACTCTTATTAAGGGTTTATACAAGGAACATGTATGGAAAACATATCAGTATATCTTACTACCTTGGTCTTTTATTGTGTCATTTGCTCTCCATTATGTCATTTGTTCTTAAATCAGTTGGTGATGGGGACAAATAGATGGTTGTTGAGGAAGGCGGTGACGTGAATCTCTACTGCAGGGTGGGAACATTTATCTGACAGCAGTGACATGATGGATTGGAATAAATAGCCTGGTTTGGCATAAAAAGAGGCGGTGAGAACAGTTAGGTTATTGTGGTATTTCAAGTTAGAAATGATGTCGTGTTTTAAGCTAGGGGTAATGAATCAGAATCGTGGCAATAGATTTCAGTTAGGATACCACTAAAGTCTGAGTCCCCATTATTGCAAGTTGGGCTTCATAGAGCAGCGTGGTGTGGAGAAAGGGGTAGAAATTACTAGATAGATAAGTAGGCACTCATTCCATGAGTATGTTCGTCCTACTCTTAAACCATATCAGCGCAGCCACCCTCAACCTGCCAACCCAATACAATGGATATATTACCCAAGTGGATGGGTGGAGCTCTATGGCCTTAAGGTTCCAGCAGCAGAGAGAAGAGCTTGATTTTGAAACAGTCTGTAAATGTTAACAGCCACTGTCAACAGTGTATATTTTTGCTGACTGCAGGAGGTTCCCAACGCCTTTTTGCACGTTCTGTTTATAATTGTTTAAGCTTGCTCCTACCGAGACACCAGGTGGAAGAATCATGTCAGTGGGAAACAGCACAGACAAATATTGCCTGGATTTCAAAAAGAAGGATCAGTCATAGAAAACAAATGAATCAAAGGATATGATTAAAAGTGAAATGCAGAAGTCAGTACACTAAGGGTTACAAGAAATAAAGATTAGAAACAGGAAAAATAAATAATGGTTGTAGACATCGATACTAGTCCTGATACTTTCTAAATTCTTCAGGCTCTTCACAACTTTGCCACTTTGAGTAGCTTTAATTATGTGCTTAGTCACATGCATGGCCCAACTGGCTAATAAAACAGCAAAAAGAATGAACTGGCATTTCAGAAAACAGCATGCAGGCAACTGATACACTCATTAGAAATTTAACTACAAGAAATGCCAGTTTGTTTGGTATTAGGTCTCTACAGATGAAAATGGTTGTCGGCGTGTTGCCCTGGGTGGGGCAGCAGAACAGGCACTGTTGGTAAAGTGTCAGGAATACAGTCTTCCTGGAAAGCATTTGGGCAATGTGCCTCAATATTTAAAATGTGCAGACTCTACCGAGCAATTCATGGTGAGGAATTGATATTGAGGAGCTATTAAGAAAAATCTTCAAGAGCAAATGAATGAGTATATGGAAAGCATTTAAAACATTCTCTGACACACATTAAAAGCCAATGTCAGAGGGGAAAAAAACAGAAACAACCTAAATGTCCATCAGTACACGAATGAATGAAAACAGTCCCTCAAGTAGAATACTACCAGGTATTAAAAATGAAGATGAGGCTAGATGTTTGTTGATATCAGACTATATCCATGGCATCTGTTGAATGCAAAAAGCAAGTTAGCCAGCATGTGTGCTGTGGTTCTATTTCTGTCAAGTGACACATGTGAGTGGATGATAAGCGTAGAGACATGTACTAAAGTGTGTTTCCTCCAAATCTGATTATCTAGGGGTGTTTTTTTTTCACTTTACCCTTTGTCCCTTTTTAATAGACTGATAATTTTAAGGTTACCATGTGATAATTCTATAATCCGAAAAAAAAATGCTGTTATTATCTTAGAAAACCTTAAAATATTCACCAAAACATGTGTTTTGGGGGAACTTAAAATTTGATAAAAATGAACTAATATAATATGATAAAAATGAACTAATAACTATAATGTAAAAGGGAGTTTATTTTATACTCTATATATTCATACAGAGAAATTGCTAATGTCAGAAAATACATGCATTCTAAAATTTGGTTTGAAATAGACAAAGTATCGAGACTGCAGAGTGTCGGCATAAAGACTCAGTAAAAGTCACCTTCAATTCTCAGGAAACAATATAGTTTTTATACTAACCTAAGGGTTAGTCAACAGATAAATGCATTACATGTGTTCAGCTTATTCAACAGTATTTCTAAAAGTCATTTTATCAATTTTGTAATTTTACCTGAAGGAGTAATGCCAAATGTCACATAGCATTTAATAAGCAAGATTGTCACTTTTCCTAAATTGTTTTCTGAAAATCCTATTACACTTTACATTCTGATCATAATAGAGGCTTTGTCATTATGCATGCTTCGCCACTCTCTGGTTATGTCGCTACTGCCTTGATTCAGGAAATACCTAAAAGAAGTGATTTTATACCCTCATGTCGTTTGTTCTGCTTGTAGTCACTGAATACATGCCATAATGATCAACTGAATAACTCGTTTTCATTTGTCCTCAATCAACCCACTGATGGGCCTAAAACAGAGGAGAGCTGCATCTCGGTTTTTCATGAATGCCCATAATGCAAGGAGAACTTGAACATTCAGATTACCTGTGATATTTAAAAAAAGAAAAAGAAAAAAAAAAAAAGCAAAAACCCTCAGCAACTAACACAGAAGGCATCAGCTCAGAGAAGTAACGTTTCCCAAGGTTAACAGTTTGTGAAGCTAAATTTTTTATAGTGCTGTGCTTTTTTATTTATGCTAAACTGCCTTCACCACCAGACTCTAGATGTAGGCGTGCTTAGGACCAGCCCTGGGCTTTCAGATCCTTATTTAAACTCTGTGTCTGTGACTTCATTTTGTCCTGCAGCTCTAAATTCCACCTAAATGCAGAGGGCTCTAAATTTATTCTCTCATGCTGGGCTTCCAGCTGCCTCTTGACATCTCCACTGGCTGTCTGATTGGCATCTCAAAGTTAACATATCCAAAACTGTAGCCCACGATTCCCCTCCACACCTCTTTCTCCTCCAGTCCTCCTCATCTCTGTTGTTCGAGGCCAGAACATCTTCGTTTCACCCCACCCTTACATCTGGTCCATCTGCCAGGCCAGCCGTTGTAGACCAGACTTGACCCCTTCCATCTCTGCTGACCTGATTGTTTCTCCCCGGAATTCTGAAGTAGGCTTCTAACTGTTCCATTCCCTTCTTACCTCCGTTCAGCCCATTCTCTGTGGAAAGTTTCCAGAATGCCATCTTGAAACACTAGCCATCCTTTTGGGGTGATGGAAATGTTTTGGCACTAGATAAAGGTCACTTCATCTTGGACGTACGAGATGCCACTGATCTGTGCACTTTAAAATGGTTAATTGCATGTTATGTAAATTTCATCTTAATTTAAAAAAAATTTTTTAAGTTACCCTTGTAGCTGGGTGACCATGAGGAATTTCTCTTGTACTTTGCTTTTTAGTGCTGTGGGTGCATAGGAAGGAACAGAACATTATAAAGCATGTTGTGACAGTGGCCTGCTTAATGATGTCCCACTGCCCTATGGATAAAACAAAAGCTTCTAACCGTGGCTTCTGAGGCCCTTTCTAGCATGCGCCCCTTACTCCCCCACCCTACTCAGGGTTCCAGCAGGACACAAGACACACTCAGCTAAGATTCTGAAAAGAATCTAATGAAGGGCCTCTTTCCCAAGGTGGGCATCAGTAAGGGACAGAGCCCGGTGGTCAGGCAGCTAGTGACTATTATCAGTGCAAGCAGTGGGAGGAAATGGTATTTCCTGAGCCCAGGAGACCAGGAGCCTTGGAGAGGGGGTGCTTTAACCCCAGAGGGTCTCAGCCCTCTGGGCGTGACTGAGGAGGGGAGCAGAAACTTCCCAGCTCTCTTTCCTCGTGCCCTCTCATCTCCCACAGAGTCCTCCATTGGCAGAACCCAACTGAAAGCTGGAGGGCTTGAGTGCCTGGAAGATTCAGCGCAAGGGCCCAGTTGATTGTTTTAGAAAAGTAGCAGGAGTCCTGGCTGCAGATGGTGGTAGACATTATAGTGGGGTGGATACAGGGTTGGTAGGAAACTGAAAATCAAATGCCTTGAGTTTATAACTGAACATCCGTTTTTCTATCCAGATACCCTGAAACAAAAGCACAAAGGTTTCCCTTGAGTCTAATGCATACAAGAACATGTACAACCTATGTCCTCCTGAAGCCCTAACTTCATCTAGACAGTCCTTGCTAAAAATCCAGCTAAGTGGGGAGGGAGTGCCCGTTACCCCACCCCAAGCACTGTCTAGCCGTAGAGACCTTCCTTGTACTTCCTACCGTGTTTCCCCGAAAATAAGACGTAACCAGAAAATAAGCACTAGTGTGATTTTTCAGGATGGCATCCCCTGAACATAAGCCCTAATGCGTCTTTTGGAGCAAAACTTAATAGAAGACCTGGTCTTATTTTGGGGGAAATATGGTAGGGCTTATTTTATATTACAAGCATCCTGAAAAATCATGCTAGGGCTTATTTTCCGGTTACGTCTTATTTTCTGGGAAACACGGTAAGTAGGACATTCTCTCTTCCAGATTTGACTTTTATAGGAGCTTTTGACATCCTGATCTCAGCAGACCCCCTAAAGCTCCTTGGGATTTGAGACCTCTGCTGTTTTTCCTCACCGCAGTCTCCCCAGCTCTGTGGAGAACTGCACCTAAATTGCCGAAGTTTCTGGACTTGAACTCATAGGTGGCTCACTCGCTCTAAGGCTTGAAACAGTACCACCAGACAACGAATATTCTGTCTAATGGATGGATGCTAATCAAATAAATGGTCACATAAAGGATTGAATGAAGTTGTTGGGTCGTGATGATATAAAAGTACAAAGATCTCCAATTATGAAGCTCACCAATCACTTTCCTGTCATCAGAACAGATAGCTTTTCTGTGTTTATCAGAAAGAACAGTGGTAGAAGCAGACAATGATGAAGTCAGTTAAATTCACCAGGGCTAAGATATAACTTCTACTTGTTCTTCACTCTGGCTACTCTAAAAACAAAACAAAACAAAACAAAACAAACACTAGTGTCAGGGCCTAGACCACTTACATTACATTAGAATTACGTTAGATGAAGCCAGTGCAGTGGTATTTTTCTTAATGTCCCCATGGTGGATAGGATAACTACCATTCCAGTGTAAGATGATGATTGTCCAAATGATAACTATCCTCTGGACTATTGAGAATTTTTTTTATTCAATTAGCATTTTAGTGGGCCACTACTACACAGCTGTGCCCATGGACAGTAAGACTGTCACCCGTTACCCATTTATATCTGTAAGCCTGTTTCTCTCACTCCCATTCCCATTCTTCTCATCCCACAAGGGCCGACCAAAACCCCCCTTTCTCCCATGTAGCCTTCTGTGATCCCCTCCCCTGGTGACCTTTTGTTACCTGAATTGTTATGGCACGCTGTCTCTGACAGTTAATGGATTTTATCATATACAGCCCTACAGTGTAAAGTTCATTTTTCATTGCACAAGTGCATGCTTTCTGTCCCCAAGTAGACCCTGCTTAATTTACTATGTATTACCTAGAGTGCCTAGCAATACTTTGTTTTCACAGGCACTCACAAAATGTCGGCTGAAAAATTAAAACCATGGAAATGGCACAAGGAAAGGGAAGTTTCCCCAAATCAGAGCAGATTAGCTTGGGGAATATGAGGGGAAGGAGAGCATGTTTGGAGGAGTATATGCAACAACAAGTGTTGAAATTTGCAGTTATGGAAACGAACCTCAGAAATATAAATTTGAGAATGATCAGCAGAAATTATAGTTGAGTCTTCATGTTCTTACCAGCTGTCATCATATTTTCCATGAAAAATAACCTCTGAATAGAGTGTCTCTAAGAGGCAAGATAATTTGGAGTGTGAGAGCCTGTATTTATAGCCCAGTCGTGTCTCTCCTGTCTGTTACCTGTCCTTGGGAGACTATTGTAACCTCTTAAATCTTTAGTTATGAATCTGTAAAATGAAATCAATAGCAGTACCTTTCTCCCAGGGTTAGGGTAGAGATTTAATAACACAGTGCATGTGACGTGGTAATGTCTCCATAAATGAGGGTTATGATTACCGCTGGTATTGCTATGGTGGGGCGACAGTAGCAGACGGTTTTGATTTAACTGAAAATAAGACCTAGTTTTAAAATGAGTGTGGTGGATCGAGGAAGGTTTTAGTTTGAAAATTACCCTTCATCTCAATCTGTTTTTTGTTCAGTATTTTCCATGCAAGACGATGGCTGTATATTTTTAATAGAGGTCAGCAGAATTAAGTGTTCGCAAGAAAAATCATTTGTAAAAGTTGTTTCAAAACTGAATGTTCTTCATTCTATGGACTCAAATAACTTCTTGAAATTTTTCAAGGTACCTGACCTGAGGCTAAAAAGAAACTGGCAAAAGATGAAAAGCAGAACAGTCTCTTGTGTTCATCAGTTCGGCTTCAAAGCTCTGCCACCCCATCACCTCTCTCCAATTTCAAGTAGCAAATTGATGTGCCTGACATTTGTTTGACGGTTCATATGCATGATGGTCAGACTCTTGGCTGACCTTCATTTTTCACCTACAAGGGTAATGCCATTGCATGAGTGGCTCAGTTTTCTCATCTGTAAAATGGAATTGGTGGAAGGTTTACATGAGTTAGTACATGACATGCAAGGTAATTAGCAGAGAACCTATTGTACAGAAACTCCACAATATTACGAATGTTAGATAATTTTTTTTTTCCAAGGTGACATTTCAGATGCCCAACTCAGCCATGCCCTGGGAAAATTGGAGATCCTTGTAGTTGAGCATCATCACGACCCAATGACGTCTTTCGTTTACTGATTTATTCACTCAGTTATTCATCCATTCAGTAAGCACCACTTGAGGGTCTACTCAAAGCTAAACTCTTTTTAAGCTTGATTATGTGAGCGCTGAATTAAAACCTCGGGCTCCGAGGCCCAACTGCCACCACGAGTTCATCATCACTGCTTTTCTTTGAGAGCTGTGGGAACCAAGGCTGTACTTTAAAATAGCCCCAGGACAGAAGAGTGTCCCCAGTTTTGCAGGGATTCTTAGCTAAAGATGCTCCCACAAATTCAGTGTGGGTCCTTATGTTGACTCCCAAAGGAGGGCGGAGGAGGCCGTGTGACCTGTAGTATAGAAAAGTCCCCAAGGTGACAGCCATTGCTGGCCTCCTACAACATTACACAGTTTCATATTTGCCCCCTCACCCTAGCCTCAGAGAGTTTGGAGTGGCAACCTGAGCCATTCGAGAAGTTTGTGGGCTGTGTGACTTCTGGGTTTTCGTACTCACTAGAGCTGCAGACAGCTTAAAAGCCAATATTGTTCACACAAAGTCATGGTGAATGGATCCCTGTGGATTCAGACACGTGCCAGGTTCTGTGTCTACCAAAGGTGACGTTAACTATTGACTCATTTTCAGTAATTCTCATGGTTTGTCAACTGTCAGCTCCCCCAGAAACCACGAGAAAAACCTGTTGATCAAGCAAAGCTAAGCTTTGACTTACTGAAATATGGAGAACGCTACCTTGAAAGAGTCTTAATAGTGTCAGAAGGGAGAAGTGGGCAGGGTATTTATAAGGCCATAGGTCCTTGGCTGATTGTAAGGTGGGTATTAAAACCTGGGAAACAATTGGGATGAGACAGAGTTTATGACAAACTAGCTTTGGACTGGTGGCGCAGTGAGGCAGTTCTCTTGAAATGCATTTTGATGAGCAAACTGTTACTTTTGGTAAGCAAGCTGCTTAAATAACAGCCTGAACTTCAGAGAAAGTTGTTTTCTGGAGCAAGCCGCTAGATTAGTCTATCCTACTATCATTTAGTCCAGGGCCAAAAATTATGGTACTTTTACCTCCCATGCTTTTTTTTTAATTATCAGATAATGGGGCTTTGGTCTTTGAAACTAACGCTCGCTCTCTCACTGTCTCTCTCACCCCCCCTCCTTTTCCCTGCCCCACCCCTGCCCATCATTTATGAAAGGGGCAAACTTAAGTTACTTTATTTAATACATATAATTTGGGAGGCACAAAGCTGCCAAGAAACACAACCAAAGTATAAGAAATCATTTTTATGAGCACATATAAGAATATGACAATGTCAGATAAAAGGAATTAATTTTAACTGCAGTCACTTTTAGGAAAATAGGCCTAGGACCAGTGTCCAGAAATTATAAAACTCAACCTGTGTGCTTTGGTGACATTTTTTCAAAGTTCTGGAATGTTTAAGGTCATTGAGGAAGGTTGTAATAGTTTTATGCAAACCCAATTTTATATTCCTAACTGTTGATCTCTTGGGAATTGAGAAATACAGGATTCTATGGTTCATTTATAAAATGCTGTGATCGAACATGAACCCGTGACTTTCACAGATGGTTACTATCAGACATTGACATCTCGGTAGGGAAGAAAAAAAAATCTTTTTCTTCACCCACCTTTGGTTCTCCAGCTGGGGTCCTGTAATTTGTCAGGCAAAGACAAATTAACAAGAGAAAAACAGAAGTTTGTTCATGTGTGCTTTGCACATATAAGGTTGGACAATTAAGTTTGCGAACTCATCCTAGAAAAAGTGCTACATACCTCTTTGCTGAATATCAGTACATCACTAAGGTCACCTTCGAAGTACTCCCCTTGGGAAGCTATGCACTGATGCCAGTGCCTAGTCCACCCTTCAAAGCAATTTTGGAACTCTTTTTCTGGAATGGCCATCAGAGCTGTCATCATATTACCCTTGAGGTCCTGAATGTCATTACAATGTCTTCCTTTCAATATTTCCTTTATCTTCAGGTAAAGAAAGAAGTCACTGGGGGCCAGATCAGGTGAGTAGAGAGAGTGATTCAATGCAGTTATTTGTTTACTGGCTAAAAACCCCCTCACAGACAGTGCCATGTGAGCTGGTGCATTGTCGTGATGCAAGAGCCATGAATTGTTGGTGAAAAGTTCTGGTTGTCTAACTTTTTCATGCAGCCTTTTCAGCACTTCCAAATAGTATACTTGGTTAACTGTTTGTCCAGTTGGTACAAATTCATAATGACTAATCCCTCTGATATCAAAAAAGGTTAGCAAGATCATTGCAACAAGTTCGCAAACTTAATTGTGAGACCTCGACACAGGGGAGCACACAGTGAAGAATGGTACCCCAAAGAGGTGGCTGGAATTCGTCTCTATATACCATGTGAGGCAAGTTATAGGAAGGTGACCTGAAAAAAGCATGGTAAACAAGGTTTGTTGTGCAGATTTAAGTCAGGAGAGGGAGACTCCTACAAATGTAAGTTTCCTTTACCAAAGCACAACTTGCACCCTATTTTTAGAGTTTTTCCTGCCTCCTTTGGTGCTTGGGCCTGTAGTTTAACATTATCAATGTGTCAGAGGCATACTTTCTGGTGGCATATTCTGGTACCCTGCGTGTGCAAATTATTTTTAAGTACAATTACCTTTAAAAAAAAATTTACCACAGGAAGAGTTTCCTCATTCTGAGATGGGAGCTGCCTTTTGTTGCCTTGTCCAGATTGGAGACAAACCTTGTTTCCCATGACTGGAATATGGCCTATTATCTCGTTATTATCTCATTATTGTAAGCATTTAATAGAAGAATTCTAAAGAAATTAGAATCTGCAGACTCCAACTTAGAATGGAAAGAAAGATCAGAGACATGCCTGAGTTTTGATTCTTCAATAAAAGTGGGTTATCTTTTGTCTATAAAATTACCTCGTTTTAAGTTAAATTAATCAGCCCCTGAAAACAACAACGAAGATCCTTTTTTAAACTATTAATCAGCAATGTCAGTGAACATGGGCCTCTTGCTTCTACTAATCTATACCAGCTTGGTCTAAACTTCTAATGTACTCGTAGACCACATCTTTGTTATCCATGTATCGTCACCCAATGTGATCCATTCATCCATTCATCGTTGTTATCCATTCATCCAATGATGGACATTTAGGTTGTTTCCGTATCTTGGCGGTTGTGAATAATGCTGCAATGAGCATAGCAGAGCAGATAGTGTTTTTATATCCTGTTTTAATTTCTTTTGGATGTATACCCAGAAGGGGGATTGCTAGATCATATAGTAGTTCTTTTTTTTTTTAATTTTTGAGGAATCTCTATACTGTTTTCCACAGTGGCTGCACCAATTTACATTCCTACTGACAGTCCCTTTTTCTCCACATCCTCACCAACACTTGTTATCTCGTCTTGATGACAGCCATTCTAACAGGCGTAAGGTGACGTCTCGTGGTTTTGATGTGCATTTCCCTGATGATTAGTGATGTTGAGCATCTTTTCATGTACCTGTTGGCCATGTGTGTGTCTTCTTTGGAAAAATGTCTGTTCTGATCCTCTGCCCATTTTTAATTGGATTCTTTTTTTTTCGTTGAGTTGTATGAATTCCTTATACATTTTGGATGTTAACCCCTTATCCAGTCTATGGTTTGCATATATTTTCTCCCATTCCATATGTTACCTTTTCATTTTGTTGATTGTTTCTTTTGCTGTGCAGAAGCTTTTGAATTCTTTTTGTGTAGTTCCACTTGTTCATATGTGCTTTGAAATACCCATTTTTATGCCAGCATTTTGGTAAACTTTATCATCAAACCAAGATCCATGCTTTTATTTTCAAAAGCATTGAATGAGTATAGTATGTGAATCTTTTTGAGGCTATCGCATATACCATCTGGAAGGACTCTCAAAACAATGCTAATTCACAGTCGCACCTAGAGGGACATGGCTTCTCAGGGCCAAGCTGTGAGTGTTTATGTGATGTACCCCAATACTAGTGCACGTACTCATGCATACACACATACACACACATGCACACAGGCATGTGCACACAGGTACACATTGGCATACTCACGCACTCACACGTACACTTGCACATGGGCATGTGTGGACACTCATGCACTTACATGCATCTGCTTACATGCATACTCCTACACGTGTACACACATGCACACACTGCTCACACCTGCACAGCATGAGTTCAGGGTATATGGACCTCCAGTTTTTGATCAGCCACCCTCTACCCACCGATGACTCAAGGAGTGAATGGAGGGGATGGAGAAGGAGGTCATGGGCATCCCTCAGGCCCCAGGGCATTCCCATCCCCAACCAGGGCTGACCTTGACTTTTTTTGTGTGAAATAAACTTGCTTGCCCCATTCTTCTCTCTTTTTCTCTCCCTTCCCCACGTATACAAATTTCCACTCTCAGAATAAGATAAATTATAGATTTGTTTAAAATAAACCCTCATCTATGCATTAAGTTGATTTTCAATTTAAAATAAATTTTAAAAGCATTCACTTAAAATGAATTCAGTTCTTCTTTGTTTTGAGTCCCACCTGCATTCAGGGGTGTAGTGTGAGTGTTAGGTCTAAGGATTAAAAGCAACTGGAAGGTCATAGGAAAGCATTGCATAGCCACCAGCCATGGTTAATTTTGTCACGACTTAAGACTTGCAGTTATTAAAATACTCTCTTTTGTCAATCTGAATTTCTTTTTCTATGAAGTCTTCATCTCTTTCAGGAAAAAAAAACCTCACAGTCACCCTCTATTAAAACAACGTAAAGCAGCCACTGAAAGTAATTAAGATTTTGTTAAAGAAATTTTAATAAACCAATTATTGCTCATGAATATGGATAATCTCAAGGAAAAGAGCCATCCTGTGCCTGAAATGTAAAAGAAAACAACAACTATATTTTAAATATATTTAGTATACATAATTAATGATTTAAATATCTTCTCAATTAAACCTACTGTCAAAATTATATTTGGAAGCAGTAATACAATTTTATACTGATAAAGGAAAGCTATTGAACACATACAATTAAAGGAAAGATGCTATAAAACAATTTTAGTAGAGATTATAATCTGGAAGGAATTATTGTATTTTCATCAGGTAAATTAAAAGTTGCTAGTGACCATCAACCAAAATACTAAAACATTTTTATGTCACTTTCAGGTAAGAATAAATGAAGTGGCTTGTTATAGCTGCTAAATACTATTATGGATTCAATTTATTCCAGTTTTTCTATGAATTGAAATTTCAGTATTGTCTTGCCTAATTTAGAATTATGAGGGCATTAATATAAGAAAATTACCCAAATGAAGCACTAGAGATAAGCCTTCTAATGCTAAACTGATTAATGTTTTCTAGTGATATAAATTTTTCCCTACTAGCTAAAAGAAGAATTTCTGTAGCGTCCAGGGTTATAATCCCATTCAAATGGCATTTTTGTATTCTCATTTGGATTTATTATTTGTAACATTACATCTTGTACCTGCTATTTTAATTTTTGAAATTGTTACTTCGTTTTGCTAGCACTATAAGACGTAAAGAATGTTCGATGCTTGGAGCACACGGCATCAGATAAGGGTCTCATCCTCCCGTAACTAAGTCAGTATTTATTTAGCACCCATTTTGTGAGCTCCTGCCACATGTCAGAGCATGTTGCATGTATGCTGTGAGCACTCAGATGGCATCCCCACCTGCATTCCACGGCTGGGACCTTGTGGGGAAGAACAGTGAGCAAATGATAGAAAGGATATTATCTCAAATATCCCCAGAGACTGCTGATTCTGCATTCAAGCTTGTCTCCATGTCTAGATAATCTAACCAAAACTCAAATTTATGAGGGCCTCCTGCCATTGGTTTGCAAAATTCCCCCAAAAGAAATTCTGCCACATGGCAGCCACTTTGCCATGTCCTCATCCAAACAGAGGTGGTAACACTGTCTGTGCTGAGAGACCCACTGTAGTTCAGGAAGCACTGTGGGCTGCAGATAGAAATTAAGATAGAAAGTTCAGAGATATGGGTCAGTACGCTGATAAATTCACTGGAATGTGAAGCACAGATGGAGCCAGCCTCGAAAGGTGGAATGAATGTGAACTCAGAAACGTCTGTCCATGCAGGATGCTGAATTAGGTTGTCCTAATTAATGAATTAATGAGAAAGGAAAGGACAGAAGAGCCCAATAAAAAGTTATCTTGGATCACATCTTCTTTCCCTTGACACTTCTTGTCAGATATTAGATTAGGCCTTCACATTTTCTTAGATTTTCCCCTCTTCCAAACTCTTTTCTGTGTGTTAGAAAACAGTAAAAATTGCTTTGATGTCACAGAATGCCTTTAGATTCTTTTAAATTTGTTGCATGTAAAAATGCAAAATCCTCTCTTTTACTGTTTAGTTTTTAGAGGAAATGTATTTTATGGCAAAACATGTCTACCATATTTTAGAACATTTACAAATGTCATTTCCATGTACTTTCACATCAGGATTTGGGAATGAAAAAAAAAACATGTTTTGTTTCTATATGTTTGCATTGTATACTTAGAAGAAAAAAACAGATACAAACTCTTTAATGTCACATTTTACAAAGTTATCCTCAAATTCTATGGTAGATATTAAATTCATTTTAATGTGCTTTTTAAAACTGGAAAAACTAATTATTTTACTAGAAAAAAAGAATATTTTTGTGAGACCACAAATGAAGGTAATCATTTTGATTATTTATTTATAGATTATCCAAAATTCAGTAAACTGTATCTTAATGGGATGAGTAAAGAAATAGGTTCATATATCATTTAAAACAAAATAAATGCGTACCATAATATTTCTAGTATGTGAAATCAGTTCAAATCAGAATGTATTTTTGAGTACCGTCTGTGTACCATTGATCATTTTTTGTATAGTCAATTTAGGACACTGATTTCAATGCAAACATGCAATACCGAAGTGTAGTGAAACAGTTGATGCACTAGAGCAGAGGTGGGCAAAATTTTTCTGTAAAAAACCAGATGGTAAATTATTAAGGCTTTGTGGGCCATACAGTCTCTAACACGACTATTCAACTCTTCTTTTATAGGATAAAAGCCATAGACAATATGTAAATGAGCATGGCTGTGTTCCAATAAAACTTTATTTACAAAAAAACCAGGCAGGCAGGAATTGCCCACACGCCAAACCCCTGTACTGAAGGATTGATTTGTATATACAGGGCACAAAAAATATTTTGTTTCCTTTGCATTTACTTAAATAAAATTCCCAGTACATGTTACTTTGAAAAATAGTTGGAAGAGTTTGTCTCTAAAGTCACATATTTATAGAACTGATTTAAAATTGTTAGCCACTTTATTAGCCATCTAACAATATTGACTTTCAGATTAGTATCATTAATATACTTGGATTAATATGTTCAACATGGGCAATGCAAGAAACTAGTAAAACAAATTTCAGAGATAAGTGTGTTCTGTTCGTTCTATTCATAACACAATAGATAAATACAATTTCATCTTAAAAGTTAATGTTTCATCTTAAAAAGTTAATAAGTTAAAAACTTATTAGACAAGTAAGTTGGAAATTGTGTTTCTAAAAAAACCATAATATTTTATTCCCTGTATCTTCAACGATAACGTCTGTTTAGGTTAGTCTTGAAGGAAAACACAATCATTCTTTCATAGTAAAATAGAATATTATTCTCTGTTTCTTTTACCTTTATGTGTCCTGTTTTGAACAACTAAAAGAATAATTATTTTAAAAGCATTTTCAAGTGATATAACTTATATGCAGTGCTTCTGACCTTTTCTAAAATCAATCCGGATGTAAAGTCTCTTTAAAAATATTTAAAAGCCTAAAATATTACATCTGTCTTAAAAAGTTTGCTTTTGCTCTGCCTACATCAATGACTGTTACATGCTGTCCTTTGCAGACATGCCCTCCATTTTCTACTGCTTTCTTTGTTGTTATAGAAGGTGCTCTGTGAGCATTACTTTCAGAGAAAAGCATTACTTTCAGAGAAAAGCTGACAACACTGTCGTAAGTGACAGTAAATTTAAATTTACTTACTGTCGTGACAGTAAATTTAAATTTCTTCTTGAGCCCTTTGTCTTCAGACCTGATGCTGGATTATCATAAGGTTACGTGTGATGGTGGCTGGGTCTCTATGGAGGCAGTGGAGGTTGAGTGAATCAGATAGGTTACATGTGCCTATGGAGGTCTTGGATGAAACAAACATGTCGTAGTCCATTTCAGATAACTTTCACTATTCTTTGGTCTTGGTTGGAATTTGGGTACTTGGGTCCATTGTCTGAATAGTGAGTGGAAGCCTGGTTGGTGTCCTCAACTCAGTCATATCTCTCGGCCTTTGTTAGTCTCCATGGTGAAACAAAGATAATCACGTCACAGCTATCTGCCCCCTTGTCAGATATCCACAGCACTCTTTTAATGGGTTCACACAGATATTCTAAGATTAAGGGAGTGCTGTAGGATGTTATCTCAATCCTTCCTGCCCATGCTGTTAACCTGATTAGGGAAAATAGTTTATTGCAGCACTTTACACAATAGCCAAGATATGGAAACAACCGAAATGCCCATCGGTAGATGACTGGATTAAGAAGCTGTGGTACATTTATACAATGGAGTATTACGCAGCCATAAAGAAGAAAGAAATCTTATCATTTGCAGCAACATGGATGGATCTAGAGAACATTATGTTAAGTGAAATAAGTCAGAAAGAGAAAGACAAGTACCATATGATCTCACTTATATATGGAATCTAAAGAAAAGACTATGTGAATGAACTAATCAGAAACAGTTTTGGGGACTCAAAGAAAAAACCGAGAGTTGTTAGATGGGTGTGTGTGGGGGGGGGGGTTGGGGATAAGGGGAAAGGTGAAGGGATTTGGAAGCAGCTGGTAACCACAAGATGGCCTCAGGGTTTTTTTGAAAATTAATTTGGGGAAGGTATTCAATAATGTTGTAAAGATTTTGTTGGGTATCCGATGGACATGCGTCCTATTTGGGAGACCACCTCAGGGATACTGTGGATACCTGATCATGGCATTGTACATCAGAAGCTAAACATTAATGAATGCCAACTATAATTTTATATATATAATGTGATGGTTCAATGTGAGGTCGGAGGGATAGTGGATGGGGGGAGGGGGGTTCACAGTGTGAGGGATATAAATGATGAACGTCTAAGTATTACCTTGTCTTGTACACCTGAAACTAATAAATAAAAAAAAAAATAAAATAAAATAAAATTGATCATAATTTAGTTCGTATTGTAGTCTTGCTCACAAACTCCTATAACCAAATAATAAAATGTTCTCTCTCAAAAAAAAAAAAAAAAAAAAAGAGGAGGACAAACAATGGCCATCCAAAGCTCTCTTGTCTCTCTTACAGGAGTCCTTTGGAACCTCTCATCTTGTGATGCTCTCAAAATGCCAATCATCCAGGACACCCTGGCGGTGTTGACCAATGCAGTAATTATCCCCCACTCGGGCTGGGAAAATTCACCTCTTCAGGACGATCGGAAAATACAGCTGCATTCCTCACAGGTTCTGCGAAATGCCACGGGATGCCTAAGGTGGGTCATCTGTCATTGCCCCCTCCTTTCGTCAGACGCTTTCTCTGTTTCTGTAACTTGAATTGCTGTTTTATGAAGTATCAGAGTGTTCCAGAAAGATGAATGTTGATATGGCAATGGAGTATGAGAAACTAGCAAAGCACATTTCTCATGAGGTACTGAAGGCATCTTCCACTGTCCTGTACCTACACCAGTTTTCAACTTCCTTAACATGTTTTCTTAGGTCTTGGGCAAACAGTAGATGTTTTCATTTCAACCAAAAATAATTACTTTTCCTTAATTGAAAACAATCGTTCGCAGTAATACCCATGTTATGGTATATCATGCACACAGAATAACCAGGCAGTCCCGCTGATTGGGGCAGAGTCCACAACAGATACCTAAGGATCTAGGTAACTGACACCAGTAGGCATTTTTATTTTTATTTTTTATTTTCTGTGTGACTGCAATAACCTATAATTCTTAGACTAGCTCTTTAATAAGACTTATTGTAAGAAATGGTTTTTTTAATAAGAAAAGTAGCAAATGTGTTGTAATTCTCTCCTGATGCTTTTTTACAAAAATCATTTCCTAGAAATCTCTTGCGATGTATTAGAATCAGCCTTCTGTTGTGTTTAATGTTTTGCTCTTAGAAAAGAACATAATAATCAAGTTCTTCCAAACTCTAGAAACTGTGCTCCCAAGGCTGTGGTATTGTGTACCAGAGTTAGAAATCTGTGCTGGGTAAACATAATGATGGTGCAGGGGCAAAAGGTGATTTAAAGTATCTAGTCAAATAATCTGTATTTCAAAAGTAAAATGTGTAGAGGATTGCTTCGGCTGGACTGCCTCAAAGCTGCCATTTCTCCTACGGTTGGTTGATTTCTAGGTGCAAAAACCAGTCACTACTAAGAAGGAAGAAGTGATATTCCAGTGATATTAATAAGAATTATCTCATGAATATTTATAACAATGCTCTCTGCCTACAGCCTTGAGAGGGGAGTGTGTGTTTGTGTGAAATGTGTGTACATAGAGGGAGGTGAAAAGAGCCTGCCTCCATAAATATTGACTTGCATTCACAGGCAGGAATAGGAAATCCTCTAACGATTTTGCTTTCCCTCAAAGTCACAAAATGATGCTCTTTTGACATGATTTTTCTGGATAGGCTCCACCATAAGGCAAATGTGCAGTTCTCCAAAAGCCCCCTATTGAGCTATTCATTTTATAACCTTTTAAATTCTATTATCTTTCAGAAACCTCCTGCCCCATCAAAAGAAATAGAACTCTCCCAAACCTAAAACTGTAGGCACTTTGGACGCTTTATACCTGATTTTTCTATTTCTGTTATTTGCAACTATTACAAATAGCTTTTCCCTCCTTACCATCCTTGACTTGTAGTGTCATAGATCCTTAACAAAGATCTTGGAAGGACGTACCTCAGAATCAATTGTAGAAATATAGTCAACAAGGACCCATTTAGCTCCACCAGTTAAAATTCTCTCTGAATAATACAGTAACATAATTATGTATTCCTGATGCTTGACATAAGGACGTAGGCCACCGCCATTGTGAGCATACATTTAACATCATTAGGTGAAAAGTCAGATGAAGAAGCCAGACAAGTTCATGGGTCCCCTTTGTAAGTCACGTGGCTGAGTTTAGGGTCTAGGATGTGATGTAGAACAAAGTTGGGTCACATCACACACAGAGGGTTGACCTCTGCTGCTGGCCAGGAGTAACCACATCACAGGAAGCCAAAAAAAAAAAAAAAAATCTTCTGAGTTAGGAAGAGTGTCATGTAAATGAATTGACTTTCATTAGTCCAGATCCAACCAGGTTTAGGGTTTTTCCCACTCTCTGACTTCATCATGTGACAGAGCAAAACTCATCAATATATGGTGAATATTTCACTGCCACCTTAATTTAAGTTCTGCCCTTCTACAGAAAGAAATATAATTTCTCATCTCTTATTTGAATGTGTTTACGAATCATTCCACATTGATGAGCAACTTGGACTAAGAAAGGAAGAAAACAGCTAAAATTAATTTATCAAGTAAAGACTCAGCAGTTGAAAGGCTTTAATAAATTCCTACTGTTATTTGCCACTTACTTAGAACCAATGTTAGCAACACGTCAAAATAGTCATAAATGTTTGTATCATGGAAGATTCTAGATTTTAGTATTGAGGTATTTACATTCTTCAGTTCTTCATTTCTCCAACAAAGCCTACATCTTTATTTACATTAAAGCAGTGACTTCGTATGCTACCCCTGCCTTTCAGCAGTCCTATCTGTGAGCATATGCTAAGTGCCTGCTGTGTGCCAGGGAGGGACCACAGAGGGAGAAGTTAACGTGGCAGCCCCTGCCATTCAGTAGCTCAATCTACTGCAAGAAAATGGCACCCATACAATAAGTCCTCATGTAATATCTAAGAATCAGGGGAGGTTGGGGCTGAGCAGAGAAAGGACTTCATCAGTCAACACAGCGGGAGAGCGTAATGGCCAGATGAGTGCCAGGCATGCTCTGACACAGCCGTGGGGGAGTTCCAGGATCTGTAGGTAGTCTACAACCCTAGGAGACTTCAGGAAATGCAGCTGGCGTAGTTGTTCCATCCCAGGTGATGGATGACCTTCAAAGCAGAGCTAAAGAGAATAGACCCAAGTCTGTGAGGAGTGGAGAGCTCTGGCGAATCTTTGACCAAGAGAACACACTGGTCAGCTCTGTCTGGGAGCAAATATGCAGACGAGAGAAGGGTCAGGTGGAGAGAAGTGACAATACGAGTGGAGCTGTGAATTTACCATGGAACGCCCGGTTTGCCTCATTTTTAAGACACCTCCTATGGATAACAGTGAATATCAACATTTTGTTCCAATTGATTAACTGTCACTGATTTATAGTTTTGTGAACAATTAATCATAGCTCTCTCCGTTTAATACGCCGAACCTACCAAACATCGTAGCTTGCCTGGCCCACTTTAAATGTGCTCAGAACACTTACATTTGCCTACAGCTGGGCCGTTATTCTGAGTTCATCTCAAGAGTCATTATCGTTCTCTTCTTTTTCACCAGAATCAAGAGACAGATGGGCATGTTGTAGATATTATGGGATGCAAAAACACAAAACACAATGTCCCAAACCCCCCCAGCAGCATAGTACTCTGTAGATCGTCGTTGTCCGTCCTCTTGATCCCTTGCGTAGGAGCTGTGGCTCGTGGCCAGGCCCAGCATCATTGGAGGGTATCTGGACTGCACGTCGCTAGCCCAGGAAAAGGTCAAAATTCAAAATGCAAAGTATGATTTGTACTGTATGCGTATATGTATGTTCACCATCATGAAGTCAAAAATCATAAACCATCAGAAGTCAGGACCATCTGTATGTTGTTTATCCTCATATTTATTATAAATTCAGTAGCTCCTGTTTAGCAAATCATGAAGCTAATCCTTACACCCACATCCTGACTCCTGATCCAGACGGTTCCCTCTGGACCCCACAGAGAGGAAGTAGAAAGTTACATGAGATGAGATGAATAGAACAGCACAACCAACTGATCGACAAGTGGACAGCACTTTCTTTGTGTTGGTTCCTTTCATTTGGTTCTGGATTTTTACTGAGCAGCATCATCTTGCCCGACATCCCTTCTTCATTAGTTTCCTTTAGTCATCTTCTTCCTCCTCCTCCTCCTCGCTTACTTTCCCTTCTCCTCTCCTAAGGCTTCACGTATGGAGTGGACAGGTGGCCTAGACAGTCATTGGCACCATGTTGTCCCTTCTCTCTACCAACATCTTAAATCTAAATTTAGACAATCAGTCAGGGCAGGGGGTGCCTTTTCTTGTTTGTTTTTTAAAGATAAGACTATATTTTAAGGCATATCCAAATAATAGAGTTAACATTTTTCCAGCACTCAGACTTTTTCATTCTTTTACTAATGACTTAAAATGAGTTAATATTTTTGACTTGTTTGTGTAACTATAGTTTCAAGAATATGTAAAGAAAATAATATGTAAAAGAAAATTACACTCTTTTCCTAGGACAGTATTTCCTAATCCAGTATATCTTACAACTCCAGTAGAAAGAGCTGATGGTAGGTAAAAGTAAATTTACCAGATTATTACCAAACATCATTACCCGGGATTTTTGTGCCTTGCAGGATTCAAACTTGTTTGTCTTATTTGGGGGTGGGAAGCTGAGGTTAAGAATTTAAGCAATTAGTATTCTCACGAAGATCAAGTTTTTACTTTTCAGAATGAAAAAAACATTACAAATGCAAATTTTTCCACTTTTAAATGCCCCAAAGCTTATCAGAGTGAAATTTAAGTTAGAAAAAAGGCGTGAGCCTTACTTAGTAAGCTAAAATCTGGGACACTAACACTGCAATCTTTACACAATTTTGTGCCTCTTAATAGACTCTGTCCCGTTTCTCAAGCCTTCCGTTTGACAGTAGAAGTTGTACTAACACCCATGGTGGTACCCCACCCCCAGGAACCTCAAGCACAGGGCTGACTCATGGGGACATTCTAAAGGGAAGAGCCTCTTCCTTCGCCTTCTCTAAAAAGGCACGGTAAATCTTCATGGGGATATATCACATGTTGACATGGCAAAAATTAAGGCACATATGGAATATAAAATAAAAAGTTAATGCTCCGGCCCTTTTCCATTTAAAATTCATTTTGAAGTAGGAAATGGAATTTTTCAAAAGGAGATCTATGTGTTTGTTCCTAACATATCTATCTGTCACTGAGGAAAGAGGATAGAAAAGTAAAAAGAAATCTTTTAAATTTTGTTGGAGGACCACGTTGATAAAAATGGTGGCAGCTGGATTGTGGGATCCCAGGAGGCAGTGCCAGGTGGGGACAGTGGGCGTTTGAGCTTCCTCATTTCTTCCCCTTTTCTAAATTTTGTCTTTTGCTCCAATTCTGCCTGATTGAAGCTTTAATTTTTAATAAAAACCATTTAAAAATGTGGCCTAAAAAATCAATGTGGTGAATGTTAGAAAAGCATAAGGTGTGAGCATGTGTGAAGTTGTGTTTGTCTTTTCTTCTTCACGTTGTGATGAAGGTGTGCTCCTGGAAAACTGCTTTCCTGTGGCCTAAGTCAGGCGGTTCAGACGTGGAAATAGATTGAGTGCCGTGCTCATGATTGTTTCATTGCACAAGGTGTAACCAGAGACTTTCCTACCCTTTAGCCAGAATCCTCACCTTCAAGCAAAATGTGTGTTTACCAACCACAGCCTGAACACTGGCCAATAGACCAGCTAATGTTGGCTGAGGTCACTGTAGTGGGTTGACTAGTATCCCCCAAATTCATGTGCACCAGTAACCTCTGAATATGACCCTATTTGAAAGTCTTTGCAGGTGTATTTATTTAAGTAGATGGGGTCGTGCTACCGTCAGGTGGCCCTGAATCTAATGAGTGGTGTCCTTCTAAGAAGAGGACGTGCACACTGGCTCACAGAGGAGCAGGGCGTGAAGACAGAGGCTGAGACTGGAGAGATGCAGCTTTGAGCCAAGGAGCACAAAGGATTGTTGAAAGCCACTAGGAACTCGGCAAAGTCAGATTCTTCCCTGGGGCCTTCAGAGGGAACATGGCCCTGCTGACAGGGACACCTTGATTTTGACTTCTAGCCTCCGGACTGAGGAAATCAAGTTCTGTTGTTTTCAGCCAACCAGTTTGTGGTACTTTGTTCTGGCAGCCTTAGAAACCTAATGTAGTCCCCCGGTAAATAGTCCCCCAGAGGGGGCCGAGGAGCCATGGAAGAGCACAACACAGGGAGAAAAAAGGGGACAAATAACTCAGAGAAGCTGCCTGTCCCCAAACGGTGCCCACATACTGAAACAGACGACCGAGATGGGGGCCTGTTTTTCTCTGTGCACAAGGCCGTTCCCCTCCGTAGCTCAGGTGCAAAGCTCAGCATCACCTGTAGCAGGATAGGGCTCTGCAACCCAGATGTGGCTGCCCCACCCAGAGGGGTTCAAATCCAACTTCTGGGCTGATGGCTGTGAAACAAGCATCTCCCCACATGTGGACCCGACTTGTACTTTCTGCTCCTGACTTTGAACTAGCATGGATTTGTCTGATGCTACAGCAGCTAGCAGTCATTGTAAGGTCTCAAGCAGAGCACGTGACACAATATATCTTTTAAGGAAGCTGGCCCCAGCAGCTGGGTCCAGAATGGATGCTTTCTCAGTTTCCTGTAAAACATGACTGTGTTTCCCACTTACAGTACCACAAATCAATATTGTAAAGATCCCTGTCGTGGCCATTATCATCTCAGAGTGAACTATAGGTGAAGCCCTCACGGAGTATCCTTTTTACTTTTTAATCTGCCAGCTCCATAAGACAGCTCCAGTCTACACTACCGGACAGCCGGGTTGCCTTTAGTCATGCGTGCTGCAGCTGTCATCTCCAGCTGAAGTATTTGCACAGGGCTGGCTTTGCTAACTTCCCCAGCCCATTTCCTGGTGCCATCGAGTCGTTTATTTCTATTATTCTGTTCCCACTTCAGCATCTTATTCTGGAGGACAACAATATAGAACCCTAATTTTTTTTTCTATCTCTGTGTACATGAGAATGTTATTAAGCCCTGTCACAGCAGTTACACTGTACCTCTGCTTATGAGTATAATTAAACTCACACCCTCAATTAGTCATTTTAACCCATATAATGGATGAGCACTTGTCCGCTGGGAGCCACCGATTCTGGAGTGACCTTGAGAAAACCCTGCCACAAGTCATACTAGTGATAATCACACTCTGGCTGGAAAGCTCCCAAGGACATGTAGTATATGTGGTCCTCTTGTGCATTGAGCCACAGGCAAGAAGAGGAATTATTAGTATCTCTATGTTGCATTCAGTGGTGGCCAATATTATTTATTTAAGAAGAATCTTTTTCAAAAAGTGTTTCTTAAGTCTTGTATAATGCTCTCTGGGGGTGGCAGCTGAATGGCACACTCTTACCCAGGCACTCACAAAGGGACTGACCTCCTCTACATGGATGCTGGGAACAGACAAGACCCCCACGCACCCCACTCGTACCCCATTTTCCCACGCCTGGTCCTAAAGCAGAGGATGCTTCTCCCCCGAGCAGTTCTCCACTTCTGATCAGTGTGCCTTCTAATACGATGCAAGGTGAATGGTTTTGGGGCTCACGATTCATCGATGCAGGTCCTTTTTAAAGGAAGGAAACAGAGTTCTGGGAGGAAGGGTGGTGCAGAAGGAATAGGGGGTCTTAGGACCTACCAGAGAAGATGGTTGGACTGCCCACCTCAGCAGCTCCACTATGGATAAGGCCTCCCACTTCCCATGGTGCACTGCTCTAGCCTACTACCTGCCACCCAGTCAGAACGAGGTAGTCGTTTATACTGTGTTCGTTTGCCAGGGTTATTATAACAAAGAACCACAGACAGAAATGTATTGTGACACAGTTCCAGTAGTCAGATGTCTGAGAACAAGATGTCAGTGGGGCTGGTTCTCAGAGTCCTCTCTCATTGGCTTGCGGACGGCCATCATCTCAGCACATCCTCGCATGGCCTTCCGTCTGTGCTTCTATTTCCCAATCGCATCTTCTTATAAAGACACCAGTCCTATTGGGGTAGGGCCCACGCTGAAGACCTCATTTATCTTGATTACCTCTTTAAAGGCCCTGTCTTCAAATACAGTCATGTTCTGAGGTCCTGGAGGTTAGGACCTCAACATACGACTTTGGGGCAGGGACATAATTCCAGCCCATAACAATACTATAACAGTTGGCTTTCACTGTTTGTTTCCACTTTGGGAAATAAATGTTAATAAATTTAGACATTCTTGTGAGGTCCTGTTTGACCAGTATGAAGCATGTGTCGATTCATTGCATAATAGAAACCAAAACGACACTTATTCCCTAATTTCAGCTAATGTTAATTTGCAGTCTCTATTTCCCAGTGGAAGTGACCATAAAAATATTCTGTAAGCTGATACTTTTCTTACCTCCAAGGAAAGGTAGTCACGAAAGGAACTTCAAGAAATTCTCTGTATAGCAGCATAAGAATTATGAAGGCAAATCAATAAATTTGTTCCTTAATTTCGGTTTACATAGTTAACTATGTTAAAGTCTTGTACGTTGATGAAAGCACTAACGATTTAACGATAAAAGAGGGCTCTTAGAAAATCTCTACACATATTCATCTTAAAACCTAAATATTGAATGTATATAAAATGACCTTCATTTGGAATCAGGAGATCTGCATTTGAGCCCCAACTTTGATACCTCTAGAGGGAAACAAGGCTGCATTATCTTGGTCTCAAAGTTCACAGCTATAAATGAGAGGTTTGGCCTAGATGTCTTTGATTAGATCAAAAGAAAATATAGAAAATGGTAAGAGTGTTTGCTAGCTGAGCCCGTGTTCTCTAAGTTGAGATTCCCAAATGAGACCTCCCTTGAATACCACAGGTTGCAGGGCCCGGCCTTTGACCTTTACCTTCTCGTACACTACCATACTGTCAGGAGGAAATTAGCGTTTGGTTTAGCGTTATAATACTATGCTTCTTTAACATGGATGCTATTTAATGCAATTGTTCCGATAATCTAGTGAGATAGGACTTCCCATCCCATTTTACAAATGAAGAAACTGATGCCTATAGGGGTAAGAGTCACTTGCCCCAAGTCATACAGCAAGTAAGAGAAGGAAGGGTGATATAAATGCCACGGTGCATGGTGCCACCACTGGGTTCCTCCCACTCCTCCATGTTTCATTCAACAGAGGAGCAGCCCAAGAACACGCGTGTATATTTACACTGAGGACAGGATGCTGGCTCAGTCCAGATCCTGTGAGAAACAGACACCAAGACAGAATTAGCAATCCATGCAAGATATTTAATTAGGGGCAACACTTGAAAGGAAACATGAAAAGAAACCAGAGGAACTGAGAGACCCATCAAACCATGATGTGGGTCTGACCCCAAGGGCAGAAAGGAAGGGAGGAAAAACAGGGAGGGAGGGAAATGTCTTAGATTTCAAAGGAGTTCAGCAAGACCATTGGAGAGTTCTTGAACCCAAGTGATCCTTCTAAGGAGTCCTCATCTCCCAGGAACGGGCTTGCCTTGTCACTGCTGAGCTCAGTCACTGGCTGGGAGCCTCCGTAGGAAATGAGGCCTTAGCATGAAGGCAAACACAGGGAGGGATTTTAGTGCACCACAAGCAACTGGACCATCAGTCAGTGACACTCCTGCAGTGAGAGACTCGAGTAGTGCATTTTCATGGACATTCCTAGTCTTCCACCAGCTCTTTCATTCTCTATAGGCTAGCCACTAAAAAGTCACATTATAATCAGAAAGTTGCCTGGTGATATCTAAACAACAAGAAGTTAGTTGACTGACAGTTTCATCCTCTCAACATCTATTGTTTTGATGCCTTATTATGTGCTTGGCCCTGTGATGGGCAGGAAGTTCATAATACAAAGCAAACAGGCACAGACTATGGAGTTTGTGGTCGAAAGCAACGCGTAATGTCATTAAGACAACTGGATGCATCTGAGTCACATTAGGCTACCCCTGGACAGAACCAGCTGGAGGGTGTTTTTCAAATAATGCCTCGGAAGGAAATATTCTTTTATTCAACATTTTCATGGCTGACCAACCTTTCTCTTACTGATACATCCTTTCTCTACATATAAAAATCTTTTTACCTTTACTTGGTTTACTGTTTCATCATGTAGCTCTGAAGCTTTCTATCTCTACAGGATTTTGCATTTTTTCTATTCTATTAGGCATAGTCGGAAGAAAACTTATTTTTCAGTTTTTTTCTGAAGAATTTTCTATCCCCCAGGAGGACTAACTATAATTTTGCAAAGTTCTTCCTGGCATTTATGTTCCACGAAGTAGCAGTTGGGATCATTTCTCTCCAAACATTATTTTGTTTCCCTAAGCAAAAAAAAAAAAAAAAGTGGGAATATAATGATTCACCTGAAGTATAAATGATTAATATAAAAGACCCTACCATGCTATTCCTTCTTAAGTTTTCATCATTTATTTTTGCAAAATTTGATCTACTTAGTCATGATAATTTGCAGGACCTAACTAAAATCTGTATTAAACTATACCCTATAATGTGGTTGCAAAGATGGGCTTCTTTTAAAAGGACAAGCAAATATTAAATTTTATCTTTCAATATAGTAGTCATTCTTCCTATTAGTATATGAATATTCAAATATGTCCATTAATATGAACAAATTACTTCCTTTGAAAAAAAGATTAAATAAAAAGCTAATTCCCAATTGGTAGACAGTGGTGTTTAATATTTATCCCTGTATAACATTGGATTGTAGGCTGTTAACTCTCTGATAAATAAAAAGCAAATTGTCAGAAATGGTTTATTCTTAAAATCTTCATAATTTCATGATATTAAAAATATAATTTTTCCTTCTGTTGCCTCCCAAATTATTTTACAATGCATCAGAAGTAGCTTCCCTGGAGGAAAAGCAAAGAAACAAGTCTGTTAACCACAAATTGAAAAAGAAAGAGCCTGCCAAGCAGTTTCAATTATTTCTTACATACTTAGCTGCCCCAATATTTTAACACATCTATTTCCACACCATTTCTCCTTTCCTTTTTCAAAGCGGCACTTATTCTAAAATAAATAAAGCCAGCATTTATCAGAGTTGGGACAAAACAACCAAGGAGATGACTATAGCTCAGGAAAGAACAAGCGAGTGTGTGTGGAAGCCAGCCCCCATTCATTAACATTAAATGAAGACTTCCACCTTGCAGTTATGGTTGCTCTTGGAGGAAAGAGAAACAAACATAACCAACGAGAGCCACGCATCATGTTCTCCAGAGGCACTATTGCAGAAATCACACCTCCAGCTGCTATCTTGTGATCTCAGAGTGAAGAGCTGGGTGCCAACTGTGCGGAACCCAGGTCTTCATTCTCTTGTTTCCCTCGCCCCCTTTTCCTTCAGTCTAATTGTTCTTAATTAACCAAGAGTATTTGAAATAAGTTTCATTTCTTCCTTAGTTGACCACAAATATTTGAAATAAAAGAGTGGGACAGGTTTGATTTGTCATTCTAGTCTCACGGGTCCCCTTGCCTGGGTCTGTGCCTTCCTCGTGTTGCCGTGCTGGCGTGCAGAGGTGGCTACGACTGTTTGCTTCAGGACACTCGACAGATCTGTGGGTGAGAGCAGTCTGGGAGTCTGGTTCCCTGGGTTTCTCTCCATTGCCCTTTGGAGCCATGATAGGGAGGAGTGAGAAATGGAGTCTTTGAACACGGAAAGCTATGGTGGCATAAACATCGTAGGAAGAGGAGGTGCAGGTGCGATAAGTGGAGAGCGTCCTTGGTTTCCTGCCCTGCATCCTGGAGGCCTCGGTGACCAGATCTTCATCAGCTCAGAAAGTAGCTCATTCTGAAAACAGAGAATTGGGGGAGCTACTGAAAGTTAAAAAAAAAAAAAGTCATTATTTCTTAGTTCTTATTAGAAAGTTCTTGTACTAAGTTGGCAGAAGCTTCTGGAAATACCACGTAACATGGTTTCCTTAAGCAGAGAAGAGCCAAAGAGAGAGCAGCCTTGCCCAGATTTCATGCATGGTCTACATTTTCTTGCCTCTGAAAGGTTTAAGCGAAAGAAGCAGCAATAATAATAGCAGGTGCTAATGGATTGACAACCTTCAACACTGGATCTTCAGGACACTGAAGGCTTTTCTGCCTGTGTCATAAATTCATTCTCAGTTTTTCAGTCTGCTAAGTAAAAGGACAGACATGCCAGGACTTCAAATTAACCCTGCGTCCTTCGTTATTGTCTATTGTCCCGTAGAGGTAAAATACGTCATTATCCCCCATTACCAAGCACTCAACCAGGAAAGAAGATGGTGTGCCGTGGACGTACTAACTGGACCTAATGAATCCTAACAACTAATTACACGTCTCTTAAGGTAACTTAGTACCAGAGAGTGGCTGTGTTAGCGGAAAGCTTGCATGTGAGTGGCAATACCCAGGGAGAGGCTAGCTGATGAGTCACCCTCCATTATTCTCTCTAATAGTCCTGTCTGGACTTTTGTGTCCAGACCATTGTTCTTCCTGGGATTACATCTGGCCCGACCTTATTTTGGACCAACAATGCAGTTGGTAATTGCAGACTAATTTATATAAACAAACAAGGGTCCTGCTAAATGAAGGCTCTGTCACCATGATTGGTACTTACTGCTCTAAGAGCTCTCTGTTTTGTACAAGTTTGGGTCAAGTGGTTGGAGCCAGTAAAGCTCACTGCAAAAAATAATTATTTCAAGTAAGAAAAAGCATCAGGTCCCTTGAAGGTTTGCCAGGAAGCGTGGGTGATAGTCTGTCGCATGGCTTGAATGCTCAGGTTTTAGAGGAAACTGGTTTCAGGCCTTTGCTTCGAATCTTGGCAGGACCTGAAGGGCAGCGATTCTCCTTAGCACAGTTGAAAGCAGTGCTGATAACTTTCCTCCTGGAACATAAAGGAACTTTACTCTTTTCTCCTCTGCAGGCAGCCCTATCATCCCAGCTAGCAAACGTGATTAAATGTCACTTGTCCTTGACCCCTGTCACTCCTAAGCAGCTGAAATAGATTAAGAGGCTGGTGCTTCTTGAGTCACATGGAGCAGTGTCCAGAGCCAGGCGCTGTGGTAATAGGTTCACAAAGGAACTGATACTGAGGCTTATTACAATTTTCCAGGGCTCATCCCTATGTGCGGGGTGATGGTTGAGACAAATTATAGTACTGTTTCCTCCAAGCACCCAGCCAGGATCCCCTGAGAGCTCAGAAGGGACCTTGGGGGGACAGCATCTTCCCACAGAGGCCTGCAGGGAACAGCAGCTCAGAAAGGCAAAGCTGGGGGTCCCATGCACCCCTGTGGCCACCAGGACAGGAAGACTGTTGCATAAAGAGAGCCTCTAACCTCTCCTGTCTCAGGACCCCTAAGCTTCCTCCTCTTTCTTTACAGTGTTTACACTCCGAGGGCTTTAATTCAAGTGTAGCCAAAGGCAGAGAAGCACCAAGAACCAGGGACATCAGATTAACCTGGCCCACGGGTCAGTCTGACAGCAGCAAAAACGTGACCCTCTACCCAGTGGGCACCTTGAATTTGGACTCCAGCATAATCGCCCACTTCCTCAGCATTTCCTTCTCTACTCCCTTTTTTTCTTTCATTAAAAAAACATTCAGATGAAATTAACCATTTAAAAGTGACCAATTTAGTGGCATGTGCTACATTCACAGCATAGTGCAATCACCTCTATCCAGTTAGAAAATATTTTCATCACCCCCAAAGACAACTTTGTACCCGTGAGGCAGTCACTCCCCATTCTCCATCCTGCAGACTCTAGCAAGCACCAGTCTGTGTTCTGTCCTCATGGATTTGGTAACTGGCTTCTTTCATGTAACATAGTGTTTTCAAGCTTCATGTTGTAGCATAGATGAATACTGCATTCCTTTTTACAGAGGAATAACATTCCACTGTGTGGAATGTTTATCCATTCATCCATCGATGGACATTTGGGCTGTCTCCGTCCTTTGGCTGCTGTGACTAAGCTGCTATTGACATGCGTGCACATATCGGTTTGAGTACCTGTTTTCAGTTCTTTTGGCTACACACTTAGGAGTAGAACTGCAGGGTCATGTGGTACCTCTATGTATAACTTTGTGCCGAACTCTGAAACTGTTCTCCACCATCCATCCTTACCCATTTCATGTGTGTCCAACTCCATTACATTTTCTGGTCCAGACTATTCTCTTGTCTCACATATTTGCCTTTTCTTTTGTCTTTTCTTTTTGGAGAAGTTTTCTCTCCAACTGCTGGATTATGAAAGCCATTTGTCTTTATATCACTCTGCATGAGTCCTTAGAAGAAAGGGACGATGTGAACGTTAATTGCTTTTATTTTAAAACTCTGAGGACTGAGGTCAACTCACGGGGGTGAGGTGGACAAAGCTGGCCGGACCCTCCGAGTCTCCAGCCCGATGCTGGCCCCTCTGGTCTCACTATGTTTGCAGTACTGGCTTCTTTTTTGTTGCTCTGTACACGGAGATCTTTTCTAGCTCAGGACCTTCTTGAATGACTCCCAGCACCTGGACGACTTTCTTCTCCCCTTTTTATATCTCAGCTTAAATGTCTCCAATCAGGGACACCTTCCTGGACACTCTCCCCTCCCATAAATTAGGCCTTTCCCAATGCCTTTCAAACCATTCTGGGCTTTTGATTGGACCTTCTGACAATTGGGATTTATGTTGTTGCCTGTGTGCTTATGTGTTTAAGGCCGGCTGCTCCAGGAACTGCATCCTTATCTATACGAGGATTATGTCTTTTATCATCACAGATTTCCCCACCCTACATCTGGTAGACCCCTGATAAATAGCTCTTAAGTGAATCAGTGAGTGAACAGCCCTTCTCTTGCTGCTTTGCTGGCTGGCTAACAAGTGTCCTATACTAGTTTTCACCAAAATATTATTAATTCTGCCGGTTACTCATAAAATCTTCCCAGGTGCAGAGGTAACTTTATGTGCATGATCACTGTTTCGCATGAGGTTAATTTCCCAGTTAGAGCCACACACCTATTTGTTGTCCCGCGTGGGTGTTTGTGGTATTTCTGCGAAGTAAAACCAACACATCAGTCAGCTTTTACCAAACAGCAGATTATCTTTCTCTTGCAGAGTCTTCGCTGGCCTGGTTGGTACATTTTGTCTTTGGGGTTTGCTCATACTGTCCTGATTCTTATGACACTGAATTCCTCATCCACCTCATGTGAGGGAAGCTGTTGGGCTGCCGGCTTATCAGCACAGTGAAATCATCAAAAATAAAATCACTGTAGTGCTTTTTGGACGAGAAACTCTTGAATACCTCTAGTCACCACTTAATTCTCATGACACCTTTATAAAGGACAGGCTATTACGTGTTTTCCAGATTTAAATAAGAAAAAACTGCAGCTTGGAGACGTTGAGTAATTTGTCCTACGGCTCATGGTAGCAACTGAACCAGGATTCAAACCTGTGCTCTCAGAATCCAAATAGAATGCTTTCCCATGGCCTTCCTGCCTGGAATTCAGCCTGTAAGCCCTAAACAGTGCTTGTAAATAATTGGAACATCATAACCATCTCCTCATCTCCTCTGTGGCAAAGTTCTAAATCAACAGCTTAGATAAAATGGGTGATGACTCTTACCCCACACAAACATATATTGGATTTCCAGGATGTGCTCAGGACTCTGCCAGGTACCAGAGAAACAAAAATGAGTAAGATGTGACGCGTGCAACCTAAAAGGTAGAAGGGAGTTAAGCCCTGGTGCACAATGTATGTACTGAGTGCCAGAGAAAAAGGCTGCTTAGAATTGCTGGAAGGCCTCCAAATGAGGGAGTCATGGATTCCACCTGAAGGACCCCCAGAAGACTGCACTGGGGTGAGGGAGCATTTGCAGGGGAGGGCAGAGGAGATGTGTGGCCTAAACAGAAGGATTTGGTCCACACCGTAGTGTGGCTGGCCCAGGCGTGGCTGGTGGGGAGGGACCTGAGTGGTCCCTCCAAGGGAAAGGTCTTGGAGTTTATTGCTGCGAGGGCAGGGGAGGGAGGCTAATTTCGAGGAGGTTGCTTTATCTTTGTGCGCCACCATGGAAGCTTGGTGAGCAGGCAGAGACGTGATGTACCTAGTGCCATAGAGACACAGCTGTGCCCGCAGGTCACAGGCTGAATTCAAGGGGCAGGGGAGGGACAAAAGGGAGGGAGTGCTGGCAGAGGGGCAGCTGGGACCTGTGACAGCACTGGCTCTGTTTGCTGAGCCCAGACTGTGTCCCAGGCTTCACACCAGGAGCTGCAGACACACAGTCATTGAGTGTGGTGCTGTCATGGGATGTCACGGTGAGTGTCAAATCCAAACCACCAGGAGCTGACATTCAACTCCAGATCTGCCCAGAAACCCACTTGCTGTGTGACCTTGGGTGACTGAGGTAGCGTCACCGCGATGGTAATGATGATGCAGGACTGGGATGAGGGTGAGGGGCGTGAGACTGAGCTGCACGGAGCCGGATCCTGCCTTTATATAACATTTGGATATTTTGTTCATAATGGACTCTTCCATTAACTTTGATGAAAAGAGTATTTCATGAAAATTTTATTTAGCACAATTGAAGGTTCTTAACACTACTGAACAACTATACACTGAAAATGGCAAAGATGGCAAAGTTTATGCTATATATATTTTGACACAACTTAAAAATATGTATTATTTATAACGACTAATGAGTTTTTTGTCACCCCTTTAAATTTTATACTGAGCGAAGTTCTCACTACCTCACCCTCATGTCAACTGTATGGTCATGTACATAAATTGATTGACACAGGGCCTGGCCCACAGGAAACTCCCTTTAACTAATGGCTGCTGACTCTGGACCACTGCCTTTCTGCTGAGGCAGCCATCATGCAATTGTAATGAAAGTCTCGGGAGCTGCTGGGAATGATCAAGGGAGAGTTAGGGACAAGCATTGGCTCCCTTTCTGCATGTCCTACACACATCTCTTTTCTAGGGAAAATCTGACCCCCATCATGAGCTAGGTATCCCAGTGAAACAACCTGTTGGTGACCTTGGGTGGAGGCCCTCCTCTCTGGGAAAGAGTAGGGAGGCAACCCCCTGAGAGAAGCATAACTTTTTCGTGCCATTTGAAAGATACCTGCAGTTCTCTAAGACCTCATCCTCTGCTTCTAATTCTTTGGCCCAAAAAGATGAGCCCCAAGGTTGTGACATCTCATATGTTGGTAGCCTGCAATAACCCTTACCCTGACTCACTCAACCCGTCTTGCCGCAGACACAGGAGGGCACCAGATGGGCACTGAGAGGAAGAAGCGGCCTACATATCCGAGTAGAGAGAACCAGGTCTCCATCTAGCAGCCTAGACTTCGATGAGAGGCAGTGGGACCTCTGGCCACTTCCCGAACCTTCTCAAATCTTGACAAGCCTCCTCAAGCCTCCATTGTTGATGCCTCCTTGCAAGCTTGTGTTAGGCTGTGAAGTCCCAATAAACATAACCTTTTTTCCCCCAATTTCATAACCTATTGGACAATTAGACAAAGAAAACCAGTGGATGGAAGCCAGATCGTCTGTTTACTGCTGAGAACACCAAGTGGAGATCATGGCTTCTTATCTGCAGCCAAAAGGCAGGCTAAGGATTTCATGGCACTGTCTTGCCAGTGTAGACCTTGGGACTGCCTCAGGGAAAAGTCAGGATCTGAAGCGCTGACAAACCCACCCAACACCACTGCCTCCCACAGCCCTAGGGGTGGCCTGTTGATGGATTAGGTCCACCAAATGAGAAATTTCAACCAATAGATGACAGAATTTTGTCACCTGCCAGTCAGACACTTCACTCTGCCTCTTGGGGACTGTTATGGGTTAAACTGCATGCCCCCAAATCATATATTGAAGTCCTAACCCACCGTACCTCAGAATGCCACCTTATTTGGAAATAGGCTCACTGCTGATGTACTTAGTTTACATGAAGTCTTTAGGGCAGACTCTAATTCAAGACGACTGGTATCCCTATTAAAAGTGGAAATTTGAACACAGACACACACAGGGAGAATGCCATATGAAAATAGACAGAGGTGGGTGAGGCTTCTACAAGCCAAGGAACACCAAAGATTGCTGGCAAACTACCAGAAACTAAGGGAGAGCATTGAACGGATTCTTCCTCACGGCCTCAGGGGGAACCAACCCTACCGACACCTTGATCTTGGACTTCTGCCCTCCAGAACTGTGAGAGAATAAATTTCTGTGTTCAAGCCACTCAGTTTGTGGTACTCTCTTACAACAGCCTGAGCAGACAGTTACAGGGGAAAAAGCATTTAGGAAGGGGAGGGGATGCTCTGGAAAGTTTCCCTGAAAAAGGAAGTGAGGTAAAGAGCTTCACCTTCCCCAAAAGCTCTTGGAGCATTAGATGAATTCATATAATAGCTTTCTATGTACTGCACTAGGTTCGTTCCATATATTGTTCTTATTTCCTCTTTGTTAAAATAGATCCCTCTGTCCTTTGCTCAGGCGTCTATGCCTAAGTGAGAAGATGTCAGGGGGGAAAGAGGAAGTGAGGTGACTGTGGGTCTGGCTCTGGTAGACTTCACAGACTTTGCCTCATCTCATCCTACCAAAACATTAGCCCACTTTACAGGTGGAAAAACTGAGGGTCAGAGAAATTAATTGTGTTGCGCAAGGCCAGGCAGATAATGACAGAGTTGAAATTTGACACGAAAGCTTTACTACTCCCCTAAACTGTCTTGGAGTATAAAACACTTCTATTCTTTACAAATGAATGTCAATATTCATAAACATTATATTACACAAATCAGAACCTGCCAAGGTAGGGGTGCGTCGATATTCCTGGTGTGTTCTTCTCACTGGTCATATCTTTGTCCCAGCTCTTCATGAACCCCCATTGTCTTCAACTGCACAGCCTCTTGCGTGAAATTCCTTTAACATGCTTGAGATAAGACTGTTATCCGGTCTGTCTCTGAACTTTCTATGGAATAGGGTTAGGGAAGGAGAAAGCTATAAGAGGCTAGACAATTGCTGGCTTTCAATTTTGTTTCCTTTCTGTGGCTAGAGTACATTAGTATTGGCGTTGCTTCCTCCTTTTGTTTACTTTCCATTCTCGCAAGTTATCACCTATTTGACAAGCAGAGAAATCAATTACAAGCAGCCGTGCATATTTAGTCACAGACCAAAATTGGCCCTGGATGGAGACATGGAACCACTATAGGCTGCCTGCTACTTGCTGCCAGCCTGGGCTCCTGAGTGTAGACACAGCTGGCCAGGCAGGGCACCTGTCTGGTTTCTGCTAACCCTAATTAGAGTTTGTCCTCACTTTGTCAGCTTGTATGACTGCCCGGCCTTCCTACAATTTACTCTCTTGCAGGCCGGCTGCCCACCCTTTAGCTCCTCCCCAAAGCAGCATGATGCTCTCTGACCTGCATGCAGAATGCTGGTGGAAAGGAAACAGGTAGTATCCTATGTGGGGTGAGAATTATGAAAAGGAGCCTTGAATGATCATAGAACAAAGGGATGTAACCTGCTCAGGGGGTCAGGGAAAGCCTTTCTGTGAAAAAGACATGAAAGATGAGTAGGAGTTCATCAAGGGAAAAAGAAGGAAAAGTGTCCCAGGCATGTGCCGTGAGCAAGACACTGAATTTGACTGAGAGAAATGGAAGGTCTTGGAATGGAGGACTCTTGCCCTGATGGGCATTTGAGAAGAATCATGGAGCTTTCGTGAGGGGTGAGGGGAATGAGGGCAGAAGCAGAGAGACCCATCTAGAGACAGGAGATGGGGGTAGCATTGACCTGGCAGTGCCCAGGCAGGAGGATTTGGACATGCCTTGAAGTTGAAGCTGACTCCAAGTATTGACTTTTGGATGTCAGTGTGCGGGAAAAGGCACGAATCAAGGGCAGGGGACTGTGTATTTCTCCATCAAGTTAACCCACGTGTTTTGTCACACAACCAAATAGCCTTTGGAGAAACCCCATAGCAGGTTCCATGAGCACTACTTTTCTTTTTCTCCATTTCCCTTTTATTTCTCTCTTTTTGTTTTTTGTTTGGCTCACTTAATTTCCTCCTTATTCACGTCTCTTGATCACCCTCATTCTTCCCATTCTTTTCATCCCTGATATAATTTAAGGTCTCCATGGTGAGGGAAATTCAGAACTAAAACCAAACAAAAAAAGCTAACCAACATTAATTTAAAGGTAAGTGTCTCCAACTGCCCACTGTGAGGTGGACCAGATGGAAAGTGGGGGTGAGGCTGTGGCTGGCTGGCTCGTAACTGCTTGTACCCCACAGCCCACTACACGTCTCCTCACCGTACGTGGGCAGTGCTGATGGGAGAGTGTCGGTCATATTATCCCTGAGCTGTTTGTGTAGAAAAGGAGAGGGCACTTGTTCTAACGTTGCACTAATTCTACATTTCTTTGGCATTAGAATAAACTAACACTATACATTTGATTTTTAGCAGATGCTGTAATGGTATTTGTGATTGAAATTAAAATAGTACATTGTGTTTCTTGGAGAATTTTAGGGAAATATTGGACTTAAATGAAGTCATTGACCCCTGAATCTACTGGTCTACTAAGTGGTATATTTATATAAGGATCCTCTTCCTGCTTCCCTTTGGTACAAAATGGAATCATTCCACTCTCTCTTTTCTGTAATTGTTCCTTCTTTTCTGATTAACAGATCGCTAAAACCTTTGCTTATTAGCACATATAAAATGATTGAACATAAGAGTAATTGTATTGAGATGAGTGTTAGAAAACCTCGCATTTCTAGATTATATTTTCTAGATTATTCTTATGGTGCATTGGTGCCTTGACACTTTTGACATAAAGTCGTTTTATGTAGCTTGTGCCAGAATTTTGAGAATCATTATCATTACAAAAAGCAGTGAAGCCAAAAGGCGTATGTGCCCTGGGCCATGGTGGAGGGCACGCCTCCTCATTTGTTTTCTAGTTATTCTCAGGGTGGCCACTGAGATGGGTAAGTGTACATACAGTGTTTAAATAAAACCTTAACCCTCGCTCAACCTCAAGACAGTGACACAAGTGCCATAACAGGTGATAATCCGTCTGGTTGCAGCAGTTACTTAGCGTGACAAGGAGAAACCATGAAACTCAGCTCTTCCCGGTCACCTTGTGACCTGTTTTCGGTGAAGCTCTGTTGCCCCTCAAAGTGTCTTTGCAGTGTGACCTTTCTATGCACATTATAATTCTTGGATTTTTGAAGTATTGCTGCTTTCACGATGAAAGCAGTAAAAGGAAACTGTACATCCAGTGGTGCCCTTATCCTATACACATGTTGAGTACCAGCCATCTCATACTAGTAATCCAAGAACAGCCACTCGTAGGCTACCTAGAGTTGGTAAAAAAAAAAAACATTCCTGCAACAGAAGGTATCAAAAAGACTAGTGATGACATCGTGCCATTCAGAACATCTAAAATGCCTCTATATGAAGATGCGGAAAGTTTTGAAATACTTTCGCAGAAATGTTAAACTGAACTTTTATGGTAAATGTCATGGTAAGTTTTTTTTCTACCTTATGTGGATTGGATGAATGCAGTAGTTTTTTGCTGCTGCTGTAACAAATGACCACAAACCTCATGGGTTCGAACAATTCAAATTCTGTCTCTCAGAGTCGTGTACATCAGAAGTCCAGGGGGCCAGTCTGATTTCTTGGTTTAAAGTTTCACAAGTCCAAAATCAAGGTGTCTGCCGACAAGCTTTGATTAGGAAGCTCTGGGAAGAATCTGCTTCCTGGCTCATTCAGGTTGTCGGCCAAATTCTGCTCCCAGCAGTTGTGGACTGAGGGCCTCGTTTCCTTGCTGGCTATTGCCTGGGAGTTGCCCTCGGCATTAAAGCTTCCCCCACAGGCTGGTTCCTGACCATCCTCCTCAAAGCCAACAACATCAGGCCCTGTTCCTCTTTCCTTATCTCCCCTGCTCCCTCTTCAGCCACGCCTCTTAGACTGACACATCTGCCTTCCTCTTGGACTCATGTGATGACATTAGACCCAGCAGGAAAATCCAGGATCTTCACTCTATCGTAATCCCATCTGCAAAGCGCCTTCACAACAGTGCCTGGGTTAGTCTTTCATTGAACGACCAGGGGGCAGCAGTTCTGAAGGGACATTTTCGAATTCTCCATGCCTTGCCACATGGAGAAGAAAAAGTCCAGTCACGACAATAATGGAGGCAAACAGTAAAACTATCTAGGTGCTATAGCAACCTCGATTTTAAAAGGCAGAAAAACTCTTTGAACTGCTCTGATGCCGACTTTTCTAGCATTATGCCCAAATTCCGATTAAGACCAGCGCATAAACTTCAAAGACCACACTGGCACTTCTCTTACAGAAACCAAGTCCTGCTTAGTTCTAATAAGTCTTTCAGAAAGTCCTTCCAGAAGCATAAAATTATATATTAATAATTAAGATTACATGTATACTCTTCTCCCTTTCAGAAAAAAAAAACATTTAAGGGCCAAGTGATCTTAATTTTCCTGAGGTATCTGTATATTTTTTTGTATATGAAGTATATTTATATTCTTACAGTTTCTCCTCCTTCTTCCCACCACTCACTACCCCTTCACTAGATATTTTCATTTTAAAACAAGAGGAAAGGAGGGTAGCCCACAGACAATGATTTTAATTAATCATTGGCCAAAGATTGGCTTTCTTTGTTTCAGCTAGCTAGAACTACACAATAATCCCTGGACAAATTAACTGGAATCTGGATTTTTAAAAATCATTTATCATGTTCTTTGGCCAAAATAAGAGACTACTAATTAAGTGAGTCAACACAATTTCTAAATTCATGAGAGAGAGAGAGGTTGGGCGAGACAGGTAATCTAAGAGATTAAAGGAAAGGTGGTTTTATTTTTAATTACTTCTCATTTGGACATGAAACTTAAGCTGCTTTGATCCAGGGGCTATTTTTATCAGTATTTTGGCCACAAATTTTTTTTGAAAAAGCACAAGCAGGGCAGGATGACCAGTAGCAGGCAGCGGGACCAGCGGCAGAGGGACAGGGATTTTCTCTTCTTCGTCCCCACCTGGTGGCTGCCTATTCTAATCACTTAAGACTTTCGTGCTGGGCAAGGTCTGTGAGCAGGCAGCTTGGAGAAGTGCTGATGGCAGCAGTGTTACACGGAACACTCAGAACAGAACCATCTGCGAGTGGCTGGGGAATTGCACAGAGCGTAATGGAGTAGAAGGAGGGAGAGGGGACAGGACACCAGCACAAATGAAGTTCTTTCCTCTGAAGACGCTTTCTTGGTCGTTCTCACTGGTGTCCAGTAAGGTATCAAAGCAATCGAGTGATCGAAGCAATCAGGAAAACAAGAAATGTACCTGGAGGAAACTTATCACCTAGATAAGTGAGTTTTTTTAAAAAACACATTGATTCCCAGCTTTAATAAGTCTTTAAAGTATGGTTTGTTAAAAGTTCCAGCAAGTAAATAAATTGAGGATTAGTCAGCTGCATGTGGAGAATTAGGTGATGGATGGAAATGAGAGTTAGAAGTATTGTTTTAATAATAGCTATTAATTTTCAGGTACGCAGAAATGATAGATAGATAGAGATAAATTAAATAAATAAATAAATAAATAATAGCTATTAATAATTCAAGACATAAGGCCAAATCTTGAAATTCTTCAAACCCACAATCTGACATTTAAAGACAAGCAGTCAATTACCTATAATCCCTTTATTAGTCAGGTTTGTCCTTCCACTTCTTAGAAGACAGAGGACTCATAATACAAGGTACTGACTTGCTCATTTTTTCATTTAGTCATGATGCTTGTTTTCTTGGAAGTTGTCTATTTCCTTGGAAGCTGGTAAAGTGACTATTATATTTCTATTTTGCAGTGTTTCCTAGCATGTTAATTATTATATGTATTTTACATCTCAGGTTTTGTGACTTACATTAACACGTGTCTGGATGATGAGAAATACTAGGGTTTAGCCAAGAAGAAAGAAAACACTGGTTTTTATTCATTTTTTAACTTAGTTTGCATTTTGACCCATGACATTTTCTTTTGACCTGCTGTTGCATTTGTAATGGGGCCGTAGCTGGCCAATGGTTTTATTCTGTGGAAGCCCTGGCTGCCGGGATGGCGGTAGTGGGTGCCCCCCGCCCCCACCCCCGTCAGGACTGAGATTGGATGTGGAGGTTTCCATGTGAGATGCACCCTGATTCTGAGTCAGCACAGTGAATGAGGAGCCCAACGCATATGTGGCAGAGAGAATTGTTCTTAGTGGAATAAAGGGTGGGTGGGCCTCGGCCAGGGAATTGGGCCCATGGCACTGCCGAGCTGGAGATGGGTCTGGTAGCTAAGCACTGGAGGCGCTGTGAGTACCCGCTTACTCCCAAGTACTACAGTCAGGAGATGACACACGTGGATGTTCGCAGAGCACGAAGAGCCAGCGGCACAATTATGTTCCCAGCTAACGGGTTTAGCCACGCAGGATTCACCCTTTTCTTCCCTGCGATTTCCTTGTAATGTAGCCCAATGGGAAACTTGCAGCAGACATTTCATAGAGCAGTTAACTCTGTGGCGTCCATCAATTCTAATTGCAATCGTGTAGCTAAAACCCTAGGTAGTACTTTGACAGTGATGGAGTGTCTTTTGACTCAAGGATGTCTGCTTCCGCGCTGGGCTGCTCTGGCACAGCTGCCGAGGTAACTCCACCAGGCACGGGTCTAGGCGTCTTAAATGGCCAGTGTGGACCAATCAGCGGAAGAGGACTCATCCCTGTCTCTCCGCTGGTCTTCATTTATGAGTGGGGGTGGGGATGTCCACGGAGAGGCCGCCCCTCCTAGGCCAGCACGGCCGCGCTCACTGCCGGCCAGACTAGCAAGCTGGTCTGCAGGCCACGGAAGCGTTCTGTCCCTGCAGCTCAGCAGGGGAATTGCCAAACCATCACTGTCCTGATTTATGAGAAATCACCTTCCTTGGGAGAAGACAGTAAGTTGGACAGCAGGAATCCAAACAGCAAGACTGTGCTAATCTTTAAAAAAGAAAGAAGCAAAAGAAAAGAAGTAGGGAAATTTATTCCTCTGGAAATTGTTCTGACTTGGCTATCATGAAGTGCCAGGCCTGAAAACACAAACGGAGAGGTAAGAAGTCAAGAGCTTTTCAAATAAATTCAGCCTTCCGTTTTCTGTACCCCATTTAGGTTTATGGAGGTGTGGCTAATCCTAATACTGATCAGGGCATTGAGTACTTATGGTTGGTGTTTCAGACAGTGTTCCTGGAATTCTCTTGGTAATCAGGCCACACTGCAGACTTCACGGCAAGCAGAGCTAGGACGCCGCCTCCTTCCTCTCCCTTAGACCCCACTTCTCGTCCCCCACACAGTGTAGAATACCAACCGCTGTGCTTTCTCTTCCCTGGAAGCTGGGAAGACTGAGGTTTTGCAGGAGCCTCTTCTGCCCCAAAGAAGATTGGCAAGATAGCAGCCAAGCAGGAGAGCAATCTGGGCCAAGCTGACTGCCACAAAGCTGGTGGCACTCACTTGAGTTAATCAGATTAGCAATGGGACAAAATGAAGCAGCATACTTTTGCCCCCAAAGTGCATCATCACGTAAGTGTCCCTTATGCAAAGGACATGCCCTGAGTTAACACTGAACGGTGGCCTGGCCCTTTTAGTTGATGGTAGAGGCTTCATCTGCCACCCCTTTCCCCCTCCCCTACACACATGTCACTAGGAAGAATTTTAATTGTCTTATTTATGTGGCAGCTAGGTCTTCGTCAAATCAATGTAATTATTTGATCATCTGGAAATAGCTTCTTGAAACTTGCAGGAACCCACTGCAGATACGCTGTTTTCCAGGGAGGAGGTGGGGTGTGAAACATTTAGGGATGGTGTTGAGAAAAATGCCATTTATTCTTGAGCTAAAGGCTGTGCATTACTTTCCTACTGCTGCTATAACAAATTACCACAAACTTAGTGACTTAGAACAACACCGATCTATTGTCCTATAGTTTCTGTGGGTCAGAAATCCAACACTGGGCTCACGGGTTTAAAATCAAGGTGTCAGTGGGGTCACGTTCCTTCTTCTCGGCTCTTGGGAAAATCCGCGCCAAGCTAGGTTCAGGCTGCGAGCAGAATCCAGTTCCTTCTGGCTAGGACAGAGGTCTTTGCTTCTCGCGGGCGCTCAGCTGAGAGCCAGCAGCCCCTCTGTCCCCTACAAGTCAGAACTGGCAATGGGGAGTTTAGTCCTATGCTTGCCATCTCTCTGACGTCCCCTTCTGATGGTGTCTGCTTCGAAGGCTCATGTGATTAAATGGGGCCCACGGGGGTCATCCAGGACAATCTCCCAATTTAGAGCTCATAACCTAAATTCCAAAAACGGGCTATAAAGTCCCGTTCCAGGGGTTAGGATCTTTGGGACCACTATTTGGTCTACCACAGTCTGCCCTCTGGCTCCCCAAATTCACATCCACCCCACGGCCCCGAAAGGTCTCATCCCATTCCAACATCAACTCAAAGTCCTAAATTTCTTCAGCTCAAAAATCCAAAATCAGAATACTCTAAATCAGGTGTGGGTGAGTCATCCATGAAGTACAGCTCCGGGGAACACTTCCTCTCCACCTGTGGACCTGCGGCACTAAGGAGACAAGGTCTCTGCTCCCAACATGCAGTGGTGGGACAGGCAGAGGATGGCAGTTATAGACATGCCAGTGCCAGAGGGGGAGAAATGGAAAATAAAAGGGAGTCAGTCACTGGTCGAGGAAGCTCGGAAATCCAGCTCAGCAAGTTGCATTCATTTCAAGGCCAGGGACTTATCCTCTGTCATCTTGGCTGTGCCCTCTGGGTAAGACACCAGAAAAGGATGACACTGGAACGCCTCTTGAATGACTTTAATTCACCAGGCAGGTGGGGGAGACTTGCTTTGGTCCCCTTTGGTTATTGAGCAAATGTCACCAGGGTTCATCTCTACGTTCCTGCACAGCTGCACCACCTGGCATTCAGAACAACCCACCTGGGGCCCTGGCAGATAGTAGGTGTCAAGGACTTAGCACAGGTAATGCAGTTTTGGTAAAAGAGCCTCAACCAGGTTTGCCCTGGTGAATCATGAGCCCACTGTGGTTTTAGCAAACACCAGGGGCTTGCTTAGCATGCCGGGCTTAGTCAAAAGGGAGAAGTATGAGCCAGAAGTATGTGCTGCAGAACGCAGATCCTATCCTCTGTTAACGCCCAGAGGGCCCGGAGACCCCACCTCTGCATGGGTGGGTCTGGTTGTATTTACACAGCCTGTTCGCTTGGAACTGTCCCCAAGCCTGTGTGTGTGGTTTAAGCCTTGCCCTTCAAATTCAAGGGTACTTTCCACTGAATTCCCATGAAATGCTCCCTCGCGAAGAACACAGTTATTGTACTCTGAGTTCATATGTCTTAAGTCACAACTTATGATTTGGTGCTTTTAATGTTAAGGAAAATAGTTGATGTCCAAATTTACAGAATTACATCTTAAGCACAGATTTTACCAAAGCAGGAGGATAGTAAAACTTCCATCCATTTCAGCCTGTGTTTCTCTTCTAGGCACATTTACGCATCCTTCCAGGGGAGCTTGATTCCCAGATTTTTCAGACTGCCAGTTTTCTGCTGATGATATCAGATTTAGGCCCATAAAATATATGTCTGCTTACTTTGCTACTGTGAGCTCCTGGGTCGAGGGCCAGGTATTATCATTGTATCCCAAGACTTCGCATTGGGTGTGGGGCACAGCAGGTGCCGTTAAGACGTTGGTTTATTGGTTGGAACGGATTTATCTCTGTTACCCTTTCTTCCTAGAATGGTTCCTCGGGGCCCATCTGGCAAAACCCATAACTCCTCCAAATTTTAGCTCAACATTACTTCTTACAGTAAAAAACTTAGAAATACCGTGGATGTCCATTAATAAGATAATAATTTTAAAATTATGAATTAGGATATATTTATACATTGAGTACCCAGGGTCATTCAATGAGTAAGGTAGATCTGTAGGTACTATCATGAAAAGAAGGATACACTTTTGGAGGATAAAAGCAAGTTACCTGAGGAACCACTGTGGTCAAAACCAAAAACATAGCTACATAGTCAATTTATATGAGTAGAAAACAATCCTGAACACCAATGGTCACAGTGATTTCCTTGGACAGTGGAGAAGGAAAGGGCAAGGATGTTCACTTTTACTTAAACATTTCCTCCATTGTTTTAATACTTGTACATTCGTTTTGGATTTTTTTAAAAAAATCTACGATGAAGATTAGAAAAAGAAGTGGTCAGTGCTGCTGTGAAACCTTTCATTCTTTCCTGTGTGCACCCCTTTTCCTGTCTGCACTCTTGAGTCGCCATATGACACGGGGTGGCTGTCTCCCTCTGGGATGGGCGTCTCTGGGTAGGAAGCAGCTGGAGCAGTTAACTTTTACTGCCGAGACTCCGTGCCCGGCCCCGAGCACCTGGCTGTGTTAGCACACAATCCCATAACATCAAACCATCCCCATCGCTAAAGACCAAGAGACCTAACAAGACATGTGCCTTCACAGTTAGGCAGCCACAGCTGCTAGCACCCTGCCAGCCACACAAGGGAATCTGCCTTTGGTGAATGATCAGACAGAAACAAGATGCTCTCTTTCTGCAGAGAAAAGGTACAAATCAAAAAAATGAGCCTTGGTGCCGGCCCGGTGCCTCAGGCGGTTGGACCTCCGTGCTCCTAACTCCGAAGGCTGCTGATTTGATTCCCACATGCGCCAGTGGGCTCTCAACGACAAGGTTGCCGGTTCAATTCCTCGAGTCCCGCAAGGGATGGTGGGCAGTGCCCCCTGCAACTAAGATTGAACACAGCACCTTGAGCTGAGCTGCCGCTGAGCTCCAGGATGGCTCAGTGGTTGGAGCACGTCCTCTCAACCACAAGGTTGCTGGTTCGACTCCCACAAGGAATGGTGGCTCCGCCCCCTGCAACTGGCAACAACAACTGGACCTGGAGCTGAGCTGCGCCCTCCACAACTAAGACTGAAAGGACAACAACTTGACTTGGAAAAGAGTCCTGGAAATACACACTGTTCCCCAATAAAGTCCTGTTCCCCTTCCCCAATAAAATCTTTTTAAAAAAAAAATGAGCTGTGGTGGTTTCTGTGGTGGCAGCTCATCTGAGTGAAGAAGAAAGTGTCGGCAGACTTGGCAGGACTTGTGCTGTTTCCTGGACCCAAGACTGCTGCACCTAGAGTGAGGAGACCTGGCTGCACAGCTGTCATTGTGTTGACCCAGCTGGCCAGGCAGATGACCCCTTTCCCCTGACCACACATACTAAGCCGAGCAGGAGGACCTTCCCACATCGGGGAAAAGGATCCGGGATTTTTGGACAGTGTGGGGACCAACAGACAAGCAGCTCTCCTTAGGTATAGCTGTGGTTTGCCCATGAGGACAAACACATCTGATTCCCAAAGCCCAATTTAGAGAAGCAATGTTCTGCTCAAGCCAAAGGCAGCGCTGATGTTATTGGAGATTCTTAGACTTTGTTGAGTCCTGGCCTCAGAATATGAGAAAAGTTCTGTACCTTTACTATTGGTGGAGGGGGGACTATTAAAATGTACAAAACTTTGAGCAAAACATCAGGGTCTCAGTGATCCCTCCTGAATTTTATAACCAGCTTCAGATGAGCATGGAGGTGAGGGATTGGCAAGCTATGGCCCAAGACCAAATCCCCCCAGTGACCCGTTTTTGTACATCCGCAGATAAGAGTGGGTTTTATGTTTTTAAAAGTCCTTAAAAGAAGGAGGAAGAGGAAGAGAAGTGACAGAGATTCCACGTGGCCCCCCGAAACCTAAAATATTAATATTTACTCTCTGGCCCTTTACAGAAAAAGTTCCTGACCTCTGACTTAGATATTGATGGATAGAATGACCTCTGTAAAATTCACTGTCTTTAAAGCAAAACAAGCATACTTCTTGGGAGAAAGGCTTGTTCACGATTGCTGTAATTTCCCACTTCCATGCTTAGATTATTTAATTTATGAGAAGCTACTCATTTCATTGGTTTCAAAGGAGGGACTGTCAAGAAACGAAGAAACGAAATGGTCAAGAAACGAAGACAGTCCACATTTGTATTCTACTGAGATGTCCTGTCGCAAACCTAGTGTTGTCTTCAGACGTTCTCAGGTCGACTATTATTAGGAGCCTTTGGCAATGGTTCTGAAGGCCTCGCTGGGGGGTATGAGGCCACGAGACCCCCGCCCTGTTGGGAAGAGATGACGAGAATTGTGAGAGTCTTTATGTCATTAGCTCACAGTGGACAATTACATGGTCATTCAATAAACACTTCAGTTTCCTGCCGTGGCTGAGACAGTGGTTCTCGACTGGCGTGGGTCAGCCTTGCCTGGAGAACTCATTGAACAAACCGAGGCCCCGGCTCAAAGGAGTAGGGGAGGGCCCAGGCCTTTGCATTTGTACCAAGTTCCAAAATTATTTGGAGCAGCGGAGGCTTCAGAAACATCGGGCTGCACATGTGTTCAGTGTTGGGGGAGTACACACCCCAAAATTGGCCCTCAAGGAGCCCAGCTATGCAAAGCAGGCATCTCAGTCTCCACACTGCTGCCATTCATTGTGGGGGGCTGGTCCTGAGCATTGTAGGCTGGTAAGCAGTAGCCCTGGGTGCCTCTATCCACTAGATGCCGGTGATACCCCCTTCCCTCCACAGTTGTGACAGCCATAATGTCCCCAGACACCCAGACATTGGCAAAATCACCCCAGTTAAGAACATTGCTCTGGAAGGAGACAGGTCTGAAAACAATTGTGCCGTTTCATTCACTGAGCTCCTACTAAGTGCTGTCTACTGGGGAGCAAGGGACAGACAAAAAATAGGATGATACTCCCCACCCCTCCCTGATGACATGGAGGGACCAGCCGTGAACATCAGGAGTTACAGGTGTCCTGAAAGGAGCTTGTGCCTGGAGCCACAAAGAGGGGAGAGAAGGGGTGAGCCAGAGCTCTGAGTTACCCTTGGCTGCCATGACTGCTCGGAGTCGGTGGGCCTCCAGGTAGAGGAAGAGTATTCCAGGTGGAGGGGTATCTTCAGAGCCCCAGACAGCCTTTTCTTACATGGAGTACGGAGGTTTGTGACTCTAGCACTCCAGGATCTGGCATTCCTGGCCGGCTCTGTGCTGCCATCTTCTGTGGATTCTGCCGCCCCCCACCCCTGCCGCCTGTCCTGCTGGCTTGGTATCAGGACCTTCCTGAGCCTGTGGCTTCATTTCTCAGCTTCGGGACTGTCTGTCATTCTTGGAACAATCTCAGCTCTGCTCTTTGAAGCCCTTTGGCCTCCCGACCCTACTTCACACACCAGTATATGGTCTCAGTAACCAGGCCCAGGTCCTCTAGACTCACCATCAGCTCTGCTGATTATAAACTGGGAGATGAGATGAAAGGGTGCATTGAACCCCAGCCAGAGATGTGCAGGGCTGAGCCAACAGGAAGGAGCGTAAGGAATTTTAGCCGGGCTGGAACCCTGCTGAAGAGAACTGGTGGGCTTGGTACGAGATGACCCCCCTGGAGGTCACAGCATAGAGGCCAAGGAACTGAGGTGGGGGAGGAGAGGAGGTAACTGATAGCACAGGAAGGCAAACCAGTCTTAAACCAGAAAACTCTTCCCGCAAGCCTGGGGCAGAGGGGGGCATGACATTGTGCGCGGGTGGCTCCAGGCGGCAGCCTGGTGCGTTTCTCTCCAGCACTCAGCCTGTGTGATTACTATTAGTAACAGTCAAAGGGAAGTCACATCTCACACTACACAAGTTTACACCCCACGTTATATGCTGTATGCAATCGCTTTTTTTTTCTTCGCAAATCGAGACTGCCTTGGGTAATCCAGGTTGGGGGTTCTAGTGGCAGAGCATACACCGCAGCATAAACAGCCTGCATTCAAATGGTGTAACAGGCCTCTGATACTGATCCAATGAGCGTGAAGCACAGAGGTAAATGGGTGACGTCCTGCACACACGTGAACTCCTGTCTGCAGAAGAGCCAGAGGCACATGTAACAGCCACCTCGCACTGAGCACCTACGATGTGGCGGGCACCCAGCTGCATGCTGGGTATGCAAATAACAAGGGCATGTCCCGATGCAGCAATAAGGTCACAGCCTAAATAATTCCACTAAAAAATCAGTGGTGATCAATAAGGGAGATTCAAAGAGCTATGGGAATGTGGAGAAGGGGGAGGCTAATTTTAAATAGATTGATTGCTAAACATCTCTTCCCTTGGTTCTCTCTGTGGTTTGATCCCCCATATCCTGGCCATGTCTGAAGTAGAAGCATGTAAAATGAAGTCTTTCGTGTAAAATGCTATAGCCATTCGTTTGAACATAGAATATGAGTTCCACTTTGGAGCTCACTGTAATATTGAATTGATTCTAAATAAGCACAGTGAGTGATGGAAGCTTAGAGAAATGAGATGTCAACCAGCATAGAATATGATAAAGGAAACAAAGCAGTTTAACTAGTTATGTTTGAATAAAAGAGATTGTCAGAGGTATTCTATCTTTTCATTGTAAAATATAGAAGTAAATTTTCTTTTTTTTCTGTATTAGATAAAAGGATTATAGAATTTTCTTTAAACAGAAATTCCCAAATTATGTATCAACTGACAATTCAATTTAGATTATAAAGATTATTTCTAAGGAATAAATATTTTACCATCCTTGTGCTTTTTATAAATAACCTACAAGGATTTGTTTTAATGTTATGTTAATGCATAGTATTTTGCTGCACCAGTTTCTCGCCAGACATGGAAATCACCTCCCTTAAAATGGGAAGAACGTGGTGTAAGTACAGCAGGAGGGAGAACTTTACAGGATGGGCACTGGCCCATTGTCAAACACTTTCTTGGGACCATAATCACAACTAACTGTTCAGTCACCAACGCACAAGGTTATTGGGTTTTCTATTTTTAAACAGTGAAACATGCATGGTATAGTAGATCTTACGTTTGGGGGGAAAGGGAGAAAAAGAAAACCTGTCTCTCCTACAGAGTGAAAAACCAAAGATACTCATGACATGTTTCACTCGTTCAGGAATAGTTGCTTAAAAGTGGAAATCCAACCCCAAAGTCTCCTGGGCACTGTTACCCATAAATAAAGAGATACATACATATCTCAGTCTGCTTAAAAATATGTATTGATTTTCATCCTACCTGCAGACTCTGTGGTAACTCCTTCCTCCCCTCTGTATCAGGGTGTGTGTGTGTGTGTCATTCATTTCCCTTTCCCTGCGGGGACCCTATCTTATTAGCCCTTCTCATCTTTCGATACCTTACATGTTTTAATATAGCAACCAGTTAATAACTTTTTTAATTTGGGAAGAGACTAGACTGGAATTGAACAGAAACTAGAATAATGAAATACACTCCTATTGATATTGACAACTTATAATGTTGACAAAATATTGACAACTTAAAATGTTGCCAAAATGGTTAATTCCTGATCTTTCCCATTGGTTAGCCTTGCCGTCATTGAATAAGCTGATCATTTTAAAGTTTACTTGTAAGTCAGGAGGCAGCCCGCCCCCCTGAGGACGCTTGGAAAGGCTGAGCATTAATCGGTAAGGGAAGAATGTTGGGGTTTCAGACCAGGGTGCACACGCGCTACCTGTATGCTAGCTAAATCCCGTCATTCTCTCTTTGGAGACCAGACTTCATCCAAGTACAAAGAGGCAAGACGTAAGACACCAAATCACACGCTGCCATCCGGGATTCTTCTGGCCAAAGACATCTGGTTGGACATTATGACAGACCTATTACTCGAACAGCCTCAATGCTCGACCTGGTGAAGATCATTTCAGGGAGGAATGATGTAAAAGTGCTGTCCTACAAAGCCATCCTTCTCGTTCAGAATCACACCAGTATGCCTCTTTCCACTGCGTCCCTGGCAGAAATGCAGTTCTTCCCCCTTCCCAGGGATCCTATCAGAGACACCGTTGGCCACACCAAGGCGGAACCTGTAACATTTTGTATAAAGATGCTGTCGATATTTGCCCAGTTTTATTATCTAAGGAACTGAGGAATTTGGTTTATATTTTAAGATCAGCAAATGCCAAAACTACTAAATTAAATTGAATAACCTTTCCCAGTGTTACATTAAAACGCTGATAGATGCTATTTAAACATGGTACACAGAACTTTTTAGATCTCTAAGAAAACATTTATGTTCAGTAGCATTTTAGCATTAGGCCTTTTATATTTTATTTTAATTCCTAAAAAAATATAGTCCGTCCATACTGTACGTCAAGCCCTTGCTTTCCTCTCCTTCACAGACCTGGGTTTGTTCCAGCTTCTCCACTTGCTGCCTATGTGGCCTTGGACAACCTTTCTGAGCCTCAGTTTTCTCATCTGTACAATGGAATAAAGTGTAACAGTGAAGAATGTTGTGAACATGTAAGAATACATGTGTCAATTGTATGGGCATGGAGATTCCATTTCTCCCGCAGGCTGTGTCCAAGGTCACAGGTTCTTGGGATCTTTCCGGTGGTTGCCATGGCAGTCAGCCAAGAGTTCTACCCTTCCCAATCAAACCCTCCCCTAGAGCCAGCGCAGTAGGTAATTCTCAATGTCAGCACCCCAAATATGCAAGTTATCCATCTCCACCAAAGCCCCCAGGGTAGGCCGCAGCAATCTGCATGAACAGGTGATTCTGATGCTAGCCAAAGTCTGAGAGCCATTGCCCAACGTAGACCATTCTCTCTTTCCATCACCTTTGCCCACAGTTTCTAAATGCTTTCAGTCCTTTGTACCTTTCTCTGACAAACTCACCTCCTCCAGCATGCCTCCTACAGGCTGTGGTGTCAGTGAGTCAGTCACTGCAGAAGTCCTCAGCTGGAACCAAATCCTAGCCGTGGTTCGGAGATGAAGAACATACTTTCAGGTGGTGAAGTATCTGAAATCACCCCAAAGGCTCACCCTCGCCCAAGAATACCTCGTGCTTTTTGTAGGTCTGGAAGGTCTCTCTGCTTACCCGCTGTGCATCATGGTATAGCCGCCCTCCTGTGAGTGCGATCTCGGCAGGTACCAGCAAGGAAGGAGTGGTTCACTCCTACCTGTAAAAGGTGCCCTGAACGTCCCCATGGCGGCATTTTCACTGAAACCCCTCACTAAGTTCTTAGAATAAATTTCTAGAACTGTACTTCTGGCGGGACCATAGTAGACATATTTCTGAGGCAGATGAAATTAGATCTCTAAAATATTTCAGTAAGTTGGAAGCTCTGTCTTTGATCAATGTTTCACCCTTCTCAAAGCAAAAGAATCCTTTGAATCAAAAACTTCTGATTCCTCCGTCAATCACAAAGGACGTAAACTTTGAAGACTTTCTGAAAGTCTCCCCTCCTCACTGACCCCCTGTCCAGAATTCTGCATCCTCCATTTCCCAAGTGGCGTTACAGATATCTGTAACTTTCCCAATTCTAGGATGTGTTTGATGAATTGGCTGACTTTGTGGAAGCCATTCCTACTCATTAAAACTATACTTTTGGTAAACCTTCTGAAAAGGCAAGCAAAGTGTTTCCGTTAAAACCAGGAGAGGAGATGTGCGTGGAAGAACGTTCCTTTGGTGAGCACCTAAAGGTTGCTAACGGGTCCTTTTGCCTTGCAGGAATGTGAGTTCTGCCGGAGAGGAGGCCCGCAGGCGCATGCGGGAATGTGAGGGGCTCACGGATGCCCTGCTCTTCGTGATTCAGTCTGCACTGGGGAGCAGTGACATCGATAGCAAGGTTCGTTGTACTCACATAGATTACATTTTAGGGAATTTAAGATGCCTCAGGGGCTCAATAGGGGCTGGCAGCTGTGGGAGCTGATGCTGTGTTTCATACTCTAACTCTGAAATCTGTCTTGCTCTCCTTGTAGGAATGCAGCATTTCCTAGACAGAACTTCTAATCCTAGCCTAGACCTAGCCACTTAACTCTTGATTAGCAATGAGTAAACATTTAGATTGTTTTAAGTTACTTAAACCACAGGAGTTCCAAAAAAAAGCGAATGAGTGCATACACTTTTACATACCGCAGTATCCAAAAGCTTCTAGTTGTATTTTATGAAATCCACTTTCAAAAGAAAAAGAAACATCAAAACTACCCGAGATTTGAATAATCCTGTATTCCTACAGATTAGCTTTTTAACCACGGTTAATTGTATCAAATGCCATTTTAGAAATGCTGGATGAAGTCTAAATAAATGCTGTCCAAATGCTGAATAAATGAGGTCGTCCAGCTAATCAGCAGGGTCTATGCAATGTTTTAGTGCCCAAACCAAAATAGAATTGGGTGGGCTTTTCCGGTGTTTGAGCTATTTTGTTTTGTCTTTCGATTTGTTTTGATTCAATCTAAATATAAATTTTTAAAGTAATTTCATAATACCCTAATATAAACACAGACTTTACTGATGCTTTGAAAGTAATATATGTAATAAATGCAATACCTTCATTAGAGTTTCTCAAGAGCCGCACCATTGATATTTTGGGCTGGTTACTCCTTTGTCGAGGAGACTGTCCTATGCAGTGTTGCATGTTAAGCAGCGTCCCTGGCCTCTCCTCCCCCCATCCCCACTCCTAGTTACAAACAGAAATGTCTCCAGACATTAACATTTGGTCTCATGGGAGCAACAATGGCCCTGGTTGTGAATCACAAGCCTTAATCCCATGGTTTGCAACACCATCTCTTCATCAGATTTGCCTCTGGAGCATTTAATAAAAGGATGTACCTGGACCCCATCACTACCCTCTAAATATAAATGTCTAACTCTGGTCTCCAAGTTTTGTACATTTAAAAACTCACCAGGTGATTGGATATGCATCTTGGCTTGGAAGCCCACCTTAGTAGACACAGTATTAAATGGACTCTAATTGGGAATATGGCATAATGTAATTCAGTTGTAAAGTCAGATAAAGAACAAAGAAGAGTGATTTTATCCATGTAGTACTAACTGGCATGGGGATGGGGGTTGATTTAGCTTAGCGCTTCTCAACTTAACCACATGTGAGCGTGACGGAGACATTTAGGAAGTTACTGGTGCCTGAGCCCTTCTCCCTAAGTTTTGGATCAATGACATCTTCTGGGACTCCAACGCTTTGAGTACTAGTTGACTCCAGTTGTGAACACTGTCATCCTATCATTGCCCCTCAGTTACGTTGCATCCATTCATTTACAATTTCCAAGACAAAATATGATGTAATAAAGATTTAATTGTCCCCTCTTATAACTGCCGTGAATGGCCATGTTAGACCTCTAAATATTATTGACAAGAAAATTAAGTCCCTAAAGAAATGACCAGTCCAGATGTCTTGAGTATTTACAGTTGCCTATCAACATGATAGACATGTGATTTTTAAAAAGAGCTACCAGAGGTAACTCACGGAAGCCATGATACCCAAGATCTTCATACTCAGAGCAGTAAAGACTAAGGCACTGAGAGGGACACTGAGCCTCTACCTGTAATGGAGACTAAAAGAGCTTTAATACCGTCTGAGCCTTACAGCTGAACACAAGCCAACAGCCTCTCACCTTGGTTGAGTGCCCATGCCCTCGTTGCTGGTAGGGGTGGCAGCCTTCGGGAGCTTAGTTCAAAACAAGAGTGCCGGGGGCAGCTGGATGGCTCAGTTGGTTACAGAGTGAGCTCTTAACAACACGGTTGCTGGTTCGATTCCCACATGGGCCAGTGAGCTGTGCCCTCCACAACTAGATTGAAGACAATAGTTTGAGCGTGGAGCTGAGCTGCTGGGGGCAGCTGGTGGGCTCAATGTTTGGAGCATGGTGCTCATAATACCAGGGTCGCTGGTTCGATTCCCACAATGGACCAGTGAGAAGCAATGACTTGAGCTTGGAGCTAAGCTGCGCCCTCCACAACTAGATTGAAAAACGAGTTTACATCCTGGGAAAACACAATGTTCCCCAATATTCCCCAATTTAAAAAAACAAACAAAAACCAGAGTGCCGTGAGGCACACACGTCTTTCTTCTGGTGGATCAGATGACCGGACTCCTGAAACGCTTGGAAGACCTTTGAGATCCTCTGTTTTAAATTCCACACTTTGCCCCAAAGAGGAAATTGGAATTACTGGGACGATTAAACTCCCTGAGATTTGAATAAACAGATATTCCTGATCGAGTAGCAAGGGCACCAAACTTGGCATCAGGATGTGCTGGCGGATGTGCCATCACCACCTCTAGAAGACCACACCTAAGGGACCTCAACTCTGTGACAAGGACAATCAGCACAGTTGTTGAAAAGACCAGATGTGATCAATTGCTCGGCAGTGCTTCGCTGGCCAGAATGTGCTATTGAGTTTTAATATATTATTATTGTCTCATAATTTTGCCACTTCTGAGCTTTCACAGTGACAAGTTAGAAGGGGGAAAAATGAGTACACATCCTCTTTAAGGCCAACAAAGTTAATGAGTAAAAGAGCCTGTATTTCATGCAAGCTCTCAGCTCGTCCCCTAGAAGTGGGATAGTTTCTCGGCACCTAGAATTGGGAATGACTCTAACATACAGTATAGCAGTCTCCGGACCAGTTCCAAATTAGGCCTTTCTAATAGAAAATAATGAGTCAAAGTGACCCTGGTGACCAAGAAACTGCTAAAAGCATTGTTGATAGTAGTGGATGTCAAAATCACCAGCTGCCACACGCCTTCTGCACCTCAATGAAGGCTGGTGGCTGTCTTGCTTGAATTGGTAATTCTCCAAAACCAAACTTAACGAGAGAGAGAAGGAGAGAGAGAGAGAGGGACAGACAGAAAGAGATTTCCAGTGACCTCTCGCCCCCAGTCTTCTCTTGACACCATCTTCTCCCACCCCTCCTCATCATCCCAGTCCCCACATTCTCTCTCACTATCCAGCCTCTTCCCACTCCTCCCCCGGCCACAAGTAGATTATAAAGCATTTCCCAGAAATGGGGCTGTATTCTCCAGGTGTTGTTCATTAAACAGAGGCATGGAGATACCCCTGGGGAAGATGAACAGAGGGATGAGAAAGAAGGTTATTCTCCCAAGTCTTTGATGTAAGAAAAACTAGTTTGTGCTGATCTAAAAATCATTCTGACTCATACTCTAGCATCTTCCTTTCTGGGAGGGAGGTTTTTCTCTTTCATCACTGTGCTGTGTTTACCCGCTTTCATGCTAGTGCCTTTTTGGACGCTGAGAGGATGCTTGAAATAGAAAATCAAGTTAACTCAAAGCCTGTGGAACGAGCAGCCATGAAACCTTGAAAAGCTGACAAGAAAGGTCTCAAATGGCAAAAGCTCCAGCGATCAATCCTGAAAATGGGTTTCTGTAGTTGATTTTCCTGCCTCTGCAGTCAAGTGAAAGACATATGCTACCTTTTACCCGATTCCAGTCTTAGGCGGGGGGAAGCAGTGCAGAATTGGACTCTGGCAGCCCCCACCCAGGACTAGAAGTGGCACGATCTGGTGTGAGTTACCAACAGTTTCGGATCTCATTTCCTTCATCTGTACAATGAACAATGTTCTTGAATGGTGGCTCTCACACAGTAGGTACCTTAAAAAATGACTGGCATGCTTTTAAAAATAAAGCTGACCGTTCAATTTGTTTTCCACCATTTTATCCTTTTTTTTTTTAGATGGGTATTATTTTCTTTCATCCCACAGTTCCTCAAATCCAGAACAAAAGTCAAAAATTTGATGCCCTGGACTGAATGTGTGCCCCCAAAGTTCATCTATTGAAACCTAATCTCCGGTGTGATGGTATTTGGTGGTGGGGGCTTGTGGGAGAAAATAGTCACAGAGAGATTTAGCCCTTTGCACACAGCACGGTCACAGCTCATTAAATGGAGGCAGGACTCAAACACAGAGTGACCAGCTCTAGGTCACATGCCCTAGACGTCTACGTGGTGCTTTGCCCTCCCTTGTTCATGATATGAACCCTGGTGCAGCCTTTAATGTGTGCCAGGCTCTCTTCCTAGTATGTACATAACAGGTTAGTTCCCTGTTTCTGCTGTCGAAATTGCCACAACATAGTGGCTTAAAAACACAAATTTATTAAGTCCAAAATGGGTCTCTTTGGGCCAAAATCAACACGACAACAGGGCTGCATTCCTTCTGGAGGCTCTAGGGGAGAAGCTGTTTCTTTGCCTTTTACACCTTCAGGAGGCCACCTGCGTTCTTTGGTTTGTGGCCCCGCCCTCCATCTTTACAGCCAGCAATGGCAGATCATATCCTTCTCACTTAACTCCTCTCTAGCTCTTCTGCCTCCCTCTTCCACTTACAGGAGCCTTATGATTGCATGAGCCCACCTGGATAACCCAGGGTCACCTCCCATCTGAAGGTCGACTGATCAGTGACCTCAGTTTCATCAGCACCCTCTGTCTCCCCACCACATAACCTAACTTATTCACAGGCTCCAGAGATTAAGATGTGCACATCTTGGGGGACATTTTTCTGCTAACCACACATACAAACTCTAGCTCACCTAACCCACACAGCAAACTAAAACATGGGTACAATATGACCATCTTATAGAGCAGGTTGGGTACCTTGTCCAAATCACACAGCCAATAGTCAGCGACCTAGGGGTCTACTGGTGTCCAGCTCTACAACATGTGTCCTTAACCACTGGTGAACCCCTGTGCTAAGAAAATAGGAGCACCAGCCATCTCAAAGAAAATCAGTAGCTTGGAAACATTTGTGGCCCCAGGCGACCACAGACCTCACTTACCTGCGACAACCATGGTTTCCACCTCTTGCTCCATTACTTCCAGAAAGTACCCTGGTGGATGGTAAATATGAGTGTCACATTCCCAGAGCTGACAGAAACCTGCTTATCCATGCTCTTGGTGATTCTGTGCCCCAGTCCCCAGGCAGGAGATGTCTGTAAGTGAACATCTGGGACCTCATGCGGTTGTAGGTTCTGCCCTACTCACAAGCGAATTTCAGCCAACAATGACAGCTATTTATAGATGTGACTATTGTCAAGTCATTTCTTTGGGGGAGAAAAGGTCTTAAGACCTTTCCAGGCTTCTCTAAATTCAAGGGAGTTTTTAGGAACCCACAGCGAAATGCATCAGAAGAGAAATGTGTATGTGGAGACTGACTGCTTTTCTTGGTGGAGTGCTGGTTAGTTTTTATTCATTCCTCCTCTGTTTCCTTTTTTGCGGGTTCTGCAGACCGTTGAAAACTGTGTGTGCATTTTAAGAAACCTCTCGTACCGGCTGGCGGCAGAAACGTCTCAGGGACAGCACATGGGCACGGATGAGTTGGACGGGCTGCTCTGTGGGGAGGCCAATGGCAAAGACACGGAGAGCTCCGGGTGCTGGGGCAAGAAGAAGAAGAAAAAGAAATCCCAAGACCAGGTGATGTGGCGACTCGCAGTTGCATGCGATTATCCCCTTCCCTCATTGCAACACGAATATGTCATCTGCGAGCATAGGTACAGGGTTTATAGCATGCACTAACGTCACTAATGTGTCTGCACCGTTTTCCTGTGGGAATGTCACAGCTCAGACGGGAACGTTCAGTGACTCCCCCAGGTCCTGCCGAGCCGAGATAAGAAATTTCAAAAAGAGGAGGAGCCGCTGGGGTCCCAGGCGGGCGCTAAGGTACCAGCACCCAGATTCATAGCCAGGTGTTGCTCCTTCCGTGTGTCTGTTTGCCCATTGAGATCCTTGTGGAGGCCAGGCACGGTGCCTCCCAGGTGGTGCAGGCACACAGCATAGGTGTGGTCTAAGGAAGGAAGCTGAGGAGAGATGCTCGAAAATCCAGCATGGGTGTTTAAAGCATGTTTTGATATGCTTGGACATGCGACTTTACACTTACTGTGGGAAATGGGGGTGGCAGTCTGAGAGCTACAGTCCTCCCCACAGAATGACACGAGGGGCTTGGCTTTGGGGGGCAATTCTGATGAATTCAGAAAGCTGTCCAGCTGGAGAGGCCTCTGCAAAACAGGACGGCCTTTACTTCTAGTAGCTGTAAGTAGGGTGCTCTGTTTGTGGGTCCTGAGGGCTGCTCCGGGTACTCTGCAGCTAGATCTACGTGGTCCAGCTTAAACAAGCCTGTAGTGTAAGAGATACATGTGCGTTTCCTCTTTGATGATGACCTTCCACTCTGAGAACTAAATTCCCAGCCACATTTTCCCCTGTCATGGGTCAGTGCTCTGTGTCATCTGTCCTCTCTCTGAATCATAGGGGCCTTTTAAGATGATCAAGCCATTGTTTTTAATCCAGCCACTTAATGCCACCCCACCAGGGGAATGCAGTGGTCAGCCACCAGGTGTTTAGTGAGCACCTACTATGTGTCGGGCATTGTACAAAGTGGTGTCACATGCCTCAGTTTTCCTACCCAGTACTTAAGGAAGCCAGGCCACTATGGGTTCTGAACGTTTCCAATATCAAATAAAGTAAACGTGGACTAACAAAGGTATAATGGGTTCTTCTCGTGGTTTGCTTTTGCAGTACTATGATACATACCATGGGGCCCAGTCCTGACACTGCTTTATTCTGGAAAGTGAGCAAGCGCAGTAAGGGTTGAAAGGAAGAACAGCATATGGGCAGGAGTATGGTCCTTCTCAGCCAACCTGGCGACCACTATCCCATGGGTCTCACCTACCCCTTGGGCACTCCAAACCTCCAGATGGGCCCAGGCAACTTTGGAAGGCAGATTTGGGATATGGACTTCTTATGATTTTTTACTTTGACTAAACAAAACTTTAAATGGAGATCAAATTCAGTCTGATTTCAAGGTTTTCTGTCCTGTCTGTTGCTCAGATTCTGAAGTGCATCTTTCTCGTGACCTTTTCTCCACCTCTGCCAAGGTGCACTCATGTGGCTTGAAGTCTGTGAAGTGGCTGATGAGATTAGGAGTCAGTTGGGTCCAGAGAAGGCAGGGATCAGAAGAGAATGTCCATGGACTTTACCCCAAGATAGAGCCCGTCTGGAAAGGGGGTTACTGCCTCCATGAAACCTTATGGTGATCAATTTTCCAGGCTTAGAACGCTGTCCTTTGAATTAGATTTTATGGCATCAATGAGCTTTTTCCTGAGATAGGTAAGCTCAAGTGATTAATAGAATTTTATGGTTTTTGCAAAGTCTAAATGCAAATGTATAAGATTCGTTTGTCCCATTTTTTTTTCCTTACAATATCCTTTAAGGAATAAAAAAGGATTTCTTCAAGAAAGTTTTGCTGAAGCGACTGTAAGTTAAAATACAGTGGAATATCGTTGTCTGTAAAGAAGCTTCAAAGTTATGAATTCAACCAAGTGATAGTTTTTTAAAAGACCTTTTAACTGAGCTCTATGTAACACAAAAATATTTTGAAGTGCCTGAAAATTAAGCATGAAGCTTTATGAGGATGTAACAGATAACAGCCATGCTTGTTTGAAAATCTATTTGAGTATGTATTGTCAAGTTCAGTATATCTAAAAACAGTCAAAAGTAAAAACTCTTTGGCATTTAAAGACTGATGGAAGGGAAGCAAAGCTGAAAGGGAAAGACTGATGGAAGGGAAGCAAAGCTGGACGCAAGAGAGTAAAGGCTGGACAGAAGATGACAGGAGGAAGGAGAGGGTTGGGAGGTCACAGTCAAATCCACTGGGCCTACTGGCATGGTGGCCAGTCCTAGGGAGAGAACTGAGTCAAGATGGTGCCACCTGCTGGGGAAGATTGACATTTGAGACAACCTGAGGTCTCAACAGAAAAAAAGTGCTTCACCTGAGGATTTCCTCCAGTGGTTTGCACAACGGGAAAGCATGCTGCTATTTCAGCAAAGGGGCCAAGGAGTCAAAAGGAATTAAAGGCTGGCTGCCTCAAGTGAGAAGAGGGGCCAACCTAGTAACAGGTTGCAGCAAGGTGAGAAATGGATGTGTCCCCAGGTCTCTCTCTAGGATATCCCTATCTTTGTTAACAACCAGAATATCAGGTCACCTTCAGAGCCTACAAAGTATTCTAACTCACCTAGAAGCTTCTGGAGAGTTCTAGGTTTACAGCTTCAAAGATGCTCAAATGTCATCCATTCCCTGGGATCTCTACTACTTGTAAAGTCAGGTTTTTAAAGACTATGCAGTGATCAGAGAAAATATATCCATGTGCAAAAAAGTATTTCTTGTGTTTCCAGAAGGAATGTAGTAACATCAAAGACAACATAGCTATTGATTCTTTTTGTGCGTGTGTATTCACAAATTTTCTACATGGGCCATTACATTTGTAGTCTTTTCAAACACCATTTAAAAATACTATTCCAACAGGCCCTGACAAAGACAGTGTGTGCTTATAAAAATGTATACGTTTTCTTCTCTTAACTTTAAGATGCCTCGGAGAAAGGTGCAAAGGGCTATGTAAAATGACAGGTTATCTAATCCACAGCAGAGACTTCCCAGAACATAGGAGCCAGACATGCTACCAAGAACTACAAGTAATGAAAATCATAATTAGTTTAATGGTTACCTCTGGAGGTGGCTATATGCTAGAAATTTATGTTGAGTCTTACCTTTGACATTGATATTCTGTCTGTAAGGAAAATACTATGACTCTTAGGTCAGATTTAGTTACAATAAAAATCTCAGGAACGTTTTCTTTTAGATCCCTGATAGGGACAATTCAAGATAAGATATGATACAAAGATAGGCTTCATTCATACTCTTATTTCCAGAAATGTTTGCTATTGAAATGTACAAGGATCATCAGAGTGGAAGCACTTTCAATGCATAATATTCTGGTCCAATAAACCTTTGCAAATTCATTAACTTCTGACTGTGTGTTCAGCACCTGTTGCTAAATTATAAGAAATTGCTAGTTTCTCTAGTGCTTTTTGGGCAGAACCTCCCCCAAAGCAATCTGCATATCCTGTGCCGAGAAGCACATCTCACCTGGCAGGGTCCTCACTACCTTCTAGAACAGCAGGACAGGGGTGGCAGTCCAAAGATTGGGGTCCAGGGAAATAGAAGTAGACCAAATTGACTTAATTACTTTTCCACCTTTTGTAGATTGAAGCATTTTTTGTTTTTCAATTTGGGATATGGCCCGTGCTCCTGTGATGGTGCGCAAACATGGATTAGAGGCCACAGGACACAGCTGGCTCCTGGCCAAAGCAGACCTGGACCTTCAAGACCCACTCAGTGTGAACTTGACAGGGTATAGAATACCCACTGAGGAAAAAAAAAAAAAAAGGAAGATGCCCTAGAACTCAAAGCCTCTCTTTTCTGCTTGAATATCCCTTGTGAATTTTTTAATTCATATGGATATACGTAGATATATACCTCCACATGGGTAAAGACATAAACCTTTCAGGACTCAAAGATGAATCTGATCTAGTATTTTTATAAGGTAAATGGCCTCTCCTGATAATTTTTGTTTCACAGTTCACTGAGATGTGGTTCATTTAAGAGTAAGTGTTACTGCTCTTTTTCACCTCATTCTCACGTTGTAGATGACAAATGCATAACTAGCAGGAAGTTTCACCTATATCACCATGATATTTTATGTTCAAAAGCAATAGTACTTCTGTGTAAAACATTTAACTGAAAAATAAAGGCCTTTCAAAGTGAGAGGCAGCAAGCCTTTATTTGAGATCAATAAGAACAGCTATTTGGGACATACTGATTCAGGCCGAAGCCCAAATCATGTTCCAATTAGGAGGAGACAAAGGCAATGGGTATTTATGAGAAAAGTAGGCGGAACAGTTACATCGTAGGAGGAAGACATTTCTGCTGGTGCAAATAATATGACATAATGATGTTAATTCTAAACAATGTGTTTAATTTTCAGCCCAGTAGTCATCAGTCCATTAGTCCTAATAACTGCTTTCTTGTTATCTTTGCAAACAGTTTTTTGGTACACAGTGTTATTTGAGGCCCAGTCCAAATGTTATTGTGCCCTGTTTGAACTTTCCAAGGCTTGAGGTATAAGACACATAAGGCAGTTCCTCTGGCCTGGCAGCGTTGGCTCCTTTGTGAAGTGGTTCTGTTTATACTATTGTTTACCTCTTCTATGCTCCCTTATTTTTTCCACGATAACAGCAGGCACGTCTCGGCAGAAACTCCAAGGCCTTTTCCCTGCACTTTTTCCTGGTCCATCCTAACGTCCCACAGGCCAGGCTCCAAGCTTTTGCTCATGTTGTTCCTCTGGCTCGAATTCCCACTCCTTTCTCCCACTACTTGGGGAATTATACTTTAAAACCAAATAAAACATCGTCTCCACTCTTTCACGACTTCCCTCAAGTAAAAAGATACTCACTCTCTAGCCTTCTCCCACATAGTTGTATTTCAACTTCTCTAGTGCTCATCACATTATGAGGTATGACAGCAGTTGATCCCCACAGAGAGTGAATTTTCTGAAGAGAAGGATGGGCGTGGGGGGGTCTTCTTTCTGTCTTTGACTTCTAGCTCAATGCCCATCACCAGCTATGCTGAATGAATGACAGTCAATCTAGGATTTATTGTGGCCTCTAGCTCTTGCTGTTGCTATGAATAGATGTTCCTAGCTGTGACTTGTCCCAGCCTCATCCATTTCCTTTGTGGTGACACTTCTCCTCCTCCAAGGACCACTGTGAGTCAAGAGTATTCTGTAGACCTTCTCTTTCCATTTATGGCACAAACTGTTCAGCGACTCACGCCAGTGCTGCGTTTATTACACGGTTAGTCAACATTCTGAATCTGCAGTCCCCACCGGCCGAAGGAGCATGCTATCTCATCATCATCCAAGAACTTACGATTTACGTCCACAGGTGCATATGTGTGAGTCTCAAAGGGCCCCTGGAGAAGCAGTGCTTTTGATCATGTCAGGCTAAACATTGCTTTGTTCTGCAGGTATTGACAAGTGACATATGTAGATGGATTTGACGTTGTGGATTTGACATCACCTAAAAGGTTTCCTTGGATTTTCAGGACTGTGTATTGGGTGTCACCTCTTCAGGAGACTCCCACAGGCCCACTGCGTCACGTGGGTGCCACTGGCCTAGAAATGAGACTGAGACTAAATAGCGATGATTGTCCCAAAGCACAACAATGAATTTTATTGCACAGGACCACATTAGAGATTAGAATTTTAAACTTACTTAAATTTTAAACGTTTCTCTTTATTTCAGACAAAATTGATGTTAATTATAAATATATACAGAGGGTGCCAAAAAAATGTATACACACTTTAAGAAAGGAAAACTGTATTAAAAATATAATGCTCAATATATACCAATAACAAAAGATGAATACAAGTCTCGTTTGACTTCTGCAATTACAGGAGGTGCTCAGAGTGGTTCCCGTCAGTGTCCAGACACTTCTGATGACAGCGAACGACTGTTTGAGCAACATTGACCAAAGTGTCCACTTGTATACATTTTTTGGCACCCCCGGTATATACATGCACATAACATATAAATGCCGTATGAGTAAGATAAATGAATGAGCTACAGAAAGAAAATAATACCCCTCCATCATATCCCCACCCGCTGCCGACCCTGACCCATCACTGAAGGTGACGACAGGTGTGGGCGCAGTGGCCACTCTGCCTCACTCTGCACACTGTTGTCTGACAGTTCACCCCTGGACTCAGCCTGACCTCTTTCCTTGTCAATAAATAGTTGTTCAAAACAGAATGTGGAAGGGCTACCAGGAATTCCACAATAGGGCTCCACCGTGATGTGTGAATCATTCCCCGATTATCAGAAAGTTAGGTTGCTTCCATATTCTAACTGATGAAACTGTACTAAACATCTGTGTAGTTAAATCTCACCTACATCCTTAATCACGTCTCCAGGATAAATTCTTAAACTGACGATCCAAACCAAATGCGTGTTCTTAAGGCTTTGGATACATAAGCCAACATTGATCTCAATCACTCTCCATACCAGCAAGAATGGAAGAACATTTTGATTTGATTTATTATCACTTGATGGCTCTTTCATGACCTTCTTGATGCCTTTCCTCATATCACTGGGTAGTTGTTTTTCTTTCTTCCAGACATTTTTCATTTTCTTATTACTCACCATCCTTTTTCTTTTGCTGCTTAATACCGTTTCCTTCTCACCATCTGCTTATTTCAGCGGCTGCTCATTCCTCACGGCCTGCTGCCATGTAGTCGCACTCTGCTTTCACCTTCCCATATGCCAGGAGCTTGGTGACTCGAGACACGGGATTTCATGTCCTCAAAACAACAGATCGTGTGAGCCTGCACAGATCACGGTTGCACATTTTTACACAGCGACTGAATGAATGAGATTCCGCTGTTTATTCTGCACTTCTCATATGAAATATGTCCCATCACCTAAAATTGCTACTGTTCCACTTTGAATGAGATTACAGACTTAAAACTCTGTTTCGGTGTCTCATGCAGTTTCTTTACTTGTGTTTTGCCATGCAGGACTCCACGCCATTAATAAACACTGTGTCATGTACTGCTAGACCATGGCTCTCAACATCGGCACTCTTCACCTTTTGAGCTGGGCAGTTCTCTGTGGTGTGGCCTCTCCTGGCCATTGCAGGACATTGATCAGCATTTCTGGCCTCTCCCCAGTTGATGCTGGTAGCATCCCCTCTTCCTGTTGTGACAACCAAAAATGTCTCCAAGTATTGCCAAGTGCCCCCTTGAGTGGTAAAATCACCCCAGTTAGATCCACTGTACTAGACTGTCTTTGAGGGACATATCACCAAAGATATAAACAAACGAGACTACAGGATTCTCTGAAGGGGGTTGGCGTGCCAGGGACAAAGCCCCCTTTAAAAGGCAGGTAATGGGGGTCATGGGCCCGGTGGATGGGAAGCTAGGAGCAGATGGAATTCCAGATGAGCGTTAGTGGCATTCCAGTTCCATCTTGACGACTTGGAGAAGGGAGGTGAGCACAGTGCTCACAGTGGACCGGCCTCAATGACCCTCTTTTGGGGTCCACAGCACATCAGCCTCATTGTCGCTGAATCTCTTTGCTTCTGATGCTTTGTTCAGAAAACGCCATGCCCTGCCTCTGCTTTAACACAGGTTTCTGATCTTGCCAATGCAAACCCCCTCCTCTCTCCTTCAAGGAGAGCCAGGAGACAATGTGTGCCACATAAATGCAGCTCATTCGCCATCTCCTCTCACCTGCATCCTTTGCTACTCTTAGCCCCCCTTAGGTGATGTCTCCTAAACAGTTCTCTGGGCAACTCACACACCCGAACTGCTCTTTGCTTCAAAATCCCTAAGAGTCAACACAAGAATCATTTTTCTTCTGGCTTTTTACAGTTGCTTGGAGTTTTTTAATAACCATCACTTCTACTCCCCATCGCCCTCCCCTGCACCCTCCCCCCCCAAAAAAAAAAGCTGGAAGTGATAATGAAACACTGTCAAGGCAAAATTAATTAGTAAGTCTGCTGCTCAAGCCAAGTCAAGCAAAAATGGCAGACAGCGGATGGACTCATGTTTAGGTCATTGCTTTTTCAAGTACTTAGTACTGGCTGCAGTGGGATTAAACTACGCCCTGCGTGAGAAAATTCCTGACAGTTTACCTTCTTAAAACCATCTTAGAGCCATCTCCTCTTCCGACATGTTGTGATGTGTGACTTCAACCTGGGAGGGAGGATTTTAAAATCAGAATGTTGCCTGTCACTGCAGATCCACGCCCTTGATCTTGCATTATCACAGGACTCTTGTCTAATGGCACTGAAATCCCTTCAAAATAAAAGGCTACACACGTGTTATGACTGTAATGCCCCCTCCTCGGTAGAGAAATCTAGACAATAAACATGCCTTCCACTGGGGAGGAGACTTTTTCTGTTTGTGTTTCAAGGATACAGCTCAGTAGAACACGCTCTTTTCTTTACGTAGACGTGAATGGCTGTGACATCTGTGAGAGGACAAGCCTTTACCCGATTAGGTGTACCCGTCTTGTTGGCATCTCCATGGTGCCCAGCCCAGTGTGCTGGAGACTGGGGCAGGTGTAACTGCCTTTGGACGGGGGAAATGGAAGTTCATTATTAATTCCTCTCACCCAACAGGGGATTTTAGGAATGTATCCTTCGAGTGGTCTCTTGAGCTGCCACCCTTGAAAGAACTCCACGTTTACAAAGTCTTATAAAGTGTGTGGACATCTTTACTTTCTGGTTTTTAAACTTTCTGATTTTTATCCCTAAGTCACATCTTTCTCTTCACAGAAGCAGCAAATGGCTTCCACCCTTCCATCCTCAAACCGACTAAGATAGATATCTTTTAAATAGAATTTAAGCCCTACGGGGAAGCAAAAGTATTAAAAGCAATTCCAAAGAAAGGATCTTTCCTTTTTTTTTTTTTTTTTTTAACACATTGAGCACATTCCCACACCTATGTGATTTCCCTCCTAAGCAGACTTTCTTGCAGATACCAGCATGTGTCTCCTTGCCAGCCTAGGACCATATCACAAAGCATTGTGTCTACATTCCAGCAGCCTCTTGGCATCTAAATTGGGAGCATGTTATTCTCTTCCTTCCCAAAAAAGGTTTGAGCATGACTTTCTTGGAGAGATCATGTATATTTTCAATGTTATACAAGTTTAGAAAGTGAGTGATATAAACTGTTTACTGATTTGTTTTATTATACTAGTCATAGAGTCAGACATTTAAAGCCAGTAAAGAAAAGTATTGGTATTATGTGGTGACTGTGGCACTCTTTGGGATGACAAATCAATCTGTGAGCTATTGTCAACATAATCCTGCCACACACTTGCCTTGCTTTGCTCCCAGACTGTGCCCAAGATTGCTCCATGAGAGAACAACAATGGTGTAACTAGAGGGCCATCCTAACACCAAGTTTTCTTAGTCCTAATTATGGTTACTGCCTTAGTCTGCTCAAGCTGCTGTAACAAAATACCACAGACTGGGTGGCAGAAACAGCAGACATTTGTTTCTCACAGTTCTGGAGTGTGGGAGTCTAACATCAAGGGAGCAGCGGATTTGGTATCTGGTGAGGGCCCCTTCCTGGTTTACAGATGGCCGTCTTCTTGCTGTTCCTTTATGGCAGAAATTGAAAACTCTGGTCCCTTCATCTCCTTACAAGGATACTCATCCCATCATGGACGTTCTACCATATGGTCTCATAAACCTAATCACCTTCCAAAAGCATTACCTCTGAAAACCATCATATTGGGGATTAGAGCTTTAACATAGAAAAAACAGCTCAAAACCTCTGGTATAAGCCACTCAATCCTTAGCTTCATGAACTCTAAATATATGTGTAAAATTCTAAATATAAACAATACAATGGATAAGAGGAACTTTAAAGTGAAAAATATATTTTCTGATTTTTTTCTAATAACATAGGAATGACTTGCACAAAATATAATTTGAGCATTTAGGTAATAACTTAAGAATCACGAGCTAGCTTCTAGAATGCTTGCACGTTTTATTTGTTAAAATATAACAGATGAAAATAAAAATGTGCACAAAATTGAGGAACATTTATTTAACTATTAAGTGTGAGGAGTAAAACTAGGAGAAGAAAGGGGTATTTTCACCAAAAATGTCCCCCAAGCTGGAATAAAACTTTTTAAGATCACAAATGCTTTTCTCCTTTTTGTTTTGTTTTCCCTTTATCTAATCTCTGCTTGATTTTTAAACTTAAACCTGATAAATGAAGATATATAACTTATATGTTTATGTGTGAGTGTGTGTGTAAATCTTGCCACAACTTACCGATAATGTAAATAACATAATCAAAAAATACTCTGCTATCATTGCCCCTGTGAGTTTCCTAAAATTACTTTGTCTCTTTGGTTACGCCCTGTCTTTATTACATAGAACGTTTTCCCTCCTGAGATTTTGGCCTCTTTATGTTATTTTCATATTTCAAGCTATTAAAGAATCGTGGTAATATGCCATCAGGATGCAGTCCAAAATAAGCACAGTTTGCATAAGGCTCAAAAATTTAGTCCTGCGCTCTGAGGATTCCATAGCTGGATGACCAGTGTTTTGACTGTGTTAACAAACATTTAACCACTGCTTGCCTTCCATCCACATATACCAGTTTTATAGAAATGTTAGGGCAGACATGTCTTGTGTTTACATTTATAAATGACATATTTCCACTTTGGTAAAAGAGTTGCCTATCCCACAATTTCTCAAGGATCCTCATTCTAGAAGGTTAGCAGTAAAGGTTTACATGTGCAGAAACGGTTCACAGCTTCGGTCTTATCCTGATGTCACATTGCTCTGTATGCCTGTGGATGTTGACTCTGGGCAACATAACCTCAAGCATGTTAGCACAGCGCTGAAGACTTCTGTTCTTTCTATGGCTGATGAAAATCTATTTTTGAATGGACAGCTGACACTTCTTTCCCTATTAACTCAGTATAAGTTTGAATAAAGTACCCAGATAAAGGCTAGATGCATTGACTGATTTAAGCAGTTCTTTTTCTTCGGTGTTGACATGCCAGACTGCCATCGACGTTCTGAAATGGCAGAGAATACCCTTTGAACTCCATCTCAAGCTGTGATCAAAGATTATCCATATCACATCAGTTTTCCTTTTATTTCCTTCAGACTCTGTATGTAACCATTAAGAAAGAATTGTAATAAAAGGTACTTAAGAGCTGCATAGATCCATGTCAGAGCAGAATAAAATTGTCTGCTGACGTAGCTATTTATCCTGTTTTATTGCACAGAATTTAGAAAAGGAGAACAAGATGAAGCCCAGCAAACGATAACACAGCTGCCTTTTGCTCTTTGTATGGTTTGGCTGTCACATCTTGTAATGAGCCTACAAATGCAACTTCTGTTCACCTCCTGGTGTTATGGTAGCTCTTACATGAGAGGGAAATTTCATCCATGTTGAGTTTTAAATTCCATAGTCTGATTTTCCTGAATATCATTACATCTTTATATGAAAATGATAGCTGAAAAATAAAAAATGAAAAAAAGAAAAAGAAAAACAAATGTAATAGTTTTCCATTTTCCATTACACTAACCCCAAGCTGGTGTCCTTTGAGGAGCCAGTATTATTCCTGTTTCATCACTGACGTCAACAAACCTACAGGGTGACGGTGTTCTTTCTATCCAGTGGAATGGGTCAGTCTCAAATAATGAACCAGGTGCAATATGACAAGGCTGGTTCACTTTTACTTTTTTTTATTTATTTAAAGGAAATGTGTTGGTTTCTTTGATATGGGGGTACAGGTGAAAAGCCATCTTTGAACGGTTGTGAGTGGCTTTTGTTAAAAAAAAACACACACACAAGAGCATTCCCACTTTGAGTGTTCTCATTAGAAAGTTGAAATTGAGTGACGCTCTCATTGAAAATGACCTTTAATAAGATGCCCAACATCCGCCTGTGGGATGTCATTCATCTCTGAGCTTTAGCCTTGACCTAAACTAAAGCTATGTTCTAACTGAGAAAAAGAAGGCATGAGTTTTCAGTTTTTCCTTGGAAAATAAATGAGGAAATTCTTGAAGTGATTTGTGACAGTTAAATAACTTTACATTTTCACTATCAACACTTCCACTTTTATGTTACACAGATATGAAGTAAGTCTATATTTTCTTCCAGCAAAATTTTCAAAACTAAGGAACTCACACATATTCTGAAACATAGTTGTGTTTTGGTATTTATACATACATGTATACATATGTGTACACATATATGTACATGAAATATCTGTGAGAAAGCCTAGTATGACATCTAGAGTATATTTTAAGAAATCATTAATAAACACAAATAAAGCAGTTAAATAATTTAGTACCCCACTCTAACATTATGGATTATTTTGTTTTACTGTGATTTTTCTCAGAAGTGAATATGGGAATAGTTTTCTATACATATAGTGTACTTTATTTCTACCCTCATTCTACTCATTGCTTTATTTTTCACAAATGACAAAGGCTGTGTATGATCAAAGGTCAGAATCATTATTACAATTTTTAATATTTTTTAAATTATAAGAGTAATAGAACAGAAAATTTGAAATGGAGAAAAAAGGAAAGACATAAACATTTTATGAGTAAGCTTTTATTACTGCTACATGGTTTCTGTGATGCATTTTACATGGTATAAAGTACAAACCCATACCACTTTGTATCCTGCATTGTTTATTTAACTTTTGTTGTAATTGTTTGCTCAAGTTGCTACACGGTCTTCAAATCTATCATTTTTAAAGGTCTACTGATACTCCTTTGTGCAATAACCCATAATTTTAAAATTATTTGTAATTAATTTTTAATTCCACATGCTCCTGTTATTCATTAGATTCAATTTAAAGCAAACTTAACTATCAGAATTGCTGTAAAATCTAGCTGTGCCGATAGCTATGTGAATGCATCTAATAAAACAGAGCAATTTTCTCTTTTGTCCCTCCTGTCATTGGGTTGGTGCCCATAGATGCAATGATAGTACTCAAAACCAAACAGATGTGTTTACAAGTTATATGGGAATTTACTGCAGTTAGCGCCTATGCATAAGAAGTCCTGGCATTTGGTTGTTACTACTGAGTTATGCCAGTAATGATAGTGTGTTATCTGTAAGACACGCTGCCTTGGTCTGGAGGCTTCTTCCATCTTGCCCACCTCTTCTTTCTTCCTGTAGCACTGTGCTAGAATCGTTCTCAGAGGGCTCATCCACTCTCCTGCCACTTGTGTACACTTAAGTACATGCTCCCGCCCCCTCCACCCACCAGCACAAGCTCTCGGGGGCAGGAATGGCTCTCCTACTTTAGGACTTCCCCTCCATGCAGTAGATGTTCGCCAGAAATCAGGACACCTGCTTTTGTTTTCATCTGTCATGTTTACAGACGGCAATATTGGGAAATGTAATGATGTTAAAGATGTTTACTCTCATTTTTCTTCCACCAGTGGGATGGAGTAGGACCTCTTCCAGACTGTGCAGAACCACCCAAAGGGATCCAGATGCTGTGGCACCCATCAATAGTCAAACCCTACCTCACACTGCTCTCTGAGTGCTCAAATGCAGACACGCTGGAAGGGGCGGCAGGTGCCCTGCAGAACTTGGCTGCAGGGAGCTGGAAGGTATGACTAGTTCGTTACAATACGCAATTGGGAATGACGAGCACGACGTTAGAAAGTAACAGAAGTCCAGTTTTGAGAAATGCAGCTCTAATGAAGTGTTTGAACACATTAGAAAAATAGCAGTTACCTCGAACTGTTGGACTTAGGTATTCCTTTACAATTGTTTTAGGGGTTCAGGGATCCTTGGTGATCACTACAAAACACAGTTGGGTAGATGTAAGTATAGTCGCTGTGATGTGCTTTCCATTCCAGTTTTGTAGCTGAGTTACTTTGTTTTCAGGGGAGACTGGGACATGCTGACGCTTTTCAAAGCACTACCATTGGCTGTTCAGGGAGCTAACACCCAACACCTTGAATAAAAAACTCATGTGAATCCTTACAATGATGTAGCTGGTTCTGTCCCCAGAGGAAGAGAATTTCTTGCATTTTTAAATTATGGCCCTACAGAGAATAGTATTGCTAGTTGTCTGTGGCAAAACTAAATCAGTAAAGCAAATATATGATTGAGAAGGAGATCAGAAGGTATTTTTGTCTGAGTCCTTATAAACACATGCTGTTCCTGATTGGTTTTCATGGAAACCTGCATGACCCTCATTTTGGATAGAAAGGGATTCACCATCCCAAAGAATTCTTGACTCTGGTCACTAAGCTAACTTGCCTTATGGCATAAAAAAGTGTAACCTCTTAGATGATGGAGAACATATGGGGAAAACATCACCGGAGGAAGTTTGGACCTCTGCCATCCATTTCCTGTTTATTTAATATCAAAGCCTTGGGATAGACAGAATCACTCTTTCCTTTAATATTCATTTCTATAAAACAATGTTAATATAGGCACATAGCTACAGATAATTCTCAGAAGCTCAGTACCATCGGTGTCACACCAACAGGCCTCAGCATTGTCATGCAACTACACCCTCCATTCCTGTTATACCTTCCAGTATTGGTCTTATTGTCCTCTCTCTCTCTTTCTCTCTCTCTCTCTCTTCCCCACCTCCCCCCCGTCCCTCTCCCTCTCTTCCCTTTTCTCCCATCCTTTGTTTCCATTGATACAGTCTCAGCTGCAGCACTGCCTTCTTTCTCCTGTGTGACACCCCAGCTCTTGGGGCCCAAGTATCTGACGATACTTCCCAGGAGCTGCCTACTGACACATGGGAACGCCTACCCTTTCTTTTGAGAGTCTTACGAATGTGCATATTGTCCCTTTTCTCCCCTGCTCGTTGGCATCCCGAATGTTATACTGAAAGAATTCAGGTTGGGCAAAGCTTGAAGGGAAGTTGCCGCTTGCTTCCAACTGGAGAAAGCAGAGTCATGCCAGGCAGAAGTCTAGAGTATACCCTCACATGAGTAGCAAAGAGATAATAATGGAAATCACTTCCTTGAACTAACCCTTAGATCTTCTCTCCCTCTAAATGTAGGAGGTTCTGACTCAAATCACAATTCAAACCTAGCCTGTGCCTCTTCTGAGCTTTGTGACCCTGGGCAAATTATAGCACCTCATTATGTCTCAGATGTCTCATCTTTAACAGAGAAGATTGTGGCTGCTTCCTGGAGATCAGTCACAACACTGGCTGCAAAGATGGAATGTCATTGGTCAAGGGGTTGTCATTATGTACAGCCAAGAACACTTAGATACTACAAGTCCCCACCCAGCTGCCCTGCCTAGGAGGACTGACTAGATGGACATAGGAAGGTGGGCTCTGTCCTGCAGGCCTTAGTCTGACCTGAGGCACAAAGGCATCTAGATGGTAGCAAATCAAGTGTGCCCTCTTAAAATATTGCTTTTAGTGAATTATTATTTTCTTTGAGAAATACTTAGGTTCTTACAACAATTTCAAAATGGAGACATATCTTTGAGCTGTAGAGGATTTTAAATGTAAGACTACAACCTTGGCTTTACAAGTTGAACTCTATATTCCACATATTCACAAAGTTAATTAGAACCATGAAAAACATACTAAAGACCCAAATAAAACTTCTAGAGTTAAAGTACAACATTTAAAGCAAAACAAAATACATGGAAAAGTGAGATTAACAGAGTATTAGACATTGCAGAAGCAAAGATTAGTGAACTGGAAGATAAATAAAGTGAAACACAGATAAAAAAGAAAACAAACACTCCACAGCCTGATAATTACTGACCCCAAACCAAAGGAGAAAGAAAGGAAAAAGAAAACAGAAAAAATTTTTTTAAAAAATAAAGGTTGAAAAATTTAAACTCATAGATGCAGGCCGCTCAAGGGACCCCAAGCGCAAAATGCATGAAGAAACTATACCAAGGTACATCATAATCAAATTTCTCAAAATCCGTGGTAAAGAGAAAATCTTAAAAACAGTCATGGGGGGAAAAAAGATATGTATTAAGAACTGTGCCGTCACATCTAAACGCCAAAATTTAAAATTAGTGTCACCAATTATTCATTTATTTATACGAGTCCTTAGTGAGCTACTAAGAATGTCTTCTAGAAAGGAATCTGGTCTGTAAACCCTTTAACAGTAGAAGCCAAGTCCCACTTATGTCTTTGTGCCCCATTGTTCAGTCCAGTGCTTGGCTGAGCAAAAGTGCTCAAACATAAGCATTTACGATTAGTATCTATATCTACGTGTCTTTCTTGTGAAAACCAGTCTTTCATATTTATGAACATCTATCAGTCACTAAGCAGTTAATAGCACATATAATGACCAGGCCATCTTCACATGGTCACATTTTATGATTCTTTATTTGGCTATTTGATTCAGAGGGCAACATGTAATCAATATGATATAAAATTGATAGAAAGGAGTTGTGGGAGAATTGTTTTCTTTTCAGTTTCCAGACTCATCAGTGCTTTCCAGGCTGCAGATTTTGATAGCATTGCCCATTTCGACAGTTCCTGCAGTGTTGAACTTCCTGTTTAAATTACCAGGCTCTGTCTCAGAGGTAACCAGGTCAGCTGGGAGAGCTGCCAAGGTATGTCCAGGTCTTTAGGTATCTGGAGTAAGAACATGATAAGATTAAACTTTTTATACTATTTTGATATTTAAAAATTCTCTCCTACTTTGGATTATAAAATAAGAATGATAAAAATATGATAAAAATTATCAATATTTCCTGGCAATAACATCTTACTGACTGATTTCAGTGCATAAACCTGCCCATTAGTTCAGCACAGTTATCTGCAGTGTGAGACTTATTCCCACATATTCAGAGGACATGTACTTGGTAGTTTTTTCTGTTAGTAATAGAGACTACTAAAAAAGAGGCAGAAGGGTCTGGAGCAGATGAAGTCAATATCACAAAATCTATATTTTGGACAGTTTAACAATTATGACCATTGGATTTCCCAGTCCATATCAGATTTCAAGCAATATATTAAAAAATGTAAGGAGTGCTTCCTATAAGCAGGCTTATAGATCTGCCGTAAGAAGGGAGATGAAATCCTCTGATGACAAAGAGAGAAGACAGAAGAATTAGACAAAGTACATAGGAGGCTGTAAGAAAGAAAAACTGTCAGAGCCCATCCAATGTCTTGGCTGTTCCATATATTCTAATAACTGAAAGCATTTTAGAAAGATTTCCATCCCAGTGGTTAAAGTAGAATTTTGACTCCCAGGATGTCAACCTTATTACAAGTAGCACTGGCCTTCCTAGTAACTCTAAATACATGGGAGGGTCTTCAGACAGAGCAAGGGACACAAAGGAATAATTGTGTGTCGCTATAAATACGTATATTTAAATAAGAATTTCCTTATCGAAATACAAGTACACAAGCATGCATGAAAGCCAATCACATTATCGTCATGTCTTGTATAATTTATTAATTTACCATATTAAATGGTAAGGGAATATATGGGAAGGGAAGACAGACAACCCACAGGGATGATCTGAGAAGATCTTCATTAAGCCGAACACTGATAAATTGTTATAATTTTTAACGGATTGATAACAACTTGTACAAAAACCAAACAAAGAAATCCTTACTTTAAAAGGACAAGAAAAAAAATCTTGAATAATGGAAAGACTGATTTAGGATACACAACCAGCACCAGGTTCCATAAGGGTAGTGTTACCGTCTAAAATCTAGAATTCTAAGGATGTGTTTTTATAGCAACTATTGACATTTAGTGGCTTTTTCTAGTGTCCTTAACTTTTTACGACCCAAACAAAAGCAGAAATGTGAAGTTAAAACACCAGAATTTTGCATAGAGACAGCTTTTTATAAACCTCATCATCTGAAACTATAACTTCTCTTTATGGAGAGATCGTGCACACTTTTTCTGTGTGACAAATTGACTAGCAAACTAAATCTTCATAACGACCCTAAATACTTCTTAAACTTTAAAACATTTATTACTTGGTTTATGGGCATCAGAAAAACATAATAGCGTTGTGACAGAAGCAAAGTGATAGATGATTTTCATTGCCAGCCTAGATTTCCGTTACCTTTTTCTCATTTACAGTACAATGATTTTTTTTTTGTCATAGAATATTAAAACAATTCGCTATAGTAGGTTGGAGAGCTCCAAAATGTGAATGAATGTTCATTCAACTCCCATTTATGGATTATTTCCATTGTAATTGAACTTTGTGAAAACCCAGGGTTGGAACTATAGAAATATGTCTGGACTTGCAATTAAGCCAAACATTTTAGATATCTTTGACTCTTCAATTTCCCCCTTAAAATATGACTATCCTCAAAGACTCTATTGTTTCCCCATTTATTTTTAAAATAAGATAGACTAAAGAGATACTTAATATTTAATGAGCTAACATGATAGCAACATAGATGTGAAGACAGAAACAGAATCTCCTGCCATGTGGCCCAAATGAATAAAACATACGAGAACTGGGAAATTTGAGACTTGTCTCTAGAGACAGGATCAATAGCCTTGAGAAGGACACTGAAACTTAGCAGTGAGTGTGTCATGTACTCAGGGAGGAGGCCCAATTAGTGGACTGCAACCAATGACAGTAAAAATCATGATTGGACATCTGATTGGACAAAGAGAATTGTCTCTGTCCTAATTAATGGTGTGATGTAAATCATAAGGTTTAAATACAAAGAAACAGAATGCTGAAAGACTACGATAAAAATGGGGCATGAAGCATGATGCCGAATGGGTTAGAAATTGGGCCAGAATAAACACAAAGGTTGTCTGAAGACTCTGCCCACCCAGAACGCTCTTGGAGACAGTACACTCTGCTGGACGTGACAGCGTGACCAGCGTGACCCAGGACAAGGATGGGCCCGACCCAGGGAGAAGGAGCAGGAGAAGATCTGGGTGCTAACCCACTCATTGGCCCTAATCACACGTGGTAGTGATTTCTTGTCCTGAGACCACCGTCAGTGCTGATAGCAAGGGTGGCACCTGTATTACAACATTTGTAAAAACATTTTCTGTGTTCAGAAAGGTTCATGTTTAAAGGCATGTTTTTTTTATCAAAAATTACTTAACCTTGACACAGCCTGAGAGTTGGGGGGTACGTGACTGTCTTAGTTATTTAGCAAATTGTTAGGATTTCAAGAGGGAAAAGCTAGTTAAATTACAGTGTTAATCGTTTAGGAACATAAATCAGTCTTAACAGAGTCACCTTTGTTTAAGAAGGGGAGAAATTTTTGGAAATAGTATAGCTATTAATCCCATATAAGGCTGTGCTGGGATTTTTAAAAGTCAAGCTCCTGGGAATCCACATTAGAATGAGGTAGCCTGGGTTCAAAGGGTTAAAAAGTTACTGATTTCACTTTATCACCAAACCATCAAGGAACAAGGAACGTTGTTGGAACCAACTCTTATGCAAGTAACTTTGTTTGGTGTAATGCAGTTTAGTTTCATCGCAATTTGCCTCATGCAAAAAAGAAAAGAAAAAAACATTTAATCTAGACATCTCTAGGTAAACTCAATCATATTCAGCTATTTCCCAGTCCCTCAGGCTTAAACCTTGGCTACATTTATGTTTGTCAGTTTTCAAACTTCTCCCCACAATCGATCTCCCCTGAGATGCCGCCATGTCCTCTCCTTAACTCAGGCAGGCACTGTCCACACCCGCCATTCTGATATATCCCCCGCCTCCTGGCCAGCTAACCCCTCTGCAGCCATGAGTCCTTAGCCTTTCCTCCCCAGCCAACTTAGCCCACCCACTCAAGACCACAGAAACGCTCAGGGGCTCCCCTGTGCCACACAGGGGCTGCAGGAGCCCTCGCCCACCCTGCAAGCCTATTGCCATTCCTCCTGTGCTGTCCTCACTCCATGAGGGGGTAGGGGCGTGGTATACACTGCTGAGGTCCAGGACGGACAGCAGAGCTTCTGCTGACTCGCCTCTCTTCCGTCTGCAAGGGAGATTTCATCAGCAGCCTCACACAGAGGAGATCTTGTCCACGGACACTTCCGGTGGCAGTCTCCAGTGATGCTCACACCTCCTGCTTCCTCTCCAAACCGGATCCTTTCTCGCTCCAGCTCAGAAGCTCTCTGTTGACTCTGGGGAGAAGGCAGACTTTCTGCCATTCTCATCTCCTTTCAAACATATCCCATCTTTCACCTGCAGCTGCGCCCTCCAGCCTTAAACACTAAATGTTTGCTGCTTTGTTCTCTGTCCCATTCCGACTACGCCTTGTTGGACTAGATAACAGCGGAGCCACATCCTAGGAAGAGCCATGGGTCAGGAGGAGGAGAAGGAACAACATTTACTATTTCGAATTGTTGTCCCTTCACATGCAAATAGGAGTAAAAGCGATCCTTTCCTGATACAAACAAACAAGGCCGTTCTCTTGGATTCCAGTGATACATGACTTCTCTTGTCAGGTCTGCTAAACCCGGGCAAGTTGTTCTCCAGGCTTCATGGAAATGTCCAGGAGCTCCACTGACAGTACACAAAGGGTCTTTAACTCAGTCATTTAGAGGAGGGCCAGATGGGTAACTGGAACACTAACATAATAACGTGAATTATTAGGCCAAGGTTAACTGGTGACTTTGTAAGGGATTATATCACTCTGCTTGCAGATGGGTATATCTTACACCGTCTTTCTGAGATGCGGAAGAGAATAGGGGGTTGAGCACACCAACTCTGGGGCAGTGCTCCCTCCCGAGATTCAAGGTCTGGGCAAGCATGTAGAGGCCGTGGGAACTTGCTGTGCCTCCCTCATCTGTAAAACGGGAGTGACACTAGTGCCACTAGTATTTACGCATAGGGTTGAGATGAGGATTAAATGAGTTACCACATATGAAAAAATAGAACTGGGCCTGGCACTTGGCTTAAGTGTTCGGTTTCTGTCAGCTGAGATCATTGTGATTGAATGCTCATCAGTCTCCCAAGACCTTCAATGGGACAGCATCTCCAGGAACAATGTGGGCCGTATGACTGTGCTGTTTCCTCCTGGACCAGCTCCTGCACTCCCTCTCTGTTATCCTCCCCCTTCCCTTTCTGCTCCTCTTCTTTCTCTTCCTTCTCCTCCTCTTGAGCCATCAGGCATCCTCTCTGGGGCACATGGACCATTCTTCTCAAAGGCATCCTGGTCCGTGCCCGATTTGTGCCTTCCCTGCAGTCTGGCACGCTCGGTGCACAGTGCTTTCATTCTGTTTGCAGATGTCAAGTTCCCTGCTAAGATTTCCACCTCAACCTCAATGAGTTATGGCACACTTTTCTCTCGTGTTCCTCTGTTTTGATGCCAGTGACACTCCCACTTCTGATTACAAAACTCTTGGCAACCCACACACCTCTCCAACTGCCACAGGCTGCTGTACTTCCAAGGCAACGCATGTCTCTTTCGGGAAAACGGTAGGAGTCTCATGTTTCTGTGTTGAGCACACCTGGGCAACATCTGTCATCACCCAAGCGACTGTCTCTCTACGATGCCTTTCTCCTTCCACCTCTACGCTGGCTTTTACTCCTTCTTGTTGGATCACACATTGGATACACATGACCTACTCCAAGACTGGTTGACTGGTCGGCTGCTCCTTAAAAAGCATCACTATCCAAAAAAAATTTAAAAATTAAAAAAATGCACATCACTATCACATATTTTTTGCACGTCAAGAAAACTTATGGAAATGGGCAACATCTTTTGAGTGAAATGTAAATAATTTATTCTGAGTTGTCATACACTAAGCTAAGATTGGGAATTTTCCATATACGTACAAACACATACACAACTACGTTTCAAAATGAAAGTTATTTTCTAGGCAGCAATAGCAGTAATATGGGATCAAATTTGTAGTCTTGTTATCCCTTTTCACATAGACAGAACATACCACTGTTGACCATTTTCTTATATGAAAAAGGTGTAGCTATAATGCATATGCATTTGGGCCATAGATTGCCATTTTTTATTTACTCTCGAACCACTTCCCAGCAAAGCTGAAGGACTCTCATTGTTTTCCAAATACCAAATCACCTTTCCATCCAACATGCGAGGGATATAATAGCTGCACTTCTGAGAAGGTAAAGTCATAGCCGTCCTTTCTTGGCTCACCTCAGATATGGCCAGGCTTCTCCTCTGTCGACTTTTGCAAGGATGGAAGGGAGGGCAAGGCAGTGGCTGGGAGACTGAGCACAGCGGATTAGGGGAGAGAGGATGAGATGATGGCAGAGAAGGGGATGCTGTCAGCATCATAAGAGAAACGGACTTGGAATAACAGGACTGGGGGGTCAGGGGCACAGCTGACTCCTGTGGGCAGGTGACTTAACAACTTTGTGTCTAAATTCCCTCATTTACAAAATAAGAATATTAACACCACCTCCCAGGGGTTTGAGGAATTAGAAGAGATCGCTAATGTACTGACCTACACCCTGGACTGGAATGAGGTGGTACTGGGACAGAGGTCATCATCAGAGCCTATGCATCAGCCTGCCTGCGTTCCCAAGAACATTGGGAACAATGTTCCCAAGAACATTCCCTAAAGGTCCAGAATATCTCCCCAGGGCAAAAATCGATTGTTGATGTTCATCTCACAACTTTTACACATTGACCCCACCCTCTAATTTCAGTTCTTTTCTCTAGCTTCCCTCCTTAGTTTAGGGAAGCACCCAACACAGGAGGGGCTGCATGAGCTCTGGTGTCCTATCTTTTCTGGGCCCTGGAGACCAGAGGTTTATAAATAGTGGAGGAGATAGATGAAAATCGTGTTTCAGCATGTCAAATTGCAAACGCGATTTCCAGTGGATACGAAGGAGGTTTTGTATTGTTTTCACAGAGTACCTCCCTCCCTGGGAAGGGACACCACATCCACATGTCCAAGTTCCAAGAAGCAGCATCCAAACCCCATGTTATTCCATGTCTAAGACTTCCTGGTCATCCGTTTCTTTGCTCCCTGAAAGCAGGGCTGTGCAACAGTTCATTGCAGTCGAGATGCGTTAGTGAGTTTTGTCTGCTCCCCACCCCGTTAGGCTTCCTGGAGCTGGGGGCACAGAGTGAGGGCAAGAGAAGAGCTTATAGTATGAGCTGACGGTGATAAGAAACTATGTGAATGTGACTTATAACGTAGGACGGGATGAAGTTGTGTGTTTTTTTAATCTCATATTTCATGCAGGGCTGGGCTGAGGATGTGGCAGGCATGGCGTATGCCCTACGTTCACTGCCAGAGGGGGCTCCCTGCCTGCCACAGGTGAGAGCCAGCTCTGGGGTGTCTGCCCCAACGGGGAGGGGGGTGGAGGGGCCTGGCGGGCGAGGGGTGGGGACTTTGCTCCACTTTTGGTGGTCCCCAGGAGAACTCTGTCACAGAATCCAAAACTTCCTGTCCTCAATGTCATTTTCTTAGATTGTAAATGAAATTGCGACAGATTCAACCCTTATATTGGTTGATTTTTATAGCACACGTTCTTCTCTGGAACACCGTACAAGAGTCTGAAGTATATATGCAAATGTCTGAAGAATCTGGGCCTACCTGCATTCTATTAAACGAATTGGAATGCTTTATCATTCTGATATTGCAAGTATATTTCAATTGTAAGATTAGGTGTGTTCCATTAAGACCACCAACCACCCAAAACAAATTCTATATCTTATTTTACAAGTCAGACATTGAATAATGGTCCTAGACACGATACATTTTGATCTTAATAGTTTTTTTTTTTAATTTATAATTTTTACTCTTGATTTTCAATGTCATATTGACCTCTTCTCACCCCTACCTTTTTTCTGATAATTATTCTCTATTATTCAGCAAACAACCTTCTGACAGGATGTGTGGCAACTCATGTCTATGCCCCACCTCCAAATTCCAATCTTTAAAAAAAAAAAAAAAAATCACCCACACTCAACTTTTTATCATTCTCTACATTTTCCAGGGTTCATTTTTTTACTCCTCTTCATGTCAATAGCCAGCCCTTCCTGTCCCAAACCTTCCCCTCTTAAAACATCCAGTATCCCCATCATGCAAACGGCTACAAAATGCTTCCCCGTTCAAGTGCTGAAAATGCTGGCAGCAGAGAAGCAAAGTACGGTTGACTGATGAACCCCGAAACCTTTATCATATGTTGAAAGCAAAAACCAAACAAACAAACCAACAAACAAAAAAACGTTGAAACACGCAAATACACGTCTAACCTATTCAACCCACTCTCCAACTAGGTCTGACAATTCCACGTGTCGGGCTCCTGTAACCAGCAGTGTGCAAACCCGCACGCGCTGCTTGCGCATGGCGTTTCCCGCCTCGGCTCCTAACGTCTGTGCCCCCGCCTTTTCTTAGTGGTCGGTGTACATCCGAGCGGCCGTCCGGAAGGAGAAAGGCCTGCCCATCCTCGTGGAGCTGCTCCGGATAGACCACGACCGCGTGGTGTGCGCCGTCGCCACGGCGCTGCGCAACATGGCCCTGGACGTCCGGAACAAGGAGCTCATAGGTACGTGCTCCCTGATTCGCGGCGTCCCGTTTTCACGTGCGCAGGTCTCCCGGCGGGGTGCGTGTTTCGGAATGGCCTCGCACCACACGGGTGCATGCAGGAGCACTGCACTTATCAGCCGCCCCGTGTTCTCCGGTTCTCCGAGTTTAAATCCAAGGTCCTGGTTTGTCTTCTAGAATTCAGAGAAAAATGCAATGGTTGCTGCCGTTTCGGATCCTCGCAAATTAAAGATGACCGTGGTGCTCAGCACTGGAGCATTGGGATTGGAATGGGAGACACACGCCACTTCTCTTCCCTCTCAATGTTTACATTTATTTTAGATGAGACTATACTGGCTCTTTAATCCTGTTTTTCAGAGAATTGTCTCCCTTTAATTTGGTGTTCAAGAAAGAGGGAGGGCCTTATATCGATGAATATTAAAGAGGTCACACATTCATCTATTTATTTAACAGATATTTATCGATGACCTACCTTGTTCTAGGCCTATTCCGGGCCCAAAGATTACATCCACGAGCAAAACAGGCAGGAAGGCTTGCCATTACAGAGTTAATATTTGGAAGAGGGGCGGTGTACAATAAAGAAAATGCGCACATGAATCCCATGGTGTGTTAGAAGCGTTCCATGGGGAGAAATGGGCCTGGTAAGAGCCACTGTAATTGGTGAGGTTGCCCATTGTTTTTAATTGAGGTGAAATTCACATAACATAAAATTAACCAAGTGTATTATTTCAGTGGCATTTAGTATTTTCACAATATTGTACAACCACCACCTATACAGAGTTCCAAAACATTTTCATCACCGTAAGGGAAATCCTGTACCATTACAGAGTCACCCCCATTTCTCCCTCCTGCCAGCCTGTGGCAGCTACCAGTGTGTGTTCTGTTTCTGTGGATTTTCCTGTTCAGGAAGTTTCATGTACATGAAATCATAATATGGGAGCCTTTGTGTCTGGCCTCTCTCACTTAGCATAAGGCATTGTGATTGTCAGTGGAGGTCAAGTTCAACATAGGAGTTGTTGGGAAGGTAGCGTTTGAGCATCCACTCGAAGGAGGTGAGAGTGGGCCAGATGACTACCTGGGGGAAGAGCTTCCAGTCGATGGAGCAGCCTCTGCAGATGGTCCCTGGATGGGGAGCTGGAAGGCAGCCAGTGGGTTCCAGGCCGTCAAGGGGCCTCAGTGCCTGGGGCAGAGTGGGTGGTGGGAGCCCAGCCCGGAGGCCTCCTGGTTCCTCCTTCTGTGTGTAGCAAGATGCCCAGGCCAAGGCTGATGGAGGACTGCAAAATGGATGAGCCGCAGGGACCTGCCTGGGGAGAGGCACAGCCTCCCCACAGACCATCGGCTACTGCAGTCATCTGGGATGCCAGCGATCATTCCAGAAGTGTCGTTGGTCAGTCAGTGCAGCAAGAAGCCTGGCAAGCCTGCCGGCAGGTAATAGATGTCAATGGAGGTCAGACAGCAGGGATCTGGACCACCCCCATGGCAAACGTTCAGGTTATATGGCCTCTGGAGATCTGGGGAAAGCAGGTGAGAGTGGACAAAGGGGCAAGAGATTTCCAATCCTGAGGCAGTTGGACTAACGTGTGGACCCAAATATCATACACAAATTTTACGTGGGTCCGTGTTTGCTATAGACACGTGGGTCCATGTTTGCTATTCCAATTCCTGAGCGTGATGGACTAAACCCTTTGTGATCTGGGAAGCAGCCATTTTTCCTCCTGCCATTTCATAGTACCCATAATATCCTCTAATAAAAACTGAAGTTTTCGCAGGTCTGAAGCCACGTATTCATTCCCAGGGAAACCAGCTTTCCAATCTGTGTCGGATAAATGCAATTATTTGTTATACATATAGTACACTATAAGGCATGAAAGAAATAGAATTTGATATTTAGACTAAGTTTGAATTTAATGTAAATGTTGCGTGTGGATCGTTGTATTTAAACTAGGCCATTAGCTCAAAAGGTGAGGATACACTCTCCTTGTTCTCGTTCCTTTTCCTGACATAGTTGTTTCAGACAGGACAGAGCTGAGACTTCTGATAAAAATCCCGTTGCTCCTCTAGAAAATGGAGGAAAAAATCAATAACTAATTGTCTACTGCCTGAATACTTACTACTCGGTATTGTGATTTTGCATGTTTTATTTCTTTGGGTGGATTAAAATATAACAAAATAGGGAACTATTGATTGGTTTTCTAGCTTCCAGGCCTCTGTTCTTTCTCAGAAGCCAGTTATCTAGTACTCAGTGTGAGGCAGGAACATTTGGAGCGCCATATTGCCCATTAAATTAAGCCTTTATGTTCACATGTCACCAGACAGGAAAGGGAGCCAATCATTTAAAAGTAGAAGTGAAAATATCTAAGTCACGGGCTTTGTGGGATCAATAATTTTTTTCTTGAATGAGAACAGCAGAATTTAACAAAACAATGCACCATTATAATCTATCTAGGAGAAAGGAAATGTGACCTTTGCTAACCCTTTTACATTAAATATTGTGTCAAAGTAGTGATTTTTGTAGGAAATGCTGTATAGAATTTTACATCTTGAAAAGAAAGTTGCAATGACTTTGAACCAAGAATGAAAAAACAATAAACTTCTATGTCTTCTCTTATCTGTTGACTCTCATTTAAAACTTTGCTGACCTCAGATAGTTTCGTGGAGAAGTATCATGTTGTTCTGACAACTCCCGAATAGATATCTCTGTCATGAATCCCACATTTCTGCGTCCAGCTGTCTGTCCAGCATCTCCAGTGGATGTGTAACAGACAATTCAAGTATAACCTTTCCAGACCTGAGTTTCTTATCTTCTCCGCAAACCCAGTCCTTCCCCAGTCTTCCCCATAAGAGCAAATGACAGTTTGTCCTCGCAGTGGTCCAAGGCGGCCACCTTGCAGTCCCCTTTGACTCCACATCCTTCATATCCAATCCATCAACAAATGTATCTTCCTTCTGTATTTTCCCAGAATCGGACACTTTTCATCTGACACTTTGTCCACAAACTCCCCTCATCTCTCACCTGGGTTATTCATGGCCAGAGACCTGGTCTCTCTGCTTTTACCCTCGCCCCCTACAGTCTACTCTCAACGCAGAAGCCAGAGTGGTCCTGTTAAAACCATAGAGCATGTCACATCTCCCTCAAAGCTCTCCGACACCTCCTCATCTCTTTCAGGATAAAGCAAAGGCTTCTAAAGCAGACACAACTTTATACAGTATAACTCTCTGTTCCCCCTCCAACCTCACTTTCTCCCGTTGCTGCCACTAACTTTGCTGAGGCCACAGGGTCCCTTTGGTTCCCTTATCACCTGAGCCACAATCCTGCCTCAGGGCCTTTGAACTTGCTGCTCCATCTACCTAGAATCCTCTTCCTCCAAGTGTCTGTGCACTTCAGCCGTCACTCCACTCAGGCCCTCACTCAAGTGCTACTTTCCCAGTAGAACTTCTTCTTTCTTTTTTTTTAACATTTATTCATTTATTCATGTACAAAAATCTACATTTATTCAAATACACCCTGTCATCTTCTTCTGGAACATCGTCATAACTCTCCAAACCCCGAATTCTGGCTTGAATGTCTTTTTTTTTATTAGTTTCAGATGTACCAATCAATGTAATAGTTAGCCATTAATCATTTATATACCTCACAAACTGATAACAGCCCTCCCCCAATCTACTACCCCTCTGGCATCACATACAGCCATTACATTTCCACTGTCTCTATTCCTAATGATGTACTCCTCTTCATGTAAATATGTATATATATATATATATATATATATATATATATATATATATATATATACATATATATATATATATATAAACTTGTAGTTGACATTCATTATTGTTCAGCTTCAGCTTCAGGGGTACAGTGCAGTGATCAGGCATCTACATCATCCCTGAGATGGTCGCCCTAATGAGACAAGTGTCCATCAGATACCCTATAAAATCTTTACAACATTATTGATTATATTCCCAAAACTGACTTTCATATCCCCGTGGCAATCTTGTGGTTACTGATTGTGCTTTCTAATCCCCTCACCTTCTCCCTCATCCCCCCCCCCCACCCCATCCCCTCATCTGGCAACCCTCAGTTTTTCCTCTATATCTCTGAGGCTGTTTCTGATTACTTTGTTCATTTATTCTTTTCTTTAGATTCCACATATAAGTGAGATCATATGGTATTTGTCTTTCTCTATCTGACTTATTTCACTTTGCATAATGTTCTCTAGGTCCATCCATATTGTTGCAAATGGTAAGATTTCATTCTTCTTTATGGCTGCATAATATTCCATTGTATAAATGTACCAAAGTTTCTTAATCCAGTCGTCTACTGATGGGCATTTCACTTGTTTCCATGTCTTGGCTGTTGTGTATAGTGCTGCAATAAAAATAGGGATGCATAAATTTTTTCAAATTAGAATTTTGGATTTCTCTGGATAGATATCTAGGAGTGGAATTGCTGGATCATAAGGTAGTTCCATTTTCAGTTTTTTGAGATACCTCCATACTGTTTTCCATAGTGGCTGCACCAATCTGCAATCCCACCAACAGGGCACTAGGGTTCCTTTTTCTCCACATCCTCGCCAGCACTTGTTTGTTGATTTATTGATGATAGCCATTTTGACTGTGGTGAGGTGGTATCTCGTGGTTTTTATTTGCATTTCTCTAATGATTAGTGATGTTGAGCATTTCTTCATATGTCTATTTGCCATCTGTATGTCCCTTTTAGAAAAATGTCTCTTCATGTCCTCTGCCTATTTTTAATTGGGTTGTTTGTTTTTTTGGAGTTGAGTGAGTTTTTTTATAAATTTTGGATTTAACCCCTTATCAGATATATCATTGGCAAATATCTTCTCCCATTCAGTAGGATCCCTTTTTGTTTTATTGATAGTTTCCTTTGCTGTGAAAAAAACTTTTTAGTTTTACATAATCCCACATGTTTATTTTTTCTCTTACTTCCCTTCCCCGAGGGGATATATCAGTAAAAATCTTACTCCGGGTAATGTCTGTAAACTTTCTTCCTATTTTTTCTTCTAGGAGTTTTTTGGTTTCAGATCTTAAATTTTAAATGTTTGGGAACCTTCCCTTCTTCTGGATTTTTTGGAATAGTTTGAGGAGAATAGGTGATAGTTATTTTTTTAATGTTTTGTAAAATTCACCTATAAAGCCATCTGGTCCAGGGCTTTTGTTTCTTGGGAGCTTGTTGATTACTGATTCAGTTTCCTTGGTGGTAATCGGTCTGTTCAGGTTTTCCATTTCTTCTTGAGTTAGCCTTGCAAGATTGTATGCTTCTAGAAAATTGTCCATTTTTTCCAGATTGTCGAATTTGTTGGCATATAGTTGCTCATAGTAATTTCTTAAAATTTTTGTATTTCTGTGGTGTCTGTTGTCACTTCTCCTCTTTCATTTCTGATTTTATTAATTTGGGTCCTCTCTGTCTTTTTCTTTTTTTTTTTTTTTTGATTAGTCTGGCTAAAGGTTTTTCGATTTTGTTTATCTTCTCGAAAAACCAGCTCTGGGATTCATTGATCTTTTGTATTGTTTTTCTGGTCTCTATTTTATTTATTTCCATTCTGCTCTTTACTATCTCCTTACTTGTACTCCCTTTGGGTTTATTTTGCTGTTCTTTTTCCAGATCCCTCAAGTGTAAGGATAAACTATTGATTTGTGATTTTTCTTGTTTCTTATGGTAAGCCTGCATTGCTATGAATTTCCCTCCAAACTGCTTTCGCTGCATCCCATAGATTTTGGGTCATTGTGTTTTCATTTTTGTTTGTCTTGAGATATCTTTTCGTTTCTTCCTTGATCTCATTGTTGACCAATTCATTATTTAGCAACACGTTATTCGGGTTCCCTGTATTTGTATGTCTTCTAGTATTTTTCCTGTAGTTCATTCTAATTTCATAGCACTGGAGTCAGAGAAGACAATAGGTATGATTTCAATTTTCTTAAATTTATCAAGACTGGTTTTGTGGCCTAACATGTGGTCTATCTTGGAAAATGTTCCATGTGCGCTTGAAAAGAATGTGTATTCTGCAGCTTTGGAGTAAAATGCTCTGAAAATACCAATTAAATCCAACTGGTCCAATGTATCATTTAAGGCTGTTGTTTCCATATTTATTTTCCGTCTGAAAGACCTGTCCCTTGTTGTCAGAAGTGTGTTGAAGTCCCCTACTATGATAGTGTTACTGTTGATCTCTGTCTTCATGTCAGTCAATATCTGTTTTATATATTTAGGTGCTCCTATGTTGGGTGCTTAGATGTTTACTAGGGTTATGTCCTCTTGTCGGATCCATCCCTTTATTATTATATAGTGCCCATCTTTGTCTTTTAATATGTTCTTCATTTTAAAGTGTATTTTGTCAGATGTAAGTATTGCTATTCATCTTTTTTCTCATTTCAATTTGCATGAAATATCTTACTCCAACCTTCACTTTCAGCCTGTGTGTGTCTTTTGATCTGAGGTGAGTCTCTTGTATACAGCATATACAAGGGTCTTGCTTTCTTATCTACTCAGCCACCCTATGTCTCTTGATTGGAGCATTTAATCTGTTTACATTTAAAGTGATTCTTGATAGGTACATAGTTATTGCCATTTTTAAATTTGTAGTTAGATTGTTTTCATCTTTCTTCTGCTTACAGAAGCCCTTTTAATATTTCCTGCAGTGCTGGCTTGGTGGTAATGAATTCCTTTAGCTTATTCTTTTCTGGGAAGCTCTTTATCTCTCCTTCAAGTTTAAATGATAGCCTTGCTGGATAAAGCAATCTAGGATGTAGGCCATTCCCTTCTGGCCTGCAAAGTTTCTGTGGAAAAGTCATTTGATAGTCTTATAGGATTTCCCTTGTATGTAACCCGCTGTCTTTCTCTTGCTGCTTTTAGGATTCTCTATTAGTCTTTAACCTTTGCCATTTTAACTATAATGTGTCTTGGTGTGGACCTGTTTGAATTTATCCTGGTTGGAACTCTCTGCACTTCTTGGGCTTGTATGTCAGTTTCGTTTACCAGGTTAGGGAAGTTTTCAGACATTGTTACTTCAAGTATGTTCTCGATCCCTTGCTCCCTCTCTTCATCTTCTGGTATTCCTATGATGCGCATGTTGTTGTGCTTGATGTTATCCCAGAGGTCTCTTAAACCATTTTCATTGTTTTTTATTCTTTTTTCTTTTTGTTGTGCCGCTTGGGTGATCTCTGCTAACTTGTCTTCTAAATTGCTGCTTTGATCTTCTGCTTCATCTAACCTGCTGGTAATTCCTTCAAGTGGTTTCTTTATTTCAGTTATTGTGTTCTTTAGTTCTAAATGGTTGTTTATCATGATTTCTTTATCCTTCTTTATGTCATCTCGAAGCTCCTTAAACATTGTTATCATCAGTGTTCTGAACTCTGTCTCTGATAGATTGGTTACCTCTACTTCATTTGGTTCCAATTCTGGAGGTTTCTTCTGTTCTTTTATTTGGGACATGTTTCTTTGTTTCCCCATTCTGGCTGACTCTCTGTGTTTGTTTCGATGTATTAGGTAGATCCCCTAGGGTTCTTAGTTCTTGCTGGGTTATCTTATGTAGTATGTGTCCTTTATATTTGACTTGCACTACTTTGTTCTTCTCTTCTGCATGTGCTCCAAAGGTGACCTTTATGTTGTGTATATTGTCCAATTAAAGTTGAGCTTTAATTGCTTTTGGCTTGTCAGTAGGTGGGATTGTCTCCTAGGCTGACTAGATGTGAGACCTGGCTCTGCCCACAGTGGATGAGCTGCTGCCTGAGGGCTGACCGCTCACATGAGGCTTGGCCTCTATGGGCTCTTGCGCCTGTAGAGAATTCCCTCTGGGTGTGTCACTTGTAGGTCAAACCCGGTAGTACTCTGGTTAGGTCTGGAGTCGGCCTCTGGGTGTGTTGAATCTTGTGCTTTTAGGGCTGGGCCCTGGTGTAGGGCAATTTCAGACAAAGCAAATCACCAAGCACAACAACAACAACAAAGAAAAAACCAAATGCACTCACATGTAAAAACAACTGATAACCCACTCAACACAGGCAAAAATATCAAGAATACAAAAACAAAACAAACAAACAAAAAAAGCAGCGCCAGTTTTGGCTTAAGCCCACCAAGTGATCTCCAGGCCGTCCTCTGCTGTACCAAAGAGTCCTCTGTGTATTGTGCAGGCAGAGCCTGATGCCCAGAGTGACCCTGGGACTGCAGATTTAGATGCGTGGGGCTATGAGGTCTGGGTGGTAGTTTTTACAGTCAGTGCAGTTTCTGCCCTTGCCTGCACATATGCGCACTGAGAGTAACACAGCCAGCCCCTGTGCCCAGTTCTTCTGAGTCTTAGGGCACTTCTTCCGTGTGTGTGCGCGCGCGCGGAGGGCACGAGATTTCTGAGCTGCTGAGAGCCCAGAGCTGCTTCTGCCGCCTACTGCTGATCCCTGGGAGTGTCTCTGCAGTTGTGATTGCCCCGCCCTAGGCAGGCCAGAAAGGGTGGGGGCTGGGGATGGAGGAGTCTTCTCTCTCCCAGCCCAGCCGTGTTACACTCTTCCTACAGGCCAGAAAGGGTGGGGGCTGGGGATGGAGGAATCTTAACAGCCTCTTCCCTGGGTCACAGCTGTAAACTGGGTCCTCCCAGATCCTTAGCACCACTGCTCCTCTGTAATCTGACACTACTCAGTTCAGGGGCCAGCTTAAGTCTCTGGAAGGGTGGGGGTAGGATTGGGAGAGTGGGGGGGAGGGGCCTAGGTATGGCATTTACTTCCTTTGTCTGACCTAGGGCCCAGCTGGAGGTCTCACCTGAGGTTACTACCTCAAATACTGGATATGCTGCTGTCTCTGGCAGGCGAGATCATCTGTGGGAAGCAGGGAAAGAGCCCACCTCCTGGCTCTTGTGATCTCTGTCGTCCTGGGACACCTGCATCTCCGCAGCCTGGGTGTAAGCTGTGTCTCCACGCTGCATCCTTCCCTCTTCGCCTGCTCACCTGATTTGCCCACCTTCAAATAATCCTCGTACGAGTCTCTTACCTGTTCTGTGTGCTGAGCAGAGTCCTTTGATGGGTTATAGATGTTTAATTTGTGATAAATTCTGGAGGAGAACTCAAAAAGACCACCTCGCTGCCTCCATTCCTACCTAGAACCTCTTCTTGCCTCCATTCTTGAAATTCTACCTCAGCTCCTTTCTTCCCCTGCTTCGTTTTTCTCCCCAGCACTGATCACCTTCTACTATACAACATACCACCTATCTTGTTCCTTGTCCATTTCTCCGCACTGTAATGTAAGCTCATTACAGGCAAGAAGTTCTGTCTCGTTTGTTCCCCCGTGGAGCCCATGTACGTAGAACAGCAGCTAGCCCGTAGTAGGGACTTTATAAATACAGAGGGTACCAAAAAAATGTATACACATTTTAAGAAAGGAAAAAAAAAACTATGAAAATTGTAATACTCAATATATACCAATAACAAAAGTCACGTTTGACTTCTGCAATTCCGAGAGGTGCTCAAAGTGGTTCCCATCAGCATCCAGACACTTCTGATTACGGCGAACTAGTGCTTGAACAACATTGACCCAAGTGTCCACTTGTATACATTTTTTTGGCACCCCCACTATTTGCTAAATGAATAACTGAACCAGTTTCTTCCTGTTTGACCATCATCCTAAAATGAATTCCAAATCAGCAAAACATTCAACAAGCAAGTTAAATAAAACATTAACTAAAGAAAAGGATTTTATACTAAGAAAGACAATCAGCAAAAAGCCAGTTTGGTTTCCTTCTGAGGTACAACAGATGTATGCAGGCACTCAGCATTTCAGAAGGAATGCAGTGTTTCCTGTCATTGTTCTGGGGATTCACTGTAACTTACATCTCTTTCTAAATCATTCTTTACTTTGGGGTGGGGGAGAAGTGGCCGCCCCACTCTGGTTAACGAATGGTTTATCTTCCTTGGACTCCATTATCAGGAAAACTCCAGATGAGCTATTGAACAACAATCACCCTACCCCATCAGCTCTAGTGAGGATCGTATAGTAGCACTAAATGAAATGTCATGTTCTCTGCCTCTGCTGTATTCCCATCTGGGCTCTTCCCTTGGTCCTGTGTGTGTCTCTGCCACTGGGCAGTGAGCTTTGTGTCCTGAGCGCTGTAGTCCAGGTTAATGCATGTTCTACATGGCTTTGCAACCTTCCAAAAATGTTACTTATCCTTCTGAGCAAAGTATCATCTCATCATTCAGGAAGTTTTTTAAAAATGGGAAAAAAATTAGCTTCAGTGAAAAGAGCAAGCAGTACTGTGTGCCTTTAATAAGTTTAGCAAAATTGCATCCATTTCAGGAGGTTGACTTTTCCTGATGATGACGGCAGATATTTATTTTAGCCAAATCCCTATCCTCTCTGCCAACAAACAAGTAAAACTCCAACAAAAATTTTAAAATACTTTTAAAAAACGTAAACACTAGACAAGGGAAGGTGACGTCTGCCACTTGGCAAGCGGTGGTCACCAACCCATGGCTACACATCCATGCAAAATAATCCTAAAGAGAGTAATCGCATCATAGGTGCTGTTTTATTGTGTTGTATTTGCAGACAGCATGGAAAATCAAAAGGCTGTCAAAACAGTTACTAAGAAGAATGTGGGCACTGCAGTCAGTTTCCTAACACGTGAGATTATCTGTTCCAGGAATACTGTGGTGTCACATTAGGGGCCCTGCCCACGCTCACCCCAAACTGCATCTTCTCTACAATGATGCTTATTCATGAATACTTCAACCACACCAGTGTCTGCACCGCCATTCCCACTTCACACACCTTCACCCCAGTGTTTCCTCCCAGGCACGCTCTTTCATCGCTGTGTGCTTACTGACCTCCAACCGTCCTTCAAAGCCCAACTCAGGGTGGCCTTCCTGATGGGGCTACTCTCTGAGTTCAGAACGGAGGTGGGTGGCACTGCTTGATTAGAAATCTTTTAATTTGTCTTCTATTTCCATTGTGCAGTTTTATATTTGTATTGTCTTTTATGTGTACGCCTCACCTTCTCCCAATGAAATAATAAGCAGGGACCCTGTACCCTCTTTATTTTTAGTCCTACGACGCCTAGCATTTTGCTAAGCCTATAACAGCACTCAGTACATGTTTGCTGAACTAATTCACAGATCTAGCGGAGGTTTGGCAATTAGAGACAGGACGGCATAGAGATCTGTTTCAGCCTCATCATTCCGCTATCCAGGGAGTCAAGGAGAGACAGACAGCTTAGATGTTCCCTGAATTCTGTGACCCCCTAGTCACATTCACTGATTCTGCTGCTGCTTTGGAAGAGGTTTGAGGTGGCGTAGGAAATAGTAACACTTTCTTTCTGAATGTGCCTTGATCTTTGCCAAAGGTTGGCCAAGCTGTTACATCACGCAGGTAGTGTTGGCAGAGCTAACTGAGTACGCCCCCCACCCCACCCTTTGCTTCCCTGGGTGGTGGCAGCTTGCCACACTTTCTGGCAGGTGAGCCAAGGCTGGGATGCTGGAAGCCTCCTCCCTGCCCCCACACCCATCCCTGGCTCCCAAACATAGCTATCCCCCCAGGGGAGATAGAAGAGAAAGTGGTCTCAAATTTCCAGGTGTATCTAGCAGGGCACATCTCAAGCTTTCCCCCATTGGTGAAATCATGCAGAAAATTAGGGCAGTTTCTTACCTGGGAATTGGCTATGATTTATTTAAGCAGTAGATCTATTGGTATTCCTCTCCCCTCACTAGGTTTTCATATCATCCCTTTCATTCATTCTGGAAATTAGGAGCCCAGAGCAGGTAAAGGGCATTCCCAGGTTTTCCTTTCTTTTTTTTTTTTTTGGGGGGGGGGGATTATTAGGGAACAGTGTGTTTCTCCAGGGCCCGTCTGCTCCAAGTCGTTGTCCTTCAATCTAGTTGTGGAGGGCACAGCTCAGCTCCCAGTTCAGTCACCATTTTCAATCTTCAGTTGCAGGGGCCGCAGCCCACCATGCCAGGTGGGAATTGAACCGGCAACCTTGTTGAGAGCTCGCACTCTAACCAATGAGCCATCCAGCCGCCCCTCCGGAAGCTCAGTGGCAGCTCGTTGTCTTCAATCTAATTGTGGAGGGCGCAGCTCACTGGCCCATGTGGGAATTGAACCAACAACCCTGTTGTTCAGAGCTTGCACTCTAACCAACTAAGCCATTTGGCTTCCCCAGCTTTTTCTTTCTTGCCACAATCTGTTTTAAATATTCAGATGAAAGGTATTATCTAGTCACTGTAAAGACTGTTCATAGACAATGATTGCTGGTTATATTTAAAGGGCAGTGTTGTTTAATAGATCAATTAAAATGTTCTTTAATAACTAAAAACATTCCATCCTTAAGTGAAAATAAAGACTGAATAAAGAAAAAGGTAATGTCCACAGAATGATAGACGCCCCTCCTCCCTGACCCCCACCCCAAGCCAGATCTTTACTTAGTGGGAAATGTATTTTCACTTGGAGAACTGGAGGGGGAAACCTTCATTATATCCACACTATCCTGGATGTTATGGTGCTTTGTAAGCATTCTCTTCTATGTAGTGATCTCACAGCTGAGTTTTTGAGATACGTATCCGTGAAATTCTAGACCCGGAAATACTGATGTCATTAAACTTTGAGGCACATTTTTATCCAGTGTCTAATCATGAGTGCATGTTCTCTGGGGAATAAACAGATACCTGTAGCTCAGCCTCCATGAAGCAGCATTTCATATGCTCCTCAGGAGACCATTCCTCAGCGTTTGTCTACATTCTCCAAGCTGGGATGGAAACACATCCTGGTCATCATCTAGTCACTCAGAATATCGCTTTGCACTCAGTGTCTCCTAGCAAAACTGGGGAACAGAAGCTCTAAAAACGTATGGCACACCCACCTGCTAAAGTATATACATATATATGTTTTATTATTTCCGTGTCATGCCAGTGGCTGATATGTGGCATAGCACTCTGACATGTGGGCACCCCACCCTGAAGGGCAGATCTCCGCCAAGCCACTCGTCACACTGTGGGCACCTTCAGTACTTATTTCTTGACCCCCACCTCTGCCCAGGGGAAGATGGCCATCCTGGAAACCTTCTCAGTGTAACCTGGGGATGCACTGTGTTACTTTTATTCCTGGCACCATATAACCTTCACTTTATGAAATCAGTTTCAGGGCATTTGAGTGACATGCCTTCTCTGCTTCTCAAAACATGTTTCTTCAGACCCTGGCAGACATTTTTTTTAATTCAAACACATGCAGTTTCAATTAGTGTTTTAAAAAGAAGCCTGGTTTCCCAGACAAGGGGATTATTGGAGTGCTCTTTGCTGGCTCACCTTAATAACTGAATCTCACAGGCCAACTCCCGGGCAGTGGGAAAGCTGTGTGCTTTGGCCGAAACTTGGTATCTTCAGATTAAGTGCCTGTGTTGGAGCTCTCGTGTCCCAAACCCAAGAACCTAATCTCATGAATGCTGGCTCCCTTTCCGGTGGGTCCATGGGTTCGTTAATTACCTTCAGACACCTGTTGGGGAGTTTTGGCGCCTGGATCTGGCAGATAAGAATTCCTTGGGAGTTCACCACCCGGTGGCTCAGGCGGTTAGAGCTCCCTGCTCCTAACTCCGAAGGCTGCCGGTTCGATTCCCACATGGGCCAGTGGGCTCTCAAAAAAAAAAAAAAAGGGTGGTGAAGAATTCCTTGGGAAGGGGAATTGTCAACAAATCGAAGAGCCGATAATTATTTTATTAAATGAGACAATGATTCACCCGTTGGAGTATTCCATGTGGGGAAAAGGCAAAACAGAGAGATTTCCAGTTGATTCAAATTCAGGACCTCTGCTCAAAGAAAAGAGAGAGGAAAAAACATACCCCACTAACTTCAATATGACTGTTTAGGCATTCATTTTATGCCTGGCCAAACAGTTTTAAAAGGAAAGCTTTAGAGAAGAGAACACATGAGAAATGAAATGGCTGTCCCCAAATACCCCAAATCTTGAGAATCTAAAAATAGAAAAGAGGGTTTTAGCAGGATAATGTTTTTAAATTGTATTCCTTCTACATGCTGACTGCTACCTTCTTCCCTTGCCAAACAAACAAGTTTGAATCATGTGGAAGGAAATTCTTTTTACTAATACTAGAAATAATGGATTAGAAAATGGTTTGAAGGTTTAAAGATAAATACCCTTTTAGCTATTTAGGCTTACGTTTGGCTGTACTTATTATGCCGAATCTTGAAGGATTATAGAGCAGGCAAGGACAGCTATAATTAGGGGTTCTGCTAAAAAAAAAAAAAAAAAAAAAAAAAAAAAAAAAAAAAAAGGCGAGGTGTGTGCTGGCACTATAAATTGAATGGGTCTGTGGTTCATCCTTGGAGGATGCCTGAGGCAGTAAGAGACACTGCAGAGAGGTGAGGCAGCCATCCCAAGAAGAAAGACATGGCAAACTCCAGGCAACAGGCCAGGACCCAGGAGGTGGATGGAAGCCTGGAGGTTTGGCCCCCTCACGTCAGGGCAGCCAGAGGCCAGAACCCACAGGGCAGGTCTGTGAAATGGCAGAGCAGCTAAAGCAGATCGTGCTCCTGGAGAAGAAGCAAGCTGCTTCTTGAGATGCCTTGAGAAGAAGAAGAAACCCATCTGTTCATGTGGCCAGACTGGAGTCAAAGGGCTATTTGGTAGAAGGAGAGAGAAGCATAGAATCAGGCAGTTCCTGATGGTGCCCCATCAAAATGTCCTAAAAGTTCTTTCAGGAAACAGTTGAAACTCAGAGATATCTCCTCTTACAACCAAGACAGTTCATGAAAAGTTACTATCAGGAAAGCCTGTTTTTTTTCAGGTTTAAAATGAAATCTCCCCATTCAGTTCTGTGTGTTTTAATGTCTTTGAGCGATGTCAGATAAAATAAATGGCTTTGGAATGGAACGATCAAAGACAAGGAGCTTGTTTCCTAAAGCACATAATATCCTTTGGATCCCAAGTTTTATTCTTGTTATTTAATATAGGCAGCCGATCCATGAGACAGTGCAATCCAGGCCAATGCGGGCATAGAGTGATGGACGGTACGCTGCTTTCAAATTGCAGTCACTGATATTCCAAGTCAACATTAGAGGATGTTGAACGTGAAAGACAGATCTCAGAAGATAAAATATGCCCGTGGGCCTCACCTTGAGACTGGGAAAGTCTAACTGACTCATCAGGAAGGAACGTTATAGCTATGAAATGCGAAATGGTGGTATTAAACTTTTTAATTGAATATTAACTGCACAGAGTGATACACCTAGTGTCTGTGTGAGAGGCAAGTCCCTTCTGAGAGTGACCTTAAAAGTTACTCTTAAAATGTTGGAATGTAAGTGTGTGAGAGAGATGGCCCACAGTTCGGGAGGGCCACCGAGGGCCTGGACCACTGGGGATTCTGTAATGGACGACCGTCAGCTCACTCCACTGGATCAGAGTTCCCCACACAGTGCGCCACGAGTGGGTCCCCAGTGTGCTGAAATTCCAATACCCTCAGCCCTCAGGAAGGTCTGGGACCATGTGAGTCTGTGCAAGCACCTGGATCCGTGGCCCCCATCGGGCTCTTACCCCAAGACACCTCCCAGGTATTACCGTTTGCCGTATGTGCCATGCTGGCGAAACAGTTTGGAAGCTCTACCCTCTCTTTCTCTCTCCCTCTCCCTCTTTCTACTGGACATTCACCCGCCTCCTCTTTGGATCACTGCACGACCTACATTGTCCAGACAATTTTACTCTCACTTTCTCTGTCCATCCTTAGTACTTATTATTCCTAAGTGCACAGCCTTCCTTCCAATTGGGCACTCTCCCTAGTGTTTCTGTTCTTACCATTCTCTTTCCAACTTGATCACTTCAGCTATTCTGCCCACCCCCCACCAATTATTCTTTCACCTTTTTTCCTACCCTCTCATTACCCATCTTCTCTGTCTATGTGCTCTCCAAATTTAGCACGTAAGGAATGCTGGGAGCCAGACCCATATTTGTCCCTAATGCTTCTGATGGAGTGGTGTCATCTCCCTCGCCAAACTGATGACCCTTTAGAAACAAGAATATCTTTCTTTCTCTTTTGATGTTTCTTTTGAAAGCCCTGGCCATGCCTAGCATTGTGTGAGTGTGATGACAGCCACAGCAGGTGTGCGTGGTCACCGTTCTACTAGAATCTGAGCTCCACAGGAGCAGGGTAAGTATCTTCCTTGTTTGCTGCTAGAACACCCAGAACAAAGCTGCTTTGGTTTCTACTGTGTCTCCCCGAAAATAAGACTGGGTCTCATATTTATTTTTGCTCCAAAAGACGCATTAGGGCTTATGTTCAGGGGATGTCCTCCTGAAAAATGCTAGGGCTTATTTTCCGATTAGGTCTTATCTTCAGGGAAACACGGTAGTAGAAATTTATTAAGTTTTACTTGGATGCACAACAGGGTGGAGTCATACTATTGTGGTTTCATAAGCCAAATTTCCGTCGTCATACAGAGTTTCCTAATTATTCAGCATTGATTATAACCTATCCATGGCACCTAGGACAATAGACAACAATCCACACCCTCCCTCCTCACCTGGAGCACACTACAACCACCACACCTCTAAAAATAAAACGTTTGCCTTATTTGTATTATGCAAACCAAAGCAGATGAAAAGCACTTTTTTAGAACATGATTCTTGATCTTGCTGGTACACTGGAATCACCTGAGCCCATCCCCAGAGATGTGCGGGTATTAGCATTTGTTTGGAGGCTTCCTGAGGGATTGTAATATGTACGCAGCCAAAGTTCATGACGACTGTTTTCAAGTTCCTAAGACCCATTGTAAATAAAAGCAGCCTGCTAACCTCCTAGAAAACTGTTTTCTTCCAATTTTGAAATATTTTGTAATGACTACAGTCTAAACCTAGGTACTTTTCTCTGAGGTATTCCATTCTTTGATTGGAACAAATGCAAAAATTTCCTCCAGAAATTATTCTGACCCAAACTTCCTCCTTACATTATTGTACATAATGGGCAATTGCTTTGAAATAGTCGATTTCAGTTGACATGGCCACTCATGGTATTGATGTCTGGAGTCAAATCAAAGCATAAATTGTTGCAAGTATATATAAAGTAGGGCTATCGAGTGGATATTAGTCCCTTGCTTTAGTATAATCTTTCATAACACACACTTAACTGTCATGAGCCTCTTCGGTTTGGCAAAGGATTCTAACTACCTTTTGTTATGTTTAAAAACTAATTTAATCTAAAGGATGAGTGTGAAGAGCTTGTTGAGAACATCAAATGCAAGTGTAAGACTGGCAGTCAAGCTCAGAGTTGAGAGGCCTGCAGGGAATGTCTCAAATCTTCAGACAGGGACAGGGTCTGCCCCTGACGCCGTCCTTCCCATTCAGGGGTTGGAGTTCCCCACCATTCGGGAAGCCCACACATTGCCAGCACGGTGAGATGGGAGGGCTAGAGGTGCTGCTCTCCTCCCTAGTACCACCTTTCCTGGGCTCCAATGTTAGCGAATCTTTGGAACCTGAAGCTCGGATTCATCAGGGCACATCCAGGTGTTTCCTCTCCTGCTTAGGCCCATGGCTTTTTCGAGATTGTGTCTCTGTTGGGTTAAGGACGGAAACAAATTCAGTGTACTAGTGAGCAAGCAAAGGAGAAGGAAAATAAACAGAAAATATACAAATTCATGCTTTGAGATGTAATGCTGCCTCTAAACCATCCTTCGAAAACACTAGGGTATTAGCATTCCCTTTCCAAGTTACTTTTTTTATCTAAAGCTACTTATCACTTCTTAATTATACTTTTTTGTTGCTACCTCATATTTTATGCCTGAATTGTTTTTAAAATGTGTTCTCTTTCATATGCAGAGGTGACGTTAGGCAGTGTGTGTCTGAAGGATTTTTCAGCTGCCCCTCCATCTGTGCCCTCCCCACCCCCTGACCAACAGAGTATGTTGTGTGCAGGTGTCTCTGGGGTTTAGTATGGAGGTTGCATCAGCTACTGGGAGACGCTAATGGGTCCCCTTGAGGGTCAAACCTTGACTTTGCTTTTTAGCAGGATGCTAATCAACTGAACCAAGGAATGGCAGACACTGGGGAGACCCAAGTAGTATTTCTTTGGGCTGCATCGAACATTCCTCAGTTGACGTGACACTGTATATCCGAGTGAAAGTGTCACCTTTCTCGATGACACCTCACTTTCCCAGAAGAGCAGAACTGGAACTGTAGTCCATTCCTACTTATTCTCCCTATTGGTCCAGGCTGGGGGAGAAGAGGTCGTGGATAAAAAGAGGCAGGGTATTGGCAAGGATGTTGGTTGAATGAAAAAAACAGGAGTATGGTTTCTAAAGCATCTTTACACTGGAAAATAGAGGAATTATTCAGTTACCTACTTTCCATCAGGCAAAGGACTAGAACTACCTGGAGATATTTGAGTTTTAAAGTAGAGGGCCTCCCCTACATCAGTACTTGAAGTGGTGGTGAGCTCGGTACTGTGTGACTGGATAGTAATGATCGTGAGCAACAAACAGTGAGTAGGGAGCATTCGGTCATCAAGTACAATTGGCAGCAAAGCCCATCGGAAGTGGGGGAGTGGCCTGACATGTGGAAACATGATTGCATCTGGGGTGATTAGGCGCCAGTGGGAAGGGAAGACTGACTGAGTCATGCTTTGTCTTCTTCCCACACTGGCTTTAGACAGCACTTCCAAAAGCCCTGTTTTCAGTTTCCCAGTGGGCTTCAGGGGCCACCCCACACCCTCCTAGTGGCTGTAGGCAGCAACAGAGTAGACTTGGGCCTTTGAGCTGAGAACAGTAGCACTGGGGAAGTGGCAATGACAGTACCAAGGACAACCACTGCCCCCACTGATGAATCTGTAAACCAAACCGTAGGCTCGCAGGGGCACTGGAAGGAAACTGAGGGTCTGGCTGAAACTAGCTGCAGAATCAATGAACGTTAGCTGCCTAGAATCCCCGTTAGTCTAACTAGACTGACAAATCAGCTAGTCCAACAAGGAACAGATTGAAATGTATCCAACCTTTACCAAAATGGATTAATTCGCTGCTTTTGTCTAAGTATTCTGTTGAACTTTTCGGAACAAGTCCTGCATTTCTGTTTTGCTTTGGTGAGAGAGAGGGATGGCTTTAGCTCATGGCCCTGACAGCCAGGTAGACCAGGTGGGGCAGTCATTCCCCTGCAGGCCAGCTGTGGTCTTATCCTCAGTGAAAGCAGATTAATAGTTCCAGGAATGCTAGAGGGAAGAAGGCTGGAGAGAGGAAGAGGTGGTGTGTGGAATGCACTTTTCTGTCATGAAGACGCATCTTTTGGTGATTTCCATCCTTCCGGTCAAGGCTGACTCTTCTCATCTTTCCTGTTTTCCTGTTCTCACTTTTCACCCATGGATGGCAGGAGCCAGCCTCTGTTTTGTTTGAAAATCTCCAGGTTCAGGGCCTTTCACAGACTACGTGTATTATCTAATCTCTCTGCTCACTTAGCTGGTGACTCAATTCTTAGTCTCTGCTCAGTGGTGTTTTTAAATTTACACAGGTGTGAGATCCCTTATTTAAAACACAGAAAAGAGAAGACTCAGATATGTGCATAAGAATAAGCCTGTATCTTTACTTAGGAAAAAAAAAGAGAATGAAAGGGGCCTGAACCTATCCTGCCTTCCCCTTAGACCTTCCTATAAAAGCCTGAGAGCTAAAATGTCTAACGCAGGGGTGTCCAAACTTTTTTCAACGTTTTTCACCAAGGGCCATATGCGGTAAAATACACAAACAACCGGGTCACTCACTCGAGGTGAAGTGCGTATTGCCTCACCTGGTTTATTTAAGTAAACTAAATATATTTTTGTAATTTGCTACGGGCCAATTAACAATGGATCATGGGCCGCAGTTGTGCGGGCCGCAGTTTGGACACCCCTGGTCTAACGCATTGTTTTGTACACCTGAAAACTAATTTTTAAAAAAATGAAAAAGAAATGCATAAGAGCTCTCCCATTTCTCTTTTCCCCAAGGTTCCCTGAAGTCATTTTGTTCTGTTTCTTACTGCCACTGGCATTTCCTGGGTCTAGTCTCTGTGTCCTGCCTGGTAATCTCCTTGACCATGCAGGGCCTGAAGGAGGTCTCTTTCGGCTTATTGATAGAATCAGATTGGGAATCATTACCAGAATTATTGACAGCAGGGGTCTGCTACTTAATTTTGCTTGTGAACTTCCTAAAAAAGTTGTGGACAACTATAGTTGTGCCCCCTCTTATACTTTTAAATCATTGCCGAGGATATAGTTTCCTGCGTGATATTTAAAAAATAAAACAGGCACATCCCTTTCTTAAAAATATCTAAGAAATATGAATCCCATGGTGGTTTGATATCCACCATCATCATTTTTAATAATATGTGAGCTGGTCCTTCATTAATGTTCAAAATTGTAATATCATTCCTTTGCTTCTTGAATATATGAACATTCCACATTCCTCAAGAATTTTACCCTGATTGATGCAGTTTATGCTTAAACGTCTCTTATTGATTATTCTTTCTGCAAACAAGATATATACTAATAAAAACTTATTTTTAAATATTTTTATGATATTAGGCTTTAACTTAAAATTGCCTTATGGATTAAGTTATTACTATAATTAATAGTAGGATGCAGTTGATCAAAACAACATATGTATCATCCTTCTTGATTAAAACTTTAAATATAAACATTACAATTGTATTGGAAATGTATTCCTTGGATCAGCCCTTTTATCTCAATCAATTCATATGGTCAAAAACGAATATTACTTATTGCTTGCCTGAGCAGGACTCTGTATCAATCCTCAGCTTTTTGGTTTTATAGATTTAAATAGTGAGAAATATCAGTCACATATACAAGGTAAAGGGAACAGAAGTTCTTTCCTTTAGCAGTGGCACTTGATTGAACTTCTTGGATCCCCAAATCTCATTGGGATCCATTATCAGGGGTTATGTTTAATTATCTACCAAATGACACCTTGATTAGGTTCCCCTTCAGCTTTCGAGAAGGTAAAGTACTAGAAACCACCTTATTGGAAAAAAACAGGTGAGCTGCCCATCATTGGGCTCGTGTCCATTTCAGCCCAAACACTGACTCTCAGCAGGCCCCTCAGGCTGGACTCAGAGCGTCATGTCCACTCGGGAGCAGGGAGGGACTTGACTTGGCTTGTACTATCTGAGCAGGGAGGCTGTGGAGATGCATGTGGACGTGTTTTCAAGCAGATCAGTTTTGCTGTCAGGGTGCATAGGGAAACTGTGGATCTGAAAATGGATTGCCCTCAAATCCCACGCCCTGCATCCCCTTGGAAAGTCTACATGTAGCCCCAGGAAGCCCAGTTTGGAGATCACTGCCTCAGGGTCGCCTGACCGAGAGGGACTGTCGCCATGATCTCCACGTTGTTCCCACATGCCAGGGGCTGATGGAGGAAGAATGCATTTCTCTGATGGATTAGCTCCGCTCTCACAAGTCATTTCTGCCGGTACCGTGTTTGAGCGGCAGTCCCCCAGAGGGAGATTACCACATAGAGCAAAGCAGCCAACTGTGCGGTGAGAAACACCAGGCAAAATTTAAGGATTACATTTGAAGCTAATTAAGACGAGAGTATGAATTTTATACTAGATCATAATTTCTTATCTACACATAAAGTATCATTATTGGGACAATGAGTCGAGTATTTAAAACTCTCTGGGGACTAATTAAATATAAAGAAGTCCAGCTTTCAGACTGGAAGCACCACAATTCAGTTCTCATGCCATAAGAGTTTAATGCGATTGTTTAATACATTTGCCAATATATTGTAATAAGAAATAACTGATATTTTAAGGATTTAGCATAATTTTCTATCAACTTGCAAGGTGTGAAATTTATCTCATTCATGCATTTACTCGTTTGACCTGTGTTTATTGAGTGCCTACTCTGTGCCGATCTCAGGAGAGCATCCAAGTTTCTGCTTCCTGGAGGTAATGGTCTAGTGGTGGAAACAGTTTCAAAAAGGAAGCAAACGATAGTTAGTTTCTGCTTTGGAAATGAATAAAATAGCTGAAGGGTTTAGAAAGTGATGAGGGGAGGAGAACATTGAATGTGGTGTCTGGGAAAGCCCTCTCTGAGGAGATGACATCCTAGCACATCCTGAGTGATGGACAAGAGCCAGACATGAAGCCATCTGGAGAGAGAGCTTTCCGGGGAAAAGGAGAAGCAAGACAAAAACCCCGGGGCAGGAGGGAGCTTGGCATGTGGCAGAAACAGTGATAAGGTCAGTGTCACGGCCAGTTAAGGAGACAGGAAAGGTTGGAGAGCCCGTTGGAGAGATGCCTTTAAGCCTGGATAGGAATCTGAAGGCTTTGGCTAGGGGCAGCATGATGGAGGTTTACTTAAAGTCCTCTCTGGCTCATGGTCGGAGACTAGACTGCAGGGAAGAGAGCAGAAAGGCCAATGAGGGTTTGCTTTCAGGAATCTGGGGAGGAGATCATACTGTGCTGTAACAGGAGTGGGGGAAGTATTGAAGATGGAGCCAGCGGGATTTGCTGATGGATAGACTGCAAAACGCCATAAATAGGAAAAGGACAGAAGAGATGGGCTGGTAGAATCAAGAGTTTGGTTTTGGACTAAAAGTTTGAAATGTCTATGAGACAAGAAAGGGGAGATGCCCAGTAGGAAGTTGGAAATACTGGTTTGAAGCTCAGGACTGCATTAATCGGTGCTTCATTGGTGGGGGGAAAGAAAAGATATTTAAACTTACGGTCCAATTATTTTAATTCTCTAAATACAGAAACAGCTACAGAAGCCTCATCTTAAAATAAAATGCCTAGCCACAGGTAGACAAGCATTTCTGGGTTCATTAAACCAAAGATAGGTTTGTTACATAATTTTCTTACTATGTTTTCATTTTGAGTAAAGCAGACGACAGATAATGTTGTTTCTTTGTGTGAGTGCCACTGAAAAACATAAGACCACTCAAGTTCAAATAATTTTAGGACTAGCTCTAGGTCACCTTGTGAATCACTTTTAAATGTCTTACTTGTTTAAGTATAGCAAGCGGCAGCTTATTCATACAGTACAGTTGAATCATCATCATATCTGTTGATCCCCCCCAGAAAGAAATATGGGGTGGGGGGAGAGGGTCGGTCCATTGAGACTGATGAGCCGTCTGGATTTCCATCCACTGGTCTAGACACTTTTGTTGGGTATTATTTGTTTCGGTTTTATTTCCTAAGGCTCATTATTTGGCGTGGTCACATTTTACTACTGAAATTTTCATCTGTCAAGTAATTTGTGTTTGTGTCTAGTCATCCCTTCTTATAGTGACTCTGGGAATAGATGAATCCCTGGGAGCAGGACAGCGTACCTAGTCATTCTGTCTTGTTCAGTTTTCCATGCAGCAGAAATTGTTTTAGGGGCCGGTACAGGAAGTGCCAGGTTATTTATTCGTGGGATTTATTATAATGAAAATGAATGCAAATGCTTCTTTGCTAGTACATTTATAAACACAGCAGGGGTAGCTACCTCCCCTTGACACCATTCTTGCAGTTGCTCTGGTAGTGAACCTCTCTTCCATTTTTCAGCTGTGTGCAGGTCTTGGCAGGAGATTTTGTCAAACATTTAGAAGTGAGAATAGCCTGCGGTGAGGCAAATGCTTCCAGGAGATATAAATCTAATTGATAGAAGACCATTAGCGACATCTTATAGTCAACCTCTCCTTATTTTGCAGGAAACAATATTTTGCTTCCTCCTTCTATTTCCATCTTAGGTAAGGCTCAACAAACTTATAATTCTATTTCTATTTATAGGTATGGATATGGATATAGATATAGATATAACTATAGATACAGACATTGAAAAAAGAGTTTCTGTAATACTTTTTCTTACGACTTGAATACTTTTCTTCATTCATTTGAATTTTAGTTGGCTATGGGTAAAGGATTTTCTTAATCTTATGTATATAACTGGTTCTTTGTATGCCACCAGAGTTTTTATAAGCAACGTGATTTTTGTCCCAAGATGTTTTTGGAGATTTACGTGACTCATGTGAAACAGAAAATCATGGTGGTTCTGCTTTCAAATTCCCACTTTCTTTTTTATGTTTTTGCTCATAACTGAGACCAGCTTCGTAGTATTGATGATCCACACAACCCATCAGATTAAACAATCAGTATACCCCCTGTAAGCTTCCTGTTTTCTCTAGTTTCTTAGCTTCTCTATTCGGTATTGATAGGCCAGAAGTCAGTCCTGGGACAGCTGTCCTGTTCTTAGAGGCATGAGGTAGAGGAGGGATGTGACAAAGGCATGTGACTTTCTGTCATGCAGATTAAAAGACAGCCATGATTACGTAGCTAGACAGAAGACAACAGCAGTATAGCACAAGACAGGAAGTCCAGACACAGCAGTGAAGTGAAGCATGCTATTCAGAACTATTCAGAATGACACATGTCCCGGCCTGACCCCATGCCTCCTGAGTCTGGGTTTCTGGCGTGGGACCTGAGCACCTCTATGTCTCCAAGCTTTGCAGGTGACTCAAATACACAGTCAGCGTTGAACATTCAGCATATTGTGTTGTGCTAGTTCTTACTAGGTCAGCCATTTCCTTTTATGAACACATACTGCCCTTTTCACTGAGCTCTATGTTACTATTTACAAAGGGTGTTACACCTTCAAAACACTCAAGTCCAGTGCCATTAAGATTGTGCAATGAACCCATGAATTTAAAATACATAAGCAATTTGGAGGTGAAATGATGTCATTATTTGGAAATAAGTTATATGAACTGTATCGGGTTGTATGATACACTAAAAATAGGAATAAAACTAAAAATTTTTCCCCAGATTTATTTAAATGTATTTAGTCTACCTCTTATTTGTCAATATTTCTTTAGTAATGCTGTCAGTTAATTCCGCCAGTGAGCATTAACTGAGTGGTTACCTTATCTAAGGCATGCCAAGTGATTCAACAGCAGGGGTTTATTTAGATTCTCAAAAGAAGACTCACAAACAGTATGGCAATGTGAAGGACTTGTTCTCAGAAATGAAAGCTGTTGTTCAGACAGTTAATTGTGATTCAAATATGGACCTAGGAAAGGCCCAATGGTGGGAGACACCCCTCCTGCTCCTTGGTGGTCCAGGGTCCCAGCGTGGAGCTAAACCCTCATGAGCTGGTGTATCTGAGACTCCATAGTTCCATGTGGGCTGTGAACATGGGACTCCACTTCTCCCTGCAGCCGGGAAACCAGCTCAAACTCCACTTGATATTGCAGATTAACCTTTCCTGTCTTCAGCACACACAGGTACCACCCTGCGCCCATCTGTCTCGCCATGTGATGGTAGCACCCCCCACTCTGGTTTCTGTCACACATTACCATCCCCAACAATCTCAAGTATAGGCCAATCGCAGTGTAATCTATCCTTTGGTCCTCCCTACATGTTTTTTCTCTCCCTGAGGCCAAAGATGACTCAGTCCAATGCCTCCAAGCACAGCTTACTTCTCAGACAACCCAGCGCTCCCTTCCTTGAGCCCTGTAGGCCTTGGCACACCATGGCTTCATAGGGTTGAAAGGAAAACTTTTCACTACCATCTAAGGTGCTGGTTATGGAGTGATGGGAGTGGGTGGTGCAAATTAATTGACAATAGACAAATGAACGGGGAAAAAAAGTATATTCACATGTAAATGGGATGCTCAGTAAACCGAATAATTCACTGAACAGCTAGGAGTAATGGTTTATATACCAGCTTAATAGGGGAAAGTGTGAGGGATAGTGCTTCTCGGGGACACAAATGGAGGCTATGGCAACTTCTGTAAAGTTTATTCATGTCGTTTCTGTCCCAATACTAATGGTCAGGCTCCTTTTTGGCTGGCATTTCCCCATAATGAGTATTTATGGCATCTTCCTTCTCAGGAAGATCTGCCTTTAGTCCGAGAAGGGAACCTCAGAAAAGGCTTTTTCTGCATCTGCTGTATCTTCAGCATCCCCAGTTTAAAGCTACTTTATGTCATTCTGTTGAGTGCCTTCAAGATCTCAGGAGGACTTGATTAGCCTTATTACGACCACAGTTCCTATGTCCAGAACCCTATTCTCAGAGCCTTTTACTTTTTTCATCCCTCCAGCCTGTGGTACAAAAAAAAAATGCTTTTATACCTTGAGCCTGCAGTATAAAAGCATTCACGTGACAGGTGGCAAATCTGACCCTTCACAGTGCTAAGCTTCAGCCAGACAAATAGCTGTCATGAAGCCTGCACACTGTTCCCAGAAAGCATGTCAAGATTCCTAGTCTACTGTTTAATATTAGAGAGTATATTGAAAGTAAGAAACCGGAAATAAACAGGCAATATTAGAGGATGTAAATGTAACTGCTCTTTGTAGATACGTGAACATAGAACTGTATGGGACCACTTAGTGTGGGGCACACGGCTTCATGGGACCATTTTCATAATACAGAAAAATAAATGGTACCCTGGCAAAGGCCCTGAGTCATCCAGAAGGTGTTAAAGTATGTTTACTGTACAGCAAACCTTCAACATTTACAGAAAAAATGCTCGAAGCCTGCCCTGACAACAGTGCCAGCAAAAGGCTAATGTTCTTTCCGAGGAAGAGCTGGAGATGTGATTCACAGGGTCGGCCGCAAGGACAGGGGTGAGCTGTAGGGTTGAGGGCTGAAAGTTGATACTGGCGGACCTGAACTCTGAGGTTGGGTTTGCGGGGAAGCACTGACAAAGGGAACAGGAAAGGTGTTTCTTACCCCACCCTTGGTATTGCTGATACTCCTTTTAGCATCCTTCCTCTTTGCTGCCTTTTATTTCTGGCTCAGTGATGGGTGGTGGTGTGCATTTTCTAGCTCGGATCCCTCAGGCAAATTACTTGCCTTCCTTTCACGTCTGAAATAGAGAGAATACTAGTTTTGACCTCGTAGGATTACCCTGAGAAACAAATGAAGACATACAGAGAGTACTTAGGACAGGACTTGGAACATGGCAGGGGCTGACTTAATGTTCACTGCTCTCATTGCTCTTGTACATTATAGCAATAGGAGCAACATTCATTCTAGAAGTTTCTTGCTTGCTTATGCTCCTTCCTAGGTGTGTCTTGGTTCAGTGGAGGTTTCCAGGCAAAGGTTATTCAGTGCCTCTGTTCTGTGAGAAAGAGATTAAAACCTTTCAATATAGTATTTAAAGTTTTCTCAAACTTATTGTGATGAGACCTTTTTTCCAAAGCATATGTTTTGCTTTATGGCAGGCACAAATCTTTTTTTATGCAGACATCTAATTTTTCCCAGTAAGAAACTTACTCCTTTCATGATGATTTTATATTTGGCATTGGTAAATACTGGAACGGAGAGGGAAAGTGCTGGGAATGAAGAGCTCTCTGCAAATGACACGAGTAGCTGGGATCCCAAGTACCTGCCTTTCTATTCTGCACACGTGAAGGGTTTGATAAGAGAGAGAGAGAGCTTGTTTTGTTCTTCCTTAATTTTAAGGGGGAAAAACTGCCGGTAACTCTAGCTTTCATTACCAAAACAAGCTCTCCTGGAACCAATTCAGATGCATGAATGTGGGTCACAATTTGTCACCTGGTACATGTCCACTCTCCACGGGGTTCTGTCATTCCAGGTAACTGTGTCTCTCTTTGATGTGCCCCAGACACTGCACTGTCTAAATGGTGCACCCAGAAAAAGGCCATCGCACAGTGTCTCCAGTGAACTGTAAAAAAAACTCAGGTAAAAAGTATATTTTTAGGCAAATCCTTTGAGATGACGATTCTTGGGAAGGATTTGAGTGCATTATCCAGTGTAGTTGAATTCCTTCTTTGGTATTGAATATGCTCTGCTTTATACCAAAGAGCTCAGCCGCTTCCTGACATTGAAATTCATCTGTTTCACTCATGGCACTCTTTAAGCTTTTATTCCCCCCTCATCCCCCCCACCCCCGAACTTCTCTGATAAGCTTGCCTCCACTTACAAACACATCAAAGCCTGCAAAGATGTTATTAGAAAAGGAAAAAGAAAAGCACCTTTGGTTTAAGCTTCAAATGAGACCAAATTGATTAGTCATCTCAGATTAGGTTGGCAATAAGCTTACAGCAAGTCACATCTATCATACTTTTCTTATTCGAATTTCTCTTTGAAACTTTCAATAAACTGCCTACATTCAGTCATATCTTTAAAAATTGCTGACTCAATCTGAAATTAGCCGTTACCCTATTTGAGTCTTATTTATTCTAAGTAATAAGAAATTGAATCAACTCATGGAAAAAGAGTGTTATAGGCCCAGACCAAAAAGACTGTTTTATTAATTAAAATATACAAAGCTTAAACATTAAGCAATAATTTTAAAGCCTATCTAATGAAAGACAAGCACAAAAGGCTTCTTGCCTCATGTGCCCTTGTAGGGGTTCAGAACTAGTCTCCCCAGAAAGTACCACTTTGATATATGGATTATTTTGAGCTAAAGACAACAAGTCCAAAGGACTGGGGAAGAGTTTTTACTTCCTCCTTACTGCCTGAAAGAATTTAGACAGAGGGCCTGGTCCAGGAAGAGAGCTATTTCCAGTAAGAACTATTGTACAAAGAGCGTGGGTCAGAGATGGTGGGCCGGGGGGAGCTCTGCAGGTCCTCTCTGTTCCCTGGTCTCTACATGGCATGACAAACACTTGTTTACCAAACATTTGCCTTTTCTATCTTCCTGTAAATTGTCTTCCTCCTCTTTGAAGTCCCAGATTGCTAATCCCTTCTCCTTAACGAAGGGTAACATGTAAGCCTCAGCTGCCTGACTAGTTGTGCTTCTCATATTCTTATGGGGCCCCTGTACGTATATAATTAATTTTTTTTTTCTCCTGTTAATCTTTCTTATGTTAGTTTAATTGTTAGACCAGCCAGAAGAACCTAGAAGGGTAGAGGAAAAATTATTCCTGCCCGGCAGTTTTGAATCAGTACTTGATTTTGTACTGGAAAATCAATGGTCCTTGATGGTGTCTAATGCTGGCTCCCCAGATATCTTCAACACAGCCTGTTGTTAAAACAAAGCTGAGTTTATTGGTCACCACGGTGATGAACAGCACCACGCCACAGAGCTTTGTCAGTGTCTTGGGTGAGGTGACATCAGATTTTGTTGAGAATTTGAAGCATGGGTTAAGGTGGGTCTTTCAGGGCTGACTTGCCACAGCTCAGAATTGATAGAAATGGGAATTCAGAGAGTCACCGGGCACACACAGTCTGTTGATGCTTTCTGTTGAAGACTTGATGGGTCTTCCACAAATTTCTCTATTGAACAGTCGAGTTATTTGACTCGGCAAGGATCTCTTGGGATAGGAAGTGCTGTTCATAAGGACAATGCGATAATGAAGTGACAGTAATGAAGACAGCAAGCTGTCTTGTGTCCTTATTGTCCAAGCCATGAAGGGATGGTGGAGAGTGGGGAGTGGGGGTGGAGAGTTTCAATTCTCCATGGCCGGAAAGGAGACGTGCATCTCAAGGATTGTTCTTTTTCATCATGGACAGGTAGACAGATGACATTGAGAGAACATAGAGGTCCTGGGGGTGTAAAGCTATCCATCGCCGAAAATTTATTTTCATTGAACTCAAGCAGCATTTTGGCTCTCGTGTCCCCACTCTGTGCCCACACTCCCTTACCCCCTCCCAAATTGCCGTGAAAAGTCTGACGAGGGATCTCTGTTCTCAGGGAGGGGGCCACTCCGCTGCAGAAGCTCACCAGCCTGTTTGAATCCGCACTTACACAGTCACGTGCTGTGAGAGTTCACAGAAGACACGCACAATGGGGTGACGATGCTTATTAAATACACAGCTTTAAGTTGTGAAGAAACAAGCAAAAATTGAGTATTTTTAAAGTAGAATTCACTTTGAAGTTTATTCTCAGTCGCTTTGGGACATAAGTCTGATCATGTCACTCCCATTTGCCTTTTAAATAAGTCTAAGGCCAACAAAATCTCAGACTATCAGTAAATATTTGTTAAAAGAACAAGCAGCTGCTTCTTATGCTTTAAGTTCGTTGAGAACAGACATTGCAGGACCTTTATAGCTAAAAAAAATATATTTTTTAAAAAAAGTTAATTCTAAAAAAGGGGTGGAAAATGTCTCAATTCTCATAAAAAGAATTTTTGTGATTCTGATTTCTCAGTTATTAGAACATTTTCATATATGCTACAGACTTATTTATTAGTGTTAAGTGTCTGTATTTTTCTATTTCCTCTTTTTTACTAGAGGGAGACATGCCAAGAAAAGTTCCAAATGCATGTCAGATTGAATTAGATCAGCGGCTCACAGTGTACTTAAAACTCCGGTCAGTCAGAACCCAGGTCCTTGTCACTGTATCTCCACTCCCTACCAAGATTAGTGAAGTTAACCAGGGAGTCACCTCTCCATTTTTCACATGCTCGTTGCCCTCACCAAATCGCAATATGGCTGCTTGCTTGTCCCCCATACAGAATTCTCTTCAGTTCCAATTAGCTCTTATATCTCTCTGCATGTTCCAGTTCTCATGGGTGCCCATTGCTGCTCTTAGCCACAGGGCAGATGTGCTCCATCCTAGAGATGGCAACATTTTTTAATAAAGAACTTCCTTGAGACCCTTGAGAAGGAAAGCCACTAGCCAATCTGGGCAATTAAGATACATATACTCTCATGCTAGTGGGGTGAGTGGAGTAGAAATAAAGACCAACTGAATGAGAAAAACAAAGGATATTCTGAGCTTGCTGTAAAAAGGGAGTTGGCCACCATCACTTGTATTTGTCAGAGACTCATAGGCAGCCAGGGGAGCAGGAAAGCTTCATAGTGGGGAACAGGGAAGGCTCAGGGGAGCCCTGACTGCAGGGTTTTGGCCTGGGGAGGCCAGCAGAGGGCTAACTAAAAGCATGGTGTGCTGTGTGATTGGATAGGGTATACATTTGACTTTCTCTGGTTCGTCCTAAATTGGTGCCTAAATTTGGGAAGCTGCCAGTTATTAATCAAGTCCTGGCCACTTGGGGCCAATTGTTACAAAAGTTATTGTTTAGCTTCATGGATTGTCACAAGAGATAGCAGTTTGGCTTCCTTCAAGTCTGACTCATAGCAGCTTTCTGGGGTTACTGTAGATAGAGGATTGGTTTGCTGGGCAGGTTGCTGCAGGTTGTGTTTCAAAGTTCTGTTTTTATGCAGGATCTGGCCATTTGTATATTGTCTCCTGATGGAGATATATGTGAAAGTTGTGACACAGCTCTCTGATTCTAACGTATACTTCATTTTAAATTAGTTTTTAGTTACAGATGTAATAAAACTAAACATAACCAAGGACTTTGGAGTGATTATCTACTGTAGACGTTTTTCCCTTTGGTGATACATATATAGGCCAGGGTTACCAGAGGGTAAGGGGGGAGGGGGTGGTAGATGAGGGTAAGGGGAATCAAATACATGGTGATAGAAGGAGAACTGACTCTGGGTGGTGAACACACAGTGGGATTTATAGATGATGTAATACAGAATTGTACACCTGAAATCTATGTAACTTTACTAACAATTGTCACCCCAATGAACTTTTATATACACACACACACACACACACACACACACACACACGTAGGCCAGTCCGTAGCAATGGGCACTAAATGTAAGGGAAGCATTGTAGAAATGTAAAGAGCGGGGAGTTGGCCAATGGAAAAGATATAACATGACTTGGTGTCTCACTGATCTATTTTCCATTGGACCCTGGGTGTGTTTCTTTCAAGGAAGTGTTCATAAACTCTTGGCCTAAAGGTCTGTGCACCAACAGACTTGAGTAGAGAAAACTGAGTATGGCTTGAAAGAGGAGGTAAATGTATCAGAGACTGGTAAGGAGTAAGGAACAAAGAGCATCCAATTAAAATTCCATAGACTAAATAATACATTCAGAATCTATAGTCTAAACTGTTTAAATAACAAATTGCTAAGACTAGATTACGGAAGTGGCCTTTTATTCAGCTGAATAGACTCTTTCATTGAACATTTGTTAGACCCCACTATGATCCTGGAGCTGGAAACATCTCCATTATTCTTTGTTAACAGTTGCCTGTAACCACATGGTGGAAAACAGTATATATCTTCACTAAGAGAGTAAATAGCTGTGGCTTACAAATTTAGTGCTTAAGTAAAATGACTACCAGGAGACATAAATGATGAGCTATTTCCTCCTTATGGAAAAAACACTCTTTAAGTTACTTTTGCATGAGTGGTATTGAAAACAATTTTTTTTTTTTACTGAACATATAACACACACAAGGGACTGAGTTGGTGTCTGGAAAATGGAAAGGATTTCCAGACCTGAAGGAATTTCAGGAAGCGTTTTAGATATGGGATACACACATACCCCTGTGATGCCTTGGTAAACATGCCCTGAGTGGTATAAATTCAAGGACCCACCAGGGTCCCCTTGGGGAGGGTGCTATTTCCTTGCCGCTGGTGAGCAAGGGAGTTATCACAACACAATTGACAAGTCTTACATTTTCATTTGTCGGGTTGAATGTTAGCACACCGTCCATTGCCAATGTGTGTTTAGACATTTATTTTTCTCTGAGTGCATGTTCCCACCGTTTCACTCTGCAGACAAGTGAGAGAGGAAATTTGACAAGCAATTTGTATTATGTCATTTAACACCAAATCACATCCTTCGTCTGCCCCTCTAATCACACAAAAGCCTCCCAAAGCCCAAGAGGTGTGAAGTTCCAGAAGCTTCTGAGGTTATTGAGGCGAAGGGAGACACAGTAGACAGGAGGGAACTTTAGCAAAAAGAATCTTCCCTCCAGCTCCTCTATATGACCATCCCATGGCTTTCAAAACGTGACTTCACCCATTTCTAATAGTTACCCAGTGTTGTGAGGTGAATGTTTGTGTCCTCCCCCTAAATTCACTTGGTGAAGCCCTAACCCCCAAGTGATGGTATATAAAGGTGGGGCCTTTGGGAGGTGATTATGTTTAGATTGTGTCACACGGGGGAGAGGTGAGAGGCTGTTACAGTTTTAATGCCCTCGTAACAAGAAGAGAGAGAGAGTTCTCTCTCCACACACATGCACTGCGGAAATGCCAGGCGAGCACACACACAGAAAGCACCCTCTACGAGTCTGGAACACCAGGAATCTCATATATCAGCACTTTGGTCTTGGACTTCCAGCCTCTAGAACTGTAAGAAACAAATGTCTGCTGGTTAAGCCACCCAGGCTGTGGTATTTTGTTATAGTGGCCTGAGCTAACACACCTGCTCTCTCCCCTCTGTGAATGTCTAAGGCAGTGGCTTTCGACAAGGGGCACTTTGCCCCCCAGGGATATTTGGCAATGTCTGGAGACCATTTTCCTTATCACACCTGGTGTGGGTGGTGGGTTTGCTCCTGGTGTGTGGTGTATAGAGGCCGGGATACTGCAAACCACCTCGCAGTGGCCAGGACAACCTCCCACAACAAAGCAGGATCCAGCCCAAAATGCCGATGGTGCCAGAGTGGAGGAAACCGCCTCCAAATCCTATCCAGACATCTCGCCAGAAAGCCCTGGAAATATGACAAATCCCATCTCTCCCCAACAGCTGTATTCTTTCCTATCTTTCTCTGATAATTCTGAAAAATCATCACATCTAGGAAACCGATCAAAGCACTGTTCTTGGCAGCCGATGAAATTAGCTGGAAACAGCTCAGGTGTGACCCACCCCCGCTACAAATGACCACACTGTGTCCCCTCGTCCATCCATGCTTGAGTAACTATCCCTTCCTGTCCCTGTGGGCTCCCTGGGGGAGCAGTTCGGGGTGGGTGAGTTCCAGCCGCTCAGGTGTGCATGCGTCAGGCGGATGACAGCACTATGAGAGAATCGTCCAGAAACACTTCTGAGGCCAGTTCTCCCTGAACGATTTCTCTCTCTCCACACAGACTCTCTGGTTTCCCAGGCAACCAAATGCATTTCTGAAAGACATATATGCATGCAAGATTTTTATGGTGAAAATAAAACAACATAACATTAAATTTAAGACTGACTAACATTAGAGATCATTCAAACCTCTGAAAACAACTACCTCCACTTGGGGAATATAGCTTAGGCTTCAGTTTTAAATACTATCTTGGGATGCTGATATATTTGTAGTGGTTGGGTTTGGATGGGGTTCTGGTTTGTTTGTTCACGGCTCCTTTTTAGATGTAGAGATTGGAGGAGGCATTATTTAGTGCAATGTTTATGGAATGCCTACCTTGATCCAGGCCAGTCCTAGCCAGGTACTAGAAGCTCAGATGATCAGCACCAGTATCTCTTGCCTCACGGGGGTTACCTGCTGCTGGAAGGATGCCTGGATTTGGGTGGGGAGGGGCTGCTAAAGCAGCTTCTAGAGGGCAGGATGTAGGACCTCCTTCCTAAATGCTGTGACCCCTGAGCTGAGCCTGGAGAAGTCAGTTAACCAGACAGAGGAGTGAACAGAGGAAGCCAGAACAACAAGAGATAAACGCCAGCGCCCCAGCTCCTGTGCTATATGCACAAAACTCCAAGCAAGGCCACTGGGTGAGAAGAGACAGGCTGTCTAGACAAGACCTGCAGGGTCCTGTCCAGCCCCAAAGAACGTGTGTTTTATCTGGTAACTAACTGATGGGGTGTGGGGGGAGAGGGCACGGACATGTCAGCAGAAGAGGGACACACCCGAGTGCATGATCCCAGTTTAATTGTGCAAGGATGAAAACATAACTGATTTGTCTTTGTGACGGCGTCTTCAGACCTATACGACAGAATCAGGCAGTAAAACGGATTGATTTCTCTGGTTGTATTGCGCTCCCCATGAACAAAGTCGTAGTATTGATGTACGCTTTCCATGCTCTTCAGACACCTGAATATGCACTGATTCTGTCCCTCTGTGGGATCATTGCTTGCTGTGTTGTAAACCCAGAGCTCCTCACAATGCCTTCCTTTCACCTGGGAAACACGAAAAAGCCTTTTTTGGTAGAGTGTGTGTGAGGTCATGTATATCCTGTAGTCCTTCAGCCCCCTGGTTGTGACGTCATCTTCCTGGCCAGGTAGAGGTGTGTCCTGGCAGTTTCCCTGCGTCTCTGACCCATGCAGACTGCTGCATGCAGGTAACCTTTCATTTCCAAGGTAGGCAGCCCGGGCCACACTCGCGTCCGTGTTCGTGGAGGTGTTTGTGGTAGTGAGACCTGTGAGTGAACCCTCCTGAAATCTGTGAGGAGACCCAGTGAGGCGAGGACTTCCTTATGACAAAACTTTCAACTTTTACTTTCTGTTCTCGGTAATGTTGGAAATTATCCCCATAAAATCGCCTGGGCTTTATGTTGCTGTTGAAGACTTTCTGGAAATTGGCCTTGAGCTTCCCGTGCGTGCGTCAGTGCTGGGTCTGTGCTCAGGTGCTTCCAGGGACTGCAAAGCGAGCTTTCTTTCTAACAGACTAGGACAAAGCCGATTCCTGTGGTGATGACAGTGGATTCCAGCTGATGCTGTGATCTGGAAACCATCGTTTTTTTATTTAAGTAACGTTTATTTGCTTGGCTTATTTTATTATCAACACTAATCTGAAATTTTAAAGACCTAGAGGGTGGGGATGTCATTCAAGGAGATTTCCAAGTGTGCTCAAAGGGGAACGGCAAATAACGCATAATTACATATGACTGATGATATGTGAGTATGTCAAATAAAGCAAAAGACGGTCAACTGGTATCTGTGGTCGCCTCTTCAAAGGAGCTGCTTTAAACAGGGACCTAAACCCAAATGTTACAGTGTGTTAGTTTGCTAAGGCTGCCATAAGAAAGTACCACTAACTGGTTGGATTACACTAGGTATTTGTTATCTCACAGTGCTGGAGGCTAAGAAGATGCTGGCAGGGTTGGTCCCTTCTAAGGGCTGTGAGGGAGCTTCTGTTCCAGGCTCTCCCCTGGCTTCTGGGGGTTTAATGCTAATCTTTGGCTAATCTCCATGGCCTGAGAAGCATTACCTTGATCTCTGCCTTCATCTTCACATGGTATTCTCCTTGTGTGTGTATGCATTTCCAAATTTCTCCTTTTTGTAAGGACAGCAGTCAGACTGAGTTAGGGACCTACCCTCCTCCAGTGTGGCCCCGGTTCTAAATAAGGCCACGGTGTGAGGTAATGGGACCCAGGACTTCAACATATGAATTGGGGGAGGTATAGGTTGGGGACACAGTTCTCCCTATTAAACAGCAGCATTTCTGTCTTCACCCCATGCCACCCCATGTAGCCCCATCCACTGCTAAGCAGGGAGCCACTCTGCCCCTCACCACAGGTTGGAGCTCAGCCACTTGATGGTTCTGGTGACAACCTGCACAGATGACAGTCCTGAGTCTCCAGCTAGAGAGGAAGGAAAGGAGAGATGACAGAAAGGGAAAGGAACACTGTGTAAGGGAAATGAATAGCAGGGAGAAGAGAAGGCAGTGTAGTGAGCTGAATGGTGGCCCTGCACAAGGTATGTCTACATTCAAATCCCGGGAATGTGTGAACGTGGTCTTATTTGCAAAAGGATTCTTTGGAGATGTAATTAAGAATCTTGAGAGGAGACCATCCCAGATTACCCAGGTGTGCCATAAACCCAATGACAGTTGTCCCTCAAGGAGACAAGATGAGATGACACAGACACGCAGAGGACAAGGCCATGTGAAGATAAAGGCAGAGATGGGAGTGACGCAGCCACAAGTAAATAAATGCCAGGAGCCACCAGAAGATGGAAGAGGCTTCTCTCGTAGAGCCCTCAGAAGGAGGCTGGCACCTTGCTTTCAGACCTCTGGCCTCAAGAACTGTGAGACAGGAAATTCCTCATGTTCAAAACCCCCCAATTTGTGGTCATTTTTAACAATAGTCACAGGAAACTAACGCAGAAGGAAGGAAAGAAGTGCCACTTGCAGGGACCCTGAGTGTCACCAGTGGTGACTGAGGGGGCACCATGTTGAAGTCCAAGATTCCCCCCCAGCTCTTCTCTGGTCTGACGTCCTTGAGGAAGGAGCAGAACCACCAGGTGATTCTGTTCCCCTTCCCAAACCATGGTTTCCCTGCCTTGAACATGGCTGTTTATTCCAGTCCCCGCCCGCCTCTCGGCTCCTGTACCTAACCTTTGTGTTTTGTCCCAGAAAGGAAAGTAGTTGCTGGAGACCTCTGTGTAGCTAACAGAATCACATTAGGCCAAACGAACACTGAATCTTCATGCTTTCAAACAAGCTTACAGGCCAAACATTCTTGGAAACAAACTCAAAGATTCTTTCGGCTTTGAAAATTAGTAGCAGAGACGTCTCATACTGGATTACGAGATGTATGTAGAAAGCATTTCTCTGATACGAAAATTCCTAATTGTTTTTGCTTGATGCTGGGTTTGGATATGCATGGTTTGGGTTTGGGTTTGATGGTGCTGACCACAATCATCGCACAATAATAACTAAACTGTTCGTAGACCAGCGTGTATGCTTTTGGGTGACACTCTTAGATCACGGTGAATCAGCCTCTACAGACAGCCAGGGCAGACGTGCAGTGCACGCTTGGTGTCTCCATTTTAGAAGGTGACACCGCTAAGAAGTCATCCTTACCAAGAGTATGAACCTCCCATCGCCAACCCTCACTGCAGTGAGAGCTGCCCCCCCCCAACCCCCACCATGCAGCCTTCTAGAATGTTCAGGGCTGGTGCCCATGTGCCCTTTACTCTCAGACAAGTATGCTGGACAGCCTCTCTCCCCTGCCTGGGCTCCATAGCAATCGACCTGAATAGATACTTAAAGTTTTCAAAAACTGTGACTGTTTAGGTAAGAAACCTCAAATGCCAGCCACTTGGTTTTGGGTTTTAGAACAACTGACGTGCAGAAAGTCAGTGTCTATATTTTCCTGCTTTTTAAATATTCTGTGCAATCTCTTCTGTGCCTCATATCTTCTTCCTTTGCTACAAGTAAAATCCCATTACAGTAAAGAAATTGCCAAAGGACTATCCAGCTTTTTTTCTTTTCCTAGAATTTTGCAGTATCAACTGTGGCTGGTAATGAATATGTCATCATCTGGGGTCAAATCTAATATTTAGTCATTTTGATTGAGTGGGATTAGCAGAAATAAACTTTGGTCTGTTTGTGGTCTTCTAGGCTCATTTTTCGTTTCTGACTTTACAACTACTTGGTCTCTTTTTATTCCTTATCTTCATGCCTTATCTTTTTCTGTCTATTACCTTGTGAATGGTCCATATACAGTAATTTACTGCATAATGACTTTTCAGTCAATGAGGGACTGCATATAGGCAACGGGGGGGGGCCCATAAGATTATAATGGAGCTGAAAAATTTCTATCGCCTCATGTTTGTGGTGACTCTGGCGTAAAGAAGCCTACCACGCTGCCAGGTGTATAAAAGTACTGTAATTACAGTAGTTATTGATTTTTTCAGTGTAGCACAAGCACACTCACCATTTTAAACTCATCGAAGTATAAACTATGTAAGTTTTCCTTTAACACTCACCGCATAAGCTACAATATAAACCCTGGAATTTTGAATAGATTAATAATGCCAACAATTTCACATGAAATGTCCTCTCTGATTAATTAATAGACAACGGGCAATATTATATATATAGCTCCAGATAGCTTTACAGTGCATAGCAGGCATATTTTCTCTAGCAAGGTAATTTAAAAGAATACCTAAAATACAAACCAATTTTTATTAAAATAATTGGTCGTATCTTTGGGTTCTGATGTTCTTTCTCTTGAAACTGGAATTCTGTGTACTATAAAAATACAAAAGATGTCATGTTTCTTTATTCTGGAAAAATCAGGAAATCTATGGGCAGAAACTGAAAAGCAAGCTCTGACCTAAACATCAAGTTTTAAAAACTAACACTATTAAAAATCAATCTCAAAGTGAGGACAAATGATGAGATTTGTTTTTAAAAGAAAAGAGATCGTTGCTTTTGTTAGTAAGGAATACTTTAAATCCTCTTGTGTCTGGGGAAGATTAGCTCCTCAGCATAAGGGATGCAGGGACATTACAAGATGTGGAACAAGGTCAGGCCCGGTGGCATGTCACTTAGGGCCCCATGATGTGTGTTAGGATAGACTGAGGGATGGTCCAGACAGCCCCCAGCTGCCTCCACTTATCTGCCATCTGAGGTTTATTCCTGCTGTGAAAGTAGATCTTCCTCGAACAGGTTTTATATAAGTAAAATCAGACATTCCTGGGGAGCCAGTCACCCAAAACTCAGACCCTGGGGAGCCAGTCACCCGAAGCCAGGTAAGACCCATTGGTATTCAAAACTCAGGTCAGTCATTTAAGTTAGTGTTCAAATTGCCTAGTAGAAACCAATGCTTGTATTGGCTGGTAGGTACTGGGAAGAAACTTAACTTGGGACACAAAATTAAGTGAATTTCAATCAGTGAACTTCCTCTATTTGAGAGCCAGCACTGGAAATCCCTCCATGTGCAGCTAGCTCACTGGTTAACGAGGAAGGTGGAATTGCAGGCAAGCAAGTATCCATCCTTCTGTGACATTTCTCTCTCTAGTTTACGAAGTCCTCTCTGAACAATGTATTGGAGTTGGGGGTGTGAAGTGAGAACAAGACAGATGCATTTAGGAATACGGTGTATTTACAGTGAGCTGCTCCCATCGGTCAACACTTAGCACATACACTCTCTCTGTCCATTAGTTGTGCATAATCAGAGTAACTCTTTCGGTGCTGATTTTATCAACACACAATCAAGCTGTTTTGAAATTAAGACTTATTTGGTGTTAAACTTCTGTGGGTACTTGATGATATATCCTGTTTCCCCAAAAATAAGACCTAGCCAGACCATCAGTTGTAATGGTTGCATCTTTTGGAGCAAAAATTAATCTAAGACCGAGTCTTATTTTAATATAATATAAGACAGGGATAATATAATATAATATAATATAATATAATATAATATAATATAATATAATACCGGGTCTTATATTAATTTTTTACTCCAAAAGACGCATTAGAGCTGACGGTCCAGCTAGGCCTTATTTTCAGGGAAACACAGTAAACAATCTGTAAGCATAATAACAAGAACACAGGGCCGGAACACAGCTGCCCTTATTCAGCGGGCTTACCCAGAGTAAGTCCCTCAGAATCCGAGTTCTCTGGGGAGGGAAGGTGGGTCATGCAAAGAAAGGTTTCTCTGTGCAGATAAATTAGAGAAAGTCTAGGTTGAACTAAGTTCACCGAGTGGTTTCACCCTGGGGTCTGTCATAGAGGTGGGTAACACGAGCAGCAGGATAATGGGAATGTAAGTCTCACCAAAGAGCTATTGTTGTGTCTTCTTACATTGTGTAGTCAAAGAGCCCGTGTAAATTGCTTATTGATTTATCAGTAAGCACAAGGTTATCAGATGTCATTGTGTCCTCAGTTTACATTATTGTTGGAAAGATCAATTACATACATAAGCTAATTAGACACAACTTCAATGAAGGTCTATAGCACGACTGAATAAATGAGTGACAGGGTAGTGTCATACACGTGGTAAAGATTATACCTGTGAAAAGAGCTCAGAGGAGGGAGGGAGCGGCGCTGGGTTGGAGAGAGTTGTTTCTGGCCAAGGGACTCACAGAAAGGTACCAAAGCCAGGAACCAGTGAGCTCTGCAAGCTTAGACACATCATTGAACTCTTTGGAATGCATTTGTCTTCCATGCAGAGCAGCAATTGTACCTGCCTTTTTAATAGGGAAATGCTAAGCAGAAACTGAAACAATAGATGTAACTTTTCTTGAAAAAGTTAAACCACTCTATAATGTAATCTATGCAAGCAGCGTATGATGAAAACTTATAGTGGATTCTCTCTGTCTTTGTGCCCTTTATTGAGACTAATTTTTGTTTTGGCAGAGAGGTCAATCAATTTGAGAAAGCAAGAACAAGGGGACGCAGTGTTATAATTCATCGTTAGGCTACTTGCATTAATCAGTGTATTACTGTTATCCTAATGTGCTGCTGACATCAGATCAGGACGAAGTTCAGGTTCTATCCCTGAAAAGAAACTTTTTACTTAGATACCGATCTCATCTTGTCTCAGATACACTCTTGTCTCCTATAATTTTTGTCTTAGGAGAGTTCTTGGGTCTTTGTTAGACAACAATCTTGACCTACAAATAAAAAAACCTTCCTAAGTTTCTCCCCTGAAGCTAGGATCAGTGCTTACATTTTCACCTTTATTTCCTGTCTGCTAAAATTAGGCAATGAATTGAGGGATTTTTTTTTTTTGCTATCATGCTTAATATTTAATCAAATTATTTAAATTCTATTAAAATGTATCGTATCAATTCCTTGCCTCATTTTCAATACTTCTCAAAAACCGATTTCTATTTCACAAAGGTGCTTCAGCAAACCTGTTAATTAACTGCCATTTTTATTTTTAAAGTGATTCGTATACAAATTAAATATGCATATTTTAGCCACCTTTTTGTCTGTATTTCTACTCATTACCTTAGCTTTTGAAACTTCAATAGTGTAAGAATTTCTCAGAATCTAATTCAGTGAAATATATTCAGAATAAGATCTCAAGGTGCCAAAAAATACAATTCCTTTTGTCTTCCAAACAGATGGAATAGGTTATTTATTTGGAGGTAATAACTCTTCAAAGAACTGCCTACTGTATACTGCAAACCTGTAAGATTCTGCTTTATGTTATTTCTGTTTGGAGAGTTGATTATTATTTGGATCATTTTCTCAGACCCACTGCTTACCAAGTTGGTGTGTGAAATAGGTTCTTATATGTGTTATAAGGTTGTACTTGTTTTTTTGTTGTTTTTTGTTGTTGTTGTTTAATCAGGGTTAATTAGAAAAAATCATGAGGAACTTCCGTCTTTCTTCTAGAATTTGACTTAACCTCTGCCAACAGCAACCACTGATTCCGTGGTCCCAGCTGATCCCTTCTTACTATGCCTTCTTTTTTTCTCTCTCTCTCTATTTAGATAGATCTTTAATCAGTTAAAGCCACTGGCAGATACATAAAAGAGGGTTCATTTTGTAAAAATCAGTGCATCTCACTAAATAGTTATTCTACTCCAGCAGGAGCAAAGGGACAGATGTAGAGATGAACAGGTCCCATTCTGGGAAGAAGGGACTGACACGATCAGACCAGGGGACTGGTCACCATAGCCATTTTCCAGTCCATGAAAGGAAGACAAACAGACAAAAGCATCAAGAGAAAGGGATTTTTTACTTACACCTTGTTGCAAGGGACCCAGGCTTAAGAAATCAACAAACAGCAGTTTTCTCATGAGATCGTCATACCGTCCATCACATAACAGTGTCGCAAATGGCAGAGGAAAAGTGAATTCAGGAGTTAGCAATGACTAGGGAATGATTCAGAGATTCATTATGTGGGACGAGGGCTGGAAGGACAGTCATGTGTTTCTTTTGCATTTTATTTTCTTTGATGTGTTTCCTGGGGTGATCTTACGTTTTGTTCTGCTTTCCTGACTCTGGGCTGTGATACGAGCACATGATGTGCAGAGAGTCGTGATAGAGGCAGAACGAGGTCCATGGTTTCCTTCATGGTTTCTCCTGATGCTGACGCTCGGCCTGTCAGGTGCACATGTAACCACCGATATTGGTTTAGCAGTTTCCTTATTTGTGACCATAAATATAAGGGTTTACCTGATTTGACCAGTTGTACAGACATAGGTATAGCAAGCAGTGTGTGTGGATTAATTCACAAAGGCCTCTTTGCATGGTGATCAAAACTAGAGCTACATGATATTAATCATTAATAATATTAATCTTAATGTTATTAACATAATAATAAGCCTGTAAATATAGCAACATATGTTGATTGGTCTTGTCTATACAACTTAAGACAATAGTTCAATAATATTAAAAAATGCCTTGACTAATCTGTTTACTTTCTTTACCCATAGATTTTCATAGACTGAGATACAATATGTCCTTTTTCTTAGAACTTAATTGAAAAAAGTCATATCTTTACCCATAACCATGCCATAGATATCACGTGTAAAGACAAATATAATTTAATTAGGCCTTTCGAGCCCATTGAAAAATGAGTGCATTTCATATGTACAATAGATGTCTACGGCATCCTCCCAGGTCACTGTGTTGGCTTGTGCTGTGTGACTTAAGGAACCTCAGCTCTCCAGGTAGCATGGTCAGGAGCATGGAAAAGTTGGAACTCAGAGAGATGGAATAACTCCTGAGTCACATGTGATGGAGGTGAAGCCTGGTAAAAGGGACTCCGACAGTTTTGGGTCACCGATCCCAGTAGACAAAATGAAAGGGGACAAAGGACCAACATTATAATCCTAGGAGCTACACCAACACAAGTTAACTCCAAAGAGTAATGTTTATAAACATAACCTATTAAATCAAGAGTTAAAGACAGAGGAAATAGAAGCAAGAAGGCTTTTATAACACTCCCAACTCAAAAGAGAAGGTTAACCACAATTTAGTTTGTTTCATTTTGTCTAGGTAATTCATCCTCATTCTGTTGATCTTGGGTTAGTTAGCAGTCCAGTTTCTCAAAGTGAATGAATTCTGGAAATCCTGACTCAGCCCCTCAGTCATCTAAGATATCAGCTTCACAGGAATGCCTGTAACCAAGAGCTTATTTTCTGTAGTATCAAGTGTTGAGTACCTGTTGGAGTTCTTTAATCGGGCTATTTTGAGTTTCTTCCACAGACCCAATTATTGATCTGTGGCTCTGGCAAGGGTATTTAGGTGAGCATGAGTGAAAATCAGAAACCACTTATTGATGATATGGCTGAATAGCTCTGATTATTTACTCCTCAGAAGCAATAATATCAAAATTGAGACGAGTTTAGTTTTACAAGGAGTTAGCTGATGACTACCATGAACCATTACGGACAATGAGGCCACCCAAAAGTCTCCAGGGTCTTTTAATTTATTCCATAATGAGCGTGTTAGGATTACTACCAAGTAAAAAGGCTCTTTTTGACCTAGTGATGGAATCTTTTCTGCAAACTCTTGGCTATGATTGTGCCATCCTTTAACATGAAAGGAAACGTGCTTCTAAGCAAAATGAAAGGTTCATAACTGCTGAAGCACAGTCACATAAGTTGTCATAATTAAGTGGAGATTGAACTTCTCTTTTTTCATTTGCCAGGTCTTTTTATGTTGGGGGCTTGATAGCCAGGACAGCTATCACAATAGTATTAAACCAAATAAAAACCTGCAGAATGCCAAGCATAGCTCATTAGTTCTAGCATTCCTTATTTCCTAAGGTGAGGAAGAAAACTCTTTGCTGTTACCCACTAGCACTCTGGGAAACCCCAAAGATGGTTTAGATGTAAAGACACTTTTGAAAGTTTTATTAGTTTGACTATGGGGTGCAGATTTGGGGAAGGCAATTTTAAAAAGAATTATTAGGGGATGCAGGATATGAGTATAATTCCTTCAGAACTGTCCCGTGTAAACAAGCATTCACTCTGTGTCAGTCACCAAACGATGCCATCCTGAATGCTTCACCTCTTTGGTCTATAAGCTACATACACTAGTTTTAAAACATAGATTTTTGTTTGTTTGTTTTCTCCCCTTTCGTGATAAACTGTCTGCTTACATTCAGTGTCCTTAAAATATACACAATGGCAGATTTTTATGATACATTAACTTCCAAACATTTCCCGAAGAGAAAGGAATGAGGAAAGGTGCTAGCCACATCATAAAAATAGCAATAGTGACTAGAAGAACATTGCAAAGGCCAACGGTCTTTCTTTGGCAGAAGAGGGAAAGGCTGCTTTTACCTTTACCTATAGACACACAATCACAAGGAAATCTGTGCCTCACTTTTACATCTTCGACAACTAAATTTAGAGTAGGGAAAGGACTCTGAGAAGACGGTAGATGAGAAAGAAAACCAGGAATCTGTCCCCCCACACAGATAGCAATCACATTGGCAGAATCTGTCTGATGTAACTATTTTATAATGCTGGAGTCTAATGAAGGCTTGCAACTTTCAGGGGAAAACTTGGCAGTTAATTATGGTTATTTTCGGTCATTTTTGTCTCTTAACATAGTAGCAGCTACCCATCCCTCACCCCCAGCTTTTGACAGGCAGGTGTTTATGTGTTCATGGAGCAGCTTGCATACAGCTGATGGGAACCAGGGTGGGCAATAAGGATTCTGTCCTTCAAATGTTGGGGCTCTGTATTCTGATTGCTGCCGCTGACCATGGAGTTGCAGACAGAGAGGCAGCCATTATTATAACCCCTCCCCCAATGTTGCAAGCCCCTCTCACCTTCAGCTGAAGTGACTTCCGGAGGACTTAAAGAGTTGGTGCTCTTCCTTTCCTTCATTTTTTTCTTTTTCCCATTTTGGGAGCCAGACATTAAAGATTAGGACATTCAAAGCAAATACATATGTTAGGGAAATTAGAAAGTCACCATGCATGCCCAGGAAAAAGCACAGATTCAGAAAAGACCCAAGAAGACCTTAAGTTTACACCTCAGGCTGGTCCTAAGCCCAGAGACATCCTCTAAAAATCAAAAACAAAAAAACCCATGAAGCTGGGGAAGGGAAAGAATCTGTTTTCCAGAATTGCTACATCATTAGATTCCAATGTCCAGTTTTCAACAACAACAACAACAACAAATCACAAGGCATACTAAGAAACAGGGAAGTATGGTCCATTCAAAGGAAAAACTAAACCAACAGTAACTGTCTCTAAGAAAGACTAAATGGCAGAACTACTATACAAAGAATTTAAAACAATTCTCTTGTAGATGCTTAAAGAACTAAAAGACAACATGGAGAAAATCAAAAAATTGATGTATGAATAAAATGGAAATATCATCAAAGAGATAGAAAACCTAAAAGGAAACAAAAAAGAAATTCTAGAACTGAAAATTACAATAATTGAAATGAAAAATTCATAGAGGGATTCAAAGGCATATTTGAGTGAACAAAAGAATCAGTGAACTTGAAAACAGGACAACTGAAATGACCAAGTCCAAGGAATAGAAAGGAAAAGGACTGAGGAAAAGTGAACAGAGCCTAAGGGATCTGTGGGTCACTATTAGATGAACCAACATGAACATAGGGAAAGCTCCAGAAGGAGAAGAGAGAAAGGGCCATAGAGATTACTTAAAGAAATAATGCCTGAATACGTCCTAATTTAATGAGAGATATGAATGTAATCAAGAAGCTCAAGAAACCCCAAGTTGGATAAACCAAAGAGACCCACAATAACACAGATACTCAAACTGTCCTAAGAGATAAACACAGTGAATCTTGAAAGCAGCAAAAGAGAAGTGACTCATCACATACAATAAGATTCCTCATCAGAAACTTTTAAGCCAGGAGACAATATTTTCAAAGTTCTAGAAGAAAAAGACTCCTATATTGGGCCAAACTGTCTGTCAAAAGTGAATAGAAATTAAGAGATTCCCAGGCAAACAAAAGCTGAGAGAGTTTGTTATCACTAGATGGGCCCTGCAAGTCAAGGGAATCCTGCAGCTTGAGATAAAGGACAGTAACTAGAAGCCATATAAGGAAATATGTATCTCAGTAGAAGTAAATACATGGGTAATTATAAGAGCTGATATTAGTCTAAGAACAGTTTGTAACTCCACTTTTTGTTTCCTACATGATTTGAGAGACTGATGCATTAAAAAAATTATTTATGTTTTTGGACACACATAAAAATATTACTGTTTTATGTTTTTGGACACACAACATACAGACATGTAATTTTGTGACATCCATAACTGAAAGAGATGGAGAAGGAGTTATAATGAGCAGTTTTTGTATGTTATTGAAGTTAAATTGGGATCAATTTAAATTAGAGTGTTATAACTTTAGAATATTAAATGTAATCCCCATGGAAACCACAAAGAAAGTAGTTATAGAATATACACCAAAGGAAATGAAAAAGGAATTAAAACATTTCGCTACAAAATCAAATAAACACAAAAGATACAGTAATGCAGGAAATGAGGGACAAAAAGCTACAAGGTATATCTAGAAAACAAATAGCAAAATAATAATTATTGTAAGTCCTTCCTTATCAGTAATTATTTTAAGTGTAAATGGATTATTCTCTGTATCTATGAGTCTGTTTCTTTTTTGTTGTTTTGTTCTTTTTTTTTAGATTCCACATGTAAGTGAACTCATACAGTATTTGTCTTTCTCTGTCTGACTTGTTTCACTTATCAGTTTATCCTCTGGGTCCATCCATGTTGTTGTGAATGGCAAGATTTCATTCTTTTTTACCGCTGAGTAATATACCGTATCTTCTTTATCCATCATCTCTCGATGAACACCTGTGTGTCCATGTCTTGGCTATCATAAATCATATTGCAATGACAAAGGTAGAGGGGAATAAGAGCTACAAACTTCCAGTTATAAATAAGTCATGGGGATATAATGTACAGCACAGGGAATGTAGTTAATGATGTCGTAATAACTTGGTAAGGTGGCAGATAGCTACTAGCCTTATTGCGGTGATCACATGGTAAAATATGTAAATGTCAAATCACTAGGCTGTATACCTGAAACTAATATAATAACGTATGTCAACTATACTTCAATAAAAGACCAATTTTAAAATATACATAAGTGGATTAAACTCGCCAATTAAATGACAGAGATTGGCAGAATGGATTTTTAAAAAATGATCCAACTATAGGCTCTCTTCAGGAGACTTACTTTATAGCGGGAGACATAGTTTGAAAGTGAAAGGACATTTGTACACATACGTTTATAGTAGGATTATTTACAATAGCTGAAATGAGGAGGCAACCCAAGTGTCCACCAGCAGATGAATGGAGAAGCGAAGTGTGGTGTATGCACGTAATAGAATATTATTTAGACAAAAAGAAAACAAATTCTGATGTTACAATGTGGATGAAGCTCGAGGACATTATGCCACATGAAGTAAGTCACATCAAGACACATACTGTATGATTCCACTTCGAAGAGGTACTTAGAGTAGTCAGAATCATAGAGATAGAAAGGTGAATGTTGGTTATTAGGGGATAGGAGGTGGAGAGTTAATGTTTAATGGTCTAGAGTTCAGTTTTGCAAGATGAAAAGAGTTTTGGAGATGGATAGGGTAATGGTTGCACAACAAAATGAATTTACTTAATATCACTGAACTGTACACTTAAAATGGATAAAGGGTAAATTTTACATAGTGTATATTTTAACACAATAAAAAATTGAAGGGATAAAAGTAAATTTAGAGTATCTCAGCAAAAACTCACAGGTCGCTTTTAGCAGCTCCAGAAAGAGGGAAGCTAAAGAGAGACTAAGACCTCAGAGATTCCAGCTGACATTTTTTTAAAATATGTTTTCTGTAAAGTTGGTTTGAGACATTTGACTTTATAATGGTGCAGCACAAAGAACAGCTGTACAGAGGACTCTATCAGTGATCCAAAGAGATTCGAATACATAATCAGTATAGGAAGGGCTCACTGGACATCTGTTGTCTGCCACCTTACAGAGCACATGTGGTTAAACCATGAAACCACTACTCAATATTGCTGCCACCAGTGAGGAAACTTCCTGGCAGTGCACAAATCAATACCAGAAATTGAAACAGGGTCACAAACAAACAAACAACACAGAAACAGAAGCAGTCAGCAAGACCGAAACTCCGTTGCCCATCATGAAAGTTCCACCAGCTCTTGTCTCTACAAGAGCTCACAGCAAAGAGTGCCCATCTTGGGTGACACAACTTGTTAGGCCTCCTGAGTCCATCCAGACATCTCATGTGCCCAACTCTAAACAGAAGACTTCCAGAAAGAAGCAAGCATAGAAAGAGAAAATCATTTTTACTTGCAATTTACACACACACGCACACACGCACACAGGAAACAGTAGCAAAAGTTACAGGGTTACACTTAGTCTGTCATTGATGCAAACAGTAATTATTTTTAACACAATTGTGATATGTGCACTAGTCCTCTCATATTGGTATTGCGGGAGTCGGAAATGAAGTTATTTTCATTAGAGACTAATAACTTAGAAGAAATGGCCCAAGGATTCATTTCTATTGGGAACTTGAGCAAAACAGAGTGACCTGTTTGGTGGTGGTGGTGGTGGATTTGTGTTTTGTTTTGATCTCGGGAAAAAATGTGCTTTTCTTTTGTTGCATGTGATTCTGTGACAGTGGATAACGGGAAGCATACTGATTCCTTACGGAGGCAGGGCCAGGTATCCACTTTGTTTTCACCAATCGAGGTGTCTTTGAACTCAGTATGTCGTTTTTCCCTGCGATGGGATTTTGCTGTGTGGTTCTCCCATACGATGTACTAATTGTGCGTGTTCTTCTTTCTGTGAAAAAATTAAACAGAAATCCAATTTGTCCATTATTATTAAATCTTAGAATTCACTTGTTGTTCACTATCCATCTCACGGCCCCAGCTGGAAATTTCTGAATCCTCTTTGTCTCCAGGAAGCCCAACATTTTACTGGACTCCAGGCCTTGTCAGTTGCCTCTTAGGGCTCTCCATCATGGATGCCCTGCTGTCCCCGATCCCCCACAGCCAGATCTTTGAGCTACGTGTCTTTGTCCTGAAATATCAGTCACGTGTTCAGTGTTATCATCAGCATGAATCACTGTTTGACCTCTGATCTGTGTTGTGTCATTTACTTATTTTTAAACCAAATTCAGTGCAGAGGAAGGGGGAGTGGTCTTCAATCTGCCGTGGTTGAGAGCCTCAGCAGTTCATTGTAACACAGGAAGCTCTTGTGCCACATGGCGGGCTCAACAGCAGGGTGAGGGCTGAGCTCCAGGTGCCCTTGATGGGCTGGTACAGAAGCTCCAACTTGTTCCTCCGCCAGCTTCCTAGAGAGACAGCATCCACCTGGTGGTGCAGCCACTCCCATCCTTAGCCCAAGAAGAACCTGTGTCCATCCATTCCTCTGTCTGAAACCGAACCAAACAAACCAAAAAAGACAAAACCAGCGTGATCGCCTTGATGGTTTTAGGCTGTGAACATTCAACTTTGGCTCACACACCTTGCAACTTTTCTTCATCATCCGTGGGGCCTAGAAAGAGAATTGGCTCCAAAAGGCAGTTAACTCCTTTCACCTCCAAAGAAATCTCAGACCTCAAATCTCAGACCAAAAGCCTGAGTGAGGGATGGGGGAGGGGAGGGTGTCAAGATTCCTCTTATTAGGCAACAAGAGTGGCTTTTTCACTCTTTCTTCTGTTTATAAACTTAGGAGACAAAGAAAATATAGCACAGAGAACAATTATAGGCACAATCTACCTTGGTTGCAATGCCTATGGTTTCAATAGAAGTGCAGAGAGTGCTTGATTGTGAAGAAAAAGACTACCTGTTTCTCCCACCTTCAGTCTTATTATTCTGAAAACTTCCTTCTTGTTGCACAAGAATCCCCTTTGTAAAGTACTCTATGGCTCCCTTGACCTATAGAATAAATCCTAGGCATCTACTTCCTATATCAAGGAAGTAGACATGACAACTCATGTCAAATCTAATTTCTCCCTTCTCTGAACCCCTGTCACTAGCATACCACACAAGGTCACTTGTGGCTGTGATTATTCTATATTCCTTATTCTCTCCCCGCCCCCATTAGCCTCAAAGTTGCTAAACACAAGAAAAAGCTAAAAAGCTATTCTTGCTTCCCAAATTTTACATAAATATAGGATTCCAGGTCCAGTGTGAGAAGACAGCTTTTCTCAGCAGCATAATCAAAGGCTAAAACAATTGTATACCCTTAAAAGAATTCACAGATTTTGCACAGAGGTCTTCTCCCCTTTGGTATAATTTTACTTGATTTGTTTCTCCACTTGGATGATCAAAATATAGACTAAAATGTATCCCTCCAAATAAGCTAATAAATAGACTAAATGAAAAATCTCCAATTGCCTAGTAAAATGTCAGTGAACTATATTAGAAATAATAGAAATAAAATCTTTCCAATGGGTTTCCTTGACAGGTCATGGTTGGTTATATATGGCAGTGACTCCTGCTGTTTTCCATGCTGTGGTGCACGTGGAAAATGATAGTGTTTGTATAGCACACCGGGGCTGTTCTGGGGGGACATGGCAGTCCCTGCCCCCTGAACATTATGGGGACACCTTGTATCTCGTTAAGGGCTCACTGGTTGGAAAGCTGTGCAGAATGAAACTATATCTTCAAATTCATCTGCCGTAATTTAAAAAAATGACAGTAACAACAAACACGAGAAACCGCTGCAGCCGAGTCTTCTCTCTCTCTCTCCTTGTTTTTGCTATCAACCTTGATAATGTCCAAGGTCACAAACCAGTCTCCCACACTCCATCAGGAGGGTGAATGCCCCTGTATGCACAATAATTGAAATCATTTTTTGATTCCTTCCTCCCTCACTTCCCTTATTTAAAAAAAGCAAAAAGAACCCATCCATCTTCTAGCATCTACGAACCCCAGTTTGTCCCACAAGGGCGTGTGAGGGTTAATGGACAGATCAAGTTGCCAGCAGGCTGAGCTCAACAAGGGAAACTGTGAGCCAGAGCTGAGTGCGATTTAATGTTCAATAGATAAAGCAAGTTGCTCAGAGGGCTGCCCACAGACAAAGGATCTTTCCAAACTATTCCAAGTGCTGTCATTAGAAAATAAATATGCTACATTTAGGGGTTTTCAGGAAAACCATTTTTGTCACACACTTCTCAGCTGTCACAAAGTGAATGAAGACACTTTGCTATTTCAGTGATTTAGACATCAGCATTTTTTCGTCCAGGCTAAAATAAACCATCTATACATAGGATGAGAGCAGACACCAAGTTACAAGGGCCCGTGTTCAGTTTATTAAGATGTCATTGCCTCCTCCCAAGGGGCTCCTTTTCCTACCCCCAGGCACCAAGCAACCAGAGAGTTAAACAGCAAGGAAAAGGCCATACTCTAGAGACATGTATGGAGGGAAAATATTTCAAAGTTTTTAGGTGCTAGCTCAATAGGTCTAATGGGGGAGGGGAGACAAAGAAGCGATTTAACTTTGGATATGTACCAATTCCACCTGAAAAATTTAAGAACAGCAAACTTTGCCACAGCCACTCATTTACTTAGTTCCAGAAGTAAATTAATGGGAGGGACATAATTGGACGCTGCAGGTGGGATGAATTCATTGTCTTGCAGGGTTATCAGTAATGCCTAAAGTGCTTTGTAAAGGAAAAGTACTCCATAAAGATGTCATTATCAGGACCTTTATCATTGGGAGTGACAAGATTAATAATGATAAAGTGAATTAAGGAAGCAAAGTTGGATTTGATTTGATTTTCACACGAAGAAAAACATCAGATTAGTAAATGTGATATGGTAGAGCCCTACGATAAAATCCCATCATTGAGACAAGTGGATTATCCAGTCATTCTAGTTCAAAGGACTCCTAATTATATATTCTTTGTAAAGCTTCTCTCCCTCGATTTAAATGTTTCTCTTTGCTTCGTAGGGGCCAGAACTCTGAAGTCATGTATATGCTCATGCTCTCCACAGATCTGTGCTTTGACTCTTGCTTGTTAAATAATACAAGTCCCAACATCACTCCCATCAAAGCATTTCTGAGCTTGTTAGCAGTACCATGTTTTCTTGACTGCTGTGAATATCCAGAAGGAACCTGCTGATTGTCAACATCTGTTGAGTCCTGCGTCCCCAGTAATCTCTGTGTGTTAAATGCTTTCTGCACGTGTACTCGTTTAATCTTTTCAACAAACTCATGAAATATATACCATTATTGTTCTTGCTTTACAGATTTAAAAAGTTGAGGTTTATAGGCAATGACACAACTTGCCCAAAGATTCAGTCCCGCATCCATCTAGCACCCAAGCCCCATGCATTCACCGCGAGGAAATAACTGCGTTCTCTCTGTGTCCACAGTTACCCAATGAAGAATATTCAGGGATGGGAAACAGACACTATTGCATTCATATGCCCCTTGGGGCCTCTTTTTCTCCCCTGTCCTCACCTCTCCCTCTGCCCTCTTCTTCCATTCTGGGCTCGTTTCAACTCTTCCCTTTATTTCTTTTTTCCCCAAGGCAAATACGCCATGCGAGACCTGGTCCACAGGCTTCCAGGCGGGAACAACAGCAACAGTGCAGCGAGCAAGGCCATGTCGGATGACACGGTGACAGCTGTCTGCTGCACCCTGCACGAAGTGATCACCAAGAACATGGAGAACGCCAAGGCCTTACGGGATGCGGGCGGCATCGAGAAGCTGGTCGGCATCTCTAAGAGCAAAGGAGATAAGTAAGTCAGATGGTGCCATCCTATCACCATAGAATTCATGTTGGCAGAATGGGTTCTCCGTGTGCCTGCGGGCCCCGGTGATGGGTACCACCACTGAGTGTCTCTCTGTGGTTGCAGGTCCCAGTGTGGGTGATGGATCCACATCCATCATCCACATCCTTCTGCTCTTTGCCTCTTCACTCTGTATGGTAGGTCATCACGTAGGGCAGGAAGGGGAGTGTGATGGAGTCAGAGAGAGCTCCATGATAGTGAGAGAGCAGCACCTTCTCTTCGCAGCTGTGCCTTGGGGGCAAATGATTTCATTTCACATGTCACTATGCCTATACTACTGTCCAATCTAAACCTGAGGGTAGGCTGTCGTAATATATATCCTGGGAGAAATGATCATCTTAAAAGGATGAATAGAAATTTCCCAGGTAGAGGGGATGGCGGTGGGGAGGGACGACTGTCACATGAATGGAATAAAGAGAGATAAGGCTCCATGTAAAAGGAACTACCCCACCACAAATAGGCATGTCCCCAATTTGATTTAAGAAACTGTGGGATCTGATTGTATGCAAACGAAAAATATCTTCACAAGCCAGAGTGTCAGTGTATCAGCGAGCTGTCAATTTTACAGAAACATTCACTAACCTTAATTAAATTTCGCCTCCTGGAAGTCCCTCCGTGGGATCAAATAAGATGAAAAGGGTAAACCTTTTGTTACCAAGAATCTATTTCTTGATTTTACATTCCTTAACTCCCTCCCCACCCCCATTTCTTTACATCCAAATGCTAATGTTCTTTCTTTTATTATTAAAGGCGATGAGGGATTCACTTTGAGACTTTCTGGAAATTCTTTGATTATTTCATTTAATTCAGGATATCACCGTTGTATTCTAAACAAAGTTTCAGGGCTTCTGTTTAAGTGCCCTGAGACCTCCAAATAGGTTCACTCAATATTTCAGTATTAGGATTTAAGTACTCTTCTACATCAAGTAGCCCCATTAAACATAGGTAATAATGGTGCGAGATAGATGGTTGACTTGAATTATACCTTATGATGCTGTACGTACAATAAGCTATTCTACATACGCAGGAAGCCACGTGGTTTTCCTTTGTACATATAGCTTCGGTGGACCTTCAGTATCCTCAGGCATCTGTCATTGAAAGGCTTATGTGTCGTGAGCATTAAGAACTTAACCTGTTCATGCTTTTGTAAGCAAACACATACACAGGAAAACCAGAGTCCACAAAAAACACCCTGACATATTTGCCTGTAATCATAAAACATTCATATATTAAAGTATTCTCTCTGAATTGTAAGACTAGAGAGCTTGGTGGGGGTAGGGGGGAGGGGGTAGCATATATTAATTCCTTCCAACTGTGTGAGCATTTTTTCTGTAGTCAGCATCACTAGATGGGCCTTAAAGAAACAAGATGCTTTTATCAGTCCTATGGTTAAAGAAAATTATTTGGTGAAACCAATTAAAAAATCATTAGCGAGAACCATTTATGAAATGGTATAAATCCACATTGCCAATCCGGGAAAGGGTCCTGTTAGGTCTGGTCCACTCTTGATTATTGTGAGTGAGCAGTTTCTTTCACTACACGTGATCTCATCAATTTCCTTTAATTGACTGAAAATTTCATTATGGCATAATCACTTGTTTCATTTCATCATTCCTTTATTTTTTTTCAATGTTAACAGTCTGAATTTACGAGTTTAATAAGAAGTATTGAACAGAGTTGAGACAAGCATCTTCCCAGTTATAGTTCTCCTGCTTAGTCGGTTTCATCCATTCTTTCATTTAGTTTATCTCTTTTTTATTGACTAATTTGAGGCTCAAAACAATGTTTTTATAATTGCAGATATCCTCATCTCCCACCTACATTTCAATTTGGTTATTACTTCTCACCGCTCCTAAATTGCATCCAGAAGAATTGCTTTGAATCTTAGCACTAACCTCACCATTTATCATTCAATTCTATTATGACAGTAAGTTAGTGAGATCCCCATGGCTTTCGAGACATGTTTTAAAAAAATAGAAATTCTTTATTGAAAATAGAATTTTTGGAATTGGGATGATTTTATAATTGGAAAAGGGGAGGGATATCAATTTACTCTCGTTCATTTATAAAATGCTTACAAATCTGTCCTCCTTAAATTGTCCTTAAAAATTATTAACAGAAATTAGTTCAATCCTGATTTTTAAATTTTGGAAAGCACCGATGAAAAAATTGGCCTAGGTATGATTCTCCATTTTGTGTATCCATATGTTTTATTTATAAATATTCACGGGCTTACACACGTCGTGGTATTAGTGAGTCAGCCCATCAGGTGCCAATCACCGTCTGTATGAACTGCACAGGGCACCGTGTCTTGTTAACACAGCCACTGGGCCTGATATTTTGGGGTCTTGCTGCTAGAATGGCCGTGTTAAACACTCACAGTGATTTCACCAACTGAAATCTTCAGCCAGCCCTAAACTGACAACTCCAGTGAAGATCAGACATTGTACCATCATCAATGACTCTTACAGGAGTCTTATACTATCTATTTTGAAGGCTTGATAACTTATATTATTCTGTTCACATCACTTTTAACACTCCTCATGGACATTCCATTGCATCCATCTGTTTCAGAAGTGCATTTGTTTTGGGTGTTTTGGGTTTCTAATTTTAACAGTCATATAGAAACTAGTATTGAATGTGTCACTGTCTTTTGTCACAAGACAGAAAAGCCATTAACAGTCTCAACTCTTACTTGTCAGTAGGGAACTGTGTATTGTGGCTGAGGTTATAATCACTTGTCACATTAGAAACACTTAATTGTTCAAGCCCTTCAGTCAATAGTTATAGTTTCCAAGTAAACATTGCTATAGTACCGATCTAGTAGTTGGATCGAAATTAAAGTATAAAAGAAAGCAACGTTTCTTTGACCTTCACATGTTATTATAACACTGAAATGTATTTGGCATGTTAATTGAGAACTTAAAACCTGCTACTCATCACATATTTACACTATTTTGTAACCAAGCAAGAAGTAGAAACTAAATAAATAAATAAATAAATAATAAACAAAAACAAAAAATTAAAAATAAAAAAGAAGAAACAAAAAATTACACTGTGTCAGAGGAGTTTTTGCATATTAAATATGTTTCAACTACATTATCACTGCCCGAATATTACTATATGTTCCTCTAGAGTGGTTCAGTTATTGTCATAGACAAATATATAGCTAACAATGATAAAATACAGCAAAACATAGCATTTAATCTTTGTTCATCATTGATTATATAAGACTAAAAGGTACCTGTATCTGTGTCAGTAAAAAGATAAAAAATTCTCTCCCTTTAAGTCAAAAGAATTTAATATTACACTTAGAGCAGATACTAGCATAAATTATGAAATCATTTAGCAACCATCTATTTTCTTAAAAAGAAAATACGTATGTTACTTAAATATAATTTATCTTTCATAGAGAAAAATATTTTGGAATTTATGAGAACTCCATATTTTTTCTTTTAAAAGTGCTTGATACAACTAATAGATTTTCTAACACAGCTAAGTTGAATTGCATCTTAGTAATAATAATAGTAAGAGTGATTGCTACTGTACCAGTAAATAATAAGAGTGTGAGTAAATGGATGGAAAAAATAACCTTAAACTTGGTTGATCTAGTTTGCAAATCTGACCAACCCAGGAAAACGGTAGACATTTATTTGACCATGTATTAGCATTCCATACTTCCAGTACAAAATGTATGTCCTCACAACATCCATTTACACTGGCTATCAAATCAAACTTCAACCTGATCCCATCTAACCATCTGTTCACTGTCTATTTCAAAGGCCATTTTATTTCAAAGGCATTTTTGGTTTCAATTCAGATATTCTCTTCAGGACATCTCTGCGCTACTGCGTGGCAGATCAGCTTCAGGGATGGCCTTCATATTGGAGTCTGCACAAAGGGTTATGTCCTGTTCTACTCTAGGAATCACCATTTAGATAGACGAGGGTTGACAAACTGTGGCCCATGAGCTAAAGCCCACCCACCACCTACTTTTGTAAATGACAGTTGATTGGAACATAGCCACATCCATTCGTTTATGTGTTATATATGACTCCTCTCATGCTGCATTGGCAGAGTTGAGCAGCTGGACCGAGATTGTATGCCCCCCAAAGCAAAGAATATTTATCTGACCCTTGATAGAAAAAGCCCCTAACGTAGGCATAGTGTCAGTGGCAGCCACTAGACTTGTGCAGCTGGTCGTGGAACCAGCCCGTTAGAACAAAGATTACGCAGGTAGCTAACAGTTTCTTTCAGCACTGGTCAAAGTGACTTCCAAGAATTTGATGGAATCACACCAACACAGATTTATTGATCTAGTGTCTGTTTTGAGATGCAGATTGGCACTGACCCAAAAGTGAAATACTTAGCTCTAGTTTCACAGGGATTTCAAAGCCATGACTCAGAAGAATGGTGAGAACCAGTGAGTAGTCCAAAGGTTTGTGTGACCTTACTTTCTCACTATGGTCCGAAGGATGGAACTATAACTGTATGAAGGGTTTTTCTATGCTTTGTATAAACGTAAGAGTCTGTGTGTGCATGTCTGCGGGCAATGCCAGTCTCTATCCTTGGCATCAGGAGCAGGTGAAGAGCAAGTCCCCGAAGTCAGGCAGGCACAGAGAGCCAACACGATATATGCTGTCGTGGTTCAGCTGAGAAAATGACTGTCTTTTTGCCTCTTACCACACAGATGATGCACTACTACCATGAAAGCCCCTGAATCAGGCTTTTCCTAATCACACTTTTTCTCCTCTTTCCGTTCCATTTTGGAGTCAAATGCTAAATTTGCATTCTGACTCAATGCACTGCTATTCTGTTTGCATTGTGCACACCGTTGCCCAGATGTGGTGCGTTCCTGTCGCTCCCCACCCCCCAAGGTGTGTTAATGAGAGTGAGGTAGAGCCCTGCCTGCTGCTCCCCGGGCTGGCAGGAACGGAGCTGGAAAGCCACAAGGAGGTTCATTGTTGCGTTTGCTGACACGTCGTGTCAATGTGAAGCCAGCTGCCTGCTCACCATCTTACATGTCCTGTCTTTTCTTTACCAGACATTCTCCAAAAGTGGTCAAGGCCGCATCTCAGGTCCTAAACAGCATGTGGCAGTACCGAGATCTGAGGGGTCTCTACAAAAAGGTAAGGTTTGCTTTACAGTCTTGGCCCATGAGCCCATGGGCCCATGAGTCTTGGCCCATGTGGTCATAACAAGGTGTGTCTCAGCTGTGGAGGGCTCTCATCCAACAGGCTGAGTAATTGAAACATCTGACATATGAGAACTGACGAAGAAGCAGAAGAAAGGGGTCACTAAGCGTCCCCGAACATACACTAAGACCCATGAACTTTCTGGGTTGGACAGATCCATACTCATAGAGCCTTACCCTAGATCATCTTACAGGAAAGAAAATAAGGTTGTTTTCCTGGTCTTCCATATTGTACAATAGACTAAAAATTCATGAACTGAGGGATTTTGCACCTCCCCCCCCAAAAAAAAGAGCACCAACAAACGTCTACAAGTAATTGAAGTAGTTGTGGTAAGAGAAGACAGAAAGAAATACAAAAAGCAATTCAGGAACATGGAAAGTGCTGCATCCCCGGAGCACTGAGTGCAGCCCCAGCAGCCTGACCACGTGCCCAGCCCCAGCCCCACCGGGTTACTGCAGATGGTGTGAAAGGGCGATGTTCCTGCTCACAGGGCCATAGGTCACGAGCAAGAAGCTGGGCACCCTCCCCAGGCAGGCAGAAGTTTATAGCAGCCATTTCAAAGGCATCTTCATCCCCAAAATGGTTTAAAAATGAAGCCTTAACACAAAAATGTCCCATCTGGAAACAGATTCTGCACCTCCTTCCCAAATGCTGCTAAATAAAGGATGTGTAATTCTCCTTTTTTGGTTAGGAGGGGAGAATTCCCTAACAGCGTTTGCCAGAAGTTGTTTGGCTGTTACCAGACCTACCAACATGGGTACTATGAGCGATTGGTAAGCCCACAGTGGGTCTGAGTTAGTGAGCATCAGCGATCTCTGTAAGGGTTCAGAAAGCATACAGAGGGCTGGGGAGAGGCCTGGGTTTCCATGGGTTACTGCCCCGAACTGCCTCCTTGCAGCCCCTGGGCCGCCTGCCTGGAGGAGGAGAGCGAGCCGTAGTCTTTGCTGCCTTTCTCCCAGCCTTCCAGTCTTGGGGTGCAGAGGTTGGGAACAGCAAGAAGCTCACATCAGAAGAAGCAAAACCCATCTTGCTAGAAGGAAACTGTCTTTTTCTAAGCCTATGGGAAAATGTAAATATTTAATCATTGGTTCCACTAAGTTATGGTCTATTTCTAGATTTCCCCAAGGCCTTCCTATTTCCCTTAAGCATTCATTACTTTGCACTTCAAGTTAATAAAGTTTAGTCTATATATTTCTCTTGCAAGATTTTCTTATCCCCTACTAAGAGAATGCATGTTTAAGTTGAAGCAGAGATTGCAAAATTCAGTGTTAGAAGAGCATTCTAGTTCTAGATTAACTATATCCTCTGCTAAGTATTCTGCATGTTAAGATAAGCCCTTCATCTGAAATGTTTTGTATCCCAGCGTCCCTACTTAGTTCCTTCTTGGAACCTTCCAGTAGCCATGTGAACTCTCTCCCAGGGCAGGGTGCTTCCACTAAACATGCAATGGGACAAGAAGGACACGCTATAAATTAGAAAGGAGTTGGTCGTTCTGAATCAGTGGCTCCAGAAGCTCCATAAAATAAATACTAGTGCCTCAAATAAACTCCGCTTTCGCTCGGATCCTGAACATTTCTTTGCTGAAATACACCTTCTCATACTTCTGTGCCTTGAAGGGAAACTGTTTTTGAGAGACTCTACAAGTCATTTGTTGAATAATTGTAAGAGTTTTCCATCTCAGTTTTTTTTTTTTTTTTTTTTGATGTTGGTGGTAGACTTCAAAAAGTATAATTGCCTTTCTGCTTCTATGGAAAGAAAAGGATGCGCTGACAGGAATTTAATAGAGCTAAAACTTAAAAGCTAAAGATGGTTTAAAACTGTGTTTCGTATGAGGAGATTCGAGAAGCGCGCTGCAGAAACTGATGGTGATGTTTTTAATTGACCCATGATTAAAAAGGATTGAGAAAGAGTTGATCTTAATAATTTCCAAATTAGGCAGTTGTGAAAGAAAATGAGGACCTTCGTGCTCAATACCATGAGTGCTGCTGATGGCAGAGCTTGAAATTCACAAAAGCTTTTCTTTTTGAAGAGTCCATTCCTAAGAAAACTAAATTCATTCATGCTCGTGAATTGTTTTTAATCAGTGGGGAATGGATTTCTATTTTGTTCTTTATTGATAATTTTCATATCATTGGAAAAAATAGCTGATCCATATCTTTTAATTATCCATGCTTCAAGTCTATTTATTAAACATCTATTGTAGCCCTGGAAAAGGGAGCGTTCCAGAGAAAACAAGACCTAGGAAGCAGCTACTGTAGGTAAAAATGAAATATGGAACAAGTATTGGCAGCTTTATTAGGTTTGGAAAGATAGACTACAAATTTTAAGGGATGAATTAAGGGTGGGAAAATTATAGAGCAAAGTCTTAAAGAAGTTACGAGTTTGTGTAAATGAGGAGAAAAGGGGTAAGGGCATTATGACTAAGAGGAAGATCATGAGTGGAGAGATGAAATTTGAAATAAAAATGCCATATCTGCGGCACAGAATTAAAGGCCCCTCTGTCACTGGCTTATGTCCTCCCGGAACCCAGGCACAGAGGCCAGAATCTCATTCCACTACCTCGATTCCTGTATTTTTCTTAGAGATACATTTACTGAGTCAGAATATTCTTCTGGCTGGGTGTTTTGACCAATACAAAATTATGTTTCATTCCTGATACGCTTTGAGCCAAAACATATTTGCACGATCCACACCTTCCAGTTTAGTGAGGTCTGGATTTCTGGTTTTCTCCCTTAAGGGAACATAATCACAAAAGTACCTTATCATGTGTCGGCCAAATAATAACACCGCTTCATGTTTGAAAACCAGTCCTGAAGTTGAACGGACCACAAATAGAGCTGTAAAACTTCTTTATCATCTATACCATTGCAGAAGACGTTTTCTAAAGGGAAATAAGAGGAGCCCTAGAAACGGACTTGATATGAGGATAAAAGAGAATCAGGAGATCAAAAGTATTTGACTTTTTTGAAACTTGGTACTTTAAAAAAACAAAAAAAAATGAGGTCACTGACATGATGGAGTGCTTATGTTTGACTGATGAGGACTGTTGGGACATCTGATTTGGGAAGAAAGCGGGTACATCTGTGGGGGAGTGGACAGACTTAAGAGAATATAGAAGACACTGCTTACAAACCCTTATGTAATGCCTTAATAATCTGTACATCTCCAAGAAATAATTGTATTGGTTGGGACACAGGCTAAGCCACTCTAGTAGAGAAGCTCAAAAAACGAGCTCGGGCTACACAGGTATCTCTTTCCCTCTCATGATACTGTACCTGGTTAAGCAGGTGGCCAGGGACCAGCGGGTGATCCTGGGATCCGTCCTGTTGCTTTTCCTGGCACCATGGTGCCATCCTTGCCTGTGTGGGCAAAGCTCCCTGGCCCTTCCCTGTCTCATTCGAGCCCAGGGGAAGAGAGGGGAAGAGAGGGCAAGTGATGTCCTTTTAAGGAGGTGATTAAAAAACGTTGCCAAATGCCTGGTCACATCCCAGGATCAAGAACTCATTCACATGGCCAGACCCAGATGTGACGAAGGATGAGCCACGAGGATCCCTGCTAAAACCTAGTGGCAGAACGGGAGTTATTTAATTAAAAGAAGAAAGGCAGTATCGGCTCTGGTCATCATTTCATTTTGTTCAAAGGCCTTTAATATCAGTTGCAATTGCTACCTAATGAGGCATATTATTCCATTTTATGGTGGCTGTGATTATTCAGACCTTCTTACTTACATTAAGCAAAAGTCTCTTTATCTGCAAATGTTGCTCTCCAACACCACCTGGAAAGTCTAATTTCTCTTCTCTCTGACAGCCTTCCCGTTTTTGAAGCTAGCCATCCTGTCTCCGTGAAGTTGTCCCTTCCCAGGCCAGGCCAGACCTGCTCAGTTGTAATACATCAGCATTTCCATGGCTTCACCATGACTGCCACGTTTTTCCACGTGCATGCTAGTTCGTCAGCATCCCTTCTGTAATGTACTACCCCACAAAGAATCTAGTCCTCCATGTTTATTGGATGCAGAAGACAGAGAGTGAGATTATGCGTCTCTGGTGCTGAGCACCCAACTACTAATAAAGCTTGGAAACAAATTAGTGCCTGAGAGGCTCATTATACTATTTGGTGATGTACAGACGAGCAGAGCACTTAGAATTAAGTGGCCAGGATTAAAGGCACAACCTGCCATGTACCAGCAACGTGACCTTCGACAAATTTCTTGAGCCCCCTTGTCCACCATTGTAAGAAATGATCTTGGGCAGCCCTGTGGCCCACTCCTGCTGGTGGGCAGTGAGGAGACCTGTGGTTCACCGGGCCTCACAGTCAACACTCAGAGATGTCTGGTGTAGTTCTGGGTCCTGTTACGTGAACCTGCTGAACAGCCATTCCTGACAGTCTCCAGAAGAGTAAATAACCTCATGGAATGGCATAGGGCAGTTCTCCCACTGGCACAATGTCCTTTCCAGACAGGAGGACATGTCCGCAGGGCCCTAAAGGTTTAGGAGGACAGCCCTGTGATACCTTCTATTTTGTGTCCCAGAGTCTGGAGCTTTCCTCAGCTTGCATCAAATAACTGTCACCTCTCTTCATGGCATCTCTGTGTCTCAGTCCCTTGGGTTTCTCATCCATGAAGTAAACCATATAACACCTGTCTCACCTGATGGCTGATTGTCTTCAACAATGATCATCAAAGAGCTTTGTAAACTGGAGAGTCATATACCAATGAGAGTTACTGCTGCTGCTTCTAAAACATTTTTCACGCCATTTATCTGATAGACACTCTTTGCCATCCTGTCCGCAGGCAGCTGGACATTTGGACCCAAGAATTTCATTTTGTCCTTTTCATCATCACCATCATTATCATCCTGTCATCATTTGCTTCCACGTACATTGTCACAGCTCCCTTTCCTCTTGGTTTCTCTACCCTCTCTCCTCCCAGCTCCTAGATGCCTAACTCAGTGTCCCCTTCCCACAGCGCCTTTCTCCTCAGCTGCTGTGTTTGCTGAGGATATTTGCATTGTAAACAGTGTCCCAGAAGAAAGACTCTTGCATAGTAGCGTTTAAATAAAACAAATTACAAACATTAAGGTTTTATAGGAAGGCTGTTAATGATGATGAGAGCGCCATGGTTTCAGAAGTGGTTGGAATGCTTTGATTCCATTTCAGTGCTGAATCTTGTGTGTGTGGCAGGTCAGATATGCTGAAGACTAATGGTGGGTGGAGGACCATGGACAGTTCTGGGGTTGGACGAAGAAGACGTGAGTTCAAGCCCTGGCTCAGCCAAGTTTCCCCATGTAGAGGGCCTGCCATGGCCCTGTGTCTCTAGCTTGAAAATGTCGTGGTAAAATAGCATCCACAAAATCGTCTTCTCGTGACCACCATGACATCACCGTCCCTCAGGCTCTCTGGTTACTGCTCCTCCATCCTTTCTAGGCTCCTCTTCCTATTTATTCTTTAAATGTTGATGTTCCGAGGTTCTGTGTTTAGATCTTTCTCATCTCACACATGGCCTCTTCCTAGGTGTCCATAACTCTTCCCTGGGTTCAGTGACCAACCTCATTTGGTGGTTTCCCAAATCTGTTTGTGTAGCCCCAACCTCTCTTCATATATTTAACCACCTGCTCAATAACCTACTCAAATTCCCAGAGCATCTCAAACCAAATCAGATCTGAAACAGGCCGACTTCTCCTGGTTGGGTCCCTCTTCCTGCATCCTCTGATCTGTGACTAGCACAGCTCTCCACCCATCACCCACACCAGTATCCAGGAACCATCCTAGCTCTTTCCTCTACTTCATACATCTGCATCCAATCCACCAAACAACCCCAGACTTCTGCCTGCATCCACTTTTTTCCGTGGCTATGGACAGCTGTCATCCATCTGCTGAATTCTTGCCATGGACTCCTAACGGGGCTCCCCCCCTTTAAGCTTTCTCTCTTAGTCCATTCTCCAGAGGGCAGCAAGAGTTAACTTTCTAAAAACCAAATCTGATTCAGCCCAAACATCTTAGTACATCTTTGCCCTTGAGACAGACCTCTCAGGAGAAGCTTGCTCTCTGCCCACAACTGGCCATCAGCTGTATCTAACGCCTGTGTTCCCAGCTCCTTCTCCCTGCCTCTCCCCCCACCCTCCAAAGCCTTTCCAAGTCTACACTCCACCCTCCACCCCACTTGCTCATTTAAACCTTCTTTATTTTTCCCACATTTTTTATATAACGTCCCCTGAAAAGCATCTCTCCGACCTTTCCCCCAGGTCTGAATCAAGGTCATTCCTTATTAAATCTGAAATAATTGCAGGGCAAATTAGTTGGAATGGATAAAAAAAAAAATTAATTCAAACTTTTAAAGAATGACTTTTAAGCAACATCAATAGCTTGAACCCACTACTAAAAATGTTGCAGTGTAAGGTGCTATAATATTTGATATCCAGATAAGATTTATTGGTACTTTTATAGAAAATCACCTTCTCTCTTGGTTCAAATATTAATTGTGGGAGGATTTCCATTATGAAGTTACATTAAAAGTCATTTCTTCGTAGAAATTGCAGGGAAACTTGCCTCCGACTAAAGTGAATATCAGCTCCTAGCGACCAGGATTCGGAATTAAGGGGTACCATAAAGGTGTATCATACAAAATGCACAGATACTGCCTGAAAGAGGCTGCCTTACTATGGGATAGAAAATAGGAATGAAGGAAATGAAATCAGTGAAATAAGTCATACCTACATCTTTGGCAAATGTGCAGTAGATGGTCTACTTTTCCTTAAACTGCAGTTCTCGGTTGACTTGAATTATTCTGTTTCCCAAACTTCTAAATTCTCTTTTTGGCTCCCACTGCCTGTGAAGGCTTCAGATACAACCCTCAGCTTAATGGCATGGAAAATTGAAGTTTATTTCATTCCCAGCTGGTACAGATCACTTGTTTCGTTGGTCTTCACGAGGTGTTATGTCCAAGACCAATTTAGGGGGGCTTCTTGAACACAAATTCAGTAACAGGCTTTGATTCTAAAATTTATGGGGCCCATTTGGCTTCCACGTGTTGTTTACATAGCAGCCACTTAAAATGTAAGCTTCTTTATCACTTGGACTCAAGAGTTGAACAAGATTTGGCACATAGTTTTTAGGCTTTGGATCAAAAGCTTTCTTCGGTTATAGCCTAACAATATACTATGTTGATGTTTAATCATTAAAAATGCCAACAAAATCTTCATGTCTGCTCTCATGTTGGAACGAAATAGCCTCTTATTGAAGAATTACAAGCAGCATAGCCTGAGTGTTCCACAGGCTGGTGATTAATTCCTGCTCTGTTGTGGTTGACCCCTAAGTCAAGTTGCCAGCCAGGAAATTCCCTGTCAGCTCCCATGACATCTCTCTTGTGTGGGATTCATTTCTAGATTCCTGGAGTGAACACACCAGTTCAACACAGCCTCTCAGTGTTATTCCCCAGCTTCCGTCAGCTCCAGCAAAGCCCCTTGGCAACTCCAGGCTAACCCGGGAGGTTCTTAGAAAGCCACAATAGGCATCCCAGGCCATCGGTGTGATCATGTGGCAGTTCTCGGGATAATTGATCCACAGGAAATCATGGAGCTCCAGGTACAATGAACCTGGTTTGCCCTATGAGGCTGACATGTCCTGGGATGGATGGAAGGAACAGGAAGCCTCAGGTCACCTCGGTGAAAATACCTCTGAGTGTTTGGTACTGAAAGAAAGCTGTGGAAACTGAGGGACCACCACCTCTGTCTTTCCATTCTCTTCTCCATGGGCTGCTTGCCAAGAAAACATGCCAGGCCCTTAAAATAGACCCTTCAAAGTTACTATGGGACTTTGTAACAAAAGGGACAGGGCAATCCCTATTGTCAAGTAGGAGGACACAGTTTTTCCACTGTTTAACTTAAGCTATTGAGGCTCATTAGTTTGCTCTAAGTATTTCAAAGGGCTTCAGAGAGAATATGGACTCAACCTCTCTGTGACTAATTAAAATCCTTAGTTCATAAATGCAGGGATCAAATCAAAGACAAATCAAATGTCAGAGTCAAACTCTTGTTGACAGTCAATGAGGTTAGAAACCAGACTTATTCCCCCACACAAATGTTCTGGGCCCGGTGTATTTTCAGTCGCATCCCTACATTGCCCCCCGCCCTTCACCCCCCACACGAAATAGCTGTATGTTACACAGTGACCTGGTGCCTCAGACAATGCCAAATTGCCTGTGCTGGAAACTGAATACGGTCGTGTTTCTCTAGATAGAGACAGTGTATTCACTGCTGCCGTTTGGATGAGAGAAAGCAAGCATAAAACTAATCTTTCAATGTCTTTCCTTTTGTTCTCAGGAAACAGGCTCTCAGGTTGCGTGTACCATTCAGCCAGTGAGTAATGAGCTTCGATAGGAGTGGAGTCGTGCCCTTCACGGCCTGTCTCACATGGGCCTTTCTCTTCTTACTGCCGTTGTATTCATTTCTTTCGCTCTTCCCACCGTTGCACTCACAAAACAAGAAATCAATAAGTAATTATGGATAGGTAAGGGACGCCTGCAGACTTTCTCAAATGTCCAAATCATAATGGGTGAGAGAGTGTACATCGGCTTTGAGTTGCCTTTCACTGCTTTCAGGAGACTGGCCACTATTTGTTGGCGAGCCTGTCTTTCTGCTCCCTGCAAAGTGAAGTCCTGGGACCATGCTTAATATCTTTTCATCACCCTTCCTTTCTGCACATTTAATCATCAATACTGAATCCCAAGGAGAACTGGAAAGATATTTTGACATATAGTCAAGAGAAAAAAAGCACAGCATGGTCAAAATTCAAAATTTTGATCTTTAAGTCTTACAGTAAGAAGGGCAAGAAATTCTTTTTTTTTTTTTAATTTATTTATTGGGGTGACAATTGTTAATGAAATTACATAATTTCAGGTGTACAATTCTGTATTACATGGATCTTGAGAGTATAATGCTAAGCGAAATAAGTCAGACAGAAAAAGCAGAGAACCCTATGATTTCACTGATATGTGGTGTATAAACCAAAAACAACAAAAGAACAAGACAAACAAATGAGGAATTCTTTAATACTCGCTTTAGCATGCGGCCACTTTGAGAATTAATAGATTTTTACTTTGCGAGTATCTAAGATGGTGATAGAAAAGCAGTAAATCCTCTATAGAAATAAACGAAACTACTCACTGTAGAGCTGTTGTTGTATAAACAAAATTGCTTATCAGGACTTTCTTGGTCTTTCTACTATGCTAGAAAATTCTTCACCAAGAAATGACTGGAAGAACACAGGACTTGTGGCCAGATTCGAAAACAATCCAAAGTCTAGTGTCCTCAAGACTTACATTGCAGCTTCTCAAGTTTTTTCTTTTCTAAATCACTTAATGTCAAATTGGGGGAGAAACCGAAAAGGCTGAGGTTAAACACAGCAATGACACTAGACTCCATAAATCTAGGCATCTGCTCGTTGATATTTGTATTGACAAATAAGGTCTTCCTTCATGAGGTCCCCTGACCTCTCGGAGACAATTCTCAGACACTCATCATATGACATCTGTCCAAAACCAAGGGCACAAATGGGAAAAGAAGCAAAAATCAATTGGGCAAAAGTGGAAATCGATGCACATGGCAGCTGCTAAACAAGAACTGACTAAGTTATGGCTCTCGCTGGAACCGATCCCCAAGTCAGGGGAAATCCTACAGAGCAGTGCCCAAACTAGACGTTTCCTCTGTGCCTTCACTCTTTCACTAGGTTTTACCCATAACGTTTTAAATCAAAACCTACAAAAAGACCCCAGAGACAAAAGGCAGGGGAAAAGGATTGATCAAGAACTAGAAAACTCCCTACATTTAATGTAAGTCTACCACCAGCCTTATTCCTTCACTCAAACTCAGCCCTCCTTTTTCGGTGGATCCCAGTAGATGGGATGATGTTACATCTACGAGTCTTCATTGGCTTGGGCAGAAAAGAACGTGATAAGTTTCTTCCCATCTCCATCTCTTCCTCCTCTCAGAAGCTGTTCCTTCCTGTGTCCCCCATCCACCAGGCTCTGGCAGGGAAGGGGGACGAGAGGAGAGGAAAACAGAGCCAGTGGGATTGTAGCCTGCATTTGGTCCACTCTGCCTATGGGAGATGCCCTCATGCTAACTCTTTCTCTCGCGAGGGCAGTGGTGTGTTTGCTCCTGAGGACCCCTGGCCAAAACCTGGCCTCCTCCAGTTGACTGCTCTGAACTCAGAGCTTCTGCTATTACGTACACTGCATGGAGACCGGGGCGCATACAGATTTTGTGCCCCTGTAGCTTAGGTAATTTTGAAATCCCTGTTTAAGAAGAGTACACTTTAGGAATATAAAATTCAATACAGGCCTTGGTAGGGGTCCATACGGTGGACAGACCTGAAGCTTAAGCTTCTTGAGTTCCATGGTCAGTCTACGTCTGGCACTGAGTCTGTGTGTCATCCTGCTAATGTCACGGAAGACACGAGTCCTGTAGTCCCCAAATTCTAGTCAAGCTGAGTAAACAGTCCATTTCCTGGCTTCTGGAGCAGGAAGATGGGGAAGACCCAGCCCACTGACCACTTCCAAGGAAGCTTTCACCAGCAGCCACTTGCACCCTCCAGTGAATTCTCAGCCTAATATTATAGACTCTGGAGATGGATCGTGTGCTAATACTCCAGAACTCTGTTTTATCCACCACCTTCACAACTCTGAAGGGATGGTCTAACAGTTTACTTAGAGAATGTGCAACAAGGGGGCTTCTCTTATTCCCTGCCTTATTCCTTAGCCAAAATGGAGACCATTTAAGGGAAAATCACATGACCATCCAGTTACAGTACCTCATCACCTACAAGTTGTCCACCGTTCTAATCCATTGTGTCTAGTAAACCCAAAATAAACGTGGCTTAAAAAACGTTAGAAATGTATTGCCCTCTGCATTTGCTTCTTATTGCTGCATTAACAAATTACAACAAACGTAGTGGCTTAGAAAGAAACACAAATCTTTCATCTTACAGTTCTACAAATCAGAAGTCCAAAATGGGTTTCACTGGACGGGAAAGTCTCGGCATGCATGTGCTGTCTTCAGAAGTGCTCTAGAGAATCCAGTTCCCTGCCTTTTTCAGCTTCTAGGAGGTACCACTCTCCTTGGCCAGTGGCTCCTTTCTCCATCTCTAAGCCAGCAGCGTAGCATCTTTGAATCCCTCTGCTTGCTTGGGCACATCACCTTCTCTGAGTGCAACCCTCCAGCGTCTCTCGTGTAAGGACCCTTGTGATTACATTGGACCCACTCAGATACTCAGAATCATCTCCCCCTTTCGAGATCTTTAACTTAATGGCATTTGCCAAGTCCCTTTTATATGAAGGTAATGCATTCACGGGGGCTGGGCATTAGGACACAGACATCTTTGGGGGCCGTTATTTAGCTAGCCACACCCTATCACATGAGTCTGAGTGTCCTGGTCTGATGCCACGCTTCCCGGCCCAGGGTTTGGGCTTCTTCTCACTCACTCCGTGCTCCCACCTCTGGAGTGTGGCCCTCATCTGCTCTCCCCACATTGGCCCTCCATCTCTCCTCATTCCAGACAAATGGAAGGGAAAAGGGCAGAGGAGGGCATGCTTCTTCTTTTAGGAGTATGCCTTTGGATGTACTTCCAGATCTTAGTCATCCTGCCAAATCTCCCTGTAAGGGAGGTGGGGAAATGGGCCCACCTTAAAAGCAGAGTTTCCATTACAAAGTGGAAGAGTGAAAGGAGAGGCTACTGAGATACTTATGCCCACAACGTTCATGTTACATACGCAACAACACAGTACTCTTTTTGACCACTGTGCCCAGTTCTTAGAAGAACCATTTTCTTGGGAGAGCCCACTGTGCTTCCATGTAATTGAAATATGCTCCTACAGTAATTGCCAGTTGGCTTCAATTTTGAAAACCATCCCAAGTTGGCTACTCCTTTAGTCCTTTGCGGGGAGGCCAGCTCAATGGGGAAAGAGGAAGGATTCTATGGTTTCAGACTCTTTTCTGCAGCCTGAGCAATCATAAAGAGCATTAGCAGCACCCAAGGGAAGAAGTGAGGACGGCATAGAATGTGGGGACAGTGCACGTTCCTTCTTGTTGCCCTGTCACAGGCCACCATGAAGCCTGAGGAACTCACAGTGCCCATGCACTCCCCTGAGAACCAGTCATGCTCCGCTCACCAGAAGTGACCCCTTTCACCAGGTGACAGATTTACCCGCTGGTAAAATACGTAGCAACAAAAATATAAACTATAATACACATCAATCTGGCTTTTTCTTTATGCCAGTATGTACTACAATGTGCCCATTTTTTCATTCTCTATGTGTAATAGCACATGATTCCTCTTAGAACCATCCCCTTAATCCTATTAGCAAATGCTTAATTACTTCATTCATTCATTCATTCATTCAACTCGTGTTCACTGAGTAACTACTATATCCTAGGCTTCATTTTAGGCACTGGGAATACAGAAATGAATGTTACCTACTGATTGGATTCCATTGCTCCATCTTAAAAATGGCATTTAAACCATTATGTCTTGGTTGTTTTAGATTATGCCTATATTTATTGGGTTCTATTCTAAAATAGAAACACATGTTTTTCCCTGTTTATCATCCAGGTTTCTTGTTAAGTCTTTTTCTTTGCGTCAGAACTTTACGATGTCGGTTTTCCTCTTGTTTCTTCAGCCTCCCCCCGCCCCCATCATTCTCCCTCTGTAGATACACATTCTCTTTGTGCTTCTAGCTTAAAAGAAATGTCCTCTCCCGATCATCCTCCTCCATCTTCTACCTTTCTTTGTGCCCTCACATTTCCCACACTTCATAGTTAAGTTTCACAGTTAACTTTCTAGAAAGTTGGGAGTTTGTGCATAGTGCCTGCTTTCTCACTTTCCATTTTAAGCTTCGACCCCCTGCTGTGAGACAGGGCACCTGTCCTTACACCTTCATTGAAATCGCTTCTAATTGCAGTGTTTAACTAGTTGCATTATCCATATTAGTCAGGGAAGGCTCCCAATTGTAACAAGCCAACCTAAACAATTTATGATCCAACTCAATAGGAGTCTATTTTTCTGCTCATGTAACCAACCTGTACAGGTGTTCTGGTGGGCAGGTCAGCTCTTCTCCCAGTGGGCATTCAGGTACTGATTCCTTCCACCTGTGGCTCCCCCATGCAGTAAGACCTGGCACACCCCCTTCACCTCACATTCTCTTGGTGAGATCTTGTCACGTGGCCATATAAAACTGCAAGGGAGGCTGGGACATGTGGTCTAGGTGCGTGTCCAGGAAGAAAAGGAAACAATCTGGGAGACCAATTAGCAGTCCTGGCCACTTCTTCCTCCCTCACATTGCCTCCCCCCCGCCCCCCGGATTCTCTGCACCACTCTCCTGGTTTTTTGTTTTTTATTTTGTTTTTGTTTTTGTTTTTTTTCTTATCTTGCAAATAGCTCCATCTCAGTCTTTTTTCATAGACACCTGTTCTTCCCTGAGGCATCTTTGCTTTTTGCCCTATACCTTGTAGTAGTGTAGATGATCTCATCTGCTCCCAAGATTTTTAAGTGCACGTGAAAGCCAGTGGCTCCCACAGTTGTTCTCCATGTGGTCTTCACTCCTGAACTGGGTCCCAGTTTACGTGTACAGCGACCTACATGACATCTCCCTCTAAGCTCACAAGCTCTAAGAGTTCACACATCCAATACACAGCTCTTGAAATCCTCCCCATCTCTATGCTTCCTCCATTGCTGCCCATTTCCGGAAAGAACATCCAACTACCTAGGTGTTCTTCCCTGAAATCCAGTAATTACCCGATTAATACCTCCTTCTTCCTTATCTCAACTCGATTTAGCACCAAGTCCTGTCGGTTCTATTTTCTAAATACCTCTCAAATCCATCTACCACCCCCAACTGTCCCTAGTCCTGGTGCAATTGCTGCCTGACTGGCTTTGTGGAATCTGCTTTACCACCTTCAGACTATTTTCCCCTAAGTATTCAGAATACACTTTTATAAATCCAGATCTCACTTTGTCAGTCCCCTGATTGAAACTCTTCAGTTTCTCTCACAATAAAGCCCTACTCATCTCTCCAAGCTCACCTCCCTGTAGCCCCCCCCCCCCATCACGTTGTCTCAGCCACTCTGGCCTCCTCGGTCCTCCTTGCTCTTCCATTCAGGAACAAGGCTGTGCCAGCCACAGAGCCTTTGCATTGCATGGACACAGGTTGATTCCATAGCCAAAAATGCCTCCCCTCCACTCCCATCAAGCCTGCCTACTTCCATCTCAGTGTAACTGTCACTTCCTCAAGGAAACCTCCCTGACTCTGCAACTCTCCAGGGCTAGTCAAGGTCTCTCATAACAACCTGTACTCTTCTTTCATGGCTCTTACTACAAATGTGATGTGATGTGATTATTTTTAAATGTCCATCTCCCACTCAGGAGCCCTGCCAACCTCCTTCCGTGTTCTCCCCCCTTGTGTCTAGCACAGTGCTCCCCCTGAATTTAGGCTCATCAGAGGATGCATTTACTGACTCTGCTTCCATGGTCTGAAGCATTTTGAACCGGGGTGGAATATGGAGACCCTGAAGTTAGCATCCAGGGTGAGCTTTGAACCTACTGACCACTGTTGAGTATATATGTAAAATAGCTGCCTTTTCAAATGTTGGAATGACTTCATACTGCAAGCCAGGCATTTGGATTAGTAAACCTAAAGACTGGACTGTGCTCAGTTTCACCCCCCAAACTTAACTTTGCAGCACCACTTGGAACAAAAAGGAAATTGTTAAAGGTCACCCACATCAGATCTTTGTTTTAAGCCCTCAAAAGTGATGCCGGGAAAACAAGAGACCTAATCTGGTCTTATTTCAGTTTCCCTGAGCGGGTTTTCTGCATTGCACTGCTACCAATTAACTACTGGTGATTAACAATGGTGTACTTTCTTTGACCAAATTATATAAGTTCTTTCCAACTTGTCAAATCTTCTCGGTAATATTGGTTCTTTAGAATTAGGCCAGTGGCAGTAAATTGAATTCCTGAAATGGATTTACTCAGTATTTTAAAAGATGGAACTGCAGAAGATTCTTATTCTCATATATATTGTAACTTTAAGTATCCAGAACAATTTAATTAAATTTGATTAGAAGTACAAAGCTGAAACAAACTAATGAAAGCAACTAGTATGTCAAGTGGTATTTATTTCTGCATTAAACTGCAAACACTCCCTTTTGGCCCTTACGGATTTAGTTTAAATATTTAGCTCTGATAGCTTTTGGAATTGTTGATGGAATTAGTTTTAATGAACCTTTAACAGTTTGTCTTAAAAATAGATGGAAGCTTGTTACAGCCAAGAGAAGCTGAGGTTTCATTGACATGCAAAATTTGGCTTGGTCTTCAATCACACCGACTGGTTTTTTTCTATATTGTTAGCATAGGAACATCCAAACCTATAAAAAATTTTATTAGTGTTTATTTGAGCCAAACTGAGGACATGCCCAGAAGCAAGACCTCAACGGATTGAGAAAATGCTCCAGAGAATGGCAGTTTTGCAGTTCTTTTAATACATTTGGAATCAAAGGGAGGGAACATAAGAAAGATTACATGAAATCCTATTGGTGGTCGATTAAGGAGGCAGAGAAAGCAAGGTGAGGAAATCTTTGATTGGATTACAGGATAGTAAATGTTTAACATTTACGGTATATAGGGATGGTATAAGGGCAACAAGATCCTGTGCTCCCTTGAGGGTGGTTACGCCTCTGAGGGATCTCGAAAAGAGGATTATTCTGGCATTTCAAAAATGTGTTAACCTAGATGCACAGAAACAATGGACAGGGCTGGCTTAAGGCAAAGATAAAATTTTCACTAAAGAAGTTGTATGGCTGGGGTGTGACTACCCACCATGACCTGCCCAGTTAGGAATTTATGATCAGATCACCCTGTGAGGTTACTGTTGATCACTGACCTTGTCATATTTATTACAGAGCCCTTTGTTCACAATAACATACATTTATTGAAAGGAGGAGAATGTACCTACAACTATCACTAATTTGGAATCTTTTCTTTCTCTGTTCCATGTGATTACATTAATAGGTTTATTCCACTTAAAAATGAGTGGAAAACTGGCACAATTTTGAGCAATCGACCTTTTCATAAGTGAGCAGTAACATCTGAGCCATTTTCAGGGAATGGCAACAATTCATGTTTTGACTTCCATTTGAAAAATAGGTTCCTGGTAAGTCCCGTTAGTGAACTCAAGTAACAAGATATAAGTGTTCTAAGTTGAAGGAGTGGATGGACTTGGGTTGCTAAAAGCCCAAAGGATTTTCACCACACTTTCTTTATATCTCAGGTCACTCAAAGCAAATTAGAATTGACAACCTTTATGGGCTGAGAGCCTTCAAGTACAGCTAATGCAAAAAACCATGCATTTGTTACTTCAGAATCAAATAGTCTCTGTATGCCTACTGAGAAATCCTTGTTTAGAGGCCGAATAAATCTTACTAGATTAAAGAAGTTCCAGAACTGTTTTAGAAAAAGAGGAAAACTGCCAGTGACTACTCACTGGACAACAGTGTCTTAGTATATATTTTGGGTTCTAACTGATATGCCCAGCAGAAATAAATAACTGGTCTTCATTTTCAAGGTTAATTATTTTTTCATGCTTTCATCTGAGTCAGAAATGCCACTTGTCATTAAGATTTGGGAGACCACCTCAGGGATACTATAGATGCCTTATCATGGCGCTGTACACCAGAAGCTAAATAATAATGAATGCCAACTATAATTTTATATATATAATGTGATGGCTCGGTGCGAGGTCAGAGGGATAGTGGATGGGGGGAGAGGGGCCCACAATGTGAGGGATATAAATGATGGATGTCTAAGTATTACCTTGTCTTGTACACCTGAAACTAATTAAATAAATAAATAAATAAATAAATAAATAAATAAATAAATAAATAAATAGAAAAGATTTGTGAAACCTAAATTTCAGAAGGTAAAACTTCTAAAACGTGCTTTGGAAACATCTGCAAATGGGAGCATCACCATTTAACTCACCATCGGAGCTGTGGAGCTTCACTAACTCTGTCACCCTCAACCCCATTGCTGTCTAGTCTCTCAGGGGTGCCTTCTTCCTGAGGTCAGAAATCACAACAGAAGTAACATGAAATTCCACTCCCTGTTAATCTGGTTGTGGAGACAGAGCCAGGAGTGCAGTTTCCAGGCTCTTGCCCTCACGTGGAAAGGTGCTGGCTCAGGTAGTAAATGGCCATCAACTGTGATTGGATGGCCATCAGCTGTGGCTAGTTGGCCGTCAGCTGGAACCAGTGAGCCATTGGCCACTAATATAACAGCCATGGCTACGCTAGCAGGAAATGGGGGCTAGCAAGAAGATGGTGGCTGGGCTAGCAAGTGCGGATTGCAGTTAGCAAGGCGGATTGCAGCTAGTAAAGGGGGTTGGTTGGTTGGCAGAGAGGCAGACGGAGGGTTGTGGATCATGTGGCTCCTGCTTTCTGTGTCTCCAACCCAGCTGCCAGCGAGAATATAGTAGTATGACACCCCTGTCTATGGCTCCGTGGGTGTTCCTTTTTGGTCTCACCATATCCTGCGTTTTTATGTGGGGAGCGGGAGCTGAGATCCTGCATGAGTCCCTGCATGACACTGGTCTTCTGAGGCACATGAATGAGAGTTTAGTATTTAATACCTTTTCTTTCTCTCTAATTACCAGATCCTCCAAACAGCCCTTGAGATATTTACTCTTCCTTTCCACCTTCTCTCTAAACGCCTTATTATACAGATTGAACAGCCCTCCCTAATCCCTTTCCCTCCAGCTGGCAGTTCCTTCATCCCTTCTCTGATTCAGCATTGAGGGTGGGGGGTGCACTTGACTGCTCAGCTGGCAGTGCCAGGATGTTCTGGGCAGTGAGGGGAGGAGGATGTTTGTGGACACTCCCACAGGGCTCCGTTTCATTCCATCCCACCAGATGCTCTGCACACTTCCTGTTGGCATGTACGGAACCTGGCCCAGTAATGTGCCCACAAGGTGACCCATTTAGAAACCAGGCCGCTCAGCGTGGAGGGCACGTTCCAGAAGTAGGTATGGGCTCCAGTACCCAACCTTAAAAACTATTGGAGCATTTCTCGTGAGAATCGATGCACTCTCTTTTCTCCTTTGCTCCTGGCTCTGCATAAGGGTGTGTGCTGGGGAGAACTGAGCCTAGTTGCTGTGGACAGGTACATATGTTTCCTGAACTGCAGGATACAAGGAGCAGTGGAATGGGACGGGGGCAGCTCTGAGAGCTGTGCATGGAATCAGCAGCAGTCCATGGTCAGACGCGGCAAGTAGAACGATCCTTCAGAATTACAAGATTGGTTAAAGAGGAGGTGATTTTCTATACCTCACATTGAAACATGGGCAACAGAGAGAAATTACCATTTAAAATGGAGCAGGTAGCCATCGGCCACTTTTTTCTTTTTGGTACCATTTTACCTCAACTAACACTGCCCTCAGCCTACCTGCAAGTATATCATAAAAGACAGATATACCAACAGCAGAAGATAATACTGATGAGGTTGCTCTAAGCTAAAAAAAAAAAAAAAAAAAAAAAAGCCAACATAAAGCTCTGCGCTCTGAAAACCTTCCTTTGTCATAGAAAAATAAAATATAAGATCTTAGAACCTAGCTGTAAAGCCCATCACACTGATTATCATTTCATTTTACAATAATGAATGCAGTCATATGAAATCATTGAATCCCACTAGCATATATAAGGCACCTCTGTTGCAAGGTCTGTGCTAGGGACCAGGGCTTCAGAATTAAACAAGGCCGCTGCCCTACCTCACAGCTTGGGAGACAGACAGGACTGCAGCAAGCTGTCGTGTGATGTCACAGCATTTTGCCTGCAGTGGGGGAAGGAAACAATGCTGAGTGGCATTGCTAAAAGCTCCCCCCAAACCTCAGGGGTATTTTTAGTGACAGTGATTTAATGAACACGTATTACTCGCATCCTGTTTACCTAGCACAAAGCTGGGAAGTACAAGTTAGATGGGACAGGTAGGAAAACAGAAGGTGCTGCGTCAGGCCAGGCCAAAGAGCCACCTGATCAAAGGTGTAGACGTGTGAAATTGAATCACATGGCCAGTGAATGCTGGGTAATCAGGTGTGACCCGGGCTCAGCGTGGGTGGGGCCCCTCTCTGCTCTGACGGCTAGGACCTATTTTTGTCCCTGTGGATGTCAACCTTGAGAATGCCTTATCTGACATTCCTAAATGGTGTTAAAGGCTTTAGGACCTCATAGAATGTAGCGCTTTAAAATATATTCTGTATATCAATGGAAGGTCCTGCACAACTTCCGGAAGAAGAAGCTGTGGGACGAGTGTGTTATAACGACCTCATGTAGACCAGCCTGAGATCCACTGAGTCCATCACCTGAACTCTGTTAGTAGACGTGTCTTCCGTAACCCAGTTTTCTTGGAGCTGTTTGCAGGATGGTCAAAAATGCACAATGGAGATTCTTACAAATTCAGGGACCTCAAAATACTTAAGGGAAAGATCTGTAGGAACTAAAGAGAGTGACCGCCAGGTAGACATACTGTGAAGACCCGTGGCTGTAAGGCTGTAAAGAACAGTACCTTGATTCTCGTGCATTCTGGGCCATTGAAAGTACCGATACAAATGAGAGTAGCCCTGGGGAATAATACAGTGCCATAAAGAAACACATGGGGAACTTGAACACAGAAGCTAAAACTAGTGGAAGGACAGTAAAAGGGTAAGATAAAGAAAATCAGATTATTCCTCGTGGCAATTTAAAGTTCAATGACTTTGAACTCCTCTTTTGTATTTCTATCTCTATATATTTGGAACAATTTAACAACCTCCAGTTTTAAGTTTAATGTGTTAAAAATAAAAACCAATTTGAGGCACAGATATCATATCACATTTTTGACAGCTTGGCTGGGTCTTGAGCTGAAGGGCACAACTTCTAGGTCGTTCTGCTGAAGGTGAATGATAGATATTAAAAGAGTTTCCTTATCATCAATGTTAAGGATTAACAGCCCTTCCCCAGTTACTATGGCCATACTTCATTCTGTTTTTCTTCTGAGCTGTCTCATCTAATCTCTAGAGGCCAAAGGGCTAATGCAAAGCGTAACTATGGTTAAGCACCCAAAAGAATAGAATTGAAGACATAGCCTCTGGTCTACCGTGAGTTAAAACTCGAAGAAGAAGAAAAAGTAGTGATCAAGGAGACAAATAGTGATTTAAAAGCCACATGCCCAACCTGTGTATGTTTATGTAAACCACTGTCAAGCCTTTCTGAGTGACAGTGGGAAGTAAATGAATAATAAATTGATTGCAAGCTGTCTAGATAAGTATCGCATGGCTATGTGGATAAAAGAAGTGTTTGCTTAGCAATAACTTTCTTGAAAAAAATGTATCTTCATTTCCCTTCTTCTTTAGAAAGCAAAGCATTTTTTTTTCAATTGAATGATGAAAAATTTCATGCAATAAAAGATGTGGAGGGGCAGGAAATTTATCCTCAAGGTAATCAATTGTTCAGCATAACTAAAATGAGTGTTGATTGATCTGTTCCCGACCTCTAACATCCAGTGTTACACTGTTTTCCATGACATTTGGAAGTATACACCATCCCACTTGAAACTGCAGGGTCTCTTCTAGGCAATGTTGACGTTCTTTGTTTTGGGCATCCCACCTTTCACTCTGCTTCTGTGAATGAGAGGGAAGATGGAGTTGGAGAAGTGACCAGGTCTCCTCTTCTTGACCCTCCAGGGGCTCCCAAGCTGTGGCCCCGGAAACTGCTCTAAGAGCTTCAGTTGGATTTCCACTCTGCCTTGTTCCCTAAGCTCCCCCACATCCTGCTGACCTTTCAAATCTTCTGTGCCCCCATGCAGACCATCGGTAGCCATGTGCAGAGGTATCTGACTCAGGAGTGGCATTCTCTGTGCCTCTGACACACTTATCATCATCCTCTAGGTACCTGCCAATCCCATCACCCATAGACAACTTACCTGCGAGATCACGTTTCTGTCGTGTTAGCATTCTCAGAATTGGGTCTTGTGGAAGGACAAGAAGGATTTCAAAGCTTTTTTGGTGTGTCCTTAGAAGAGTGCTTTGATTCATAAGTAGTTTAATTATTACATGTAATTCCCTACCATTTCCAGAGGTGTAAATACTTACATGGTCCCAAAGTAATCTAAGTATCATGAGATCTGAACTTCTGAGATAAATTTCAATCACCTGCATAAGACAGAGGTACTGAGTAATCCAGTGCCATCTCGCCAAGTAAAACCAAGCCTGGACTTTATTTTTGTCTAGTGTCTCCTTTGATGTTAGAATATATCAAATGTTAGCCGATACTCTTCATGTGAAGTACCCTGCTCACTTTTCATGACATATGGCATATTATTATTTATTCATGACCAAGCCAAGGTTTTGATTAAAGCAATTTCCTGAGCCACTATTTGGGACCCCAAAGTACATCTTCTCAGTTGCAAGTGAGACACACATAAAATGATCTGCCTCTGTTTAGTCGTATTTAAGGATTTTTGCTGTCAACAACAAAGCATTCTCTTCCAAACGAAGGAATATCTTTTTAAAACAAATATTTTACTCCACATCGTGAGTTCACACACTTGAAATCTTTCCATCCTGCACATGCTTTTGTCAGACTGCTCCCTCCAGCCCTTGCCACCACCCTCCGAGGAGTTCAGGGAGATGCACAGGATTCCTGTGGAGACATTTTCTCCTCCTGCCCTGACGCCCACCCCTCACGGTAGTTCGCTCCCACCTTCCCCTAAGGAGGATTTTCACCTTAAGCCCTTCCTACCTCGTTACCTCAGTCACCACTGTCGTGGCATGGAATTAACGCCGGTCGTTCGCAAACGGTGAAAGCATTCACAGACTCTATAAAGTGGGAGGGCAAGAAAAAGGTTTTATTCAAGTTTGGAAGAGAATTACTGGCAAACTCCTTTGCCAGGGCAGAGCCTGATAGGCAGCTCCACTTAACTTCAGGTTACCTTTTTCTTATATAGAGAAGGGGGTGTTGGTTAGGCAGGTTTGAGGGCTGACATCCTCCCTGGGGTCTGGTCTGTTTGAAGACGGTGTTATCTCCGGACTCAGCCATCGAGGCCTGGGACTTTAATGTGTCACTAGTAAAAACTGCAAGGAAGTTGTCAATTGCATTCCCGTGTCCGGGCACCTAAGAATTAAGAAATTGCTCTTTTCGAGGTTAGGATTTGTTCATTAATAGGGCATGGGTGGCCTTGAGAAAGGGAACAAACAGTGTTCTTCAGTTAATCAGTGAGGGCAGAAACAAAGAGAAAACAGCTTAATATCAGGATGGCTTTAACTGCAAACAAACTAAGTCTAATTACAGGTAGCTAGATAGTGAGCTATGTGGTGAGTCAAGCTGTAAACTAGCTCAGTCTAACTGCATTATTGATTTGCCTAATTTCACCCTTACAACCACCGAATGCCCAAGCTCCTGGGCATCCATGGTTTCTGGGCTCAGCATTCAAAGGCTATGAATAGCAGTGATCTGCTCCAAAACTTCGCCTTCCTCCTGCCCAGCTCCCTTTCCTTTCCCCTGGGAACCCATGGTCTGCTTTCAGCAAATCCCGATCTCTTGTCATGTTGCTTTAATCTTCTTGCTCTGATACCAGGCTGTCCCTGAGGACATGACTCCCGCCCATTCCCCTGCAACCTCAAGGGATGATTATTTCATTTCTCATCCCCCTCACCCCACATCCCTAGGCTCGGAAGAGGGGGTAGCTATCCTCTTTGCTCCTCGTAAGTCTTTCTAGAAATTGCTCCGCTCGCTTCCCTCAAGAAAATCCCTGGCATCTGTGAAGTAACCCCCACTCCAACAGCCTATGAGCCTTTTAATCCTAAAAGGCTCCAATCCACTGACTAGTTTTCATTCTCCATCTCCTCCCCCATATCTTCACTTTCCTCTCAATCCATGGGCCTCCATGATGTGTCCTTTACACTCCCTTGTCCCTGTCTCCTTCCAGTTACTTTCCTGACCACCCCCATCCACTACCATCTACTCCGCACCTGCCTCAGGGCAGCTGAATGTGGCTGGATTCGTCTTCTCACTTTGAATTCATTGCCTCAACTTGCCTCTCAGCTCCTGGCCACTGGACCACTGCCCAGAGTCAACTTACTCTCCATTTACCTCAAGAATTATTTCACATCTTCTCTTCTTTCCTTTCCCCTTCCTTCTCTTCCTCTTTCCTCTTCTATTCCCTAAACTGCAACTCTTTCTCACTCTCAGGGCATGACCTCACTTCTCATCTAACCGCTCCGGAAAATGTAAGAAAACAAAAGAGAACATCTTTGCCTCCTTGTCACCACATCTAACCCTCTCCTCGCCACATCGGTGGCTGCACAGTCTTTCTGTCCTGTCTTTTCTCCATGGCCGATGACCCCACTGTTCACTGAACTCTATCAACCCCTCCTTTCTTAAGGACTTTCCTCCTGTGGTTTTTCTTTTCCTCTCCTGAGTCACCAGTGTTATCCTTGTGCTGTGTCGTGCCCATGACCGTATAAAATGCTGTGTGCCACAGGATGACAGACCATTTCCCCTTCATCCATTCTCATTATCTCTTGAACCCATCTGAGCTAGACATTTACCAACCTGACCAAAGAAAGTACATTTGTCCCAGTCATGCTGACTTCCATCTTCCCGAGCCCAATGGTCAGTTCTTGGTCCTCCTTATTATTCAGTTGGTCTTCTCCTCCCCCTGTATGCACCCTCTTTCTTAGTCTCACCTGACCTCACACTTTCCTGGTTCTTCTCCCACCTCACTCTATTCCTTCTCAGTATCCTTTGAGTCTTCTCCTACTCTTTGAACCCTCTGAATAAGAATCAGAGTGTCCCAGGGCTCACTTTCTGCTGTGTCCTCTGCTTTCATCTATTTGCACTCGTGGGCAAGGTCTCCATCTGTTCTCTTTGCTTTACATAATATCTACGTGCTGAACTCTAGAATCTTATCTCGAGCGCTGACATCACTCCTGAAGTCCCGATTTGCAGATTCTGTTTTGTCCTCCGTCTTCCCTTTCATTTCCAGCAGGCCTCTCTAACTCCACATAGTCGCACATAGCAGTATCGCTTTCACCTCCTAAAGCCACTTCTCCCCCAGTGTTCTCGGTGCAATAAATGCCACCTACATCAGAAGCATCAAGGTAGGGCTCCCACACCCAGGAGCCAAGTCATCAGCAAATCCTCCCCACAGATGCCAAATCTGCCCATTGCTCATCACCAGCCCCCATCCAGCCAGGGTCATCTCTCCCTCTCTCCAGGGGAATAGCTTCTACACCAGTCTCCCTGTTTCCATTCTACTCCCCCTCAAAACTGTCCTAGATATTCAGAAGGCTTCTTGTTTTCCTGGACCCCCATTGCTCATTCCTCTTTAGTCACAGCTCTCACGAGCCAGACCCTGCCCCACCCCAGGGCCTTCATATCTCCTCTTGGCTTGGAAACCCCAGCCTGGCTTCAGTGTCTGGTTCCTTGTCATTCTCCAGGACGCTGCTGCCATGTTCACTGTTCCCAGAATATTTGGCCAACCACACTCCGTAAACTTGCCACACCACACTCCTACCTGCCTTCCTCACATCCCTAAACCTGTTTCCTTTCAAGCACTTACCAGTATGCCACATCTTAGTATTAATATGTTTCTTTACTTGATTATTGTTTGGCACTGGGTGGCCTATTAAATGCCTAAGACTCAGGTTCCTCCTGTGTAAAATGGAGATAATAATAGTGTCCAGCCCACGGGATTGTTGAGAATATCTTGCCCTGTGGTAAGTACTCAATATGTGCTAGTTAATAGCTTTTAAAATGCCATAATTCTAATCTTGGTTATCCTATCTGTCAAATTGAGTGGGAGTCATGAGAAATAGATAAACAAAGACACAAATATTGAAATGAGTATGAAATTTATTCTTCATTAACTCTTTTCTATTTATATTTGCAAAGATTCTTTATAGAGCATTGAGTCACTCAAAAGTGTAAATATTACCAGAAAAAGTAAAAGCTAAAAGAGTTGAAAATGATTGCCTCTGTGAAACAGAAGTGGGGGTCGGGTAGGGGTCTGCTTTTCTTTGTTCTACTATCTGTGCTATTTAACATATTACTTTGATAGAAATAAACTTGAATTAAAAGAGAAAAAGGAGTGGAAGGAAATACCATGACATCAGGAGATCTCTGAGGGAGCGGGAGGGGGTGGGTTGGTGGATTATTGGCTATTTTTGTTTTCTTCTTCTAAATTCATAAAATGATCCATAATTTATATGGTTTTTATAATGAAAAATAGTACATATGCTTTTCCTATATTAACTGGATATTGGAAGGATTAAATGGAGGATTCATGAATTTTGAGTATGCTCTAAATTGGAAACTATAATTCCTGGGGCAAAGCACAGACCATACAAGTCTAGACTAAATACTCAGGCACAGTCGTGCTGAAGGCTTTGAGCGGGTAGGGATGGGACATTGTGGCCAAGAGGAGGCTGGAAACAATGTAAAGAGAGAAACCAGAAGGCAGGACGCCGCTCTGTATTCTGATCCCTAACACACTGCTCCAGAGAACAAAAGAGGAAACACGTTTGGAAGATGGTTGAAAAGAGGGCCAGAGCCAGACACAGTGGGAACCAGGTAGGCAAAGAATAGACAGTTTCAGGGTCATCCAACATTCTGAGCATGATATTTTCATTTAAATAAAAGCTTCTGGCCGAAGCAGGTTTGTCAAGAGACCACTTATTCCACATTTGGGAAGGAGAGGAAGCATTAAAAGCAGGCCCTGCCATGTCAGGCTTCCTGGAGGACAGAGGAGATGGGTCTCCAGTCACACACATCTCTGTTAACCTTGACGATGGCACACAGCTCCGTGAACTCTTTTGACAGACTGCTGAAATGTTTTGCAAATGCAGATGCTTGGAACGTGGAAATGTCAGGAGGCGACAAATCACTCTGCCTTCCCCACTTAATAGGAGCATGCTGTCTTTGCAGGATGGATGGTCACAGTATCACTTTGTAGCCTCATCTTCAACCATCGAGAGGGATCGGCAAAGGCCCTACTCCTCCTCCCGCACGCCCTCCATCTCCCCTGTACGCGTGTCTCCCAACAACCGCTCAGGTAAGAGACGCCCAGAGCCAGCCAGGCCTGATTCCCTCCTTCCAGCCCCAGGGCTGACCCCGCAGAGAGAGCAGTCCCCATCCCAACGTTTGCAGAAATATCAAATGAATCTGCTTCCTTTTTGTTACAACGGTCACTTTGTGTTACGTACATACAGACTCAGAGCAAATCTCTCTAACAGATTTCTAAAACTCTCTAACCGCTGTCATGTACACGAAATGCATGTGACGGACATTCAGGGAGGAACAAGGATAAAGAAAACTGTCAAGTGTTCGCACATCAGGGTTTTCCATGGACATTTTTCCAACTTAAAATAGTTTGAGTTGCATTTTATTGATTTTCATTGGGATAACAGAGGAGAGGAGAGAGAATGTGCTATTTCTTCCTTTAGGATGACATACATTCAAACTACATCATTGAGGGTGTCATTACCATTCCATATCTGATTAGCTTTTTATTATTGCCTTTAAACCAGCAGATAAATCATTGATAAATTCTTATTACAGTCAACCATAACTGTTAAGTCGTTTAGTTTATTTTTTTCAAATTTCGCCACCTTCCCATTGCTTAAATTTTGAACTAACTTTTCTTATGTACTTGAAAAGATACTTTATTTTTATACACCTTTTCAATCACATCATATGATGCCAACGATTAGAAAAAATTAAGGGCGAAATATGAGCATATCATTTCGTATATACATGGCATATGTTTTATTGTGATTTTAGTCAAAGTGTAAGTTTTTGAAACTCTTCTTTTGATTTCTGCATTTTGGTTCTTGTGAGAAAGAAGGATGGATAAATAATTATGTGTTTGTCCACATGCATGCGCGCGCGCGTGCGCACATACACACACACACACACACACACACACACACACACACTTCTATTTGGCTTTTGTTTAGGAAAAGTTTCTCTTTGCTTTTTGCTGTTCTCCCCCTGCTGAGGAAGTAACGCTTCCTGAAACTGGAACTCAGAGGGCACAGCAGAAAGCGTGCCCCAGCAGAGGCCCCTCTGCCCTCGAGGATATTTGTCCTAAAACTTGACACCGCACTTGACTGTCAGGATAATGAGGAAACTCAGAAATGATTGGGGAATATTTGACTGAAATAAAGAAGCCTCTCCCAGACCTTTGAAAGCTTTTAGTGTGGTGTTACCTCTCTAACGTTTAGTCCCAGACTAGACGAGCGAATAGAACCCTCACCCCGGCAGACTGGAGAAACTTCCACCTGTCTCAGAAGCACGGATGTGGCCTTTTATGGTCAGACTTCTGTAATTCTTAAAAAGGTAAAGACCGCTGAGTCTGGGAAGCACAAGGATGGCATCTTTTTAAAAGCTCTAATTGCTAAGAACCAATCAGCGTGAGGAAGATGGAATGGTGCCAGAAGGAGCAGCAGCCCCTAGCAGGCTGTGAGCATTCTCGCCATTTAGGGAAGGTGCTGCCTGGTATTTCCTAGGCGAGGCACATCCAAGACACCTAATAAACACTTGTTTGCATGATTTGATTTTTCCCCAGAGTATCACCCTGTTTACCAGAGACCACGGTGCATGAGGTCTCAGGAGATAATTACACACTTGATGTGGTTTAATGAACCCCACCATCTGTGCAGTAGTAGATTCTAATTTTAAAAGCTTTGGTCAAGGGGCTCTAAAATATCATTCCTTCGTGATTGCCTGGCAGTGACTAATAAAAGGCTAGCCTTGATGCAGAAAGACCTAGAAGCCAAGGAGCAAAGGCAGGAAAGGGACTCTCCTGGAGAGAAGGAGGGAACGCAGAAGACAGAGAGGAGGGCAGAGGGACGAGGAGGTGAGCAGACGCAGCAGAGCGTGGCCTGAGAACACGCAGGAACTGGACGGAGTCCAGCTGACTTTGTTTCTCTGTCTTCCCATTGGATTTGCACCCAGAGATTTTTGGCCCAACTGGTTTTGGGTGGGACTCAAGCATTTGTATTTTTTAAACTATTCCAAGTAATTCTAATGGGCAACCAGGATTGGCAACCTCTGAGGACTTTCAAGAGCTGAGCAGTGTGCCTCAATTTTATTTTGATAGGTTTGAGAAGTGGATGGGAAGCGTTTCAGGTGTCAGGACAAAATGAACAAAGTCCCATTCCTAGCATTTGTCTGTGACGTCTACTGAGCACCCTGCCTTTTATTCTGGTTTATCCGCACGTCCACTTCCTCACCTGATTGAGAACGCCTCTAGTTCAGAAAGTGTGAAGTGATTCATGTTTCTGTCCCCCAGTGCCTAGCATAGAGATTTGCACGTAGAAGATACTAAGTTTGATGAAATGAATCAAATGACTTAGAGAGTGAAAAGAGAGGTATGCTCAGGGATCAGGCTTACCCAGGGGCTAGAGCTGAGGGACCCCAGGGAGAGTGTGTACAATAAGCTACAGGTAAACTGCGGCTTGATTGGGGAAAGTCTTAGACACTAGGCAAGGAAAGAGGGCTTTATCCTAAAAATCAGGGTTCCCCGAGCCTTAATAATCACCACGTCTGCTTATTAAATATAGATCCCTAGGCCCATCCCCTGAAAATTCAGACTCAAAAGATCTAGGTCGGGTCCTGACTCCCTAAGTTCTCAGGTGAGTCCCAAGGTTCAATGAGTTTCTGAAGCTCGAGCACAAGCAGCTGGGGGAGCAAGGCAGAAGAGTGCTTTGCTGAGCTCATATTGAGTTAGATACAGTTAACTAAGCTCTGGATATGAGTGGCATCTTGAGTATGGAGACCAATGTAAGGACAACCATGGGGCGGGGGGGGGGGGCAGTGCCCGGCTGGATGCCTCACTGCCCGCACACACAGGTATTACTCCACTTCCTCCAACACGTCTCTGCATTAACAGGGCTTAGTTCTTCCCGATCCATCTGAGCTTTCAAGAAAACTAAACCTCTTTTTGTTTGCTTCCTTATACCTCCACGTTCAGCTTTTCCTGTGTTGTGGGACCCGTTTGTTAAAGAAACATGGAATTCCCAGGGAATCTCCTAATCACAACCTATCGTTGTAGAAATGGAGACACAAAGGGGTGACAGGGCTCATTCCCCAGTCTGACAGGCAGTGAGGGGTGGAGGTGCAAGGTGAGGGAGGGCAATTGTTGGGGACATTTATCAAAAAAGCTTGGAGCAAGTTCCATTAGGAAGAAGGGGCTGTCCTCCCACCCTGCCCCCAGCCCACCCCAGCAGGCTGATCTTTGCAGGTTGGATTGTTTCTGTCCCACCCATCATCCTGTGTGGGGAGTTGTTTCGTCTGCTTTCCTTTAAGCAGTTTCTGGATGACGTGGTATTTAAATAAAACTGCATTTATTTTCATCAGGGATTCCTCAATATCAGTGGTAGCTCCTCTAAAACACATCTAATTAATAAAAGGAAGGAAGAAAGAAGAAAGGAAATAAAAGAGGGAGGAAGAGAGAGAGGAAGGAAAGTATAAGGAAAAGAGAAATAAAGAAACCAAGACAGATCTCATTCTTAAAACTGTCCTATACACCTGGGGAGGATTATGTTCCCTCTAGGATGACTCTCTAAGGAAGATGGCTCCACGATATAGTCCTTAATTACCTGCCTCCAAGTTATGTGTCCCCTTAACTACAAAGCACCAGATGATACAGGGTAAGGGACTAGGTAAAGACAAGAGTCCAAAGAACAAGAAAATCAACAGACCCATGCAAACATACTGACATATGTTGAGCCAGGTGTATTTACGACCTTAACTGCTTGTGTGAAAAGTTATCCCTGTTCTGGAATGAGACACAAAAAGTCATCCTTTTGATTTCTTTATGTAGCAAGTGCCCCAGCTTCACCTCGGGAAATGATCAGCCTCAAAGAAAGGAAAACAGACTATGAGTCCACTGGCAGCAATGCCACTTACCACGGAACTAAAGGAGAACACACTTCCAGGAAAGACACCATGACAGGTGAGCTCAGCTTTGTGCATTTCCTCCTCGGAGCTGGTGACTTAACCTGGGACAGGGCAGAGGGCTGGGACATCAGACTTCAGGCCATGCTAGACAGCTCAGCAGGGCTTAGCAGCTAGCCGGTAACTTGAAAGCTTGACAGTGAAGATCCCCAGGAATTGGAGGTGAGGAGATTTAGCTGGAGATGTAAAACCTAAGCATCTTATCCCTGAAAATAGCTCAGAGACAATGTCCGCTACACACATTATCCTCAGTCTTTTCTTTACTACTCCTTTCCCTCTCACTTGCCCAGCTCATAATATTCTGTCACATTAGAGAGAGAAGTCACTGTAAATTTCTTTGTAGTTGGCATAACCCAAGATGGTTTTCAGTATAGCCAAGCTTTGCCCATTAGAATGGAGGGAAAAGAAAGAGGATAAGAAAAGAAGGGGAGGAGGGGAGATAGAAGGGGAGCAAAGGAAGCAGATTTAAGGGAAACCCACAGAACTTCTGTTGAGGCATTTCTCCTTTGGCCTTGAAACCAAACTCCCAAGAAGATACATTAGAATCAATGACCACAGTTCCCTAGGGAGGCATTGATCTTTTATGCTCTTCATCCTTCACTACCCCAATCATACCCATTGTCTCTCCTTTCTCATCAGCTGAGACTATTTGGAGGCCAAAACTGGTACCAGTCACCATTCCTCCAGCATGCCCTGCCCAGCCTAATAATCAGACTTGGCCTTAACTCTCCTTTCACTCTGTACAACTCTCCTTGTCATTCACATTTTTTGTGTCCCCTTCAGACTTTCCACAGACCTCTCCCTGCCCGGTTAGCCCCTCCTTCAAGAAGCAGGACTTGGGGGTACTGAAGGAAAGTCTGGGAGTTATGCCTTGAAAGGAGAGCTGCCAGAGCCATCAGGATCTCTAATGAGGGACTCCACATCCTTCTTTGCCACATGGGTGTAGAGATGGGTCTCTCCTGAAAACAGGCCATGAGGAATAGGGCTGTAACAGAACAGGGCCAGATGGGGCCATTCATAAAACTGGAATGTGAACGACACAACCCTAAACAGACACTGAGACCCTCTTAGCAGAAGAACCTGAAAAGCATGGGGCGCATTTCTCTAATATTAGTTAGGTGTAGACATTCAGAGAGGCAGAACAGAGAAATTGGATGATGTATTGAGGTGTCTTCCAGACCAGGATGCCTGAGAAGTTTTTTCTAATGGTAAATGTATTGACCCCACAGGCAGTGTTCTCCATGCTAAGTCTGCAGGGCTGCTTAAAGAGAAGCATAGTAAACAGACGTTCTTGGATCCCCACCCCGATGTTAGAACTCTGCCTCTATGACCCTGCAAGGGGCTGTCTCACCCTTCCTCCTGGACTGTCTCAAGAATGGGGGAACTGAGCTCATTATATAGGACATATTATTCTCATGCACTATTTTTCCCCATCAGTGTTGCCCCTGTCGTAGATGAGCATGAACAAAGGAAGTTATGAATTTAGATGCTGGTTCCCTAGAGTCAGTACATTCAGAGGACAATCTAATTTGTACTGATTACTCCAGAGTAGCAGTGACACAAAATTCACCTGACCCAGTCACTTTGTGATTATTATTGCCCTAGGTACACACATCACTGGCAGTCTGATGACAAATTGAGATTATAATGACAAGAATCATTGTGAAATTGACCACATTATTATTTAAGTTTAACTTTAACTTTCTTGCCCAGTGGAATGAACTATCCAGAAAGCTTTGAAATGTGGGTGTGTTTATGTTGAAGTAGTTCCAATGGTACATGTTCATGCCCAGCACACATAATAAAGTAAAAAATAAAATCTGTTATGTTTCTGATGTTTAGTTTCCCTAGAAAATATCAGGGACCTTGACAACTCCAGTATTGAGATATATGCAAATTTTCAAACTTCTGTAGAGGCTTAAACAACGTTGCTCTAATTTACTTAAAAATGCCATGTAGTACTACACTATCAGTCATGTAGGAAGCCTAGAAGCACAGTAAGGTCTTTACTGAATAATATGTTTAGACAGGAAGGCTCCCTTGAAGCCAACACAGACTGTGTAAAAGGTAGTTGTTATTATCACATTGCTGGTGGTGACGGAGGAGGTATTGATGGTGATGATGGTGATGGTGGTGGTAACGGAGGAAGTAGAGGTGGTGATGGAGGAAGTGGTGATTGTAGGAGTGTTGGTAGTGCGGATGGTGGAGATAAGGGTGTCAGTGTTGCTGGTGAGACCCGTAGTGGCATGACTAAGTCCCCAGCCAAGTGGGTGGGCGCCAGCATTTCACACAGGAGAGGATGGATTGCCAGCCTCTGCTCCGCAGCACTTCATCAAGTGCCCACCACTTACTTGAAGATCACATTTCTTATCACCTCCACATCAAGAGCAGTACTTCTTCTCATTCGCCAATAAATCCGGGGGAGACTTCAAGTTCTCTGCATTGAAAAATATCTGAAAAACTGCCACTTCCTTGTATCTAAGGCATCAGAGGATGTCCTACCATTTTCCCCAAAGGAAACATTCCCTCTGCTGTGAGAAAACCAGGGGAAGCTTCATCCTCAAAATGCAATACGGGAAAATTTAAAGTGAAAGCAGTTCTTTGCCTTGGTTATCATCTCACCTACTAGATCTTAGAAATTCAGATCCATTTAGGTTTTTAATCCAGCCTTCCCTCCACCCACCTTTTCTGGATTCATTTTCCAGCTTAGATGGAGTCTCTTAAAATGTCTTCTCTCTTTAGTGTTTCCTGCCACTGAGGAGCCCTCAGAAAACCAAAGTCAGCTGTTCACTCAGGCATGCAGGATTGTTATAGCTTTTTCTTGCGGTCACGATTCCCTGGGAACATTACCTGTGCAGAAGCACGCATCACAGGAGAGCTGTGTGATCCCAGCACCTACACGGCCTGACTTTAAAATTCACCTGGGGATTTTGTCCTCCCGTCTGAGCTTCCCAAATGCCTTTACATCAAGCGGTCTGTTCTGTTCTCATCAGTGTCTCTCTTATGCCTTTTGAAGCCATTCTAATCTTCAATATGTTGATTCAGTTGGAAATTGAAGCCTATAGGAAAAAAAAAAAGAGGGCCAGCCGGGTGGCTCAGGCGGTTAGAGCTCTATGCTCCTAACTCCAAAAGCTGCTGGTTCGATTCCCACATGGGCCAGTGGGCTCTCAACCACAAGGTTGCCAGTTCAATTCCTCGAGTCCCGCAAGGGATGGTGGGCTTTGTCCCCTGCAACTAAGATTGAACAGGGCACCTTGAGCTGAGCTGCCGCTGAGCTCCCAGATGGCTCAGTTGGTTGGAGCGTGTCCTCTCAACCACAAGGTTGCTGATTCGACTCCCACAAGGGATGGTGGGCTGTGCCTCCTGCAACTAGAAAAATGGCAACTGGATCTGGAGCTGAGCTGCGCACTCCACAACTAAGATTGAAAGGACAACAACTTGACTTGGAAAAAAAAAGTCCTGCAAGTACACACTGTTCCCCTTCCCCAATAAAATCTTAAAAAAAAAAAAGAAAGAAAGAAAGAAAGAAAAGCATTTTGCTGTGAGTCTGCTCTGAGCTCAGACATATAGGGACAGATTCCTTTGCAGGTATCCTGGCATCTGGGACAGAGTATCTGTAAAGACACCTGCTTCATGTGTCTGCACAGGCCAGAAGTTCAGTCTCAGCTACACAGACTCCTCTAAACAGGTGAAGTGGCCAAAGAGCAGGAGAAAAGCTCTTTGTTTCCAGTAGAAACATCTTTAGCTCAGAAGCCACAAACATGACAGGGGCCAAGGCTATAGCAGTGCTTGGTCTATCAAATAAAAATGAGTTTTATCCTAACAGAAAAAAAAAATTCACCTTTGTTGTTTTTGAAGTGACATTTTCTATCAGCACAGTATAGCTCTGAAGGAAGATTTTCTAAGGTTTACTCATTCATTCGTTCACTCAGCAAACAAAGCACTCATTCTGTGAACATCCACTGAGGCCAGGCATTGTCCCAGATGCCAGGATACCTGCAAAGGTGTCAGGACAGACCGATCTCTGTCCTCCTGGAGCTTCTGCTCTCCTAGGTGAAGGTAGGTAACACACAAGCTAAACAATAAACACGCTCACCAACAAGGTAATGACACATGGCTAAGTATCACGGAGAAAAGAAAGGTCCTGAGATAGAAGGTGCCAGATGGGCAGGGTTACTTTAACTGACACGGGCAAGGTGCAGACATTTGAGCCGAATCCTATCCTCCAGCAAGGAGAGGCAGGTAGCCCAGGGTCTCGGGGAAGTGAGGTCCAGGGAGCAGGATCAGCAGTGCGACATCCTTGAAGCAAAACAAACCTGGCAAACTCGAGCAAGGAACATGGGCCAGCACAGCTGTGGCTCCCCAAAGAAGGGCAGGAAAAGCTGCAGAGGTTAGGCAGAGGCCAGTTCATTTGGAGCCTCGTAGACCGTAATGGGGAGCTTGGCTTCGACCATAATCCCAGACAGGGCACTGAGCACTATAAGCAGCGGGAGTGACCTAATCCAACATGTCTAACAAGATGCTCGCTCAACTGTTGGGAAGAAGATGGACAAAGGAGCAGCGTTGGGCAGAGCGGAAGCTGGGCAGTCGCAGAGGATTCTGTAAGAGTGATCCCGGCAAGAGATGGTAGTTTTCACAGTACTATAGAGACAAGAGGGACGTGTATTCAACCAGAAAGTCTGTCTGAGTAGTCTTTAAAATTGAAAATGGGCTCTCGGCCCTCACTTCCCAAGTAAAATTTCCAAAAGGAGTTTTATTGCACAGTTATGATGGGCTTTTAGTAATAATCATGGGTGAAATGGTAGGTTACCCTGACTTTGTGTCAGGAGAGGCCTGTGTCTGTGAGACAAAAGACAGTGTGTCATCCTATTTCATTATTCCATAGACACTGGAAGCAAAACATAAGCCCTTCTTTATTTCTAGAGTGTTTTGTGCCCTAGTGACCCTCGACAAACATTTTCAAAGCTTTCTTTAATCAGATCTTAGAGTTGCTATGAGGGGAGTGGTCCCCTGGGCCCTTCCTCTGGGTCTGTGGCTCGAGCCTGGAGGGTTCCAGCAGAGGAGGTGGGCAAAAAGGCACCCTCCCCAGGCCTGTGGAAGTAACTGGAAAAGACCTTCCTTCCTTTCAACTAGACCTCAGGCTGCTCACCAGTCTGCGGCGGGGAGGGGCGGGGGTTGCCTCTTATCTCTGTGTCTAAAGGGATTCCACAGCCACAGACGCCCAGACCCCAGACGCGCAGGCTACAAGCAGGTGGTGCTTCCTGCCTGTCCTTTGGGCCATTGAGAAATGACCTGTCTGAAAGATGATCAAGCACTTCTGTGAGCTTGAATTCGAAATTTCATTCTTGTCATTCTCCAGCTAAAAACTAAGCTGCTGATACAGATTCCTTCATGCTTCAGTGCAGGTGACAAGCTTTTATTATCCGCCAGTTTTCACCAGAAAGGAAGGCAATAAAACTTGCAAAATGACCATCTGTTTGTCACACCTGCCCTGACCCTGTCTAGAATCTGTACATTATTGCAAGAGGCTGACATGCTATGGGAATTTTAGAGGACTGTTCTTCTTTCTTAATATCTATATGCAAAAATGAAGTGTCCGGGGCCAAAGGAGTTCTTCCACCTGGAATGGTCCACGAGAAAGGTTGTTAGGGCAAGAACTTGCCTCGATAACCATTAGTCCCCATTTGAGATCTTGATTTCTTTGCTAATACTTGTGTTTCCCTTTTGCTTTCAGCTCAAAATACTGGAATTTCAACTTTGTATAGGAATTCATATGGTGCACCCTCAGAAGACATCAAACATAACCAGGTAAATGAGCTGCAGAACGTTTGTATGTATTTTCCCCTCTGACTCATGGGAATTATGCGGGCATTGTAAAAATCAGTTAACTTCGACGTGACATGCATAAAGAACAGAAAAAGAAAAGAATGCTGCTCTTCTCTCACACGTCACACGGAATCCATGTGGGTGGCGGCCGTCATCAGAACAGCCTCAAATTGACAACACTCTCAGACTTAGTACAACCACACGCCTTGTCTCGTGGTGGAAAGCAAGTTTCCTCCTGTGATGCAAAACTTAAAGAAGGAAAGCAAGCCCCATTTATACAAGCGGAAGATGCTGGTTATGAGACAAGTTATCTGAGTACTACGCCAGGTTTAAGTACCTCCTGTAACCCAGCCAACTCTTATTCGGAAGAAAGCATTCATTATGTGTGGTAATTACAAGTGAAACAGATACATCAACTTCCATATGAACGACTAAATAGGATGCAGTTTAAACTGCTTACTATTCGAAGTCTAGTTGGGGAACCACCAGCATCACCATGAGTTTGCTAGAAATGCAGAAGAAATTCTCCTCTGGCCCTAACCCTAACCTATCCGAGGTCTTCTGCATCAGACTCACATTTTATCAAGGTGTCTAGGTGATTTTTGTGCATGTTCAAGTTTGAGGAGCTCTGGAATGGTAGGTACTTAAAGAACCAGTCTAAGTTTGTATGTGTGTGTGTTAATCGGCCAACATTCATCAAAGGCTCATTTTGTCCATGGTTCTATGGGTACTGTAAAAGCCAAAAGGCACAGCCTCCGCTCCTTCCTTGATGGACAACTTCATATTTTTTTCCCTACTTTGGTGGTCATCACAGAAGGACTGACATTTCTCATACCTGTTGACTACCAGCAACAGTTGCCAGAACTGGCTTCCTGCCGATGCCCTGGATTCCTGCCATCTGTCAGGAAAGTCAGGCTGAAAGATAAACCTGAAACCTGGTTGCTTGATCACAATATCCAGATGAAATTTATCATGGAAGGACAGTGGCTTGTCTTTGAAAATTTCTATACATCCAGAAGGGCAGCATCTTCGAAAAGGAAAGGGACCCTCTTCTAGCAGGTAGAATGTCCCCTGCAGGGCCATTTCCAAGGGAAGAAGGTAAAGGACACAAAATCTATCTCCTCGATCTTAAATTATGTTTTTTCTTTAGTCCACCATCAACAGGAGAAATGAGAGTGGGTAGAGGAAGTATCCTTTTGCCCTCGATTTTTCAGTCCATGTACAGCTGCTCCTGAAGACATCTGGTGTTGCTAGCGACCCCCTGGTGAAAGCCTGTACCCTCCAGCCTGCCTGAGATGTCAACTAGTAGGCTAACATCTACTCAGCCTCCCTCAGTTCTGGTTGTTGCTAAAAGCAGAGAGGCCAATGAATAAATAAATCGGGGCATGGGCTCTACATGAGAAATCACCACGGGTGGCCTCCAACTATTCACATTGTCAACATGCCTGCCCAAACATAACGGAAAGTAGAAGCAAAATATGTTGGAAATGCCAATTCTGTTTATGAAAATTAATCCTTTTTAGCAAGTAGCAATTATAATGAGTGAACCATCTCCAGCTCTTAAAGATACTTATCAAGATGTGATAGGACCCAGATTTGCACCCACGAATGCAAGATTAGTCTTTAGTTTAGGTAAGTCGAGACAAGTTCATGACCAGAATCGGCTTGTTCTACACCAGCCTTTCTCTCCATGGAATTCCACTATTGTTGGCAATGAAGAAACGCCCTGGTGTGGTCCAGGGGTCCTTGGCATCTCACAGAGTGGCTGGCTGCAGGAGATTCCAAAGGACTGCCTGCAGTCTAGATTCAGAGGACAGTCCGTAATGGTTCTCGGGGCACGTTCTTTTCACCTAAGTCCATTCTGAGCATTTAAGCAAATTAGAATTAATGTGCTAAGATGGCATCTCTGCTGTGAGAGTAAGCTCAGCCTACTGTAGCCTTTTCCCATGGTACCCCAGAAGGTACTCGACTCAGCCTTAGTGTGAATGTCAAGGCCACAGCATCTCACGAAAATGCAGCTGGAACCCAGTCTGGATGGGTACCGAGCTCTGCACCCCTTGTCAGCACAGGGAGACGTTGTCAGCAGGCCACCGGCAGAGCTGAGTTCTATGGCAACCATTTAGTGCCATCGTCATTCCCTCGGCAGGTCCAGCAAAGGGAAGGAGGCAATTAGATTGTTAATTCCATTCTAATATCAAGAAACATTTTTAAATGTCAACCAAAGAGAGTTGTTTTTTCCCTTAAAATATTTCCAAGGAAATCATTATGACACCCCAATGAACTTGGGGGGAACAGAATAAAGTGTTCTACTTATTTTGGACTCTGTTATTAGAATAAACTTTGGCTCTTGCAGCTTTCCCTCTTGGGAACTGAATAAAGGATGACCATCCTAACCATTGGAAAGAGGAGGCAATTTGGTTCTCTTCCAGTTGGATGATTCTAGAGACGACCTTGAATCTGAGTCTCCACAATTCAGATTCTCTGGCCATGTGGGTATGCCTAGCCATTCCAGATGGAATGTTTTCATTTTTGGAACTTTCCTGGCCAAAAGTGACCTCACAACCTCTCAGCTGGTAAAAAGCCATAGTTTACCCAGGAGAGGTGCTCTGGGTCCATTCAGTTTGATTGTCAAAGCTGGTCCTCTACTCTCCTGGGTGCTCTACTCTCCTGGGTGTCCTTTGTCACTCACTAGCTGGGCCTCATGAGCTTCAGCACACGGAAAGGACAACAACTCAGCTTAAAGAAGTGATTCCAAAAGAAACCGATTCTGAAAGAAACCGATTTCAAACGGATCTCTGAGATAAGGCAAAGGACAGTGCAAGCTGAGAAGGAGACAACCCGATGCATGACAAAACGAGGTCGGGGCCTGGACAATAGCCGCGCACCAGGCTTTCCATGACTCAGCGGAAAAGGAGCCGGGCATCTGCTCAGCTGTGGTGCTCCCCGTGTGACTACCTCAGACTCCATTCTCATTTTTAGTGAATTCCAAGATTAAGGCCACCTAGCAGAAACACCTGTTAGTGTGAAATAAGGTTTGTGACCGTCGGTTTTTATGTCTGGGGTCAACAGGTCACAGACGTCATGAAGTTTAAGTTAACTACTTAAACGCTCCCAAAATTCCTATTGAGTTCCTACCAGTCCATTCCATACTTACAAAGAAATATAGCATATTTAACTGTATACTGTGTTTCTCCAAAAATAAGACCTAGCCGGACCATCAGCTCTAATGCATGTTTTGGAGCAAAAATTAATATAAGACCCAGTATTATATAATCATATTATATTATATTAACATTATATTATATTATAACTATATAAGATACGGTCTTATATTATAGTAAAATAACCAGGTCTTATATTAATTTTTGCTCCAAAAGATGCATTAGAGCTGATTGTCCAGGTAGGTCTTATTTTCAGGAAAACATGGTACAGACATGTTCATGCGTATTGGAAGATTAAACAAAAAAGAATGTGTTAAGTGTTGGATGTAGTGCCCACCGAAATAGAAAAACAGTACATTCTGGTTCCCTCCCTGTGTAATTTTTCCCAACCTCCCTACTCTAACCCCTTGTACACTCTGTGCTTGGTTGACAGCATGATGTCTCAGTGGAGAAGTTCAGTGTAGCTCTTCAAGGAATAGCAAAGGGCCCCTTAACTTACCCAAGTAACATGGCAGACCTGGGCTTAGCAACGTTGAATTGTAGATGCTGCAGATTCGTTCCAAATGTCCCCCTGACGGTCAGGCTCTCAGGCTGATAAACGTCTATGCTGTACGGATCAGGTAGACAGAAACCTCATTCATTCAGCCGCCGCTCACTAGACGTGTGACACATCCTGGATGGTAGCTGTGATTAAGCTCACTTCTTTGAAGAGCAGGTTGATTACTAGTATAAATCAATTACATATAGAAGAGGGAGTTTCACGAACTTGAGAGAATTACGTGCAGGCCATTACAAGCATTCATTTACACACAACGTGCTAATTACAAATCATTATCTATTAACTAAGACCAATTTCTGGAGGATATTTCCATGCTGAACCCTAGTTAAATTAATAGGGAATTACTGAATCGGCTCAAAACTGATCTAACTGTTTCTTTAAGGCTGTTTTATCATTCACACCAGACCTCCTCCTTGGTTATTGCACTTGAGCTGAGCTTTGTATATACCTGAGTGCACTAGCTGTGGTCCTCACTCCGCGCCTTGAGAAAGTCTGCTCATTTCAGGGGCATGGTGCTTGGAAAGGGATCCCCGAAGGGAACGGGATAGCTAGGCCCTGCCACACACACAAATGCTAATTGTCAGTCCATGAACACACTGTCTTACTGTCTTTATAGCCAAGCTGAGGGAGCCGTTCTTGACTTCACATTTCTCAAAGGCTTCTGTGATCCCTTTAACCTTCAAGGTCCCCTACGTCAGACAGTGACCTGCAGAGGACGAGACTGCAAACAGGGCACAATGAGGTGGGCTGGGGGTCCCGGCACTTCCCGGAGGGGTCCCAGAGACCCCTCCCACTAACCAAAGGCTTCATCATCCCACAACATTCTTGAGTTCCATCAAGTCGTAATCAAGTTAGAAACGTGTTGGTTCTCCAGAGTATGTTTGGAGTGCGTTCCCTTTTCATCACGTGCCTCTCTGTGTATCTCTCTAAGGCTGTGGTGCCTGGTCACTTCGGCAAGTGTAACGGAATGGCCTTACTACCAGGAAGCCCATTCCTCCAGGCAGGCAGTGATCACAGCCCACCCCAGGGCAGGAAGATGTCTGAGTGACCGTTAAACCTCATATATCTTCACTATCCCTTTGTCTGGGATTGCAACACCCAGATGTAATAGAGAAAATGCTGGGAACATGAACATCAACCACTTGTGTTCCATAGCTTCTGGTGTGCACCTCTTTAAAGAGTTATCCAGTAAAACAGTGCAGCTGCTCCGTCAGTTTGACGATTCCTCAAAGTTAAACATAGAAGGACCACAAGATCCAGCATTTCCACTTGTAGGTACCCCATAAAATTGAAAGCAAGGACTCAAGCAGATACTGGTACCCCCATGTTCATTGCAGCATTATTCACAATAGTCAAAAGGTGGAAACAACCCAAGTGTTCACTAACAGATGATGGAGAAACAAAATGTGGTTTCTCCATTCAGTGGAATATTATTCAGCCTTAAAGACAAAAGAAGGAAATCCTGTCACATGGATGAATTTTAAGGACATTCCGCTAAGTGAAAGAAGCCAGTCACAGAAAGACAAATACTGTATGACTCCACTTATACGAGGTATCTAGAATATTCAAATTCATAGAGACAAGCAGTAGCATGGGGGCAGAGGAAAGGGGGAGTTTTTGCTTATTGGGGACAGTTTCTGTTTGGGATGATGAAATGGTTGTGGAAATGAACAGTGATGATTACACAACACTGTGAATGTACTGAATGCCACTGAATTCTATGCTTAAAAATGGTTAAAATGGTGAATTTTATGTTATATATATTTTACCACAATAATAATTTTTCAAAAACAATTATCTGGAATAGTAGCATGTGGGTGCAGACACCAGTTTTTAAAAAGAATGGCCATCAGCAGTGAGCAGCCTTCGGATAAGTGTCAGATTGATGCCTGCCTGGCGGACGTTCATAGCCTTGACTTTGAAGGAGGGTTGAGCGCCTTGGCAACAGAGGAGGTTAGACTCAGGGGAAACGAACTAACCAGGTGGGCCCTCTTCTCTGTGCAGGTTTCAGCACAGCCAGTCCCACAGGAGCCCAGCAGAAAAGATTATGAGACCTACCAGCCGTTTCAGAATTCCACGAGAAATTACGACGAGTCCTTCTTTGAGGACCAGGTCCACCATCGCCCTCCCGCCAGCGAGTACACCATGCACCTGGGACTCAAGTCCACCGGCAACTATGTCGACTTCTACTCGGCTGCCCGTCCCTACAGTGAACTGAACTATGAAACCAGCCACTACCCCGCGTCCCCCGACTCCTGGGTGTGAGGGGCGGGTGGCACGCGGCGCTCCGGGAACAGTGCATGTGCATGCGTACCACAGACATTGCTTTTTTATTTTCTCCCCTGCAAATTTTAGTTTGTTAAAGCCTGTTCCATAGCAAGGCTATGTAAGGAGATATTAAGAGCTCTTTTAGAAAGCTAAATGAATCGAAAGCTAACTTGGACGTCCATGGAAAGCTAAAGGGATCCTAAATACGACATATTGCGACACCTTTCTAGTTCGAGCTGTAGAGTATTGAGTGTGGTGTGTATCGAATGTGGCTGGAAGCCGCAGAGGCGGCCATCGGGGTGGTGGGTTGTGAAGGTTCGAAGCACAGAGGCAGCAAGGGCACACACTTCAGAGGGACGGCTTCTCACGCTTTGTTTACTCTCTTCATCCGTTGTGATTCTAGGCTTCAGGTTGCATTGGGGTTCCTCTGTACAGCAAGATGTTTCTTGCCTTTTGTTAATGCATTGTTGTAAAGTATTTGATGTACATTACAGATTAAAGAAGAGAAGCGCATTGTGTATATTACACCAATGCCACAGTGTTTCCTCATCTATGGTTCTAAATATTGCTTCAATCTCAAACTTTTGAAAGATGTATGGATTTCCAGTTTTTCTTTTCTTTTCTTTCTCCCAGTATGTTTTAACAAAACAAAAAAAAAATGGGATAAAAAGGAATATTTAGCAGTATTGTTCGTTCTGATATGTGAACTTGTTTGTGGCAACTAAGCGAGGCATTCAGCAGTTTCTGACAGTTAACATACATCATTCCACACTCCTTGTCAACAAAGTGCTTTTTCACTGCCTAAAATTTTAGATGTAGATATTTGAAATAGATTTTTTCATTTATACCAGTTTTCTTTATGATGATACAGTGTTAAAAAGAAAATAAATTACAATTGATCTGTCATCCATATTTGCTAAGAATGTCTATTTCCAAGGACCTAGCTTACAAAACACACATTCCTGCTCGTGTGTCTGTGCGTGTGTGGGTGTGCGTATGTCCATGTATGTACAAAAAGGACCTGTGCGAGATTTTATTTTGACAGAAGCTATTTCATTTGCTGTTCATCCTGTACAAGCTTTGTTTTCGGTTTTCAGTATAAATGTACATCAGTTTGTTCCTTTCGTTCTCTATCTACTCTTCTGACCATCTAGTGACTCAGGATATTAGGCCAGTTGAAGTGAAGTTATAGGATTTTTCACACATTCAGTCATTCTCGAATACCAACTCTTTCTACAGGTCCACTTCCCTCCATCTTTTATGCCCTCAGAACATGATAAACCATGGTCAACTCAATAATTTCACTTTGGGGCCAATTACTTGAAGTATCCACAGAAAATGTAAACGGCTCGCCTTATTCCTCCCCAAACTTTTTGTTCATGTGGCAGGGAGCAGTAGACAGTGACAGATTAGATTATTAAAATTGAACTTGAAGCGAATGTTAGAATAGTGGCTAACAGAGCTAAGAAATAAGGCTAACCATTTCAAAGAACACGGGCTGTGGTTAAATTAGCTTTGCTCTTTAGATGCAAGTGACTGAGGCCAATAGGTGCCTAGTAAATGTTAACTGTTCTTGGAAAAAAAATAAAAAACTAAATAACAAAAGAAATTGGCTGCCATCTTCCTTTAAAACTTGCTCCCCTTCACTCTACGTAGTGTAATTCAGCTCAAAGTCTAAAATCACTGTTACCTTCTCCAAATTTAAAAACAATCAAAAGATTTTTTTTGTTGTTGATCATGCATATTTTTGTGAATGACAAGCCAACTTCCAGAATACAGCAGTAGACAGACATTTCCACATGAATCATCCTACAAGTCACCTACACGTTGGACCCTGTTGCACTGTTTGCTATAGGACTCCACATTTCTGGGTTCCCTCCCAGGAGTGTTCCCGTTCCTAGAGAGAGATAAATATGTAACATCAAGCATAATGTTTCCATTTCATCGGTGTCATAGAATGAGACAGTAAAGTTCAACTAGGTAGAGACTGGTATAGACATGTCTTGTCTAATAGCTGCTTTAACTTTTCCAAAAGCAAACAATAGGACATATTCCCAGTTTGAGTTGTGCAGGGGGAAATTCATGCATGTGTTAAAAGAAAAAAATTCCTTCTATCAGGAATTCCACAATTCCTTCAAGATTTTGAGTCTATGCATGACTTACATTTGCAACCCTTGAAGACCAAGGATGTCTCTGCTGCCTGTGAGCCTCTGAGAGCACACAGTGTGCCATGCTGGGGTGACCTAACTCAGCCGGGAGCCTGTGGCATCAGACATAGACATAGGAGAAACAAAATTATGTAATTACCGCCTTCTCTATTTCCACAATCCCTAGCCCCACACCTTCTGAGGTGAGCTAATCAACACAGGCTCCTGGCTCCTGTTGAAGATAAAGGGCATCTAAGAACATTTGTGACAAATGAAACATTACTACAGACGAATAGCTCCAGCTTCCGATTGCCAGCATCCAGGGACAGATGCTACAATGGGTTCTCCAACAACTGACTGATCCAGGTACATTCATGAGTAGGAAATAGGAAACACCTGAACCAGATTTTCTGCTCACTCAAGACCTAAGATTCTGAAGATGACTTTCCCAAGAATTCTTAAACCTTTACAAAAACAAAACAAACAAACAACAACAAAAAAACAATAATAGACCTGCTACCGGAGTGTGCTCATGGCATTGAGAGCATGTTGTTAGGAGAAAGTCACTGCTACCCTGTTTTATGAAACAAGCGCCAGTGGACAGGGAAAACTATGTTTTTAAATGGTTCTATTTTGTTTTAGACTGTTCTAGAGATAACTGAAAAGTCAGGACACTGGGAGTCCCGTTCACGTACACATTCATAAGTTCAAAGTCATGAGCCCAGTTACTAGGTTATCATAAGCATTTTTTTACAATTATTAATAACTTTGACTAGTAAAATTTGAAAAATAGAGCTGATTAGAATAAGTGGTAAAGAAGATCGGCTATTTCAAAAAATAATAGGGCTATAGCAAGAAATCTTCCCACTTGTTAATATGTAAACATAGATAGTATTTAATTAAGGTTGCCAGATTCAGCAAATAAAAATGCAAGACCAGAGGGTACGGGGGGAGGAGGGTGGGAGATGAGGGTAAGGGGGATCAAATATATGGTGATGGAAGGAGAACTGACTCTGGGTGGTGAACACACAATGGGATTTATAGATGATGTGATACAGAATTGTATACCTGAAACCTATGTAACTTTACTAACAATTGTCACCCCAATAAACTTTAAAAAAAATGCAAGACATCCAGTTAAAATTAAATTTCAGTGAAACAGCCAATATGTTTTTTAAATATAACTTTGTCCCATGCACTATTTAAAACATTTTCATGCTAGAAACGTTTCTCATTGTTTTCTGAAATTCAAATTTAACTGGGCATCCTGTATTTTACCTGGTAACCCCAATTTAACCTGTATTTCTGTCATTGTTTTTCTAAAGAGTGATGCTTTGTAGAAAAAGTAAAAATAAAATCAAGAATTCATTAGTTGATTAATCTCAGTTATCAGGCTACACTTGATCTTAGCCAAAAGATTGAGAAGCAACTCAATTATCATAGACGTGACCAAAATAAATAATGTGTAATGGTGAAAAAACATGGGGGTAGGACTCAGAAGCCCTGTCTGGGTCAGCTAAGTATCTTGGATCTCTCTTTCCCTGTTGGCAAATTGGCGGTAATAATACCTGTTCTGGTCTGTCTTGCAGTTTTTGTGAAGATCAGTTTTTGTGAAGATCGGTCATGTGCTGGGGAATGTTTAACTGACTCTGAAGGAAAAAAGTTCTAGATTTACAGCATTTGCCAGTTTCTGTGCTGCGAGTGCACATACCATTTTCAAGTCACATCACCAATTGAGAGTTGGAAGTAACAGACCAACACATTATTTCCAGATAAAATAGGCATAAATAAGTAACTCAACGAGCATAAGTAATAGGAAACATAGTGAAGTAATTAGATTGTGATGGGTTCTGAGTATGTATTCCCTTTATTTTCACTGTACTTCATTTAATTGTAAGTTTATATAATTTCATACTTGATGATGGCCGCACTTAACAACCAGCTTAACAAATTCCTGAAAATGGAATAATCAGCGCTTGCAAGACCAGCAAGAAAGGCCTGCACCAGCACTCTGCTGCTTATGACATCATAAATGTACAAATGCACGTCACTAACAGTCACTCATTCAAGCAGCATTTACAGAAGTTACCCTGTAAAAGGCACAATACAAAAATTCTTGGAAAACAGACGTAACAAGGAAAACAGTGCCGTTAATAAGCACTGGTAGCTTTCTAAGGTGGCAGGTCCATGGGAAGGAGACTGTACTTTCTGGGGGTGGAGGGCAGTGCTGGCCGTGGGGACAGGAGCTACACCGGCCCTGGAAGGAGAAATGGACTTGAGGCCTGAGGCTCAAGAGATCTGAGGCGGGAAGAAAAGGCAACAGGGTTGCAGGCTACGTCAGGGACAGAGGTGAGGACGGCCTCCAAGTTGAGCCAGGAGAGAAAGAAACGGGGAAAGGAGATGTGGAGAAGAGGAATTCCGAAAACGGAGGGCAAGGGATGCCGTCGCCCATCTCCCTGCCCGACCCAGACCAGAGCACGGATGGATCTAGAACACGGGCCTGCCTTGGGCCTTCTGCATTGAGCCAGGAGTTTGAGGTCTCATTCTGGCTTTGCTTCATGACCTGCCATCTCACATCGAAGCCCTTCCTTGAAACACAGTCATAAGTTTCAGAGAGAGAAATGTGTCAACAGAGACGAGCACACGCTTTGTACACTCAGCACCAAAGTGTGGAACAGATTGTTTGGGAGTTAAATATATCCCCTTACCCCAAATTCACATATTAAACCCCAGTTTTAAAGATAAGACTGTTAATAAGATAACTAAGTTAAATCAGGTCATTAGGGTGGACCCCAATCTGGTAGGACTGGTGTCTTTGAAACAAGAGGACATTGGGACACAGACATGCTCAGAGGGCAGAGCATGTGAAGACACAGGGAGAAGATGGTCATCGCTAGCCAAGGAAAGAAGCCTCAGAAGAAACCAGCTCTGCTGGCCCCTGGATCTCAAAATCCCAGCCTCCATAACTAGGAGCACATATATTTGTGTTGTTTAAGGCACCGGCCTGTGTGGTTTCATTACACTGCCCAAGCTGACTAATACAGGAATCTAAGACTGGCACCACTGCAGCCAATCAGCCTATGGAAAAATGTAAAATTGAGCGAACATCAAATCTTAGTCTTGATGGGGTACTTGCCTTGAGAGCTGTGTTTAAAGCACTGATGACCACTCCAGACTGTTCAGGAGACAACAGAAAGACATCCCAGCTTCCTTGCAGGGCTTCAATACGTTTCCCCAATCGTCACCCCATTTTCTGACTCAGCCTATGTCCCTACTGAGCAAACAAGCCAGCGAGGTCACTGATGTCCACTGCCTGCCCACGTGAGGGCTGAGCACCTGGCATCCCTGGGTCGTCCCTTCCCCACTCCCTCTCTGTGCCAACCCTGCCCCTGGGTCTCAGCCCTCTTTAAGGAGCTTGCCTTTCCTGGGGACCCCATGAGACTGAAGTTTCTCTCCAGTCCCACTTGGGGTGCACAAATTCAGCAATCTGATAAACAGATAAAAAGAGTGTGATTTTTTTTAAATATGATAACAAAAATGCTTTAACTTTGTGTACTGAGTTGACTAGCATCTCCCAAATTCATGGCCACCTGGAAGCTCAGAATGTGACCTTATTTGGAAATAGGGTCTTTGTAGATGTAAACAAAGGGTTGAGATGAGGTCATACAGAAGTAGGCTGGGGCCTAAATCCAATGAGCACGTCCCTTTAAAGGATACTTAGAGGAGAGGTCATGTGAAGCTGTGGGCAGAGCTGGCCTGCTGCAGCCACAAGTGATTGCCAGAAGCCAGGAGGAGATGGAATAAATTCTCCTGCGGAGGGTCCAGAAGGAACCAAACCTGCTGATGCTTGGGTTTCTGCCTTCTAGCCTCCAGAAGCACAACAGAACACGTCTGTAGTGTTTTAAGGCACTCAGTTTGTGGTAATTTGTTACAGCAGCCCTGAGAAACTAATACCCTTTGCGTGAGAGTACATGTAATTGTAATCAAGTCTGACCTCATTCGTGATCTTTCACTGATGACTTCTTTTAAGTCCCGCCCTCCCTCCCTCTTTGGCCCTCCACGTGAGCAGATGGATAAGAAGACCCTGAGCTCATGTCCCATTTGGTAAGGGTGGAAATTTAAACCTCCCATGCTTGGGAAGATTTCCGCAGTCCCATCCAATAGCCACTTACAAAGGCCCAAACCCATCCCCTCCGCTCTGTCCAAGTCAACCTGGACCTGTTTGTGCCCACTCAGCTCTTCCTCTGAGTGAGTAATAAGTCTTCTCTAATCCTCCGGTGCATGGAGAGTATTCAGCCTCAATATCGGAAGCAAATGTTGGCTGGGGGTGCTTGCTGCTTCTACAGAGGGACTCTGCAATACTGCCAGAGGGAAGAGGCTTCTCTGGGAAAGACACTAGCGTTGAATGACTGATGTCTCAGTAACCAAGGACCCTGAAGCTCTTGCTCCAGTTCTGAAGTGCCAACCTTCACATTCAAGTCAATTTGCAGAACCATGTCTTTCCTCGGAGTTCACGAGAAGAATTCCAGAGGTCTTTAAGACAAACTGTCGTCAGAAACAGCTGGGACAGTGACTTTGACAAGCTCTTCCAATGACAGCACCACAGATTGCTTCAGCCTTAATCCAGTTTTTCGCAGGTTTTGACAAGGTTAACTTAATTGGCAAGTAGATGAGGGCAGCAAGGTAACGTAAAGGAGGAAAGAAAAATTCCTGTGAATCTACATTGTGACTAAACATTTCTCAGCATTTCTGTTTGGGTTCCAACTTTTGCTTTTCATGAGACCCAGATTTGGCATTTACCTCCTCAGGCCAGATGCTAAATTAAGTTTGAAGACCTTCTAGGTATTCATTGCTGATCAGGCGTTTGGCACCTGGAGGGAGACCTAAAGAAGAAGCAGCTGTGATTTTAAAGGCACTGTCTCTAAGCTAGGAGTCGCCAAAAATAAGTAAACTTTTCAAGTCAACACACCCTTGATGTATCAAATATCAAAGTTGGCTGCCCTGAGCTCCAGGCAGAGATGGCCCAAGAAAGCAGGAAAGCAGAGTTGTCAGCGGCTCCGTAGCTCCAGGCATGGATGAAAGGAGTATGGTGGCTGCTAGGTTGAGTCTTCACATGAAACAATAATAATAAATCCATAAATATGTGAGAACGTCTCTCTCGAGGACTGCATGTCTCACAGTTCTTTTGTTGCATGAGACTGAAAACCTAACTCAGATTACACTTAGCAAAATGGAATTCATTTACTATGTAAATGAAAAGTCCAGAAGCCAGCAGGCATGGCTAGATTCCGGGGCCAGATGAAGTCCTCCTGGGTCTGTTTCTCTCTGTCTCTCTCAGCTCTGTCTCCAGCTGTCCTGGCTTTAATATCCAGGTTCAGAGGTAGTCAAGTCTCCAGTTTGTCTTCCCAGCTTTAAGTCCAATAAGCAAGAAGAACTCCAAGAAACCTCAGCAAAAGTCTCAGGGCATCTCAGGTAGTCACTATGGGGTCACATGTTCACCCCTGAAGAAGTTATTACATATGGAGGAATGGAAAGTTCTGAAGACAGAAGTTTTTAAAAAATTAGCATGTACCAAGCACCACACAAGGGGCTTTGCTGCACATTTCTTAAATTGATTGTTTTAAATCCTGATGTTAAAAAATATTTTAAATTATTTGTTCTTACAGCCAAGAAAAGAGAGGCTCAGAAAGGTTAAGGAACTCGCCCAAGGTCACACAGTATGTGATGGGAATTGGAGAGTGATGCTGGCCTTTGGACTTATCACCTGAGTGATAGTGGGGCTGGAGCTGGACCCACGCAGAATCAAGTTACAGCATTCCGACAGATGTTCACTGAGACGTCCCAGAAACACACTTCCAGTGAAGACAGGCCAATCTAATACAGTCAGTAGCAAGAAAGGTCCCTCTTGTATTGAACTTGTATCTATTCACCCTGTACATTCCTCTGTCTAGGTCTCTTGAACCCCGAGCCTGATTAATTCAGCCTAAGTTTTCTTTTGGATTAGCCAACAGTCATATCACACTCTTGTGAATCCTAAAACTCTAAATTGTTTTTGTTTGGGGGGTGAAGGGTTTGTTTGTTTTTGTTTCGCAGGTATGAATTACTATTATCAGGGTCCTCTCTTCTCCCATGTGTGCAGGTGATCTTTTCAATTGCATTTGGATTTCCTCTTGTCTGTTTCCACTCTGCCTTTTTAAATCTTGATTCAGCACTGAAGCACCCGTCAATGCACTAAAGCCTGACGTTGCAGGGTTTCAATCAGGTCCCATGTTCAATAGGAGAGCGCCTGTTCATGGGTATGGAAACCCAGGCAACTTTTCAGAGTCAAACAATTTGACCAGCTGAGAATGCTGCTCAACTTGCTGTTTGCAGCCTGGAGGGGCCAGGTGCTTCTTGACTTGCAAATGTCTCCCAGATTCTTCCTCATCACAGATATTAGCGTCTCAGTCTTAATGTTGTCACAGTGCTCTGTCCCTCATGAGGTGGCTTTCTAACCTTTCTAACCTTGCACTCTCTCACTACCTAAGAAGTGGCCTTGAACAGGCCACTTTCTTGTCAGGACCCTAGTTTCCGCTACTGGCAACAGAAGGATATTGTACTAGACGAACATCTAAGGTCCCTTCCAGCTCATTTATTCTCTGATATCTACAGTTCTGCTTCTCACGCAACAAAAAGCTCACCAAAGCTTTCACTTTTTGTTATAGTGGCTTGGTTTTGAATTTAGACACTCTTTAAAACACCCTCAATTTCCTGCATCGATAAACAACAGCTAGTTCAATGTCTCAACTCTTATGTTCATAGCCCATCCATTTATTTGCTTGTTGATTTTTTCATTTTCTCTCATCCCCTTTCAAAGGTTTGCACAACAAAGTAGCTTCTTGCCTGTCCGTAAAAATCTCAGCGGGTAATTCCTGGTGATAAGTGAAGTGTACCATTCAGACGTTGATAGTATGACCTCCACTCTAAGCAATTCCCACCAGAAACCCAAGAGATATGTTTTCGATTACAGGCCAGTAGTAGGTTATTTTCTGTTAAAAAGACAAAGAGTTAATGGCACTTTATTAAAAAAGAATTTCCTACCTTCCGTGACCACATCTTGTCTGGTTGACTCTTGGAAGTGGCTCTCTCTCAGCATCCTGGCTCAGTTGACACAATGAAGAGTCTATCAGGATTTCCACTAGAAGCCCCCACGACTCACGCTACACTAAACACATGAGCATTTGTCCATCAAAATTGCCTTCATCTCTGCACTGTACCAAGTATGCTCATCTTTCAAAAAAAAAAAGAACGAATAAGTGCGGTAGGTACATGTTTAGCTTATGAATGTAAAGGAACAACAAGTTATAAAATCAATGAAACCAGATGCTATTTCTAAATCTCCTAATAGAGCAAGCCATTTGTCAACTGAATACATCCATGCCTTGGTTACAAATGTCTGTCCATGCAAATGTTGATGATGCCTGGAAACTGGTTCAGAAAGTATCCGACTTACAGCGCTGACCCAGGTCATTAAAATATCCCATAACAATCACTGGACTAAGAGGAGATTTTCTTTCTTTCTTTCTTTTTTTTTTTTTTTTTTTTTTGAATAAGTGTTTATTATCAGAGCACCGGTGGTCTGAAAGGATATTTTATTTCAAATAGAAAAACTAATCCAAGAGCAGGAGACAAAACGTGGAATAAGCCGTGCCTTCACTTCTTTCTGGTCTTCGGCATGAGTCCGTGACATACACAGATGGCAAGACTCAAGGACTCTGATCTACTTGGAAGAAGCTATTTGCATTTAGCTTTTCTTTATTACATAAAGTGATTCAATTTTTCATGTACATCTTTGATGATAATCTGCTACTCAATCATAATAATATAACCAAGACAGTGAGTTTTCCAGGTAAGAGTAGCTGACTGGCTGATAAGGGAGAAGGAGGACATTTTTATAGGGAGGCGAATGAGGCAGAGTTGAGGTGAAGGTTGGATGCATGATGCCTAACTCCCAGCCACAGAGCAGCCTGACCAGGAACTCATGCTTCTGTCATGGCCTCTGGGCACAGAGAAACAGCCCCAAAGTCCCCACCTATGTCATTTCTGCACCCGGGAGGGTCTGTGCAACCATCCTTTCTGGGAGATTGAATTCTGCCCAGAACCTCCCTCCTCAAATCACTCATTTCCTCCAAGGAAATATCCTTGGAAGCTGGAGGGTTGGACCCAGGTCACTTATCCACACAGATGCGTCAAGGACAGGTCAGGATACGAAGGTTCCAGGCTCTGTCTTGGAGGCTGGGCTGAGACTAAGTCCAAGCAACATTGTCCTAACAATGCCACAAATACCCACTAAGACCTCAGGGATGAAGATTACGTTTACCCATCGCCTTTCATCGGAAAACCAGGAGAAACTGTGAGGAAGATATCCAGCCACCAGAACTCAGTAGCCAATCAGATTCTCCTGCTGCTTCTGTCAATTCCACATGGCCCCTTAGTTCCGACCTCATGCCCAGCCAGATGCAAGGGACTCACTGTAAGTGTCGAGGGCCAAGATGGAGGAACAGCGGCCGGATTTACCCTCCCACTAATTAATTCAGTCTAAACTGGTCTTCTAACCTGCCCTTCCACGTCAAGCATTGCACTAAATTGTGGAGAGATTGAGATAATGTCCTTAAGCCTTAAGGAAATCTGCCTGGTAAGGGACAGCTCTGACCCACACTCTGAGGTGGAAAGTGGATGGTCAGATGTGCAGAGGGTCACCTTCCCTCCATATCCTCAGAACATCTTCTTTCCTTTCTCTGCTTCAGTTTGAGTTGACTTTCCTATCACTTGTAATTGAAGGGCCAAGCCCCACCTGAAGCAGATCTACTCTTACATTTTTCAGTAAATGAACCTATCATTTGCCTTCTGCCAAAGTTTGAGTTGCATTTCCCAGTATTTGCTATTAAAGTCCTCCTAGCTGATATAGCGGCTGAGTAACTTCTCTGCTTCATTTGTGCTGATTCTCCCCAAAATGTTTTACTAGTAGTCTGCTCATCACTGAGGAAGACAGCTCATTTTTAAAGATTCCTTTTGTGGAGATAGGGATCTCAGTTCATCCCTGGTTCTGTGGACAATCTGATGGGAAATACTGAATGACAGACATCCGGTAAGTTATTTGGGGTGTTTTGTTTGCACACATGCCAACATACATTATGAATTTCCAAGGTTTATTTGGGTACTGAACGTACGTTTCAGGTGGCAACACACTAGGAAACTTGTGTTCTAAGGAATTCTAGTTAAAGTATTGTCTTCCCAGCCATCCAGAGAGAATAACAGTTAAATTCCTTCATAAGAACTGGACGTTCAGATGAGTGATAACTAGAAGAAACTTGAGGACATTGCTCTCAAGAAAAAATCTTCAAAGCTTCATGGAAGATGCTGGAAGGAAGTAGAGTGGAGGGGAGGGAAAGCCCAGGTGAGGCCCTGCCTTAGAGGGCTTTGGAGAGCCTGGGACCTGCATAATAATAGTAGATACCCAAAGAGTGGTAATTAGGACGAGCAAAGAGTCAGGAAGAGGAGGAAAGGGTTAGTGGGGAAACTCTTCACACTGTCTTCAGTGTGGCGGGCCAGCCGCCACGAGTCGAACGGTACCTGGGAGGGGGAGTGGAAATGAAAGAAAGAGGCATACACAAATTATGATGTGGCCGGTCTCCAGTGATAGTGGAGCAAGCGGTTTAATTATCTTCACCAATATATACCCTATGGGTACGTGCAGTTTAACAATCACATGTGTGCATTACCTCACAGAAAGTAAATTTTCAACTTTTACAAAGAAACTACAAAATCACTACAAAACTCCCCAAAGTAATTAATAAGACAAAGTCTACCAATCATCCTGATAGCCATCAGTTATCTGTATCCGGGAAAACCAGCCACTCCCACTTCATTCCACAGTAGCCTGCAAGCCCCCTGGAGGGACAAGCAGAACAATGTCTTAGGACTTGAAACAAGTTAATCATGAACTAAGCCAGGCCGCAAGTTTCCAGAGAAACAAGAAATTATGGCTCCCCACACTTCAGAGCAATCTTTGTTCCGTCATCTGAATAACAGATGAATGCGGATTTTCTTGCTCTCTAAACATTTATTGGTGATGAGACAGCAGCTCTCAATTTGGCTTTAAATGACTTTTTTAAAAAAGCGTCTATTAACAGAGGTCTTTCTCATTCCAATAGAAATTCTTATAAATGAATTGTATGAGTAAATAATCACTGTGGGAAGAAATTTCCGCAGCTTCAAGCTTCTGTCAATTTTAGTGGTGAATGTCCCTAAAGTGGACAGAGCACTTAACACTGTTTACTAAAAGATGGGAGAAATAAGGACAACTGAGAAGTCAACCAATTTATAAATAAACTTGCACTTACACCATTTGCTACAGCTTTTTCAGTATGTTGCAGGACTCATTTGGGTCTGTTGGAGTTTTAACTTATTTCAGTTGTACTTTTAACACTAAATATGCTACTTGAACAGATGAGACTTCTAAACATAAAAATCAATAAAATGTACTTGCTCTGGGACTGCAATGGAGACCCATGCGGTGCTGTGCTACTTATCACGTCTGCTGCTAAGCGCACACGGGGCATTTTTCAGGCTGCCAGTATCCTTTGTATACTCCCCTATCTTGTCTCATAGCTCATCCAGAATCGAGAGCTCATGTTATCATGTACAGGCTGTATATTCCCCTTGATATATTAAAGGTATATAATCATTACTCCTGCATCCATCCTTTCAAGTGACTAAGAATAGGACGTGTGCAGGGTAGAAGGCAGAAGAGGAGAAACATGGAGAATAGACTTGGCCTCTAAAAGCTAGAAAAGGGAAGGAAACGCATTTTCCCCTAAAGCCTCCAGAAGGAACGCAATCCTGCTGACACACTTCATCCCTGCCCTGTAAGACTCACCACAGGTTTCTGATCTCCAGAACTGTAAGATCATAAATTTGTGTTGTTTTCAGCCACTAAGTTTTTGTGATCATTTGTTATAGCAGGAATAGCAGACTAATACAGACTCCATCCCATCGGGCCCACAAGACCTCCTCTCCAGCATGCCTGTTTTAATTAATAATTTACCTAGAGGATGTTAAAATACTAAGTAACAATGGGAAATATTTTTATATCTGTTTCAAATTTTATTTCACTCACTCTGTTCAGGTTAAATATATTTAAAGGGTAAATTTTCTGAAAACAATGAAACTATTTTTGAAATAAGACAGCTCCCAATCAGTTAATCCTCTACGTATCCAAAAACGGTGACTTTCAAAGATGAAGGTCAACATTACACAGTTTTTTAAAATACCCAATGAGAGAGAAAAACCTTCTAACAATTAGCAAAAGTTGCGTGAGGCTTTCTTATTGGAAAGAGATTCTCTCGAGATGTTCCTATAAACCAGTGTATTTTAGCAATATAATTTTGTTAATATTTTTCTGCTGGGTTCAAAAATGAACCAACTAGCAGAGAAAAAGCTGGAATCTTGGGAGGACAACTGGTCATTTCCCTGATAAGTTGTCAATCAACTTACCAGTTTATTAATATATTTTCATTGATTTTTTTCCCATAGGTAGGGTTAGGCAAGTACAAAGAAATTTAAAAAAAAAATGGTGCCTCTTCTCAAGGAATGTAATTCAAAGTGAAGTTTGTAGGATTGGGGGAATAGGAGCCACATCTGACAGAGAAATTGGCCAGGTGACAGTTCTTGGGCCCCTAAAATAGGAGAGATTCTTAAGTGGGGTAAAAGTCTGAAAAAATGATGATTAAATACTTTGGTTAATTGCTTTGGGCTCATTCTCCATTTTACTCAGACCAGTGATCAGAGATCATATGTGGAGGTAATACCAATAATGGTAACCTGTATTATATGAACTGAGTGTTTTAGGAGACTGTATAAAGTAATAAGTAAATCTATGTGAAATTTTCTCAAATAAACCTTGATACTACTATGCCACTAGTTGGAGGATACAAACCTCTTTCTGAAGACACACCTCTCCTATTATGGAGAGATATTTTCACTATCTCCCATATTGAAATTTTCCTTTTTTGTTGTTTACTTTTTCCTGATCCACATGGTATTTTCATCCATAAGATCTTTATTTGTTCTGACATAAGTATTTACCTAAGAATATCTCAATGTATTTACAGTATGAAAAGACAGGAAAATAAAAAAAAACCTAATGCACGGTGGGTACCGACACAGGTTCGGTGGTGTAACTGTTTCCCATTTAGTAAAGAAAAATTCACAAACCTTCCACCCTTCAGGGGTCTTTTCCAAATGCCAATAACCACTGGGGTGTCAAAGCCATTTCTTTTATCCCGTTGGTAACCTTACGTATGAGAATGGAAAAGTTCAGACATTAAAACGCCATTAAGATCGTTTGGTTGTAAGATTCCCACAGGCTCAGCAAATCTGGGCCTAATTACTGCCACCTTATATGTGAAAAGAGGATATTCTGAAGTTGCTTACAGGAAGGTCTTGCACAATTAAAAAAATGAAAATCAACAGTGAGACAGAGGACAATTTAACTTAATTAAAAAATAGCTTCTGTTGAGAAAAGCAACATGCACTCAGAATTGCTGATATAGAAACACTGAAATACCTGAAGTGGCCTGACAATTAAACAGTCAAAGCTCTTTAGCAATCCTGTTTCCTTCCTGCAGTATCAACCATTACAGGAGAGTTATGTGCATCTCTTAAAAAAGAAAGCAACAAAGCAAGCAAGAAGAAAGGAAGGAAGGAAGGAAGGAAGGAAGGAAGGAAGGAAGGAAGGAAGGAAGGAAGGAAGGAAGGAAGGAAGGAAGGAAGGAAGGAAGGAAGAAAAAGAAAGAAAGAAAAGAATATCACCCCATGAAAATGAGTTTTGGGTTAAAGAGGTAACCAGGAAAAGGACTTATGATGAAAACTGAAGCTCTTTTAAGACAGACTGGAAGAGACCATGATTTAGTTCCTTTTAAACCAGTAGCCTTCTTCTTCAGTCTCCCACAGTCCCAGAAAGACCTGCCTTCTCTTCCATTCCATCTGCTTTCTAATCTCGGCTTTTGTCCTCACCTATCCTTTAATTCAGTCTTCATTCCATTTCATCTTCCACTGGATACAAATTGGAAAGTTGGGAGATGGGGTGCAGAAGTAAATTATTGTGAATTTTCCCACATTAATGTTACCTTGAGAGGAATAGTAAGTGAGCCAACATTCTCATAGGAGCAGTTCTGTCTTCGTACACTTGGAGTAAATTGTACTTTGAATTGAAATGAGGTTGGATGTAGCAAAACGGTTCCAAAGACATTTGACTATTGTGTCAAATCCTCTTGGATTCCCATTTACAAATGCATCTGTGTGGCTTCATTGAGTTAGGCACAGGCTATCTTCCATTCTAGGAGAATACATGATCCCTGTATGACCTGGGGGCTGCTGAAGAAGCCTTGATCTTCTCTCCTCCAGACCTCCCCGTCTCCCCTGTGTGGGGCTCAGGAGTCCGTGTTGCAACCCCCAAGGCACCCAAACCCTCCTATCCCACTGCCTCTTCCAGAACCTAGAAAGACAGTGTAGTCCAGAAGGTCTGTCCTTCCATGGTCTAGCGAAATCTCAAAGCCAGCACACCAGACCACTAAGTACATAGAAATGGATGACCTTGTCCTAAGTAGGGACGTTCAAGAACTGTGATAGTTTTTCTACATCCAACCTAATTTCAATTCAAAGCACCCCTTGGCTCCTCACAGGTGGGCAGGGGAGGCCTCAGTCTTCAGGCTGCAGAACATGGTTGCTCTCCTCTGTCCATTTTGGGGGCAGAAGTTAGGGAAGGGGAGGAGAAGGATCCTCCAGATCTCGTCTCGTCTCCCCAGGAGTGAGAACTGCCCGCTGGCTCATGCCCTTAGTGGGTGATCAGTGACATAAGAAGAGCCTGCAAAGACTAGACTGAGGGTTCTAAAGCACAGCAGTCCAATCCTGGCTCCACTTGAGGGATGGTCCAGGACAGCTTTGGCCACGAGTGAAACAGACACCACAAAGGGGAAAGAGACAACAGCTGTAGAAGGACATCTGAGCCCCGCTTTTTAAACCATGACTGAAGTATCCTTTATAACTACACCAAAAGCCAAAAATAATGAACAATATATGCCAGGAGAATAATGTAAATTACGAGTCTCCATTCCCAACCCCTAATTAGTTAATAATTAAAAGTGCCTTCAACTTACTGGAAGAGTAACAACTGTCCCAGAGCTGTGGCTTCACCTGGAAGTAATATGTTGGTGAGTGTTTCACTCCTGGCTCTTGAGTTTAAAAATCTCATTATTCTGAAAGCTCCTAGCAGTATCCCAACATATTAATTTCAAAAGTTCATTCTCAAAAACCTAATTTTATTGGATGCTGTGTTAGGCTGAACAAAAGGCTCAGAAAAAATGGAATAATGGAAAATATCTAAGAAGTCATGAGGTCCATCCTCTTTTCTTCAAGTAAGACCTATTTTAGCCTCTGTGCAGGCAGGAATTGACTCCAGGTGATTCCAAAGACCTTAAGAGCAGACCATGCCAACACTCCCTTCCAACATTCTTACAGTTAGGACAGTATTCCTCAGATCAACTTCAAGCCCAACCATTTCCACTTGTACAGCCTTCTTTGGTTCAGGCACCATAATTGATCACAAAAATTCCAAATGCTACTAAACTAGGGAAAATTACTCTTGTGTATTTGGGACATTCACTAGGACACAGTAAAATTCCACTATAATGTGGTTCAGAATCAGACAGATTGCAGCCCAAGCCTTAGCTTCTGAAACATAAAAGTTCCAGAATAGCCTTAATGTAAAATCACTACACACATCCGCACATCGGCGATGTCCAGAGTTTCAGTGGGGATTTGTCAACTTCAATCTGCCACACTAGAATCATTGGTTACCAAAGAGTAAAGGGAAGCAGCATGGAGGCTGGTAGCTGATGAATAAATCCCCAGATATAAGATTAACCATCACACTCTAAGAATAAAACCCCTGAAGACAGAAACATCCCACGGAGAGGTCACCTCTTCCTTTGTCCTTCGAGTTTACTGTCCTAACCACTTCTGGCGATGTCTATGGAAGATGTTTCTAAGTAGCTCTACAGAAGCATTCTCCCGAGGTGCTGTATGCAAAGAAGATGTCTTTAAATTTAGCCTAAACTCTCAACTTCATGTCATGATTTATGACCTGAAATTAAAGAATCAACAACACATTCCATTGCCCTAATTGGTAGTCACAGATCTTATCTTCAATTCATACAGGCGATCTCCTCTGGCTTTTTTTTTTTTTTTTAGATAGTCTTGTTGTGACAGTATTTATTGTCCTCCGACATATTTGAAAGTTGGTTTTGACAGCTCACTGTGCACTTTGTCAAAGATGTTTTAACTAACAATGGTTTTTGCCTTAGTTGAGGCCTTTATCACATCTCCCCCGAACCCGTACAACCCTCCCACATTGCTCTCATTCAGCTCACTTGCTGGCCTATTCCTATCGTCCATCTCCTCCTTGGAACAGACCAGACCAAGTGGCTGCCCAGGGTATGATCCTTCAGTGGTTCTGCCCAGACTTTGGGAGGAAGTTGAATCACCTTATAAGGCTCTTATCTTAATTCCCTTGCTCGCAACTTTCCCGTCATCCACTCCTCTCCTCTGCTCCTTCTCTCCAGCTGTACCAAATACTAACTGTTGCCTTAGGCATCACGATAGTCCCAGATCCTTTTCATATGCTGTAGCCACTACCTGGAATTCTCTTTCTTGAACTTGAAACCTCAGATTAACCATCATCTTCTCTAGGGATCCACCCTCCACCGTAGTCTCCTAACATCATGTCATGACACCCAGAGAAATGATAATACTTGAATGGACCAAGCAATAAATGGATTCAGGTGAAAGGAGAGGCTGCCAGAAGTTTCTCTGACTAGAGAGATCAGATCAGACTCTCCCTGTTGGTCACTCCATGCCCAACCCAGCCACTCCAAAAGAGAAAAGATCGGTGTCTGGTACTGACGACAACATGAAGTTGTTTAATAATCCACTACAGGTCAGATAAGTGGCATCATTCTGCAGATTCCATGAAGACAAGGGCTGAGGTCCTCTTCGGCACCACAATCACCCCAGCACGGTGTCTAGTACATCACTGGCTCTCAGGGTGTGTCGACTGCTTTGCTGGTATAAACAAATGCTAACAAGGAACCTGTTACTGTCCCTTTGCAATGATGTGTAACTGCAGGTATATGTGACACGAGGGACAACATAGCAAAGCAAACTTTGTGGCCGATTGCCTTCCTCATTGGCTACAAACAAATTATTCTCTTTGCTGCTCTACTGGAGCTGGAAGAATTCTAAAGGTCAACAGAGAATGCCTAAATGGCATTTCCTCTACATTGTAAATAAGAGTCAGCCACTCTACAAAGGAGTTGATCCTGTTCCTCCTTTTCTTTTTATATTCAACAGAGTCAACTTCTCTGAACTTAAAGAATCTTAAATTTCCAGAGCTGGTTATGATGAAGATTTTTCTGGGAATACCAGCCAATAAAACAATTCCAGAGCCCTCCTTGGCATATGCATTTCACTGGGTTCTGTCTGCAAGCCTGCAGCCAACATCTCATGCAGATTGCATAATCGGAATACAGCATCATCATAATTACACAGAAATAGCATCATAATATGTTGCTATGGTATGTTCTGTCGCATTTGTATTGCCAAAAAAAGTCTTTGTATCCTAAATATCATTGAATAGATATCCTTACTACACTACCCTCATTTCATCATGGAATTATTTTTCCTGAGTGGCTTAATTTAAGAGTTATTATCAAGGAACTTTATAGAACTCCATGTAACCTATGCACATCTGAACAACAAAATTGAGAAGAGTTTGTTAAAAACAGAATGTATTCAGAAGAGAGAGATGCTTAAAAAATTTTTTACTTACCTTAAACTGAACACTATTTTAAGATAAAATTACACACTTTCTTTTCTGTGGGTCATGGCAACAAATGCAAACATAAGCTTTCCTGGCAGCCCCAAGGCAAACTCATGACCTCTACACTCATCACTTCCATGGGTTGTCGTCACCACTCTCTTCTCTTTAACAAAGTAAATTTAGAAAAGGACAAAAGTAGGCAAACAAGCTGTCAGTCATTTTAATTCTTCATTTTTCTGAATAGAATATTTTTCCTGGTCTATTAAAAAACACATAGCCACTCATTCTGAATCCTTTCATTAATGAGAGGTATTAGGTCTAATCCATGTTGCCATTTTGAAAGACTATCTTTTGTTCATGTAAAAGCCTGCTTTAATGGTAAAGTTAACACCTACACCTCTCAGTACTTTCATTTTGCTCAAACCCCTTTTTATTATGTCAGGCATTTTTATTGTGTCATCATAATTTATTTGAAAGCAGATCCTATGTTGTATCCAAAAGATTAATATATGCAACAGCATCTTAGGCTCTAAAGAATACAAGCTTTAGCTACCTTTATCATCCCTTCAGCACCTAATGCACAGCAAATTCTCAATAAATGTCTGTTAAATGAACTTAAATGTGGACAAATAGGAAATAAACAAAGGGAAATATTTTATGAGAATGACATTTAATCCAATATACAGAATCTCCCATGGTGCCAACATTGTTGAGCCTACCGTGTTGGCTGAAGTGGGCACCTGCGGCAGGACAAGTCCCCATGAACCAGAGTCACTCAGAGTCATCTGATGCCTACCTAGAGCTGTGTCGGTGCTTGCAATCCTCAAAAAGAATATTGACTGCATGAGGCATTTGTGAACAATGAGATTTTACTGAAAAGTCTATAGGGAGCCTGAGGACATCACATCACACACAACAGGGAGAGCTCTCATCCCTCTCTCCCACCCCACCAGATGCCAGTCTCCACCCCTACTGCTCCTCTTGCTATTGATTCAACACTGCCATCAGAGAGTAAAATGTGGTCACATTGGAGATGCTTATCAAAGAGAGGGTTTTCCAAATTTGGGACAGAGAAAAAGAGGTAAGGAGAGAAACGAGGAACAAAAAAGACATATCCCATCACAGACCAAACAATAAATAGTTCCATTCTCATATTTCCTACCAAAATATAATTTTATTTCCTCTCTCTGCCACACTATGCCAACTGTGTTTTAATAGTATGGAGAAAATGTGGGTTTTTAAAACTAATTAGTCCAGGTTAATGGAAACAACCTGCTTGTCAAATGTGGGTTGAACTTTAAGTCAGTGGTTCTCAAAAGGTGGTCCTCAGACCAGCAGAATCAACATCATCTGGGAACTTATTTTAAAAATAAATTCTCCATCTTAAGGTCAAGATGGCAGAGTAGATACACGCTGTTCTCACCTCCTCCCATGACCACATCAAAATTACAACTAAACTACAGAACAACCACCATTAAGAATCACCTGAAATCTAGATGAACAGAAGTCCTACAACTAAAGACACACAGAAGTCATATTGAGACTGGCAAGAGGGTCAGAGACACAAACTAAGCTGGTTTCACACCAATGTGTGGAGGTTAAAAATTGGAAGGAATATCTTTATTGTGAAAATTTCCCTTGAGAAGAGAGAGTTCCCAGAACCACACCAGGCTCCCCAGCCCAGGGTCCCAGCTGGAAAGAAAAGTCTCCACAATTTCTGGCTGTGAAAACCAGTGGAGATTGTAGTGGGGTGAAACAGATGGTGGCTGGAGTCCCAGGCATTTCTCTTAAAGGGCCCATGCACGGACTTACTCACTGACTCACTCATTCACTCTGAGCTCCAGCATTGGGGAAAGGGTTGGAAAGGTGCCAGGGACACAGGAGGAGGAACTGAGTTGTCTGGCTTTAGGGTGAGGGCTGGAAGGGCAGCTTCGTACAAGAAAGAAGTACTGGCAGAAGCCATTGCTTCTTTGTTGAGCCCTCCACCCTCCTGGCATGCAGACAGAAACAGCCACCATATCTGAGTCTCCAGCAACCTAACTAATACCGTTTTCTCTGCCTTGGTGATTCCCTGAGACCCCGCTGACCCAACTTATGGGCCCACCCACGCTGCTTCTAGTGGCTTTTCCATACAAATGCCCTGTCTTGGCTTATGTTATGGAATTCCTTAACATCACTCAAAGGTTCACAAACCTCAAACAAGTAGCATCTTGCCTTGGCATGCACCATACCTCTTGCTAAGCAACCCAGAGCCTGGAACTAGTGGCAGCCAGCTTTGGTTCACAGCTTTCCCTCTCCCAGGCACCACCAAGCCCAGCAAAGGTGGAAGCCATCTGCAGATCATTTTGTAGCTCATAACAGCTGGCCCCAGGCAGGGCACAGTAAGGAGCTGATCTTGGCCAGCAACAGACCCTCTCCCAAGAGGCCCCAGAACCAACACTTCTAGTGGCCAGCTTCAGACCATACCAGAGTACCACCAAACCACCTCCACAAATGACACACTCAAAGGGCAGACTCAGCAGGCACCAGAGCCCTGCTAAAGCAAATCCTGCTCCATAGGGTGAGCCCCTGCACAACAGCTCCTCCACTATAGTCATGGCCAGTCCTCACAACCAATCAGCCGGAGGGTCAATCCCTCCCATTGATGTGCAAAAAGCAACCAAGGATCAACTACATCAGGAAGGCGCACACAACCCACACAAGGGACACACCTGGAGCACCAGCTCAGGTGACAAGGGAGCCTGCACCACTGGGCCCACAGGACACCTACTACATAAAACCACTCCACTAAGAACAGGAGCTATAACAGCTCTAACTCATACAAAGAAACAAAAACAGGGAAGCAACCAAAATAAGGAGACAAAGAAACATGTTCCAAATGAAAGAACAGAACAAAGCTCCAGAAAAAGAACTAAACAAAATGGAGACAAGCAAACTACCAAATACAGAGGTCACAACACTGGTTATGATCACAACACTGGATGCTCAATGGTCACAACACTGGATGCTCAATGATCTCAGTAAGAACTTCAACAAAGAGTTTTAAAAAACATAAAAATGGAGATAGAAAACATAAAGAATCACTCAGAAATGAATAATACAATAATTGAAATAAAGAATCTATTAGAGAGAATCAACAGTAGATTAAATGAAACAGAGGATTGAATCAGTGATTTAGAAGATAAGGTAGCATAAAACACCCAATCAAAACAACAAAAAGAAAGAAGAACCCCCCCCAAAAAACAAAAGAGGATAGTTTAAGGGGCCTCAGGGACAACATCAAATACCAACATTTGCATCATAGGGATACCAGAAAGAGAAGAGAGAGAGCAAGGAACTGAAAACCTATTTGAAGAAATAATGACAGAAAACTTTCCTAACCTGGTGAAGGAAATAGACAACCCCAGGAAATGCAGAGAATCCCAAACAAGAACCCCAAAACGCCCATACCAAGATGCATCATAATTAAAACACAAAAGGTTAAAGACACACACACACAAAAAAAAAACCTTAAGAGCAGCAAGAGAAAAGCAGTTAGTTACCTACAAAGGTGCTCCCATAAGACTGTCAGCTGATGTCCTAACAGAAACTTTGCAGGCCAGAAGGGAATGGCATGAAATATTCAAAGTGATGAAAACCAAAGACCTACAACCAAGACTACTCAACCCAGCAAAGCTATCATTTAGAATTGAAGGACAAATAAAGAGCTTCCCAGACAAGAAAACGCTAAAGGAGTTCATCACCACCAAATCAGTACTACAAGAAATAAATCTTAAACAAACTCCTTTAAGAAGAAGAAGAAAAAACATAAAAATACGAATAATAAAATGTCAATAGTTACATATCTGTCAGCAATTATTTTAAAGGTAAATGGATTAAATTCTCCAATCAAAAGACAAAGGGTGCTGAGTGGATAAGAAAACAAGACCCATACATATGCTGCCTACAAGAGACCCACTTCGGATTGAAAAACACACACAGACTGAAATTAAAGAGATGGGGAAAGATATTTCATGCAAATGGAAATGGGGGAAAAAGCTGGGGTAACAATACTCGTATCAGACAAAGTAGACTTTAAAACAACAGCTTTAACAAGAGACAAAGAAGGACCGTGGAATCCCACTTCTGAATATTCATCCAAAGGAACCTAAAACACTACTTCAAAGGGACGTGTGCATCCATATGTTCATTGCAGCACTGTTTACAATGGCCAAGATGTGGAGGCAGCCTGGGTGTCCATCAATGGGTGAATGGATAATGATGAGATGGTGCATATATGCAACGGAAAACTACTCAATAATAAAAAAAGAATGAAATCTTGCCATCTTCAACAACATGGATGGACCGAGAGGGTATTGTGATGAGGAGAGTAAGTCAGACAGAGAAAGATAAATGCTATATGACTTCACATATATGTGAAATCTAAAGAACAAAATAAATGAACAAACAAAACAGAAAAACACTCATAGATACAACCATTTTGATGGTTGCCAGATGGAAGGGAGGTTGGGAGGCTTGAGGTGAAAAAGGTCAAGGCATTAAGAGGCTAAAATAGTCGTGGGGATGTAAAATATAACTGTGTATGGTATCAGATGCGTACTAGATTTATCGGAGTGGTCAATTCGTAATTATATAAATGTCTAATCACTATGTTTTACACCTGAAATTAATATAATATTGTATGTCAACTGTAATTGAAAAATAAAAAATTAGTTTAAATAAATAAATAAATAAATAAATAAATAAATAAATAAATAAATTCTCCAGCCCCAAATCAAACATACTGAATCAATTCCGTGCTTGAATAAGCTTCCTCGGTGATTCTGATGCAAATTCAACTGTGAGAACAATGTGTTTAACTTTACAGATTTTTAAAAGGTGATGTGACTTGTTCTGGACTCACCTGTTGAGGCTGGTCAGTGTGGACTTAACTAACTGTGCTGCCTATCCTCATAAAAGTACAGGCTGCCTTATGAACAGGGAGCTGTAATGGCATCAAGCAAAGTCTGAGAAAGGGAGGTGAAGGAATGGAAGAAAAAGGAGAGAGGAAGGGAGAAGACAAGAAAAATGAGCTTAGCTTGTCAGGGAAAATATAAAACCAGGGTTAAAGTAGACCGTGACAAAATGTGAATGGGACCCAGGCAGAGACCCTCGTGACTCACTGGACATTCGTGTGCCCTTCAGGTGTCTGGATCTGGTTGGTGGGCTATGAGCAAAAACTCCACTTTTGGGTGGACACATGTAAGAGCCGGATGGTTCCCCTCCAGCCAGCTCCTCTCCTGGTGCAGCAATCAAGGAGGCCACGTGTTAAGGTGGCAGAGCTGCAAGACGGAAGCAGCTGGATCACTGAGGATCCAGAGAAAAGCTGTCCCAGACAGTCACTTGATCACCAGTGGCTTTGACCTGAGCAAGAAACAAACCTTGATGTTGTTCAGGCAGTGAGATTTCAGGGGTTAATTTGTTACTGCAGCCTAGCCTCACCTAGACTAACTAATAACACCAGAGGAAACTGAACAAGTGAAAAGGATGTTAGCCTAAAGCAAGGTAAAAATCAAAACCTATCTTTGGCTAAAAGGTGTGAGTAAGAACTGATTAGAACTGTTAGCCACTGGCCCAGTATAACCAGACCCAACATATGAGAACATGAAATGACTGAAATTATAACACTTATAACAGATCATTACCTAGATGGAGATATATATATATATGTGTGTAATTTCAAATACACACACATATACACACGGTGTCAAATATATATATACAAATTTTAAGAAGGAAAAAAACTATTAAAACTGTAATACTCAATATATATTGATAACAAAAGATGAACACAAATCACGTTTGACTTCTGCAATGACAAGAGGTGCTCAAAGTGGTTCCCATCAGTGTAATTTTAACACAGTTTGTTCCTTTCTTAAAATGTGTATAATTTTTTTGGCACCCTCTGTATGTGTATACACACACACACACACACACACACACATACACACACACACAAATATATATAAATTGCAGATGGGTAGTTGTTGCTTGGACTTGAATAAACATCTTACCTAACACGTGAAATAATGTACTTCTGTGTTTATGTAATCAGAAGCTTGAAAGTTCAAAGGGCTACTTAGAAAAGAAAAATTATATATTCTTCTGTCAAAATGAATACCCCAATAAACTTGCTCTACATTTTGTCATGCCCTCACGCTCTCCAGGGAAAAGAGCATAGAGCATTTACTCAAAAATCTTGATGTGTAGAAGAAGCTCCAGCTGAAATATCTGATTTTGACACTCACAGCCTCTGTTCCCCTCCAGACCACTTCTGCTGTAGGCCTGGGCATAGGCAGCAGCAAATGTGGGTGAGAAAGTATGTTTGGAGGTGGCAATGGCTCACTGGTACTCCCAGTAAGCAGTTTTTCTTGAGGACAACCAACACGTTAGCTTTTTTGGGTACATTAGAATCTTGGCCTGAGGAAGAATTCCATAGAAAATCTGCCTTGGAACACAAGTGACTAGTTAAGAAAGGACTTAATACGTTATTATTTAGCAATTTTATATTACTTTTAAATATTTTGTTTTATGTATTCTATATTATATATTATTTGTTCTTTGATTTGTATATTTTTTGTTATGTTTGCTTTACGTTATATTTATGAAGCGTCAGGTTACGAAAGTGCAGGAAGAATATTGTTCATCCATTTCATCATCTCCTCTTACTAAATAAAGTACAGAGAGAGTTATGCTCCAAAGGAAAAATAGGGGAAATGAAATAGTGAGAGGTTGTGGACATGGCGTCAGCATAAGGAAAGTTTCTCCTGATCCCCAGACGTCATGATCCTCAATTCCAAGAGACTTTTCATTGGTCATTGCTGCCCCCAGTCCAGATATTAGAACTGAGGGAAAAAATCGTTGAAGATGATGCAGGCACATCCAGTTCTGAAATCCAGATGCTGATAAATGACTCCTTGAATGGTCTTTGCAGCCTCGTATTGTACATGAAGGAATATTCCACATATAGGCATGTGTACCTCTAATTCCAGCGCTGTCCTAGCAGGTAACAAATAGATCTCCACTTCCATGACTAGTTCTTTTTTGTAATCTCCATTTCAGCTCCTTCACAACTATAGTTTTTATCTTTCAGAGACAATGGGCAGTGCATTCAATTGGCCATTTATTCTGGAAACAACTATAAGCCACTGCAAACCTTTCCTGAATCCAACTTTCAATAACATAACGAGATTTGGAGTGTTTTAATTAATTACTGTCCGTCTACCGGCAAAACCTATCATTGGCAGTAAGTGATAGTCTTGCAGGGTTTAGGGAAATTTAGCATAAACTGCAAAATTCCTTCATTTCCAACTTGGTACAATTCGTTAACCTACATGACTTCTAGTGACATCATGTCAGAAAACGTTTCTGTTTAACAGAAGAGATCAATGGAGTAACCTAATAGTTCTCAGCCCTGACTGCACATTAGAATCACTTGAAGCACTCTAAAGTGCCTATCTGTAGATATTCTGATTTAAGAGGTGCAGGGTGATATGAGTTCTGTTTTTATGATATGACTATTGTTTTTAAATCCTCGCCACATGACTTGAATGTCATGCCAGAGGTTGGAAATCACTACTTATCCTCAAATGAGGGAGAACTAGAATAATTGCAGGCCCTGTGGTAAGTCAGATAGGAGACTTGGGAGCGGGAGAGGCCTCCAGTCTCTCCCTGTTGACAACTGGTTACGTCATCCAAAAGACCTGTTCGTGTCCTTGTTGTTTATTGATAGATGCAGTTTCCTACTGGTTTCATCTCATGAGAGAAAATCAAACAGCGGTGCAGAAGTTCTCTTTCTCTGACCAGCTGCCCCAACCAAGAGCTTTCAGTTGACCAAAGTATGGCCAACACCCATGACATGGCCCTTTCTAAGGATCCTGTTTCTCCCATTCTTTCTCTCATCCTCAAAGGAGCAGACCCTCCATCTTCTGAGGTCTCAAAAGAAGCAAGTCACAAATGTTTTTGTTTGTTTATCCCTCTTCTTCCAGAAATGGGCACAAAGACAGACCCTGTTCAGAGTAAAAGAAACCAAAGAGTAAAAGAAAAAAAAACGGTCTCAATGGTAAACTCAGAAAGCAGTGTATTAACAACATAACAAGAAATATAGGAGAGGACAAGGAAGTTTAACTTCTCAGATGTTTGATTCCAGTGGGCATTTACAAACGTAAGTTAGTAGACTCACCCCACATTCAGCAAGCTGCCATCTTTGTCAATAATCAGATTACTTCTTAAGCAGGAGATGCCTATGAAACTTTCTTTCCACTGTGTATGACAGCCCTACTATCACAATGTATGAACATAAAACATGATAAAGCTGAGTTGTTTTTCACACAATCTGAAGAATTTGATTGCTTTGGGTTTCCCTCCTAATAATATTGTTTGTGTCCCATACTGGTGCATTTCTAAGTAGGAATTATGTGCCATTCTGGATCAGCATAAATTGGCAGAATTGGTGACACAGCAGACCACAGTCATGGCACGTGAACACACACTCCGGCCCCACTTCGGAAAATATGATGGGTATTAAGTAATCATGGATTGAGTCCATGTGTCTAAAAAGGTTCCATGGGTAAACATTAAGAACAAAAAATGCTCCCAAAGGGCAGGGGGGGGCCGAGAGGTAAGAGAGAAAACATAAAGAAGATTGCGGGGAAAAAAAAGCCAGAGAATTTCAAAAACAGAGAGAACAAAAATCAGCCAATGACTGATTGCCTCCCCCAGAGTTTTCCCCAAGCAAGGAGCCAGCCAAGAACTGAAATAGAACTAAAAGGCTGAAGCTATAAATTCCCTGGCCCCATCAGATGGGTGGGACATTTGGGAAGGGCTATTTCAAACATTGTAATGATGTCTTCTCAGACCCAACCATGCCCTTTGATGCCGACTCTGGATGTGTATTTTTGGGATCCCAAATAGCTGCCTAGAAGATCATGTATCTTCCTGGCAAGTAAAACCCTGCAAATGTGTCTACAAATTTGGTAGGGGTCTGGGTGCCATTGGTGAGACACATGAAATCTCTAGGACTTAGAGCTCTGAGGAAAAAGAAAGGCTGGGAAGACTAGAGTGGCTTGTTCCCACATTTGCCACTGCACCCTCTGTGCATGGGCCTTTGCTTTCAAAATATGATCTTTAGCACACAGATTGGGGAGGAAATCGGAAATCTAAATAAATGATAAGAACATTCATTAAAATAACTAGCAGACAAATAGAATAGATGATCAGAAATTTCTGGTCCACTCATTTCAATCCACCAACTTATGCTGAAATGCATCCTTTGGAGCCATCTTTCACTTTCTCCACAGCCTGAAGCCTTTCGGCTCATTTTCAGATGTTTTATGAATTCCTGAAAGAGCCGTTTTATAAAGGACATTTTATACGTTATTGCTCCAGTCTATCATATTATGGACACAGTGTTGACTAGATACTAGAAATTGTCACAAAAATATATGTTTGTATCTTCTCTTAAAATTTCTGAAGTTGAGCTGGGTGAGTTTGGGGGTTCTTAACTGTTAAGAATACTGGCATTAAAAAATAATACTGATAATAGCAATAAATTGTCAAACTTGTGAGACTAATTAAAGTCAACAGAATAAAAAATGGGGCCCTTGCACAATCTCATAGCGTGGGGCCTACAAAACCTGTCAAAATATGATATGTATTGTGATGAAGACATTTGTTTTGTAAGTATATTTACTGTTCAACCTGTCCCACTTGTCTTTCATCCTCCCTGAAGTTAAAGAAAGAGGAGAAACACACTTAAATTACAGCTCTCGCAGTTTGGATTGATATACGCTTTTCCTGTTCTCTCCTTGTGGACACTCGGGGTATCTCTGGTTGAAGAGAATAAGGCATGGGGACATTTGCTCAATCACTTCATGCCATATGGACAAACAAAGGCCTATGGACAAATCACTCATCTCACTCTGATCATTTTCTACAGGTTGGCTTCAGCTCCTCATGTACGTTGACCCTACGTCTTATACTCTTTCATTCAGGTCCTTTCTTTTTCAAGTACTTTAGTTGCTAAAGGTTGGCGTAGGTGTTTCAATGACAAGCGGTGAGTGAGCAAGCTAAATTAGTGAGCATTCAGGAGGATAAACCAACCAAATTCAAAGAGAAGGGAAAGTGGAAGTCTATTTGAGCATCAAAAAGAGAAACATCAAGCCTGGTCATTGTCCGTACTACCAGTTGTCTTCCTCTGTCTCAGTGAAATAGCATCACAGACACTTTCCAATATTCAGGTTTCTGACACCCTACGCTGAGTAAGCCAGGTGTTTCTGAGTGCTCATTCTTATAATTTTTTCTTTCTAATTGCTAGTCTCTTCTGTGTCTTCAATCTGAATTTTCTTCTTCCGTATACTGAGGCTGAACATGTCATCCATTTAAAATGCTCTTTTGTAAACTCAAGTGTCAACCAATCACCTGTGAGGGAGTTCCGTCTCTGCATAAGTTAGATATTCCTGAAACTTCTAAATAATAATCCTTGACATTTGAATAGCAGGTTGCAGTTTCTCAAGTACTTTCACACCCAATATGTTACTTGATTCTCACCATAACCCAGGGAAATAGACAAGGAAGCCCCTGGAGAAAATGGGGCCCAGGGAGGTTTGTCCGGGATCACGTGGCTGCCTGGTGCCCTTCCTGCTGTGCCAGTCTCCCGATGTCATAAAGCAGAATTGTCTGACCATTTGTCGGGTGCTGTTTCTTAATATCCTGTTGAAGGTCCAGGACCAGAGACAGAAAAATCTATAAATTACTATATCTGAGAGTTTTCTTTGGTTTTGCCTGAAACTAAGGGAACTTCTCTGTTTTTAGCGATGGATAAGAATTTTTAATGCAGATAAAAAGTTCATTTAAATTTGTATTGAATTAAAAATAACTATGCAATCATGGTTAGAATCAGTCATCTGTGAAACGACACATTTCATCAGTGTCGTATCTACCCCTGAAAACACTTCAGCAGATTCACTTCATGTCTTCCCTTTGTCACTGGTGGAATTCACCGAATCTGCTCATATTAAATGTGCTCTCTGTTCACCAAAAAGCAAAGTTTCCCATGGAAAATGAAAACTCAGGAGAAAGATATAACTCTACCGTGTTTCCAGGTCCACTTACCAGCTACTTTTCACTCTTCCTGCCCAGAGATACAGACATACAAAGCCCACTTATCTTGCCATGGCTGTGAGCAAACGTGTCCATATCCAAGACAAGAGCCAAAGGGAGCACATCAGGGTAAGACCACTGCCGGGCTGATGGGATGAGTTCTCACCTGGGCCAGTATGAGCTCCAACACTCCAAAAGAAAAACTGATTCAAACAGAATAAGAAGGCATGAATCCACGGGCCTTAAGTAGCGGGAAATATCTGACGTTCAAGTGCACAGTGAAATCCTGGTAAGAGGCAGCTCCTTGAGAACGAACACAGCATCAGCCTGCCTGAATGGAAGCCATGTGTCCTGATCAAGGAAAGAGAGCATTCTTTCCTGATATGACTTGTCCAAACGATACCTGAGAACTGGGGTCACTTTTAAGTGTACCTTTCGGAGCAACATGGACAAGATACAAGACACTTGGAGAAAAGAACCAATGAGGTCATTCAGACCATGCCTGGAATTCTGGGGATTAAATAAATATTAACGACTGACACATCAGAAATAAATATGAGGAAGTGCAGAAGGAACTAGGCCTGCTCATTCTGGTTAGTACAGACTTGGGAAACTCAATAAAGGAACGGTACACTCAGGTCCAGAGCTCCCCTGTAACAAGCAACGGACTGTTCTCAGCCAGCCTGGGCTGCCCCATTATTTACTTGGGCAATTACACAATCTCCTAGCCTCAGTGTCCTTATCTATGAAATGTCACAGTACCTTCCCTCGGGTTGTGAGCTTAAAAGGAGACAGTTGTGCTCCATGAAAATAAATGGAAGGTATTCTTTTTAGGAGTGATAGTAAAAATATTTGACAACCAGATTAGCACAGGTACTAACCAGGCAGCATGAATGCCAGCCATAAAGAACCTTAAATGGTTGTAGCAATGCTTTCCAGATGAAATCAGCCCAGACTGTTAACATCATCGCCACCTTCATCATCACTATCAGTACAGACCAATCCATCACTTCTCTTTATTTCTCTAAACTCCCAGGAAACTCCCCTGTAGTTTAGCAGCTAAATTACTATCCGGTAAGAAAATTATGAAGTGTGTGAGGGGCACTCGTGCTTTACAGAGCTTTGTATTTTCTAAACCAATGGAAATGTTTATCCATTCGCTTGGGCTGCGAGAGATTCTAGTCCCACAAATGTCCTCAAGTGTTCCATCTTTGCGCATGTCAAGCCCACAATATTTGCCAAAAAAGACAATAAGTTCAAAATGATCATGAAAGTGTTTTTAAAGTAAAAAACCACACATATCTTTGAGCTAGCATTACCACTTCTGGACATTTTCTTTTAGAAATAAAAGCCAATGTATAGAAATGCAGCAAATAGGTGATTGTTACAATTTTGTCTGAAATGGCAAGTTGCTAAGATATCCCTCAAAATTTGGGTGACTCAGGCCACTGTGGAACCTCCAGCAGGGACTTCTCTGCAACTGTTAGGAATGATGTCAGCATGGCACGACACATTTCAAAGATGCTGTCTGCTCAGCTCAGGCTGCTGCAGGATACTGTAGACGGGGTGGCTGAACAACAGACACTTATTGCTCATCGTCCTGGAGGCTGGAGGTCTGAGATCAGGGTGCCAGCAGGGTCAACTTGGTGGTAAAGGTCCTCTTTCTGGTTCACACACAGCCACCTTCTGCCCTCACATGGTGAAAACAGAAAGCTATGGTCCTTCCATTTCCTTACAAAGACACAGATCCTATCCTGGGGGCTCCACCCTCATAACTTCATCTAAACCTAATTATCTCCCAAAGACTTCATCTCCAAATACCAGCACACTGGGGGTTGGGACTTCAACATATGAGTTTTAGGAGGACATGACCACTCACTCCACAGGAGATACCTATGACGCGGTCAAAGGAAGAAAACAAATTAATGAATACCGTGTTTAGTACGATATGGTAAACGTAAAAAGAATATGTCCATATTTGCATAAGGAAAGAAAAGATTATGGAAAAAAACTCATTGAATTGTTCATGATGATGACATCTGGGGTAGAGTTAGAAGGAGCTACAGGAACATTTTTAATTTGACTCTAGGCTCTTTCTTCTGCACTGCTTGAATTTTTACTAGGAGCATTGTCATGCAGGGTGTCATGCGGGGTCTCTGGTCCCGCTCCCCACATAAGAACACAGGACACGGACACGGTGAGGCCAAAAAGGAACACCCATGGAGCCATAGATAGGGGAGTCATACCACTATATTCTCGCTGGCAGCATCCGCCTCTCTGCAATCTGCTCTTGCTAGCTCAGCCACCATCTTTTTGCTAGCCCCCATTTCCTGCTAGCGTAGCCACAGCAGTTATATTAGTGGCCAGTGGCTCACTGGTTACAGCTGACAGCCAACTAGCCACAGCTGATGGCCATCCAATCACAGTTGATGGCCATTTACTACCTGAGCTAGCACCTTTCCACGTGAGGGCAAGAGCCTGGAAACTGCACTCCTGGCTCTGTCCCCACAAGCATGTATTACTTTTGAAGTTCCAAACATTGACTAAAAAAGAAAACAGGAGCCTGTAATCCACAACGACCGCTCTGCTCATACCCAACTCGTACACAATTCCAATACAGTCCACACTGGACACTGTATCTCTTGAGAATGCACTTCGTAAAGAGCAGCAGCTGGATAATGTCTATACTCCAAGTCCCATGGTGGGGGGCCAGTTGGAGCTCATCCTCACGCCTTGATGAGAAGGCCCAGCATGATTCCAGTTCTAAGGTGGCCCACCCTATCCAGGATGGAGTTAGCAAGCACACTGCAGAGACTGGGGGTACAGCTGCACATCTCAAAGAGAAATGTCCTCCACTAGTTGAAGGACAGCCCATGATGGGGACTGCCGAAATCCGTTAGGATCTGTCCAATGAGAGGGTCAGACGCAATTGCAGAAAGTGAGCCATTCTATTTAGATTCACATCTGAGTCATGATTGCAAATGGTTGGCTGCATAATTACAAAGTTTGGGTTCCTGGATGATGAATTACATGCAGCGGCTTCATTTTATGTAGGTCCTACTTAAAGCCACATTGTCTGAAATAGAGTCCCTTTGAAATGAATCACACTGTCCACTAGAGACTGGAAAAATAGGTTACACTGAAAACGAATTCAAAAAAATCCATTTTTTTCCCTCTGACTGAACTTGCCAACATTTTAAAACTTGTATTCATATTGGGCTCTTGAAGTACCCTCGGTCCAAACTTAAAGTTTAGATTACCAATCATGGTATGAAATCCTTTTTAGGAAACACTCCTTTCGAGTGTGAGGAAAGGGTGCTAACATTTTACAGATCCACAAAACCAAAAGTGACCTTTAGAGGACATCTGTAGAATCTTACAACAAGGTATCTTGCTGTCCATCTTAATAAAAATTTGAAGCCTTACACATGTGTTAATTATCTTTTTTCTGCATATAATTTTTCTCATTTAATCTATGAAGAGTCCACTATATTAGGGGATTCTCTCACATTAAACCACTCTCATTCCCAGAGACTGATAGACTGATCTGTGGGAATTATTTTTTTAAAACACACGGCCCTGTTTTACCTGCCAACACTGTGACCGAGGATGTTTGCTTCTATGTTGGAAGTGCGTTAGTTGTGCAGTTTCCTGATTTGTGCTCCACATTGGTAACAGGGTGGAACTGACAGAGTGGTAACAGAGAGGAAAGAAGAGGTTTGTTCTTTCTGCTCCAGAACAGAGCCTGATTCCTTGATGATATGAAAACACGGATTTTTGAGGTGGGGTGTGAGGTCCTTCTTCGACACTTTTATTAATTTACCCTTTTCTCTGATTTTCTTTTCATCTTTATGAAAAGAAATTGAAAGGCAGTCTTGTGTTCCAACCACCGCAGTTGCAAGCTTCCACGCACATTTCTTCCTACCTCTGCAGGTAAGATAATTCTTGTGTAAACTGAAGATATGTGCAGCCACTACATACACAATGTGTATTTTATTATATTTGAGGGTTTATTTTTCAGATGTCTCTTTCCAAATAAAACAAAAGGATCTCCTTCAGTCTTCCTGTTATGATTACCCAAGTTAAAGATAGCAGAGTGGGGAGAAATTGCCAGTCTTTTATCTGAGTTATGACAACCTCAATAGGGTTAATAGCACATTTTCAACCAGTCACTGAGCCTTACAGTGACTAGCTACCTTCTTGCTAAGAAAGGAGAAATAGCAAAGAGATTTCGGGGGGGGAGAAAGATAAAGTAAAAATAGTCTTTTCTACAGTACCATGTTAAGAGGGTGACCATAAGAAATCTCATCTTTCTCCCGTAATGTTGAATTTGTTCCTGCCATGAGTAGATAGTAGAGGTCAAATGAGATTATTGGTTGGAAAAGTTTGGGGCAGAGAAGTAAAAAATCCAATATCTCACTCCTAGCAAGAGGGTCAAAGTCAAGCTGTGGAAAATTCTAAACAAAGGCTTTCTGTGCCGTAGCAGAGAAATATTGTTGTAACTAATTCTGAACTTTTTAAAGCAACTTCGTATGGTTTTACACATAAGCCTTTACTTATGCAATTTGCCATTTCAAACAATAACATAAACAGTCATTGCAATGGTTGTTCTTATTTTGTAAAGGTTCCCAGTCAATAGTCACCAAAAATCTTTCTCCTGTTGTTTGAGTAATTCCAAGAAATGATAATAGGACCCCAGCATCATGTAACAGGAGGATTGTCGTCACTTTTCCACACGTATTTCTGGCACGCTGACTGTGAGCCTCTTTAAGCCTGAATTAATATTGGATGTGCTCATAATTGCATGGAGATAATCAGCTTCTCTTCGCTCTTTGTTTGAATTAAAATTGGGGAGCTTACCTTTTCGTCTGACCAATACATCGGGTCACACAGTGACTGGCCTGCCAGTGGGCAAAGACCAACAATAGGAGAGGCACAGGCTAACCGTAATCCTTAAAGCCAGAATCATCTCAGTTCCCACCTGAGGTGTTACTCTTCCACCTGTCCTTCCCAAGGGAGGCATTAAAATGAGGGGTGACAACAGTGGCTTTGCAGGCCACTCGAGAATCTGGATTCTCCCATTTACTTCACTGAAACTCAGCAAATTAACCTCCAAACCTCAGAGTCCACGTCATAAAGATGTCCCTAATACAGGCAGGCTCTGAACATTTTAAAAACACTATTTATAAAAGGCTTAGCATGGTGCCAGCATTTTGCCTGGTTCTTAGACAGTATTTCAAAGGCATTGACTAGCTATTCCAAATAACATTACCTGCTTTTTTTCCAAATTCCTATAACCATGGACAAGAATGTTCTTGAAATGCTTATCATCATTTTAAAAGTAATAGGATCAGTATCTAGATAATGATGATGATGTAGGGCCACTTGCTCTTCGGCTGCGAACTGTTCTTGTGTTTATGTCTGTGCTGGGTGAAGTTCACACCCCACTGACAGCAGACGGCTCAGAGATTTCACGGTAGTTTAAACAGAGAAATGCTGGGAGAGAACTGAGTTGTCACCCAGAACCTGGGAGCACCAGGCAGCCAAACCCACCACCTCATGAATGCGGGAGTGAGTCCCACATTCAGGCCACAGCAGGTCAGGTCCACTGTCTTGGGACAATTCACGACCAACGAGCATAGTGGCAATTATGCAATGGTGGTTTTTTTCATTCAATGACATTTTTACTTTTCATAACTATATTTGACGGCCTGTTTTACATTCATTGGCTTATCAAGATAATGTATCATTGATTGTAAATGAGATCATAATTAAAAGGGAGCATTTAAAAACCATAATTGACATTCATAATGCACTTGCTTTGTACGATGTGCTTTATATACACCATTTGTTTACATACCCACTTCAGATTTTTAAATTCTTACTATTGTAAAACACTAAAACCCTACTACTGTTTTATCCTGATTTTATAGATAAGGAAGGACATCAGGGGACAGAGAACTTAAGTAACTTGCCTAAGGCCAAATAACTCTAGAGCGGCAGCCTCAGGCTTTCACGTCCATGATTTTAACCACCATGCAGTAGACCTTTCATAATGAGTCACTCGAATGTTGGTCTATCCTGGGGAAAATCATAATACAAGTTGACAAGAAGGAAACATAAATCCATTCTTAAGTCCATTGTAAACAATTTAGTTTCAAAAAAAGAAAAACCACCCATTGAAGAAAATTAAATTAGGTGTGAACGTTATTGGTTTCATAGTTTAGTTCATATATAATTTATAAATATGTTATTCTATAATCCCAAGAAATTTATACTCAGTTTTATGTTTGTATTTAAACAGCTTTATAATAAAATAGTTTGTCAACACTGGAGGGTCAAAATACTTTTATAGGGTCCATATATCTCAAATTTAAGAGCACCGTGGTATAACATTTCGCACCTAGCTCATTCGCTTTGGCACTTACAGTGTCTCTCCTCATAAATCTTGGCCCTAAAATAATATGGACAAACACACGCCCCATGCTCCAGGGCAGAAGCCCCAAGTCTTGGCCTCCAGATGTCATCACTCACTGACCGCCCCCAGTACTTTTCTTTGCCTTTTGAGTCACTCCTTTGTACATGTCCTCAACAGAGTGTTCACCTCCTTGAGGACAGGGACGACACTCCCCACCTGCTCAGTCCCCCCAACAGCGGGGTTCTGCACCTAGCAGGGGCCCAGTGAATGTCTGTTAGTCAGGAAGAACCCAACAAAAGACCAAGACCACTCTGCATTGTTACTTCATCTGTTCGTATTTTTCAAAACATCTTGGGGCATTATAGTGAGTTCTGTAATCTCATTGCAGGATTGCCACCAAAACCCACTGGTCTGAGCTTGAATGCCCCAAAGAATGACAGCACACTACAGAGAAGGCAGCACACTTGTGATGGTCACCTTGGATGGTTAAAAAGTTCATTCTGAGAAGAGAATCTGCTGAGAATTCTGCTAGAGCATCTGCCATTTTGCCCCAGAGTCCAATTCTGCTTTCTGGCATGGACTGATTTGCACTTACTCCACCCAACAATTCATGCAAACACTATGACAGGCATTTTTCATCTCCATTTCACTGAGAAAACTGAGGCCCAGAGGCTGTCAGATTTGCACAAGGTCACACAGCTAGTGAAATGGAAGTAAGAATGGTGTCAAATATTTCAGTATGAATCTGGAATCTGATTTGAAAGCTACTTAAGATAGGAACCATGTCTATTTGCACCCTCCTCTCCACTTGGCCTAGTCCATAATAGATTTATAATAAGTGCTCCTTCCATGGATGGATAAGTTGTAAATTAATGATTCTGGGGTCATAAATACAGGCTAAAAACCCAGACACTGTGCCCGATGTTTACCCTAGAATAGAGCAATTAGACTCTGGTGCTTTGTGGCCCAAAGCCACAAGGTAATTGATTCATGGAACTGTTTGGAGATGATACAGGACGTTGGCAAGAATCTCACCCACAATGAAACACTACAATAGCTTTGAAAGAGGCAGTAATTGACATGTTAGCTCATGAGGCACACAACATGTGTATAGCCTGAGCCCCTACTTGGCTCTGTATTAGTATTTTCCTTATTCTCTAAGTATGTGTAGCAAAAAACTCCAAAAGGAGAGGCTCAGAGCACAGACACCACCACTGTCCCCTACCCCCCAGTTCCTCAGAGGTCAAGTGGACAAAAACTAAAATATGAAGAAGACGACCTTCGGTGACTTACTCTGGTGGAGGGAAAGAAGAGCCCAGAAGAGCAGGGACATTGGACTGGTGAGGGGCAGCCCTGCCCCATCCAGCGCAGTTTGCTACAATGGCACAGTGGCAAAAATGAAAGAGAGGCTGGTGCCCAGTGCCCAGTGCCCTGGGCCAAGTGCCCAGGCAGGGCCAGTGTGTGTCCATGGTGATGGCAATGGTCAGGCAACCAGGCCTTGGCCAGGACCACAAAGGCTGATAGTTTGATGTTCCCTAAAGCAGAACAGAATGGGGCTCAAGGAGAAGAATTTGACCACATACACTGGAGGACTGAAGGCTCATGCTCTAGGGGGCAGCATGGGGTCGCCCTTTCCTGTGGACACCCAGCCCCTCGACCATGAGAGCCCTGAGGGCAGCACATGCAGACCAGAGTCCACACCAGATATGTGGGTACGTGAAGGAGCTGGGAGTGGTTTAAGACACACAAACCCCTTAAACTCCATGGCTGTGCTGGCCACTCGCCACCTCTGACCAAGGCTTCATTGGAGAGACTCTTGAGAGACTGAAAGAAGACTGAGAAGTTCTCGGTTTTAAAAGAGATGCCCACTTGAATCTCCTTTACAGGCAATGCAGCCCTTTGTTCCAGGGTAACCACCCCCAAATATCTCTTGGTTCTGCAAACACAAAGAGTGTCCCCACCACTGTGACATGACCACAGATGCTTTACCAGAGAAGTCCAGGTGCTCTCTTTGGGGATGGACATGTTTGTGATTATAGTTGAACTCAATGTCAGCAGATGTCCCAGCTCCTGTACAAGACTCCCTTCCTCTGTGTGGATGCAGACATCTTTGAGCCAACCATCAGTGGGCCGGCAGAAGTGTGGGTGCGACTGTGTATGCTTGTTCTAGCTCTAGCAGCTGCCCCAGCCTGAACATACTGGAACAGATAAACAGGCCTAAGTGCCACCTGAAGCTGAAAGACAGTCTATAAAAAGGAACCTCAGTGGACTTGGCTGAGAACATTCTAGGCTAGTGTCCTACTCGTGGTGCCATTTTAGGTTAAATAACTCAGACTTGGAGGAATGCTAATGGTGGATTATAACATTTCAGTGAAATTCTTTTAGGGGACCATCAGGTAAGGGGGTTTGGGGGTTAGGGGATTCCTTTGAAGGGAGCAGAAGTTGTTACTGTCAACCAACCTGGGAAGACAGAAGTCCTGGGGGCAGGAAATAAAAGTTGAGTGGTGCACCTATTAGGGTTTGTGCATGTGTGTGGTGACCGGGCACCCACAATTTGGCAAAGGCTGGTTAAAATCACAATGTGGGAGAAACTAAGGAAAAGGGGAAAGCAGAAGCAGCCAGGGGGAGCTCTCAGGGATTATAGGAGGCAACTTACAGAAGAGCCGGTGAAGACCATAGACAGGGCAGACTGCATGACAGTCCCGAGCTAGGTGGTGGCTGGCCTGGCAAACAAGAGAGACTGGGAAACATCGAAGAAATTCCTGAGGCTGCCCAGATATTCTTGGGGAGAAAAATGGATTTTCATGTAACTGAATAGGATGAGGGTTCAAGTGGGGTTTCAAGCATGTTGTCTAGTGAGACCTGTACCTGCAGGAAGCTCTAAGTCTATCGCATCCAATAGATTGCTTGCCAGACAGGAGACATCCAGTAAGCGTTTGCAGCAGTACATGGGCCTGTACTTCCCCAGGCTGGTGACTTGAGACCTTGTCATTACATAAGACCTCAACCTTGAGGCTATGAACAGGCTATGTGGTTGAGCAAGCTTTTGTGGACTCCAGGTCATCCATGCAAGGTGGCACTAATTCAGGATCATGAGAAAAAGGGAATTTATGCCTTACCCATTTGATTGACCTGATTCAATAAACCCGCCTATGTCTCAGGAGTGAGGACACCACCCTTGACCGATAGGAGCAATTAGAAAATAAAGAGCGTCCAAATTGACTCCCTTTCTGGTCTTGTAAATTTGTCTCCCTCATTTCCTAAGCAGCTCACTTTCAGTTGTAATAGTTTCACAAAACTCTAAAAGTCATTTTGATTGAATTTATCTCTGTATTAGACGAAGGAGAGGACATTTTCTTTGATTTATTTTTCCTCTCTTCCTTCGGTTTTCCAGCACAGTATCACACAGATGGCAGGGATTTGCTAACTTCCCAATGTACATCTAAGGTATGATCAATCAAACGACCAATCAAACAGATGCATGAAAAATTAGTTAACCAATTGCCTGGGCTTTCTTTGGCCAGATTTAATTCATCGATTGCTCCTTCCACTATGAACCTACAAGGCCAGTAGGTGAGGCCCCACACAGCGAGATGGCATAGAGCAACCAGACATCACAAAGAAAAGTCAGCTTTCATTAGAATCAATACCTTTTTCTTACCTTGATATACTTTTAAAGTGGCTTCTTTAATTTTTCTTTGTTTAGGTATAAGATATGCAGTTGAACTAAAAAAGAGCACTATTACCAGTCACGTCTGAGAATCCTGGACTCCAGTTGAATCCAGGGCTCATCGCCACCTGCAGCTCTTCTCTCTTTTATTCAATCGTAAACCCAACTCTTTAAGTTCCTTTCTACAAAAACTCCTTTTATCTTACTTCTTAAGAGAATCTCATTAGCACATTTTGTCTTCCTCTAAGAATGTTACTGAGTGTCAGCCCTAGCAAAAGGAACTCTGTAATAAGCCACAATCTTTCAACAGTCTCTCTTAGTTTGTAGAAGGAATGAGATCATCAAAACAATCCTTGACCCCAGAAAGAAACCGACAAGCAGCTTAAGCACAGTTAGAGAAGTGAGTCCTGTGGGTAAGCTTCCCTGCGTCATAAACAAGTGAATGATCCTCCATTAAAGATGAAAAGATCTGGCTGGTCTCCACATTTCATTAAGAAAGAAACCATTGCACGCACAGGCATAAGTCCTCTTCTTGTTTTTCAATGGGCCACTTCAGCACATAGAGACAGCCAGGAAATGCGATTTGCAAAGACACCCTCCATGTGCAGTTGACATCATGGGTCCAAGGCCAGGTGGCACCTCAGCAATGGTCACTTTTTGCAAGGCTCCTATCCCCCTGTACTTCCACTCAATCCATTGTCACCCAAAGAATTTCACAATCTGTGGCTTCTGAGAACCCCCGCTTTGTGTTGAGAACATGTTTCGGTCTATTTCTGGGATGAACAGATGACCTTGAACAAGCCCTTGGCTGTGGGGAAGGACGCTGGAGTGCTGCTGTGCAATGTTTGTGTCCCGGTCCTTTCTTCCCTGTCACCTCCAGTTCACTGGCACTCACCTACAGTTGCCAATTCAGGAACTGAAACTCTGATGTGGTGGGCAGTCATTTTTGTTCTTCCTTAAGGATTTAGTTACACAAAAAATCTTACGACAGTGTACACTTTTAAGTTTTGTGGAAGATAGGTTTTATATAACATGTGAAGGGAAGCCCAATCTTATTGTAATCAAGCATTTGGAAGCAGTCTATTTATTTGCTATTTATATAAGAAATGTGTAATATTGTGTTGCTACAAAACAAAATTTTTTAAAAACACAGAATTTTACCACCTAAGCAGTAAAATTCTTCCTTCAATCATCTGTTCCTAATCCCATTCCCCAGAGATAACCATTGCTAGTTAGTGGTGGGCTGTTCATGAAAAGAATAAAATTGCATTGAATTGTGACTGTCCCCTAACTTTGGGTCACTTGAGGAGTAAAGAAAGATATCACGATGCAGTTATTAATTCACCACCAATCTTATCTTGCTCTTCCCTTCACACTTGATGAAAGGGTAGCACTGAGCACCATAGGATCAGGTCACATTTCAGGCGCCTGGCTAAGCAGTGGTTCTGCCCAAATCTTACACATATTCAGGTTGAACTCATTCACCCTCATACTTTGGTTCCTAGATGCTACAATTCCCAGCCCACGCCTTGCCTGCCTATTGGGTAGACGTATCTCTTGGAATGTGCTATCAGCCTTTCAGACACATCTTGACACTGAGGCAAACATCAGCTCCCTGCTCACCTCCCCATTTATGGTTCATTGTGGCTCTATCTAGCCCAGTTACTGAGCCAGAAAAGCAGGAATCATCCTAAGCTCTACCCTACCTGACCCACTCCCCACACCATTCATCACCAAGCCCAGTGGGATTTCCTTTCTAAACCTCTTTCAAATCCATGCAGCCTCCCCCTGAATTGATTCATAGCCTCATCTCTTCTCACCCAACTGCAGCTGTCCTTCCAACTTTATCTCCAAAATACATCTCAAATCAGCTCTCTTCCCCACTTTTCCAGTGCTACCATCTCGTCTCTGCCAGGGACAACTGAACCAGCTGCCTAGCAGGTTTCCCCACTCCCAGTCTTTGCTGCAGAGGAGCCAGGATGAATCCTACTCATCCTTTGGGTCTCAGAATAAATGGCATTCCTTAGGGAGTTCTTCCCTTGCCCACCCACTGAAATGAAGCCTCCCCCCGGATATTTGTATATAGCATCATGGAGTTCCATTAACAACCCTTACCTCCATTTGTGAATATATACTTACTTTGGTGTCTATGTATTTAAACCCAACTCTCACATTACATTATAATCTATTTCAGTCACTACTATATGCCCAGCACCTAGCCTGTCACATGGCACGTATTAGACGTTCAAACAATATTTGTGTAATGAATGAATGGTGTTTGCTTACTGGTTTCCCTCTCTTGCTACATGTTATTTTGTTCTTGAGCTGGAGAGGACTATCTAGGTTACAAATATAATCTCATCACTCTCATGCTTAAAAATTTTAGCAAGGGAACTGCAAGAATCAATTCAAGCTCTGTTATGTTGTCTGTCAGGTCCCCAGGCACAGCTCATGCCACTCGCGTACCCCCTGCACTAATCCACACAACAGCTGCCGTTTCCCAAATGGACCGTGCGTGCTCTCTCGTGATTCTGTGTCTCCTTCTCCTTCCTCAAGGTCCCACTCACCATGTCCCACTCTAGAAGCTTCATTCAGTTCCTCAAACACTGGACCCTGATGCTACTTCTACTTAGATCAAATTTAGGTGTTTTTTCCTTTAAGCAGCTATGTTCCACCCTCTAGTTTGTATACTCCTTGAAGACAAAACCAAGGCCATTCATTTTTATATTTCCATGTTTTTCAGTGTGCTTAGAGAATAGCAGGTGCTCAACTAAACTTGATTAATGGGGCAATATTCACAATAATTAACATCAAGTAAAGCAAAGGCAGCAACAGTCAGTTACACACTAGTTGTAAACACTGGTCACCTATACAGACATGTGCTGGCCGAATGTCAGCCTGGGCCTGATGAATCTGTGAATGAATGAATGAATGAATGAATGAATGAATGAATGAATGAAAACTGAAAACCCTCTTTCCTGTGCTTATTCTTTCCATTTCTCCCAAGGGCCAACAGCAGCAAAGCGAGGAGCCGGGCCCCTGTCTCTCCAGCAACCTCCCAGGGGCTGTTTGGGAAAGTTCTCGCAGCCTGGCAGTCGGCACCGGTCGACACAGCCTGTTCACGTGTCTGTTTAGCTGAGATCATAGCACTTGACATTTGTCTTGAGAGGGTTCCCTTGAAACACACGTGTGCCACACGTAGAGTTACCACAGCTCAGCTGCAGAGCGATTTATTGTTTAGGGAGCCATTATCAGAACTTCTTGTCAACTCTGCTCTATTTTGCTGAGGGGGAAAAGGAAGATGTGTTTTGAACAAAACAAGTCCAGGGTACAGTGCATGTAGGGAATCAGCAGTTGAAGGAGAGATAGAAGGCACAATGCCAGCCCTCATGAGGGATAGAATCCTCACCAGATGAATTTGAACCAACCCACCTCTCAATAAATGCGACTCCCCCGGCTGGCGCATTTCACATGCTTTCCTTCCCTGTGCTCACACAGTGTAAACTCAGGTCTGAGCGCATGTTACCTTTTTCTCCTTCTCCTGTTGCTCAGCTCAGCCAACGGTCCTGCTGTAAGTATGGCACCCATCCCCATCTCCAGGAAAAGGGCAAGTCTCATCCCCAGCCCGGCCCCTCCTACACCCTACAAATTCCTGGAATCGATGAAGTTTCCAGCCACAGCAAACAGGAGAGGTGTGTTGTCATACACGGACAAGTAGCAGGTAACTGCACACTGTGAGATGGTGACGCGTGATGTGATTGATGTTTGATATTTGTCACAGCAGAGATGCCAACTCAAACACATAAATTTAAAATGGGATTCTGTAACCAACTCATGAGATTGCTAATAATCCAGAACAGGCTGCCCCTGTGAGCTGGATGATGGTGCGGGCCCATGAGTTAACACCTCTGTGTTGACCTTTCACAATCCAGTTCGATGCCTGAATTGGATTTGACGCACTTGGCAGGAAGAAGAAAGCTGAATCAGAAACAGAGGAGAAAAATTATGCCTTGTTAGGTCTGCTTAGGCCATGGGCCGCTTGCATCAAATGTTACCTTCCCAGCAATCCAAAGTAATCCACACATCATAAAACAACAACAGCAAAAACACACATCATTACTCCTAGCTTACAGATGGACAATGTGAGATCCAGAAGGTTGGGGAACCCCAGTGTCCTGCCCCAAAGTTCTTTCTGCTAAACCACACTGCTTCTTAATGAAATGGGTACAGGGTCTCTAAAAGATAAACACAATAATAGCAGCTAACAATCATAACATCTCTGTGCTCAGCATTGTTCTAAGACTTCATGTGTGTGAAATCCCATAAGCCTCCCAACAGATCTATGCAGTAGATTCTACATTATCCCCATTCTACAGCTAAGCAAATTGAGGCGCCAAGGATTACGCAGTTTAGAGGTACTCATAAGTGGTAGGCTGGACTTTGAAACTACACATGTTGGCTCCCGGGCCTGGGCTCTGAACACCACAGAACCTTCATCACAATTTGGGGCTAGATACCCCAGCTGGAAGTTCAGTCAATCCTACTTATTCCAGAATTCCCCAGCACCAATTCTCAGGATGAGCCCTGATAACTGACCCTCATCATTGATCCCGACAGTGGGAGGCCAACCAACCACCCACCTTGGCCTAAGGGACAGGAACGGAGGCCCTCCAGGTCTCAGTCCTCCACACCTACAAGGGCAGGGCAACCTTTGGGAAGGACACTGCAATCAGATGGGAGGAAGGAGGCCGTTCTTTGGAGATAAGCCATTAGAGCTTAGGGATAATAGTTTCCATTTATTGTGCTTCTGCCCAGCTGAGGAATCATGGGATGTCTATCCTAATTTTATTTTTAATGTTTATGTGATGGGTTAGCGGCACTGTCCCTCCCCCAACCTCCACAGCACGGCATTGTTTCTTCCATCCCTGCTATTTCCCTGAGGGAGCCTTGAGTTGAGCTGTGCACTTGTTATCCAGAATTTATTAATAGCCACTTCTGTCCAGCAACGTGACTTTGTCCCTTGAACGTGAATACGAGGAGAGCAGGGAACACAGCATTCTTTTGGGTTAAAATAAATAAATAAAAAGACAGTGTGTGGGGAGTGTGGCAAATTGGTTGAGGAAGGGAGAAAGTCGTGTATGTTACATGACCTCCTGGAAAGGAAATAAGGCTGCTGCCGAGCCTGAATGCCACCTCTGCCCTGTCACAGACACCACAGCTTCAGAAACACTTTTCCAACTACTCATTTTGAGATAGGAGGTGAAGTCTAGAAATATATATTCTGTTCTGTATCATTTCGTGGTAATCATGGATTTCAAAATAGAATCAAGACAAGGGCTCGTGGGTTGTTTGCAGGTGCCAGGAGCAGCCTGAGAGACGAGGTGGAGCCCCCAGGCATTTCTGTGCTTTATGGAGATGAACTGGGCTGCAGAGATGAGTAATCTAGGCTTTGTCACCAGCATAGAGCCCGGCCCTGAATCACACAGTGTTTAAGAGAACACATAGGCAGCGTCAACAACAGTATTCAGTGTTTAGTAACAGCATTTCTGGTGCGGTATCTGGCAAGATGGGCCGAGGTTTTGGAGTTGGGAGGCTGCTAGGAGCAACAGAATCATACTTCACTGCCTCATTGTGGATTGTATTTTCAGTATAGAAAGTGAAGTGAAAAAAAATACTAAGTTTTTTATTATGATTTTACTATGATTACTCATTATTGATATTATTAATGGGAATTTCCCCCACTTATTCCTAGAGGGGTTTCTCTCAACTCTCATTTCCATCCAAAATAAATGGAGAGCTCAAATATTAGCAGAGCTTCATCCTACGCCATAGCCAGCAGGGACCCAAATCCCCTGAGTCTCCACTTCCTGCTGCCCTAGGGCACTGGGACACACAGAAAGCAGGGTGGACACAGGCACACACAGAACCACATCCAGAAATGGTCGCGATGTCCCCACGACGTGACCATCTACACCCCACAGATAAACCCCTAACTGGTATGGCTTGGGAGAGAGCGGAGCTCTTCTGGCCTGTCACACATCCCTCCACAGGCCCACGACAGTGGCTCGGCCCAATTTGCTCCTCTGCTCAAGGTCCTCTAGCTTGTTCTCTGGCACAAGGAGACTGTTTTCTAGGAAGACTACTGATGAGTTAGCTAATGTATTCTCTAGTATTGGTTTGCCTACAAAGAGCTGATTACCTACCAGGCTGCTAGAGTTGTGTCCCCAAACCTGACGACAAATCAGACGGGCCAGTACGCTGGCTACCAAGCGCCATCTCTCAGGCCTGAGGGAACAGGTCCTTTTGGGTTGGGGTTCAGGCACTGGTATTTTAAATAAGCTCTCCAGGCCATTCCTTATGTCATCAGCATTGGGGACCATTGACGACAGGGGGAGAGTTGTGCTGAGGGAATAATTGTCCTAAGTGCAGGTTTAATGGAAGAAAGGAGAATAAGACAGTGCCACCCACAGGAGTTGGTGGAAAGACCAATAGAAGCTCCAATAAGTGATAGAACAATCATTGAAGAGGTCTAGGGACACCAAGGAAGATATTTGGGTTCTTGGGCACCAAAATAAGGAAGAAAGGAGGTTCCAACTCAGACAACACCTTCTTTACAGCCCTGCCTGAGGGCAGTCTGGCCACTACAGCAGTAATATTTTCCTGCCAGCATCCCTGTGTGTGCCATAGGCCAATCATAAGCCAATGCTAGTCCGTGAGAGGGGCACCCCCAACTCGCCTCCCAGACCACCTCAGAGGGGCCCTGTCCCAGCCATCCTGCCTTCATTTCTTAAGCAGATGAAGTCAGAGCAGAAGGAAACCCATCCACAATGACAAAACATATTAGCGCAAGCATTGCCTTAGTGTACAAGATTTGGGGACCTTCCTCTATGTCAACCTTGCTTTTCACTTTTAGTTGTAGATGGCTGGGTTCTTGGCTGCCGGTTCCCTGACAAACCAATTTATAGCACAGGAAATGCCGCTGACCACAGCAGCTCTGGGAAAACGAGCCCAGAGTTGCCAGAGGCGGCTCCAGCCAACCTCAGCTCTGCTTTCCTGCCTCTGTGACAAAGCCCTCCCAGAATGCTATCCAGCCTGCAATTTGTCAGCCTCAATGGCCCCTCTGCATCTGGCATCCCAGAAGAACACTTCAGCCTACGCTGTCTCAAGACGGTAGCAGGGGCATGTAAGTACCCAACGTCCTCCTTGAGCCAGGAGCTTTGCCCAATATTTTACATATGTCGTTGTTTATCTTGGTCATAAGCCTGCAACACGTACATCGTCTCATAGCACAGAAAAGTGGATTTCAGAGAAATTCAGAGTGTCTTACCCTAACCACACAGCTAGTTAGTGGGCTTTTGGTGTTCCAGAATTCCAATAAACCATTGTATTTTTAGTTACTACTGAGATTTCAGTGCATTTGTTGTTATAAAAATTATTCTGATATTTTTTAAAAATATGAACTCTAAATCATTTATTTTTTTCAAGATTAATGACTCAATTATCCAATTAAAAAAGATATATCCAAACCGCAAGTCTAAAGACATGATCCCTGTCCCCCATCACATGTGCTAGAGTTGTCGTATATATTATATTTACATACATTATAAATCTTACAATATCATGATATATTTTTTGCTTTTAGTTAGTCATGTACCTTTTTATTTTGAAGATCTGTGATTTACGCCATATGCATTCCTAATTAGTTGACCCTTTATCTTTACAAAATGTCCCTCTTTAACTCTGGTAATACTTTTTGTTGTGATGTCTATTATCTGATATTAACATAGCTGCCCCAGTATTCTTATGTCGTTTTATACCGTACATCTAACATCCATTTACATTCAACCTATCCATACTCGTATATTTATATTTAAAGTACATCTTGCTATTTGGGGGTTAGATTTTGATTTTTTTTTTCCATTCTGACAATTTCTGCCTCTTAACTGGAGTGTTTAGTCCATTTACATTTAGTATGCTTTTTGATATGATGGAATTCAGGTCTACCAATTTACTATCTGCTTTCTGCTTATCCCATCTGTTTAGATTCTTCTGTTCCTTCTTTCCTCTTTTTTTCTTTTTTTTTTTTCTGGTATAATTGAATAGTTAGTAGTACTCTTTGTATTTTTATGACCATAAAGGTCATCCCTGGTTCCCTGTCACCCTTGTTGGCTCTGGTTTCCTGATTCTTACAATTCTCTAGCTCTAGCCATAAAGTACATTAGATTCCCAAAATTTGGGGATTTACACTTTACGTGACCTAGTCATCTAATATATTCAGCTTTTCAGCCTGAGAAATATCTGAGCACCTGCTTTGTTCGATGCAGACACCATCCCACAGGGTGCTTTCCTCAAACCAGTTAATTCAGGATCTTGGGGCTGGGATCAGGCAGTGGATATTTTTTGAAGTTCTCCAAGTGATTTTAACATGTATCCAGGGTTGGTAACCAATGAGTTCATTAGTTTGGGTTCTCAGGAGAGGCTGCAATACCCCAAAGTCCATCTTATTCCTGATTCCTCCCCCATTCTTTTCCTCTTCCCCCATTCATCCCAACTTCCTCTGGAAACTTCCACTCAAGGAGCACAGGGGTAGAATATCTACTGTCAGGGTTCTCAATGGGGGACAATCTTCTCCCCATTCAGGGGACATTTGGCAATTTCTGGAGGCGTTTTTGGTTGTCAGCCATGGGGAAGCAGTGGGCGAAAGCCAGGGATGCAGCTAAACATACCACAATGAACCAGACAGTTCCCTCTCACAACAAAGAATTATCCAGGTCAAAATAGTAATAGTGCCGAGGTTGAGAAACCTTGTTCTACAGGGAGGGACAGTGGGATGCAGTGGCTTTAGGCCAAGGGCTGCTCACCCTGGACAAAGCTAGGGGGCAGAGAGGATGATGCAAAAGCCTTAGGCTCTAGTCCAATGCACCAGTCACTCACTGTGACCACTGGACCTCATCTGCAAAGTTTTCTTGTATCCCCAGTTGGTTAGTTGATCTGCTCTTAGCAAAATAAGCCAGATATGAAACAGGGTTAATAGCCTGAAAAACTTGGGCCGGCCTGGTGGCTGAGGTGGTTGCAGCTCCATGCTCCTGACTCCGAAGGCTGCTGGTTTGATTCCCACATGGGCCAGTGGGCTCTCAACCACAAGGTTGCCGGTTCAATTCCTCAAGTCCCACAAGTGATGGTGGGCTCCGCCCCCTGCAACTAAGGTTGAACAGAGCACCTTGAGCTGAGCTGCCTCACGGATGGCTCAGTTGGTTGGAACGTGAGCTCTCAACCACAAGGCTGCCAGTTCGATTCCTCAAGTCCCTCAAGGGATGGTGGGCTGAGCCCCCTGCAACTAGCAAAGGCAACTGGACCTGGAGCTGAGCTGCGCCTCTACAACTAAGACTGAAAGGACAACAACTTGAAGCTGAATGGCACCCTCCACAACTAAGATAAAGTCCTGTTCCCCTCCCCCAATAAAATCTTTAAAAAAAAAAAAAAAGCCTGAAAATCTCAAATTTCAGAGAGAGACCAAGGATGGAAAAAAAAAAAAAAAAAGGAAAAGAAAGAAAGCAAAGGAGAGTAAATGTTATTTGCAAAGTCCACAAACTCAACAGGTACCCTGTTTCATTAGCCCATGAAAAATTAATTCTAGTTTGCATTCAGTGGTAACTGACATTAAGAAAAAAAATAGATTCACGCAATTCTGCACAGCATCATCCTGGCCAATGCCAGCTGTTCGACTGTCTGGGGGAAGCACTGCCAATCACTGAGTCTGTGAAGCAGAAAAACAGTAATTTCAGAGAGCTTGCAAATCACCCCAACAGCAGTCTGTTTTCAGTTCTTTTTTTCCATTTGAAAGCATTCAAGAATCAGCTAGATGGAAAGCACTCCTGAAAATTTGAAGATGGAAGGTTTATTGGTTCTCTTCAGACCAAAAGAGGGAAAATAAGGTTGTGGCCACAAAGAAAATGAAGTGTGCATTTCTCTCACTCCACATCTAATGAATGGAATAGTCAGAGTCAACCTCCATTGAGGAGGGAAAAATGAGCTGTATATCACTTGATTTGTGGGCTGTAAGTAATGGGTGCCAGAGTCAGAGAAAAAGACCTTGATTCCTCAACAAATAAAAATTCCTGCCTTTTAGAGAAAATATTGATGTCTGTTAATACAGGCTTAAACTGCTGCGATGAAAATGGGACCTTTAATTCATAACAACCACGAATATCCAATTGCCTTGGGGGCTTGGAAATTCGTGGGGAAGACACACAGATCTATTTTCAGGCAGGACCCTTCCGGTTTCACAAGTGTTAACAGGAGCCAGCGAATGCTTTATGAGGAGCACGGTTGTTAAAGTGTCACAATTTGAGTTAGAGTGGCAGCCCCTTCCTATAAAAGATATTTTAAAGCAGAGTCGAAAACTATTTCATGCTCTTTTTATCTCCATGGCGGAAGGCACCCAAGAAACAACTGCAAGTTAGAAACAACTGGGAGTTTGTTTTTTTTTTCTTGTCCCAGAGCTTGGTGTCACTTTCTAAAGTTTTTTGTTCTCCTTCCATCTTACCAGAGTCCATTTGCTCATGAGACTAAAAAAAAAAAAAAAAGTAATTGAACTCCATTCTAGCTGATGTCCTTACAAAAAGGAAAATATGGACACAGAGAAATGTGGACACATCTAGAGGGAAGATGATGGGAAGACGTATAGGAAGAAGAAAGAGATCTACAAGCCAAAGAGACAGGCTTAGAATAGATTCTTCCCTCTCAGTCCACAGAAGGAAACAATGTCTGCTGTTAGAAAACAGAGCTGCAATCATTCATCTGTACATAAATCTTGTAGTGTACTCTTAAAGGTTCCCATTCTAAGGGAATGCAAGTCACACCTCAGTCAGGTTCCAGGAAGGCTTTCTTTCCCATTATGATGGCAATTTATCTGTTAATTTGACTGGGCCATGGGTTGTGCAAATATTTGATCAAACATTATGCTGCATGTTTCAGTGAGGGTGTTTTTGGATGAGGTTAATATTTAAATCAGTAAACTGAGTAAAGGACACTGCCCTCCATAATGGGCCTCATCCAATCAAATGAAGGCCTGATCCTCCCCTACAACCCACCCTATCTCTATATCTCTTATGGCTTCTGTTTCTCAGGAGAACTCTAATATACGCGTCCTCCTTTATGTAGCCAGCAATTTATTCTCATCATATAAATTTACTCAACAACTTCTGTAAAATTAGCACTGTGAATTTTGTGAAAATTTCTCCATGCCCAAATCCTTTCAGAAATGGTCTGGGTTTAAGAAATAAAACATTAATATCAAATGAAGGTGAGATTAAGAAAAAGAATTCTGCTTGGAATGAACTTCTTTTGAAAAAGGAACACTGACAGGCCGTTGTGACAATTCAGCAATTCCTTTACACAAATGACAACCAGCAGACCAAAATATGTCTTTTGTAAATAACGAACTTCTCAGGATCAATACTCACTGTTCCGATACTTGAAAATAAAAACACCCCTTTAAAATAAAAATACGAGAAGAGAAGCTATAATAGCTTAAGTAAAAGGTTTATGTTCATCATGTACAGCTCTCATTGTGCGTTTTATTTTCATTTCCTTAGTACTTTATAATTGCCTGTTTACTATCTTTTATTTGAAGCTGATTTATCATCTTCAAAATTACCATGTGTCGCATATTATTTATGAAAAATGTAATCTTAAAAATAAAAACGCCAATTCTGATTTTAAAAAAAGTAATTGAATATCTTTCGGTGGTAAGATATACATGATTCTACACATTTATAACCATCCTAAAGTTCAAATCAGTGGATATCACTGCCATCACTTTGGTTGCTTGTCCTGGCTCCACTGCATTTATTTTGGGTGTTCTCTAGGCCAGAAGTCATGGGACCCAGAATTCCTGGGTTCTTAATCCGAAATTCAAACTGAACATTTCTCTCTCAGCTTCCCCCTGGGCAACAGGACACGTGACCAGAGCTGGTACTGAAGAGAGAGGTTCCCTCAGGCCCACGTAAAACCTGACATGGGATGATGGGCCGCGTTCTCAAGGTGTTTGCTGGAATTTATTGTCTGTCCTGTGGCCCTGGACCAGAATGAAATCAATCTGATGCCTCTGAAGGTCAAATCCAGGCTTTGACACATACAGGGTTTTAAATAAATATTTCTTCCATGGGTAGATAGAAGAAGTGTTGGAGGAATGAAAAAAAGTAGGCTAATGGATGGGCCAACAGATACATGAAAGAATGGGAAGATGGCTAAATGGATGGATGGCCGTGTGTAGGGACAGAGATGGGGCAATTATATGGTTACACTGTTAAAGGAACACAGACAATAGTGCTTAATTCTATCTGGCAGATGGCAACACAGATGCAGAAGACTTCAAGATGCAGCTTTTAAATGTTATCAGAAGGAGATCTCTTAGCAGAGAGAAAGTTTTGGACCTTTTGAAGAAGAGGGACCAATATGAGAAAAAGCAGGACTGAAGGTGTAATTAGAGTGAGGAACACTCCATGGCGGCAAAGGATAAGGGTGATGGAAGATGAGGGTTTGTACAAGAAAGGATGATTTGCAAACCACTCCCATTACCACTGAAATGAATTCTGTGGCTTTTTTATCCCTTGGCACTACATGTTGTCATTGTAATACTGTCCCATTGGATTACTCTTCTGTTGAGAGAAAAAATTTTCTTTTATCAACTTATATTCAAGTTGTCAGGGGCCTACAAATTAATTAACAACACATAGATTAACAGAAAGTTTATTTCTCACGCATGTGGGAGCACTCTAGAAGGAGTGGCTCCCTGAACAGCCAGGGATAAGGATTTATAAGCCTTGTAATGGGGCGCAGGATGGGAAAGGAGTTTACAGCTTCAGTGGGAAAGAATGGAAGGTTCTGACAAGGCCTGTAAAGATCAAGAAGCCATGCATAGCCTGGGATCCTTGTGGGGTGAAATACCCCTCCACCCAGAGAATGCTGGGGAGAATTTATGGTTCAGACAAGGTTTTTGTTATCAGAATTGCATTATGCCATATAACTTCACTTCCATTCATTTCAGTTTAGGACCTAAAGGAAACACAAGGGGGGCAATTAATGGGTTCTTTGGACTGTCCCCACAGCAAACAGCAAACCCATCATCAGCAGACCAGTGACTACAAATGATTCCAGTTGCTCCTGAAAACCAGACCAGGGATTTTATTTTTATATTTGTTAGAAAGTACTAAATAAGAGGAGGCTGGGATGGCACTAGTTATTTTCTCAACTTTTCAAGTCTCAGATCACTCCTTCCATTCTGCCAGAAACCTTGGGGAAGTTAAGTGGAAACCATCTGTCAGGAACAAGTGACAAAAATCCCCAAACAACCAGAATGTCTTTCCATATTTGTCTCGCTTTACCTGCAACTCAACAGCTTTTTCTAGTACATCAGCCCGCACATGCAGTCATTCATGACATTACACCGAAGGCACATGACACCGATCCTGTTTAATGTCCATTTAAAGACTGTCCTAACCAGCAGGTATGTGGGTTCGTCTATTCAGACATCACAGCTTTGAGCAGCCTGGAGATGGTGGGGTCGGCCTGTCCCTCCTTATCTGACAGGTCCCCTGGTTGCAAGCTTGTTCTCAAATCGGAGAATATCAGCGTTGCTTCCACTTTCAACTAAAACACGAAAAGAAGTTCTGACTCAGACCTGAGTCATCCTCTCATCACACTGTTCATGCCCCACTCTGCGCCATCTGAGAGCTGGGGTCTTTTCTGAGTCAAACACTTAGAAACCGGAAGTGAGGATTTAGGGCAATTCTCAGTAATCTGACACCAATGTTAGGAGCATAGGACCACCAGGCATCCAACATGGGTTCAGGATTTCTGATCCCCTAAAGATATCAGGCCTTCCTCTGCTTCTCATGTCCCAAAGAAGGTCGCTCCCAGTTGCCTCCACAACGCTGCCTCCACGCCCACTCTCCCATCAAGGATGAAATATTTATCGAGCAACTGCTCTGAGTAAGAGAGAGGCTTTGCCCTCCTGCAGAGCCGGGCTTCCAGCTTGAGAGACAAGAGGAGCACATTTGAAATATTTAGTCATGATACAAAGGCGAAAACAGTGATTCAAAAATAACAGCAGTGGTTGGTTCAGAGAGGAAGAAGATCGATAAGGGCTGACAGGATTAGGTGAGGCGTTCTAGCAGATATCAGACAGGGGGTAAACCTTGCCCAGACCAAAAGCAGGAGAGGCTTTCAAGGGAGAAGCACCCAGAATGAACCAAGGTAAAAATGAGCAGATAGTGTTTTGAAAATGGATTGGAGAAACATCCAGATTATCTTGATACAGGGAGAAATATGCCAGGACATTATAGGAAGAAGAACACTGTGGAAACTGGCCATAACCCACTGGAGGAGCCACTGCTACTTATGAGACAGGTTAGTTAGCATGTCGTTAGGTAGACAGAAAGGTCCCTGGTGGAATAAACAAAGGCCGGCATATCCTGAAACTCCAGGTTCTGGAATGCCTCCTTCACTCCAGGACAAAGATATGAGAATGCATCTTGAGGTTAATAAATTATCTCATAAATCCCTTTTGGCTGGACAAAGGAGCAGATCTGAGGGATAGGGGTGGGTTCGCTATCCCTTTAGGTGGGCAGATAGGACAAACCTGACAGAGAATTCCATTAGAAGGCCCCAGCCCCAAGCAGGCAAGGGAAGGTATAAAAATCAGAGCCTTTGCCCCATGTTAGGAAATTGGTCGGGACCCCCCTCCTTCCGAGAGCTGTGACTCTTTACTCTTTACTTTTAATAAACTGTGGGGACAGAGCCCCAGAAAGCAGTTTCCAGGCTCTCGGCCTCACATAGAAAGGTGCTGGCTCAGGTAGTAAATGGCCATCAACTGTGATCAGATGGCCATCAGCTGTGGCTTGTTGGCCATCAGCTGTAACCAGTGAGCCATTGGCCATTAATATAACTGCCATGGCTAGCAAAAAAAAGGGGGGGCTAGCAAGAGCAGATTGCAGAGAGGCGGATGCCGCCAGTGAGAATATAGTGGTTTGATTCCCCTACTTATGGCTCCGTGGGTGTTCCTTTTTGGCCTTACCATGTCCTGCGTTCTGGTGTGGAGAGTGGGAGCAGAGACCCCGAGTGACTCCCTGCACGACACATGGCACTGTAGCAGGATACGGTGCTGGCCAAAGCTTTCCGAAGGGCAGTGGAGCAGTTTGTGCGTATGAACACTCAGTCTCAGGAAGACCAGGAGGAGCAGATGCTGGAGAGCTGGGCCCCCGTGGAGGGGTGGGAAGACGTGGACGGTTCCCCAACCAGCAGAGGCCGGAGAAAGCGAAGGTCGTTGCGGCCCTGTGGGCTGGGAACTGCTTGCTGAGGCAGCCCGGATGCGGGACTTGTCCCAGGAGGAAACGCTTGCTGAGTCCTTTGTGGGAGATGAGGGTGAGGTCAAGGTCGTCCCTCACCCCCAGGACAGCCCTGGCGAATGACTGTGGACTATGCAGAATTGCCTTCTATCCTTAATTTAATGGACCACTTGACTGTTTGGGAACATACCACCATGTAGTGGGACTGGCGGATGTTTGCTTTTGTGTCTTAACCGGCCGCCATCGAGAATATGTAAGCACCTTGACTGTGAGCCACTGTTGTTCCAGCACGGTACCCCGAGAGGCCCAGAGAGAGTGGCAGTGCCCTGAGAACCCTGGCTGTGCCCAGAAAGTCTGGCTGTGCCCAGAGAGAGTGGCAGTGCCCTGAGAGCCCTGGCTGTGTCCAGGGAGACTGGTGGTACCCTAAAAAGCCCAAGAAGTCTGGCTATGCCCAGAAGTACTGGTGGTACCCCGAGAAACCCTGGCTGTGCCCGGGGAGACTGGTGATACCCTAAGAAGCCCAGGAAGTCTGGCTGTGCCCAGAAGTACTGGTGGTGCCCTGAGAAACACTGGCTGTGCCCAGAGAGCCTGGCTGTGTCCCGGATATTGCATTCAAGGTTGTGTCCAGGTTCCTCTCACAGGGCCCCTCTCAGAAGATGCTTCTCGTGTAGATTGTGAGGCGAGACCCTGCAGGTGTGGAGTGTGGGGACAGAGCCCCAGAAAGCATTTTCCAGGCTCTTGGCCTCACATAGATAGGTGCTGGCTCAGGTAGTAAATGGCCATCAACTGTGATCAGATGGCCATCAGCTGTGCTAGTTGGCCGTCAGCTGTAACCCGTGAGCCATTGGCCACTAATATAACTGCCATGGCTACGCTAGCAGAAAAAAGATGGGGGCTAGCAAGAGCGGGTTGCAGAGAGGCGGATGCCTCCAGTGAGAATATAGTGATATGACTCTCCTACTTATGGCTCCGTGGGTGTTACTGTTTGGCCTCACCACGTCCTGCGTTCTTATGTGGGGAGCGGGAGCAGAGACCCCTCAGGACACCCCGCATGACATAAACAATACTCTTTTAAAACTCCTTGCCTCTCCTTGGCCCATGCTCGCATTCTTCGGTTTCACGAGACATGATCCCGGCACAAAGAAAATATCCTACATCACTTACAGAGGCCCACCCTTCATTTCTGTCCAGCAGAACCTCCCACAGGACATTCTACCCCAAAGCTGTTACTGAGTTATTTCCTCTGACAACCTAGAAAAAGAATAGGGGAATCTAATTAGGATCAACTTAAGCACTTAATCTTACTGAACGGAACAAGCAAGAGCTCAAAATAATTCTTTGGGCATGTTCTGACCAAAACAGAATTATCCTAATGGTACAAATGTGCTCCGAGGCACTCAGATGAAAGAAAGGTCACAATTCTTTAGTTTTTCTAAATCAAATTACGTCTAGTAAAGCAGACTAGAGGATCGAGAAACAGACCTACAGATAGGCATTCAGTCGATTTATGACAGAGGTGACACTACAGAGTCATGAGGAAAAGTTGTTCCTTTTCATAAATTGTTCACGGTCGATAGAATTGTTACATTTTCAAAAAATGAATCTTAGCCTCTCACATCATACACAAAAACCAATTCCAGATGGTTATGTGCCAAGGAGATCACAAGAGAGTATATCAGTCTGACTTTGGGACAGGCAAAGATTTCATAAAAGAATACAAAACACACTGACCGTGAAGAAAAGTTTTGATAAACTGGAATAGATTAAAATTAAGAACTTTTGTTAATTGAAAGGCAACAGTAAGAGAATGAATATGAACTCACAGAGAGGAAGATAATTTTCAATGCATGTAATAAAGAAATCGTATCCAGAATATGTAAAGAACTCCTTCACATCCATAAGAGCAAAACAGACAAATCAACAGAACAATAAGAAAAAGATAGGAACAGGCAACTCATCCATTACAAGGAAAACCAAACGGCCAATGAAAATACAAAGTCACTCAAACTCCTCAGTGATCAGGGAAATGCTCATTGAAAGTACAATGAAATATTGTTACATATCAATCAGCATGGCTAATAGGGAAAAGATGTAATGTTATGTGTTGTCAAGAATGTGGAAAAACTGGACCCTCTCACACAGTGCTGGTGGGGGAGGAAATTTATGCACTGACTTTTAAAACTATTGGACAAGACCTACTAAAGTTGACCATACAGAAACTCCACGACCCCCAATTCCAATTACTCCCCGTAATTACAAAAGAGATTTCTCTTTTTTATGCAAACTATGTTCACACAAAAATGTATGTTCACATTCTTATAGCAGCTTTATGCCTAATAGCCAAAAACTGGAAACAATTAAATGTCTATCAACTGGAGGCAAAAATAAGCCAGTTGTGGTATATTGATACAATGGAATGTTACTTAGCAATAAACTAACTACTGATATATGTAAGGAAAGAAATACACACAGGAAGATGTAGATTATATTGTAATGGCAAAGAGAATTCTGGAAATGATCTAAATGTTTATAGTTTTAAAAAAGGAATGTTTAAATAAATTATAATACATCTATTCAATGGAATACTACACAACAGTTAAAAGAAATAAGATAAAATTGGATGTGTTGATAAGGAAAGAGTGCTAAGATAAAGTAAACTGGAACAACATGTGGAGCGTTTTCCATTCATGTTAAAAACATGTATTTCATATGTGGAAACTTTCTGGAAGGACACTTAGCTAACTGTGGTTAGCTCTGGGGAAGGGTCTGGGCTGGCGTTAGGTAACCAGTTGGAGTGAAGACTTCCTCCCTGTTCCTTGCCCACCTTTTGTAGTACTTGAATTTTTTATCACAAACATATTATTTTCTTAGTTTAAAAGATTTAATTAAATGAAAAGCAAAATGCTCTGTAATAACGTTTTTTAAAAAAAGGACATGGTGGTGACCCAGGTCAAATTGAATAATTTGCCTCTAAGATGTGATAAGCTAAAAAATGGCCCCAAAGTTACACAATTCCTAGTACCTGGAATGTCCTCTTCCATGGAAAAAGTGACTTTGCCGATGGGATTAAACTAAGAACTTTGAGGTGGGGATATTATCTGGATTAGCTGAGTGGGCTCTCAAAGCAGTTCCAGTATCTTTCTAAGACGAAGGCAGAGGGAAATCTGACAGTCCAGGAAAAGGCATGTAATGACGGAAGCGGACTGGAGTGTGATGCGCTTTGAAGATGGAGGAAGGAGCTAGGAGGCACAGGCAGAGGAAACAGAGGTGGCCCCGAAACACTGGAAAACACCAAGAAACAGATTCTCCCCTTCAGAGAGGGTGTGGTCCTCCTACAGTTGATTTCAACCTGCTGAAACCCATTTGAGACTTCTGGCCTCTAGAATTCTAAGAGAATAAATGTGCGTCATTGTAAGCCACCAAGTTTGTGGTCATTTGTTCCAACATTCATAAGAAAGTAATGCATCAGATAAGCTTTTCAAATGCTGGAAAGAAAAACGTCCTCTCTTCCTAGACGTGCTATGGCGGCAGAGCCTTGCAATGGGAAGAATCCAAGCATCTCATGAAAACAGAACTCACAAGGCCCCACCCCCGCCAGGTAACTCTGCCCATTTTCCACGACGGCAACTATATTTGTAAGGCCTATTACCTTCACCACTGACAAATCTGGATTCTGGATGGAAAAGTTTTGGAATTCAAAGATTGAATTCTGCTGCTGAAGAGAATTTCTCTGCTCCAGAAACAATCCAACACAGGGTCATAAATCAATATATATACATGCTGTGACTCGAGGTCAGACTTTGGCCAGTGTCTGTGACTGGTTAGATCTTTAACAAAAGTGGGTCTTAATGAGGCTATTATTTTACTATCAACTAAAATCATCTCTGCGTTCAAACTGAGATCGTCTTGTTTTATTAGGTTGGTGCAAAAGTTATTGCGGTTTAAAAGGTTAAAAATAATTGCAAAAACCGCAATCACTTTTGCACCAACCTAATATTACCATTTCTGCTGTAACTTAACAAGAAGTAACCGGCAAAATCTTCAAATTTGTGTGAATTAAGCAGTTGTACATACCTAAAATTACTCTTAACTTGATAGATCAATTTGAGGAGTACTAATAAGTGTCCAGTTTGTGATACTGACCCTTACGTAAAGTAATCCAGAGATGCAAAATACATACATTTATTCAAAGCATTTTCTCAAGGGCAATGAGGGGCGTGCATAAACACGCTAGGATTTCTCTCCCAATTTCGTTTGTAGATACTCCTTTTAAAGTACCATGTTTTAACCTTTTTTCTTTAAAAACTTGAATTTAAGAAACAGAGAGGCTTAAAAAGCTGACTTTCTAGGGGTGAATTTTTACCATTTTCTCTGTGATTAATTATTCAGTATTCTCTCTCTCTCTCTCTCTCTCTCTCTCTCTCTCTCTCTCTCTCTCTCTCTCTTATTTTGAAATTCCTCCCTAAGGAATGAGCACATGTGAGCATCCCCTTCTGGAAAGGCTGATTTTTATAAAAGGGAAGCAAGGTGGTGTATGTAAGGTAGGGTGAAAGAGGGAGAAACTTGCCAAGAAACTCACTCCACCAGTAATTCACTTATGACATCCACCGTGAAGATCAGAACGTGTATGTGTCAATAATGTTTGTGCAAGAGTTTTAATTTTAATGCAGCTTTCACATGTGAAACAAAGCTCCTTCTCCTGAATCCTTCCATCACCCCAGCTCTTCATGGCTCTTGCTCAAGACATTTAGACTCACGCTAAGTCCCCATACTAGGCCAGCTGACATCATCTGCATTTTCACATACAGTCTCTGACTGCAGACAGAATGGAACGGGATCATAAAACACCAAAACTCGTATCCTGGCCTTGGGAAGACTGTCTGCCTAACATGCTCTGATGAGTACTTGTTGACTCTGTTTTTGACAGGGAGAACTATTTTTTAATAGTTCCCCAAACTAGAGGCTTATACAAAGAAGAAAGAGGAGGAGGAGAAGGAACTGAACTGGGGAGAAAGCTGTGTTGAGATAAAAATACTTGTCGTGAATGTTGACTCCCATTTTCTGGTCCAATTCAGCTGGGCATTGCTAATGGGATATCTCATGTATATTGGGGGGAGGGTTTCCCCAACACCCCTGAACTGTTAACTCTTTTTTTTAATTATTATTATTATTTTAATTTATTAGTTTCAGGTGTACGAGACAAGGTAATACTTAGACGTTTATCATTTATATCCCTCACACTGTGAACCCCCCTCCCCCCATCCACTATCCCTCCGACCTCACACTGAGCCATCACATTATATATATAAAATTATAGTTGGCATTCATTAATGTTTAGCTTCTGGTGTACAATGCCATGATCAGGCATCCACAGTATCCCTGAGGTGGTCTCCCAAATAGGACGCATGTCCATCGGATACCCAACAAAATCTTTACAACATTATTGAATACCTTCCCCAAATTAATTTTCAAAAAAACCCTGAGGCCCTCTTGTGGTTCCCAGCTGCTTCCAAATCCCTTCACCTCTTGACACTTCATAGTAGAGTCTACCTGAATCACCATGACCCTTTGACCTGGCTCTTGTGGTCAACATCACCCCTCCCACCCACCCAGCCACATCCACACGTGCAGTTCTCTCTCTACCACAGACTCAAAGAAACCATTTCAATGTCACTTCCAAGACTACATTTTTTAATCCTCCTTTTCCAAAAGATTTCCTTTCCTTTCCTCTTCCCAGCCCTAACACCTTTGTTCATGCAGGTTTTGTCTGATGATAATGCCTGTCATTTATTAAAGCCCTTGTCATGTACTAGTTACCATGCTAGAGCTTGAGCTCTCTCCTTTCCACCACCTAGCACGGGAGGCATGATTATCTCCTTTTCCCCTCTGAGAAAATCGAGTCTCATAGGATCAAATTTGCCTAAAGTCAGACAGCTTGCAATTGAAGGGCCAGTACTTGTTCTCTCCTGAAAACGGGGGCCTTTCACAGCAGTGGACCAGAATGGCTTTTATGGAAGAGCTGATACGTTGTGCTGCCAATTGATTTTTTAATATTTTTATAGAATTTGTGTAAGTTCACTTCTGAATTCACACTAAACTTCCAACAAATGATAAAGCTATAGTCAAATTCAAGAGAGGGGGGAACGGAGAAAAGAAGGAATAGAGAAAGGAGGAAGGGAGGAAGGAAGGAGGGAGAGAGGGAGGAAGGGAGGGAAAGTTTACAGCAATTGTTATTTTAAACCCAGGGAAATTCTGTAAAGTGTCCAAGTTTCTACCCACTTTCCCCTAAAATGGATCACTGATTCTGACAAGCATTCCTCCAAATACAAGGAATAAAAGGAGAAGTGCCTGTTGTAGTTTGTCTCAGTGACTTTACGTCTCTGAAGCAGAGACTGTCACATTGGCAGAGGACCTATTTTTTATGGCGTATTGAGCCTGGGCAAATGCACCACCGTGAAGGAAAGCATTAAATCCAGCCAGTGGCCAGCCTCCAACCACATTCGATAGCAGCCAGGATGTTACATAAGTGGTGGAAGGTTCCAGAAGGAGCAAAGGGGCTCTATTCGATTCTGGCCCCTGATCTCCGAGGACCAGTGCAAAAAGATAAAGTGTCTGAGAGGAAAAGTTTCTGATCTACCACCTTTTTTGTTATCTTCACAGAACGGAAAAAGCTGCTTTGAGGAAATTGTTTTTCACTGGGTTTAAGAGGTGGGATTATAAAACAAAGCACTCTGTGATAGAACACAAAGTACTAAGATACAAGCTCCAGAAAAGCTCCAATAGGACAAATGAAAACTACGAATCAAAGCAAGTCAAAGAATAATTTGCCATGTAGATTTAAGCAACCTGTTCCCATTGGCACCACCCCAGTTTCCCACTCACTGGGGCCACAGAGAATGTCATTAAGGAAGCCGATGAGCAGGCGGAGGATAAAGTGATGCTGAGAAAGTTTTCTCAAGGCCTGTTCTGAGAGACGATTATAAAGCGAAAACATAATGCAATTGCTAACATAAGACAACACTTTAGAAAGTATTTTCAAGTGCAGTGTCAATTCATTTGACCTAGGATATGCAATTTCTGAAGCACGCAGCTGCAGCACCTCCCAGAGTGCCTGTCCTGATACACACTGTGAGGCGGGGTTCTCTCAGTAAGCCCTGAGCCAAGGATTTTGGCACGGTGGTTCACTGAGGTGTGCTGCCACAGAAACCCAGCATGGGGTGGCAGGGCCTATTGGGGGCGGGGGGTGGAGGGAGGGGAGCAGAATCCAAGCAAAGGGGCAATTTCAGGTGCAAAATCAGACCCAGCCTGATTCCAAGGGGGGCTCTGGACCTTTCAGCAAAGATTGGCTTTTGTACTAGGCGCCATTCTTGTGGGAGGTAAGGGTGGCTTAAACATTCAGGCACTTCCATCTTTGTTTATGTACAAGGGAGGACAGGGGACAATCACCTAAGTTCACTGATAAGCCTTAGCTGTGAATACCAGATTGCTGACAATGGGCTCACTGAGCAGGAAAAAGGTCCTCCCTCCTGAAGAACTCCTGCTCATCCTTCAAAACCCTACCCAGGGATTAGTGACACATTCTCTAGTAACCGATAACGCAAGTAGGAAACCTCTTCTTTTATGCTCTTCCTTTACCTGGAAAATCCTTCTAGAGTAGCAATTGTCATTACAATTGAGTGATTCTTTCCCCAAGAGCCAACAGGGCTCCCTATTAGTAAATTTGACCCCAGGGAACCAATATTAATACATCACTCCAAGACCCTAATTATCCCCAGGGAGGCAATGGGGAAAGCTAGCCCACCAGCTGTGATTTACTAACGTGGCACTAAATGACTCCCAGCTGTAGTGAAGCTTGCTTGCCAAGTCATTCTTTTGAAGATACAGAGGAAACCCTATGAACAAGTTCCTAAGAAAACTTGATTTCAAATAACAAAGAGCATCATTCAGAGAATAACACATTGTGTATCAAGACGCTTATAAGGAAAGTTTCTGAAAACAACCTGGGCTTTTCTTATTTTCACAGATAATTGCGTTATAATCGTATCCATTGTGGGGATTCTCTAGAATGTTGGGTTATCTAAAGAATATAAAACACTGAAGATTAAAGCAAAGTCATGGCCACGAAGATTCTCTCACTTTCACCCCACATGTACCGTCCACTGATGTTCAAAGAGAAACACATTTAGCAAATAATTCAGGTCTTTGAAGAATTTCTTTTCAATTACATCAAGCAGGTTCACAGATGTGTTTTACGAGGCACGTAGGGGGAAAAAGAGATTAATTCTCCTGCTGAGAGAGAATCTGGGTCAATTTTATAGATTCATACTCACATGAAATCCACATAGGTACAAATTTGGGGAGAGACTGGTTAAAAGAAATCATATCAAGTATCAAAATAAGTTAAAATGCTATCTGTTTACAGTTCAACAAATGGAAAAAATACTAAGTCTTTACCCAAATCAATTTCTTTGACATCTTATGGAAGCTGCCAGGAATTCTAGTAGTAATTTTTTTTTTAAACTCAGACAGGAAAGGAAGTAAAGATTGGTGGCCAGAATTTCCATTTTTGCTCATCAAGATTTCAATCGATTTTACCAGAACAAGCTGTTTCATTCAATTCACACTGATTAACCTTAGCCCAATTACGGAAAACTTTGTGGTTCTGGGATATGGGTTTTAATTGTCTTCATAATGTACTTGGAAGGTCACTGGGGAAATTGAACACAAAACGTTTCCTATGCAATGCTGACACAAAAAGGCTTCTGGGCAGCATGCACCTCAGAAATCTCAATCTCAAATTGACCTGCTTCGTGTCTTCTCTTTCCTCGTACAGTGTGCTATTCACTACTTGCCGTTTCTGTCAACATTTACATAGATGTTAGCTGTCTCCTTACCTCTCTCTAACTATTGCTTTTCTCAAAGGCCCTAACATGAAAACAAAATATCGGTCAATGCTCTGATATTTTTTTATCCCCCTCTCTATTTGTAGCAAAGATGGGACCTGCTATACAATTTATCACAGTGCCAAAAAACTCAGTACTCAAGATAAATAATGTACTAATGCAATCTTGTTAAAAATATAAATGAATATTAAAAAAAATTCATGATGAATAAAAAATTAAAGTTTTAACAACTCAGCCTCACTTGCCTCACCCCCGTCCGCGCCCTGATAGGGGCTCTTTGTTGATCATAAGCGGTCATCAGTACCTTTGGGAACATGATGGGATCATGCTTCCTGGCACCCTCATGGACATGGGTAAGGCCACATGACCAGTTCTGATTAATAGGTTCTGAAAATAAGTGACAAGTGCCACCTCTGGGTAGGAGCATGTGACTGCCAGTTCAAGACCCTCCTGAGTGCTCTTCCTTTCACTTACAACAACTGACAACTTTCCAGACCAACAACACTGTGTTGACTGGGTCCCTGGAAGACTACGTCGAGCAGAATCCCCTAAAACCCACAGTGGACATGTAACATGAGTGAGGGATAAACCGTTATGATTTCAAGATTCTGGAGGGTGTTTGTTACTGCCACTAATCGAGCCTGTCCTGACTGATACAGTCTATAAATGTTCTCACTATGGGTATCCTTTGTTTTTCAGCTGAGAGAAACAAAGCTGTCTCTAACATCTGGTATTACAGCTAAAACTCCTTCTTGCCTTGAAAGAGCAAACTGCATCTTTTCTCCTCCCAACTTTCCTACAGATTTTATTCTTAAGGTTGAGGGCTTTGTAGATGGACAGACATAAACTTGAAAATCTGTTTTACCTCTCTCTTTCAAGGTAAAATCACCTAGGATTTAAGACAGCTCATGATGATAAACCTTAATTGCCAGACCTATAAATTAAGGTTAGCAATACCTCCCACACAGGGCAATCATGGAATTAAATGAGATAATACATGAAAGCACCGGGAACAGAGTAGATAAGTAATGCATTTTAATCGAATTATATTCAAATTATACCTCGGATGCTTGTTAAAAGGCATATCTCCACATCACCCTCAACTCAGGAGACCCAGGACCTAAGAGTCTGCATTTTAGCAATACCCTGGGTTTTGCACAGGACCCCACTGTAAGAATCTCTAGGTTCTTGCCCTTCTCCATGGTCATCACTGCCAGGCATGCGGTAGCCCAGATTGTTACATCTGTAAATTTATTTACTTTGTTTAGCATGACTCTGGCAGGAGAATCAAGTCAGTTGACAACATATAAGAGTAAAAGTAAAAATGAAAATGACTTTGTAAAACAAAAAAAGAGTTCTGTCAGGCTATTATTTCTTATCAATCTTCATGCATTTAAAGTAAAGGTAAATTTAAAATTCCTGAGATTAGCAAATGAGGTGTGTAGTGTAATTGGGTAAAAATTCTCATTCTCATTAAGAAACTCATGAAAGATCCAAGATGGCAGAATAGATAAACACTGTACATGCTTCCTTCCATGAACACATTAAAATTACAATTAAATTATAGAACAATCAACCTAGACTATAGAACAACTAGACTATAGAACAACTAGACTATAGAACATCTGAAGTCTAGCTAAACAGAAGTTGTATAACTAAAGATATAAAGAAAAAGCCATGTCAAGACTGGGAGGAGGGACAGAGACACAGAACAAACCTCAAACCTCCATGTGGTGGTTGGGAATCAGAATGGATACCTCAGCCTTGAGGGTTCCCCCTACCAGAGAAGCAAGGGATCCCAGCCCCACAACCAGGCTACCCAGCCCAGAATACTGGTACTGGGAAAAGGAGCCCCACATCAAGCTGTATAAAACAGTGGTATTCCAACCATCCAGGTGGGACAGAAGGTTGCAGGAAACACAGACCTCCTCTTAAACAGCCTGTGCACAGACTCACTAACTCGCAGGCACTCACCCTGGACCAGTGAAGAGACAGTGACACAGGGGGTGTTGGAGGCATATGGGGGACAGTCTGAGGTGTGTGGCTTTGGACCGATGGCTGGAGGACAGTTGCCATTTTCCCTGTGTGGAGTTCTTCTCCTATGTGGCCAGCAGGTGGGCACCATCTTTCCAGTGTTGGACCTTTCCCCATATGAACAAATATGAATCTGATTGTCCTCGTGAGGACCACTGCTCCACCCACCCTGCTGACTCTCTGAGACACTGCCCTAACCAACTCCCCCAACGCTGGAGGCACTTTCCCCATGAGCAGCTAGTCCTGCCTATGTTGCACTTTTTTGGAGAACTATCAAAGTCCATGGGCCCCAGGAAGGCAGCAACTGGCCTCAATGTGCTCTGAGAATTTTGATGCAGGCTTAGTGCTAGCATCAAACCAGAGTCTACATTAACCTGGTGACCACAACTCTCCCCACTCTAGTGACTCCCTGAGACCCTAACTCACCCATCTCACAGACTGCAAGAGGCTTTATCAGAGGCTGGATCTTAAGGGAGCAAGCAGGTGGCAGCAGGCCTTGGGGTGCCCTGGCTTTTTCTGGAGCTATCCCAGGCTTGATACTGGTGTCAGCCAACCTTGGTTTGCAGTATGGACTTTCCACGTGCCTCCAACTTTAGAACAAGAAGCAAATAACTATGAATTTCTTTGTAGCTCCTACCAGGTAGTACCCTGCCATCACAGGCAGTAGGTTACCTGGCCCTGCATTGGAGCCCCTCCCAAGAGGCCCCAGAAACAACATACTTGGAGGTTGACTTCAGACCACAGCAGAGCACCGCTCAATTTGCCCCACATGTGACACACACAAAGGGCAGTCTCAACAGACACAAGAGCCCACTGAGGTAAATCCCAGTCAGTGTGGTAAGCCTGCCGCACAGCAGCCCATAAGTTGTGGACGTGGTCAAACTACACAGCCAGTCAGCCTGAGGGCCAATCCCACCCATTCTCTTGCCAATAGCAATCAAGGCTCTACTATAACAGGAGGGCACAGACAACCCACATAAGGGATACTCCTGGAGCACCCAGAGCAGGTGACCAGGGAAACTGTGCCAGGGCACTTACTACATAAGTCCACCCAGCCAAAACTGGGAGCCATAACAGATGTACCTAATACATAGCAACAAACACCAAAAGGCAGCCAAAGTGAGGAAACAAATACATCTCAAATGAAAGAACAGGAGAAAACTCCAGAAAAAGAACTAAATAAAATGGAGGCAAGCAACCTACGAGGTACAGAATTCAAAACACTGGTTATAAGGATGCTCAAGGAACTTAGTGAGGACTTCAACAGAGATATAGCAAGCATATAAAAGGACATAGAAACCATAAAAAATAACCAGTCAGAAGTAAAGAGTACAATGACTGAAATGAAAAATGCACTAGAAGGAACCACCAACAGACTAAATGAAGCAGAGGATCGAATCAATGATTTGGAAGACAGGAATCCACAAAAATGAGGATAGTTTAAGAGACCTCTGGACAACATCTAGCATAACAACATTTGCCTCATAGGGGTACTTGAAGGAGAAGAAAAAAAGCAAGGATTGAGAACCTGTTTGAAGAAATAATGACTGAAAAATCCTAAGCTGAAGAAGGAAATAGACATACAAGTCCAGGAAGCACAGAGAGTCCCAAACAAGATGAATCCAAACAGGCCCACACCAAGACACGTTATAATTAAAATGGCAAAGATTAAAGACAGAGGATCCTAAAGGCAGCAAGAGAAGGCAACTAGTAACTTACAAGGGAGCTCCCATAAGACTGTCAGCTGATTTCTCAACAGAAACTTTGCAGGCCAGAAGGGATCATAGGCACAAAATGTTTAACGTGATGAAAAGCAAGGACCTACAACCAAGATTACTCTACCCAGCAAGGTTATCATTTAAAAATGAAGGACAGATAAAGAGTTTCCCAGACAAGAAAAAGCTAAAGGACTTCATCACCACCAAACTATTATAACAAGGAATGTTAGAAGGACTTCTTTAAGATGAAAAGAAAAATCAAAATTATTAATAATGAAATGGCAATAGCTATATATCTATAAACAATTACTTTCAATGTAAATGGATTAAATGCTCCAATCAAAAGATATAGGAGGGCTGAATGGATAAGAAAACAAAATCCTTATATATGCTGCCTATAAGAGACTCACTTCAGATTGAAAGTCAGATTGAAAGACATACACAGTCATAAAGGGATGGGGAAAAGTTATTTCATGAAAATGGAAACAAAAAAAATCTGGAGTAGCAATACTTATACCAGACAAAAGAGTCTTTAAAACAAAGGCTATAACAAGAGACAAAGAAGGACCCAGTAATCCCATTTTGGGGTATTTATGCAAGGAAACCCAAAAAGCTACTTCTAGAGAACCTGTGCATCCATATGTTCAATGCAGCATTGTTTACAATGGCAGCCTGGGTGTCTATCAATGGAAGAATATATAAAGAGGAGTTAGTACATATATACAAAGGAATATTGCTTGGCCATGAAAGGGAATGGGTTCTTTCCATCTGCAGTGGCATGGATGGACCTGGATGCTATTGTGCTGAATGAAGTGTGTCAGTCAGAGAAAGACAGATGCGATGTGATTTCACTTATATGTGGAATCTAAAGAACAAAAGGAACAAACAAAACAAAAACAGACTCATAGATACAGAGAACATTTTGTTGGTTGCCAGATGGGAGGATGGTTGGGGGTGTGGGTAAAAAAGGGGGAAGGGATTCAGAAGTACAAATTGGTTGTTAAAAAGTAATTATAGGGATGTAGGGTATAGCATAAGGAATATTGTCAATAATATTGTAATAACTATGTACAGTGGCAGACGTGTACTAGATTTGTCGGAGTGATAGATGGGAGGGGGTTGGGGGCAGGGTAGAAAAGGTGAAGAGATTAAGAAGTACAAATTGGTAGTTACAAAACAGTCATGGTGATGTAAAGTAAAGCATAGGGAATATAGTCAATGATATTGTAATAACTATGTATAGTGCCCAGTGGGTCACTTCTTACATTATATAAATGTCTATCTAACCACTATGCTATACACCTGAAATTAATATAAAATAATATTGAATGTTAAAAAAAATAAACTGCTGTATCAAAAAAAAAAAAAAAACAGATATAGACTCATAGATACAGAAAACAAACTGATGGTTGCTAGATGGGAAGGGTGTCGGCTGGATGGCTGAGAAAGGTGAAGGAATTAGGAAGTACAAATGGAGAGTCACAAAATAGTCACAGGGATGTGAAATACAGTATGGAGAATATAGTCAATAATGTTGTAAAAACCATGTATGGTGTCAGATTGGTACTAGAGTTATCAGACAATCACTTCATAAATTATATCAGTGCCTAACAACTGTGCTGTATACCTGAAACTAATATAAAATAATACTGAATGTCAACTACAACTGTGTGTGTGTGTGTAGTCATGAGATATAAAATACAGCCTAGGAAATAATGGTCAGTGGTATTGGAATAGCTATGTACAGTGTCAGATGGGTAGTAGGCTTGTTGGGATTACCACTTTGAGAGGTGAGAGGTATAAATGTCTAATCATTATGTTGTTTTGTACACCTGAAACTAATTTTTAAAAAACTTTTAAAGGAAACTCATAAAACATGGCCACATAACTGAATAGGTTGGTACCCAACTACTTGGAGTATCATTCTGGTACACAATTACCACCTTTCCACCTTGAATCAAGGAGAGGGAACCTTCTGATGTACCTTGAGCACCAAAGGGGCATCCCAGGGTGTGTGGACTTTCCTTTGCAAGCATCACTTGAGTCTTACTCTGATCTGGGTAATCAAACTACTGGCTTCAATCAAACAAACACACTTTGATTGTATGAAGAAGACAAGAGCTGACACCGCCTTGGATTCACCGCAGTGATCAGTACACGACAAGGAAAGGGCAGCAAGCTGCAAAGAGGAGATGCTGGAACACGAATTAGTTGGAGACTGGCAACGTGGAACCAGAGACACCACGTTAAGTGGAAGAGAAATGGTACTAAAGAGAAGACAGCCCTACTGTCACATCAACAGGTTGTAGTCATCACATTTCATTGGCCATTTCTGTCACGACTAAGTGCAGGAGGGTCCTCTCCGTGACCCCAGTTACCCTAGTGATAGAAACTTTCCTTACAACCTGTAACTCAGGTGTACAGAGTTCAGGGTCGTTTGGGGGATCTTCTAAGATTTAAGCCTTAGAAGAACTACATGCTCAAAGAAAAAGAGATCCCAGTACCTGTTTCCACTATCCTGAGAACCTACTATGTGGGCCCCTCACAATCATTCATGTAGAAAACCGTGGTCATCCTCTCAATTCTCTTTCCTCAGAGCGTCAGCCAACCAATGCACCCAATCATCTTTTGAGGCCCCACCAGGAGTCCCCAAAGGGCTAAATAGAAAGACCTTCCTTCCCAGCCCTCGGAATATAGGTCATGCCGCTCAGCACTGGGTACCCACCTGGGCGTTTGCTATAATATTCTTTGCTTACTGTAAGAGCAACAGTATGGCTGGGGACCTATTGAGACTCACAAAGATGAAAAGTTACTCTCAGGAGGGTCTGCTGAGGAATTAAACTCATGTTTACGTTGTAGTTCGGGGACCAGTGTGGCATGTTAACATTCATTCTTTATGCAGCTCCGTAAAGTCAAGGCACTTCTGGGGTTCAGAAGGGTGGCCCACCAGGGGACTCCATGCATGAGGGACTCAAAAGCTCCAGAATAGGAACTCAAGCTCATGGAATAGAGAGCCAGGGTGTAAAAGCTGCATTTATGGGTTCAAATGAAAAGTGAGTGTGATTTTGTGTGAAAATCGTCTCTGTAACTCTGAGTGTCCCTTAACCTAGGTCCCTATGGACTTACGCCTGCGTCCTGGTTGGAGAACTGCAATAAAGAGCAAGTGAAATATAAACGAGCTATTTCATCAATATTTCTGTACAACAATGAGAGTATAAGGCGGCAGCTCTTAAGGATTTCTGCTCAGTGAAGGATGCCATCAACAAGGAAAAGAGACAGATGGCCCACTCAAAAAGATAATTCACTGTACAAAATAACAAGGGATTAATGTCTAGAATAAACAAAGAAGTTCTTTAAAACATAAAAATAAAAAGACAGCCATGGTAAAAGGAGAGACATCAATAACCAAGTACATGCAGAAACTGAGTCACTAGCAATGGAAAAGAACACAAAACCATGATGGAAAAGCCAACATCAGAAAATGGCAAAAAGTGGAAAGGAGGACCCTCCCTGAGATGGAGAGGGTGTGGGGAGACGGAACATTGCTGGGTGTGTGCAGCTCCTGGGAGAAAGGAGGCAGGACTCTGTGAAGCTAAGTCTGCACGTGGCTCAGGAGCCACTCCCAGCTGTCCATCCAGAGAAATCACCACGAGTCGCAGGAGCCTTGTACCGGACCTGACGTCCATTAACGTCTTGCCTGCGGCCCTGCTGAAGAAGAGGCAATCAAAGTCTCACTGGGGCAGTGGCTCATTAACTGTGGTTGCACACAATCCAGAACACACTCAAGGCACGAAGCAGCAGCAGACGGGTGAAGGGATGGGTAAGATGAGGGACAGATCTTGGATGGACAGATCTACATGGAAAGAGAGAAGAAGGCTGCGAGTTCATAGAGTAACACGCTTCAAGTTGGCTAAAATACACAGACACCACACACACAAAAAAACAACACTACACACTCTATGCAACACCATCTTAATTTGCGTCTCCAGAAGCAGAGTTGAGACAAGATTCAGATGTACAGCATAATGCTTTGAGAAAGGGCTTTCAGGAGAAAGGGGGTGAGGAAGTGGGGCAGGGCAGGGAAGGTGCTCAGCAAGGATGTGGGCTTGGAGAAAGTCCAGAAAGATCCCCAGGGGACTCTGGGGGATAAAGCTCACCCTCCAGATTGACCCCACTTCGAGGCAAGGGGCTGGCCTCTTGTACCCTTTATCAACCGGTCATTGACTGGGCTCCCGCCACCTCAAGGGCATATAACTCTCAGCCAGGAGGCTCCCTGCAGGGAATGTGACTGTCCCCACCCAGAGCTGGGGCAGCTGGAGCTGTCAGCAACCACCAGTGGTAGGGGTCAGGCACACCCCCTGAGAATGGGCCCAGGTAGGGTGCCATTAGCCTCTACTGCAGATACACACACTTATGGAACAGGTTAGAGTAGGAACCGATGGAGGACAACGAGAGGGAGACGGGGAGGCGAAGAAGGGGCAGCATCTCAGACAGAGTGACAACGAGAATGTGCCAGAAATAGGGATGTGATTAACTCAACTGTGAGCCGAAAGCCCCTTCTTTGTAACTTGTGTAAGAGAGGAAGCCACACACGGGGCTAGGTCGGCGCTTGGCATATCCCTAGAAAACAGAGAAGGACGGACACCCTGCCACCTGCTGGCAAATGGCACAGCGCAGAGTGTCTGTCGGCAGCAGGGAGGGGCTGTCTCCCGCCCAGGTTTGCCTGTGCACAGCGTCAGAAGTATTCTGATGCCCTCTCTGCGAAGTAGAATCCATAGCCACGAAACATGATCCTAGGTGAAGAAAACAACAGAAGAGAGGAGATTCAAATTCCGTCTGTGTAATTGGCATGGCAGGGGCAGAGCAAAGTGAAACACTGGACTTTGCTGGGTGGGAAGCGAGGTTAGAAACAGCGAACCCCTAAGTGCCAGGAACCGCAAGTGAGGACTCAAGGGCTCTCCTACAAATAGGTGGCTGCACAGGAGAGTGAAGAATTCAAACAGAAACAAGTAGCGTGTGTGTGTGTGTGTGTGTGTGTGTGTGTGTGTCGGGGTGGGGCTCTCTCAGCCTTTGTGTTGGAAGCTGCTATTGCTGCTGGCTCTGTTTTGCACAGATAAAACGAAAGCACTCAACAAACCTGTGACTAAGTGTGTACACACATACAGGCATGCACACACACATATGTGCACACATGTACATGGCCACGCACAGACACACAAGAATGTCTCACTCCTTTCCTAAGTCAGGCTTTGTCTCCTGTGCCCAAGAGAATGGCTTTGGAGACCGCTCTGCCTCTTAGAGACCTCCGGGTAAAGAGCTCCTGGGGCTTGTGCCCCCAGCTCTTCCCCCCTCCCGGCTTAGACACAGGCCCAGGGGCTGGGCCCAGGAACCAACCTTTGCAGACACACTAGCCTGGCTTCTTCAACCCTCAACCCATCACACAGACTCTTTCCATTCTTGGCCCAACCTCAAAAATGCTGCATGAAATTAATTTCTGCAAACCTCTCCTGGCACACTTGTCCTCTCAGTCCCTCAGTCTTGCCAGACGCCACGAGATCCCATCAGTCCACACAACTTAGGCCAGCGAGTCTCACAGTGTGGTCCTTGGAGCAGCAGCAGTTGCACCTGTGAGCCTGTTGGAAATGCCAATTCTCGAGCTGCACCCAGACTCTGAATCAGCAGCTCCGGAGTCAAGCCCAGGAGGCTGTGTTTAAATGAGCTGTCTAGATGGCCCCTCTGCATGCTGAAGGCTGGGAATCCTGCCTAGGCCACGCCTTACCCAGGACGATGGATAGAGCCGGGAGAAGCGTCATGATCTGCTGTCTCGGTCCACTTCTGGGGAGGCTAAGCCTGAACCAGAGAGGGGGCCACAAAGGAGAGGACAGGGAGAAAGCAGCACCTGTGAAGAAGCAAAGAGGGACATGGGCCCCCACCCGGACCCCTGGACCTGACTTACAGGGAGCTTGGGAGGACGAATAGCACCAGTCCCAGCAGGCCCAGGGGAGCAGGTCGGTCAGGCAGCTGTGGGCTGCCCTCCCCACCAGGGTGCTGCCTGGCCACCTGGGTGCAGCAGCTGCCATTCCGAGGAGGGCAATTCTCCGAGGCGAGCGGATCTGGGCCGTCAGCAGCCCAGACTCAGAGCAGCCGGGGAACCAGGTCCGTGAAGGGGCAGAGCCGAAACACCCTCTACGGAGACTACTCTGGATCCCTGCACGTCCTGGCCCTCGGAATGTCTGTCCCTAGGACTGAGGAGAGGGAAATGGGGCAGGAGTGAGGTTCCTGGGCCTATCTCTTCCTAAGGCTGCTGTAACCAAGTGGCATAAACGGGGTCGTTTAAATGAAACTCGTTCTTTCCCAGTTCTGGAGGTGAGAAGTCCGTGATACAGGTATCTACAGGGCCATGTTCCCCGTGAAGGCTCTAGGGAAGGATGCTTCCTGCCTCTTCCTCGTTTCTGGGAGCTCCCAGCACCTTGTCATTCCCTGCCTTGTAGACGCATCACTGCAATCTGTGCCACCACCATCACATGGCCTGCCCTGTGCGTCTGTGTCTGCGAATGCCCCCTCTGTTTCCTACAAGGACACCAGTCATTGAATTCAGGGGCCACTCTCCTCCATCCTTAACTACTCAGATCAGCAAGGACTCTATTTCGAAACAAGGCCACCTTCACAGGTACCAAGGGCTGGGATATCCACAGAGCTTCTGGGGACACCATTTAACCCACAGCACTGAGGGACAGAGCGTCACGGAGATCACCACGCTCCACGCTCACTTTCCTGGGAGCTCCGTGTCGGTTCCTGGAGAAGGAACCTGCTGATAGAAAATACCAAGGCCAACCCTCGGAGGCGGAAAGCACAGGGATCACCCAGGAGCCAGCTGGCCAAATGCAAAAGAGCATCCGCACAGCCCGGAAAGTTCCTTTGCTGGTTGTGCTTCCCAGCTCCATGGCTGGAGGTTGGCCCTTGGCAGTGTGTGAAAAGGCCAGCAAAGGCAGCAGGCACAGAGGGAGCCAGACCGGCCCCAGTGCCTCTCCTCTCCAGCAATTCTGCTTTGTAGTTTTCCTTTTTGCCCTGCAGCACCTCCTCCACTGAAACCACATGGCCAGGCCACAGGGACGCTCTGATCCCAAAAAGGCAGCCAGAACAAGTCCCCAGGCTCTCCATGCGAGGCTCCGGGGTGAACTTCCAGGAATCAAGAATGGAGGTGTGGTCTCAGAAACCACGATTCTCTGTTTTAAGAGCCAGACTGGTCAGAAAGGACAGGATTTTCGTTATTATTCCAAATAATATCAAGAGCCAGCCTGGGGCACCCAGAGCAAAGAGCTCGGCCCACAGCATACATGAGGACCAAGAGCCCTTCCGGGGTGGGAGCTTCAGAGCTCACAGAGAAAAGGCAACGGGTAGTGGGGACGTGGGGGGCAGTGAGGCTCTGAACCCACTCTTGAGATCAAACTCCCCTGCCCCTTTAGGTTTGCAACTCCAGAGCAGAGGGGATTGTCTGAGAGTCTGGGGGAGAAACTGACTGAGCCACACAAGAAGGGGAGCAGAGCTGGTTTCGGGACACCAGATGTTGAGATGTCCCCATTCCCTGGTGTCCCTCACTCCTGCAGGATGTGGAGGACTCAAGGGTCCCCAGATGCTGCAGTGAGATGTCACCAAGAACTGAGAGTTGAGAGCTCGTGCGCCTGGCCAGGAAGACAACTGTCATGAGATCAGGGTCTGTGTGGGCAGCCCAAGCTGGGGACTAGATACAGGGTATGACTTAGTTTCTAGAAGCTGTGCTAAGAGCTGGGTGTGCAGACAGAGCCTGCAGTAATGACGGCCCAGCTCCAGGAGCCCAACAACAGACGTCTCACCATGGTCAGAGGTTGGCTCCCAGAACAGACATTTTGCTTCCTGGCCACACTCACTAGAACACAGAAAGGATAGGGATGAAGGGATTAGGAATCCTGAATTAATTAAGTACTTTTCCTCAAAATTCCCCCAGCTTTAAACCAGAATTGACAGAATTGCCTGAAACCGGCAAGATTAAGTTCTCCACCATTAGCAGAAATAAGGGCTTGTGAGCTAAATTAAGCTCAATTATAAAACAATAAAGAAAGTTACATTTCTGCACACCAGAGTTTTATGGTTGTGAAATTTGTACCCACCATACGAGAACTGTAATTGCAATTCAAGGCAATATGTGATACATGCCATATCAATTGTAGAAGCAAAATGTTTAATGATTTCAAAGAAAGGAGAAAGCATGTTCACTGTAGTTTTAGAACCTGTCTCTATTTGTAACTCAGCTTCTCCACTTTATAGATTACCTGACACCTTTCCTCAAACACAACTTCCAGAAATTATATTAGTTCTGATTTTTGCTGCTACAAGTGACAAAAACCCTAACTCCAACCAGCTTAAGAAAAGGACAAGGAATTTGTTTGCTCTCAAAACTGAAGTGTCCAGAACGAGTCCTAGCTTTAGGTATGGTTTGATCCAGGTTCAACATGATTTCATTGGCATGGCGTTTCTGTCTCTGGATTTCTCAATTCTGTTTCACTGATGTTCAGTCCTTGCTCAGGACACGTGTGCTCACAGGTTGTCTGCCAAAATTCCAGCCCCATTATCTTTTCACATACGTGCCAACAGGAAAAGGAAGTATGCTTCCCTGATAAGAACAAAACCCTGAGGATTGAATGGCCTTAGCTGTGATGGGCAGTATCTGTGCCCTGTGACCATCAGGAAGCCAATCACTCTGGTCAAGGATGGAAGATGCTCATTGGCCTACTCAGCATTTCTTGACATTCCAAAACGCATCATGGGAGAAGGATGGGGCAGTGCTTCCACTGGGCAAGAAGATGCCGGGGCAGAAAAAACACATGTCCAGTATTCTGTCTCTGATTATGGTACACAGTTTATAGTTTGGTCGCTTTTCCTTCCAAGGCAGACAGACTGTTCCTGAGGCTGGAAGACATTTCATTTGTTTTCCAAAGATTAGCTAATCTTTGAATTAGTTCATGTCGTCAGTAGAAGTAATATAAACTAATCTCTGTTAGTCCGATTGGGCTGTTATAACAAAATCCCATAGATTGGGTGGCGTATAAACAACATTTATTTTCACAGTTCTGGAAGCTGAGAATTGAAAGATCAAGGCGTCAGCAGATCTGGTGTCTGGTAAGGACCTGCATCCTCCCAGACACCATCCTCTCGCTGTGTCCTCACATGGCCTTTTCTCTGTGCATTTATGCACAGAGATCTCTGGTATCCTTTCTTCTTCCTATTAGACCCAAGACTCTTGGGTTAAGGCCACACCCTCATGACCTCATTTAACCTTAATCACCTTCTTAAAGGCCCTATCTCTAAATATGGTCACATTGGGTTTGGGGCTTCAATATGAATTTGGTGGGGGGGGGGGGGTACAATTCAGTCCATAACGTGGATCCAGTAATACACATAGATTTCCACACATAGTAGAAATCTAAACTCCCAGGAAAAAGAATCTTATTGGCCCAGCTTGGGACATCTGTCCATACACAGTCCAGCCAACTGTTTCCAGAGGCTTTTGCAATGCCATCATGGGTGTGGGCAGGTCCAGCAGAAGAGTGTGGGAGCTGCATTGAAAGCCAGACAGATTTATGCCATATGCAATCCACGCCAATGTATCAGTGATGCTTTCCCTGGCTTTTCCTACACCTAGGGTAAAAAGACTAATTCTACCTACCTGCTTTATGTTCTCAGTGTACTGATGAACCTTCCTACACCTGGGACTAAGACTGCACTATACCGGGTTGTGGAAGGACATCTATCTTTGAGGGCACCTCCACAAGTCGAGAATATGGCTGTCATTCTCGGAAGGGGTGCCATGTCTTACTCTGAGTAATAAGCATCGCCCACCAGTGTCCTTGGCTGCCTTGGCCTCCTTCTTGGTGGGGAAGCTTCTCAGTTAGTACACTAGAATCCCTACCATGTGCAAGTAAATACTGCTGGTGGAGGGGCCACTTCCACCAGCCCCAGGGACTGTGGGGGACCTGTAAATGGTCCCTCTCAAGTCTGCTCCTCCCGAGACATGTCCAGTGTGCAGAGCACATTTTTCAATTGCCAAATTCTAAACACACTCAACCGTGAGTAAACTTGCAAATCATTCAGCAGAAGTCCTCATAGGTTAATTGGATTTATTTCTTATCTTCTGTTGTGGACTGAGTGTTTGTGTCCACTCACATGGTGAAGCCCTAACCCCAGAGTGATGGTATTTGGAGGGAATTAGATGTAGATGAGGTCATGGAGCCCCCATGATGGGATCAGTGTCCTTATACGAAGAGGAAGAGACCAGAGCCCTCTCTCATCATCATGTGAGGACAGAGCAAGAAGGCGGCGATCTACAAGTCAGGAAGAGGGTCCTCACCCAGAAGTCACTACGCTGGCACCCTGATCTCGAAATTTCCTGCTTCAGAACTGTGAGAAGTAAACATCTATTGTTTAAGCCACAGCGTCTACAGTATTTTGTTATAGCAGCCTGAATGGCATAAGACATCTTGGCCTAAAAAGTTACATGCAGAGTCATCCAAGGAATGGGAGAAAGAAGCGAGCTTTTTTCTTAATGTGAATACATGACGGGTCTAATGTGCATATAAGTCTATTCTTATAGACTTGGGAAAGTTTTTCTCAGATACAGCTTGCATTCAAAGGTTATTTACATCATCATAATGTATTCAGATTTTCAAATCAGTGAGGGCTGCAGCAGCACTAATGTAAACAGGGAACAGGTGTGAGATGCTGTGAGCAATGACAGCCAGAAGCCAGTGGCTTCACAACACTGAGTGACAAATGGGAGGGAGATGAAATGCAAACAGCAGAAGAAAGCCTGTCTATGGAGTCCTGGGTGTATCAGTCAAGGTTCAATTGAAGAAACAAAACCTAGGAGAGACAGAGAGAGACAGAGAGATAAGGGATAGATACATACGATTTATATGTCGGTGAGTATATATAATGTATATTGTATGCCATTTATCTTATGCTGTATATCATGTCATAGATCATATAATGATACCTTTTACATTGTTTATGTACTATTATGATTAAATATTAAATATTGTGCATTATGGATAATACATTTTATAGTATTGACAAGGATTTGACTTCATGCAATTGTGGGAGCTCGTTAAGCAGATTCTGTAAAGCTGTTGTCCCAGAGTCTGATGCTGGGACTTGAAGTCTACAGGGCAAGCAGTCAGGAGAGAAGATGTTCATAAACTGGAAAGCGGTAAGGACAAGCTCATACCCACAACACAAACTGGATCCCACCACGTGTCAGTTCTTGTTGTCTCTAACCTTAATGATAGTGGTGTCCTGAAGAAGTCTGGCCCTTCATCACAGAGCTAAACACTCTTGTCCAAAACAGCAGATGCAGGCCCTGGAGCTGCCGCAGGCCAATGAACCAACAGATCAGCAACAATGCATGTCAGATACAAATGGCTGCTGCTTCATTTCCACCCTCCGAACCTCCCAGCAGAATCTCTCTTGTTTCCACCCTGAATGAAAACATACAGGGAAGGGAATTCTGACACATTGCAAATCAACTCACCATGGCTGTGTAATAAATTACGCTAAAACTTAGTGGTGTAAAACAACCATTTTTTATGCTCATGTATTTAGTGAGTCCGATGAGGCACAGCGGCCACGATTCATCTCTGCTCCACAATGTCTGAGATCTCAAAGGCTGGGGGTTGAGACAATCTGAAGACTTGTTCACTCACATGTCTTGTGGGTGATGCTGGTTGGAGGTTGGAGGCCAATCTCCTCTCCGTGTAGGCATTTCTTTTTTGGTCTTCTTCACAGAATGGTAACTGGGTTCCAAGGGCAACCATCCGAGATGGTGCCAGGTGAAAGCCACATCTTTTTTATGACCTAGTCTCAGAAATCACATAGAACAACTTTTGCCATTTTTTCTGGTTGGAGCATAAACCAAGGATAAAAAATTCAATCAACTTTCATTGATTGGGCTCACCATGCTCCAGGAAGGTCTAGCACAGGAATATCCCAAGGCTTCCAGAGGCCATGAAGGGGCAAAAACCGAGTAAAGACAACATTTTGCAGATGCATTAGACACATTTTATTACAAGTGTCAAATATCCAACTCAAACTGGCTTAAAGCACAAAAGAGAAGTTTTTGGCTCACGTAAGTGGAAAGTTCAAAGAATTGCTGATATCAGGTAGAGTTTGATCAGGTAGTAAGAATTCTGACTGACCCTGCATCTCCTGCCCTAGCTTGGCTCCATCATTTTCAGTGAAGCTTCTATCCCAAAACAGAAGTCTGCACTGATGTTAGGACTTCTAATGTCTGATAAAAAGAACGTTTTTCCTGATCATGTTGGCAAGTTCCTAGGGAATGCTCTGATTAGTCTAGCTTGGGTCCTATGCTCATTGCTGAGCCAATCACAATGACCAGAGAAATGGAGAACTCTTATTGGCTATCTCTGCAGTTTTCTGGAATTCATAGTCAGCTTTACCCACACCACAGAGATTATATTGAGGTTCAAGAATGTTCCTGAGATGATGTAATGTGCAACAGACCAAAACTATTCCATTTCACCACCCAAAGGAGAAAGATGTCATCATTGCTGATATTTCAGTGGTCAATAGCTAGTCACTTGTATTTTCTAATTAAATTTTCATTGGACATCCACATGATTCACTTTAAAGTAAAATAATCAATCAATTTAACTCCAAAGGAACTAAAGGGAAAAGTCTCCTAAGTAAATATATGGAACACTATTTAGTTCCCCGAAGGAAATTTTACAATAACATTAGTTGTAACGTAGTCACTGAGGAGACATCACACACACACACACACACACACACACGCATTGGCTCAAGAACTTAGCCTGGGATATTAGACAACTAAGGCTGCAGTCACAGAGGACCACAGACGGGGCAGCTTAGACAACTGATGTTGATTACCTCACAGCTCTGGAGGCCGAAAGTCTGCCAGCAGGCCCGGTTCCTTCTGTGAGAGACTGTGAGAGGGAATCTGTTCCAGGCCTCTCTCTGAGCTTCTGGCGGTTTCCTGGCAATCTTTGGTGTTTCTTGGCTAAGAGATGACTCATCTGCATCTCTGCCTGCATCTGCACGTGGTGTTCTGCTTGTGCGTGTGTTTGTGTGTCCAAATTCCCTCTTTTTTACAAGAGGGAATTCTAAAATAGAATTTACCAATTCTATTTTATTAGGATCAACCCCAATAATGTCATTTTAACTTGATTACCTCTGTACACATGCTCTTTCCCCAAAAGATCACATTCTGAGTTACTGGGGCTTAGGACTTGTAGATATCATTTTAGGGAGACACAATTCAATCCATAGCAGCCTGGTTTCACATCGGATATTTGAACTACACTTAAAATCTAGCTGCTGCTCTCTGAAGTTTATATTGAACGGAAGCTTTTTGGCATTATTTCTTTCTGGAACCCCTCTTGCTCGCTTTAATATTTCACTCTCTCCGTGAAAACAAAAACAGATACTGCCTCCAATATTAACACAATATGATTATTAAAATGTTCTTAGTTATTCAGATATTCTCATGTAAGACATCACATAACATGTTCCTCTATGCACAAGCACCAGGAATGATCAAACATAATTCCCAACCTAACATGAAAAGTCTCAAAGCACTAGTCTGCTTGGAGGAAATAAATATGAAGCAAAGTTTACACATTGTTTTTTTCAAGATATTTAAAGTTACAGTTTTCTGTGGCCAGCAAACAGGGTGATTTCTTTCATGAATGGAAAAAGAAAGCCATAATCTGTCAGTAGCTAATAGATATAACTGGAACCTTAGCTAGCGCACACTCTTGAAAAGGGAGGTTGAAGTCCCATTAACTGTTACATTTGGACCTGGGTATAGTCTCTTATTCATTAAACTGCTAAATTCTGTGGTTGGAGTTTGCATCTGTGAATTATTAATTAGCCCTAAATTTAACTGGAGATTTTGGGGGAAATCTAGAGTTCTAATCCATAGAGGCTGAAACGATTTACCTATAACTCTCAGTTTTAGTTTCCCCAGTCCTGCCATTGGTATGTTCCTACTTACCTTATTAAGAGAGTAAGTTCCAACCTTCAGAGTATTGAAAGCTTGTCTCTCTCCCCATCAAAGGAGAAAGGCTTTCCAAGCAAGAGAAAGACTAATTATAACGTTTACAGATAACCGAAGACTATGGAGTATTAGATTGTTAGAATTCAAATTCAAAATGTTTTTCTCTATTGCCTTTTGATTGGTCAAATAATGATGGAGAGGAAAGATAAGCACAATTCCATTTTATTGTTAATTTTCTTAGTTGTGACAACAGTGTTATGGTTATGTAAGAGATTTCCATTATTTTAAGATGTTTGCTGCATCTTAGGGCTGAAATGTCAACGTATCATCAACTTACTTTCAAGTGATTCAGCAAAAACATATATACATGTAATTCTTGAGCTTAGAATTTAGACCTTATATTATTCTTCCCATTTTTCTGTATATTTGAACATTTTTATAATAAAGAGTTGAAGAGGAAAAGGGATGGTGAAATGCGGAAAGTTTTCTTCCACTGGTAAGTTTGTCACTTACTGCTTATCCTGTGCCAACCACATCCAAAGTTCAACTCATTGCTCCCCCATCCACCACCCCAAAAGAACACAGCAAGGCTGCACGCCCTTTAAAATATTGTTGGGAAGTGAGAACACGTCCATTTACAAATTATTGTCTACCTAATGGAGTGTTCTGGGGGTTAAATGAGTTCTGTGTAAGGTGTTTAGGACGGCGCTTGGCACAAAGTGCCCAATAAAAGTTGGCTGTTGTGACTGTCACCCAAAAACCCAGTGCATATAGATTGCCTAGTGCTGCCAGGTAAGTGCCACAGGTGCCATTCTACTGGGAAATTACAGCCATTGGTAGAAACAGAAGACTGGCGCTGGTAAATGGGGATGTGAGCGATCAGGCAACACTGGAGTTTCGTGACAGGGAGGTTAGACTTCAGAGACATGGAAAAGACACATGTGCACGTGTGCGCTCTCTCTCTCTCTCTCTCTCTCTCTCTCTCTCTCTCTCTCTCTCTCTCTCTCTCTCTCTCTCTCTACTGGGAATCCAGGAAAGAAAGGAAATCTATTAAAATGCAAGTCTTTAATTGGCCTACCCTGACCCCAACCTAAAGAGGCATGACATACAATCACTGTGGCAAATACTTGAGCCAGAAAAAGTACTCATTCCAAATGTTTGTTTACTTCTGCCGTTAATAACATCTACCTGTTTTTACACGTGAAATTTTTTTTTAAGATTTTATTGGGGAAGGGGAAAAGGACTTTATTGGGGAATAGTGTGTCCTTCCAGGACTTTTTTCCAAGTTAAATTGTTGTCCTTTCAATCTTAGTTGTGGAGGGCACAGCTCAGCTCCAGGTCCAGTTGCCGTTGCTAGTTGCAGAGGGTGCTGCCCACCATCCCTTGCAGGAGTCGAAGAATTGAACTGGCAACCTTGTGGTTGAGAGGACCCACGCCAACCAACTGAGCCATCCGGGAGCTCAGCGGCAGCTCAGCTCAAGGTGCCATGTTCAATCCTAGTTGCAGGGGGCAGAGACCACCATCCCTTGCAGGACTCGAGGAGTTGAACCAGCAACCTTGTGGTTGAGAGCCCACTGGCCCATGTGGGAATCGAACCGGCAGCCTCCAGAGTTAGGAGCATGGAGCTCTAACCGCCTGAGCCACTGGGCCGGCCCCTACACATGAAATTTTAAAACTCCTTTGCAAAACTTTGAGTTAAAAGTTGCTATGTAAGCCATGTCATCACAGTAGGCCAAGACTCTCCTGAACAAAATAGGATTCTTATAACTAACATACAGGGCACGTTGCAATGTAGAAAAGGATTTTCCATCTATTATTCCCTTTGAGTCTCCCGGACTCTTATGGGGCAGCCAGGGCCGACACTCCAGCTTGTCTGTTCCTACACCCCATACTCTTCTGTGGGGAATTTTGGGTGTGTGCATTTCTGGGGCCTCACTCTCTAAACTTCCAATGTGAACATCTGGAGCATGACGATTATAATCCAGCCAGGAGATGAATCCCATCTGTGAGCTATTTTAACTGGATAACCTTACGTAAAACTTTTAATATTTCTGAACCTCAATTTTCTCATCCTTATTTACTACCCAGATTATTGTGCTGATCAAAGAAGGTATGTGATAACATTTTATGAATTTTAATGCACCATATAAATGTTATTGGTGTTGTTCTAAATGACCAATTATCTAAAGAACGTAAGATATACACATAATAAAGAGTCATTAAGAATTTCACTGTCCTTCTTGGGATACAGAACCAGCCTCCACTGGCTGAAAGCTAACTAACTATGTACCAGGCACTATGCCCAGCCTTTTCACGTACTACCTCAATTTTACCTTCAAAACAACTCTATGAGGTGGATGTTATTATTATTTGCATTTTACAGATGAAGAAGTATATAACAACCCTGCTCAGGACCACACATCTCAGAGGTGGGGAGTCAGGCTTTGCACTGAGATGTGTAGGAGTCCAGCCTTCCCGCTGCTGTGCTTCCTCTAAGGTTTGTATTCCCTGGTCGGGAACATGGGCTTATGAGAATATGACAAATTTTACCAAATCTGTATCTCACAGAATCACCTCTCCAACCACCTCAGATGCATGGCAACAGGCACTCATTGCTCTGCACCAGTGTGGCTGTGTGGTTATTTGTTATACATTGTTACTGTGGCAAGAGATCATTGCAGTACCAGGTCCTTCCAATACGCAGCCAAAGGGAGAATCACTGCTTTGGGTTCATCTGAAGTGTCCTGAACACTTCTCTTTATGCCTCAAACACACTGGCTAAGTTATACCCCACCACAACACACATACCCACCACCACACACATACCCACCACCACTGCACACATACCCATCACCACACACATACCCATCACCACCGCACACATACCCATCACCACACACACCCATCACCATCGCACACATACCCAACACCACACACATACCCACCACCACCGCACATATACCCATCACACCACACACATATCCTTCACCTCCGCACACATACCCATCACACCACACACATACCCATCACCACTGCACACATAACCATCACCACCACACACATACCCACCACCGCACACATACCCATCACACCATACACATATCCATCACCACTGCACACATACCCATCACCACCACACACATACCCATCACCACCACACACATACCCACCACCACACACATACCCATCACCACACACATACCCATCACCACACACATACCCATCAATACACACATACCCACCACCACATACATACCTATCACCACCACACACATACCCATCACCACTCACATACCCATAACCACTGCACACATACCCCACCCTTCAAGTTCTTGGTCTAAAGATCACTTCGTCTAGAAATACCTTCCCTGATGTCCTCTGCCCCCAGCCACACGCCTCCACCTCTGAGAGCAGCTTTAATGCTCTGTTTCTCATTCCCAGGGCAGCAAATACTTTCCACAATTAGCACTCCTCCCAATTCATTGCCTAGCAGATGGACAGAAGCTTTGTTCTTAAGAGGTGACAGAATTCCTTTGAAGAGAGAGTGCTGGCTTAGTCAAAAAAGAACTCTGCTAAGCCAAGGGGCTGGATACTAAAGGACAAAAAAGAAAAAACAAAGAAAACAAATGGAAGTAGAGCGTGTAGGGAGAAAAGGTTGGAAATGATCAAACTCCATGTTTGTAACTCTGCAGAAGAAACATTTAGAAAAGAATGAGGTGGGGGGAGGGGAGAGGACCTGAATGTCGTGATCACATAACAACTCCTCCTGACGGAGCATTTTACATTTTATACTGGGGCTTCCATGCACAAATTGCTCCATGAGTATGTAACTATGACAAGGACTACTTTGTTACCTGCATCCTTCTTGATTAACGGGGGGTGGGGGAGAGGGAATTCCTATGTGCTGGTAAGTGTTCTGGGCTTATATGCAAGATAGATTTATTAATCCAGTGACACATCTAAGTCAAATTATTTGAAATGACAGAGTGTAGAATTACTTATAGAAGTAGTTCATTATATTAAAGTATTAGCAACTCAGACCTGCTAACAAGGTTTATTAGTATAGGACGTTTCCTGGGATACCTTGTTTTTATTTCGAGATAAGACCTATTTACAATTACCTTCTGAGTTATACATATAAATGTTGTTTCTAAAATGTTTGATGGCTAAATCTTAAATTTGAAATGTACCCCTCAGGGTACAGCCCGGTAGCTCAGGTGATTGGATGGCCGCGCTCCTAACGCAGAGGTCGCCTGTTCAATTCCCACATGGGCCAGTGAGCTGTGCCCTCGACAGGTAAGATTGTGAACAATGGCTCTCCCTGGAGCTGGGCTGCTGTGAGCAGCTGGAGGTTGGCTTAAGCTGCCTGGGTTACCGTGTGCTGCCAGGAGCGGCCAGTGGCCAGCATGAGTGGCTGGCAGCCAGCAAGAGCGGTCGGCAGCTAGCAAGAGCTGCCGTGAGCTGCCATGAGCGGCCAACCAATGACTGGCAGCCGACTGACTCAGCCAGGGGAAGCTCAAGACATATAATACCAGCATGGGCCAGGGAGTTGTGTCCTACACAACTAGACTGAGAAACAACAGATTGAACCGGAGTGGGGGGTGGTGGAAGAAAGACGGGGGGGAAAGAAATGTACCCCTCATGTTGAAATATTAATTGACTTACCTTTGAAGAAAATGTTTGCTAAATGAAAGAGATATCAGTTGACTTCCAGTCTGAATGATATCAGTTTAGTTCCAGTCTGAAACATAACAAATGTTAAACTGATAAAGTCCAAATGAATAAGGTATGTTTGCTATCAGAGATCTTGATTTTCTAAAAATTAAGATTTAGATTATTAACATAAAATGTATAAATGAAAATTTATACTCTTTATATATTTTTATTTCTGCCAGTGGAAGGATGTCAGGATCCAAAAATTGGGCCACATTTACCCAAAAAGCTGTGCTTATATTCATCAAAAGACCTGTTATAGAATGTTCAGATGAGGACTGTTACTATAGCAAAAAACTGGAAACCACCCAAATGCCTATTAACTATAGAATAAATAAATACTGATATTCTAGAATATTTGTGTATTCTATTAGTTGTTGACTCCATTACAATATATTATTTTATATATAATAATATTGTAATAAGATAATAAAGTCTATACCATGGAATATTATGCAGCATTGAAAACGAACATTCTACAACATAGATGAGCCTCCCAAACATACTGTTGAGCAAGAGAAGCCAGACACAGAGATTTCATTTATATAAAGTATGAAAACAGGCAAAGCCAACCTATGCCATTAAAAGTCAGGCCAGCGATCACTTTTTGGAAGATTGGTAACTGACAGGGGACATGAGGGGACTTCTGGAGAGTATTGGAAATTTCCTGTTTCTTGCCCAGGGCCTTGTATACACTGGTGTATTCCATTGTTGAAAATTTATTGCATGGAATTTTTCTGTATGCAAAGTATATGTAATGCTGGGTCTCTGGTCCCGCTTCCCACATAAGAACGCAGGATATGGTGAGGCCAAAAAGGAACACCCACGGAGCCATGGATAGGGGAGTCATACCACTATATTCTCGCTGGCGGCTGGGTTGGAGATACAGGAAGCAGGAGCCACACGATCCACAATCCGCCGTCCACTTGTCTGCCAACTAACCAACCCCCTTGCCATTGTAGCCACGGCAGTTATATTAGTGGCTAATGGCTAACTGGTTACAGCTGATGGCTGTATCTACTACCTGAGCCAGCACCTTTCCACATGAGAGCCTGGAAACTGCTCTCTGGGACTCTGTCCCTACAGTATACTTCAAGAAATTTTTTTCTTTTCTTAATTGGAGTGATAAAATAATATGCAGATAAGAACAGCACAGAACTTGCCACAGAAGAAGGTGTTTATAGTCCACTGCCACTTAAGTTGCATTAGAATTTGGTCTGATAAAAAACAAACTCAAATAAAAGACTGTAAACAAATTCTAGAACAACTGGAGAATTCAACACACTTGCAAACATTGAAGAATGACTAGAAGAGAGCACTCACTTGACTTTTCCAGCCATTACAAAGATCAAAGCATCCAGACACACCTGAAGGAATGGAGTGAATGGGACACCTGAAATCACTCTGTACTCGTATGTGGTAATCAACCTGAGGTCCAGAGAGGAATCCTGTACTCACAAATTACATGACCCCAGGCAAGTTATAATTTCCCAATTCCCTCATCTATCAAATGAGACTAATAATACCCACCACACAGGCTTGTTTTAAGGATCAAATGGCAGAAAGTGTGGGAATATGTTTGCCAACAGCAGGGTACTTCACAAATGGAAGTTATCAGCTTTGAATGGTTTTCTTCTCAACGTCTTATATAAACCAGCCACAAAAGTAATGTCACTCCTGGCCACAGCGAGGCTACAGTCTAATTACAGGGGCGTGTTTTTATACTTCAAGGGAAAAATTATTTATCTAGAGCAACCCAGTGCCAGAAATTGAAATGCTATTTCATTATTCATTTGTTAAACTTTTACCTATTGCACAAGATCCAATAACACAAAACAACACCATTTTAATTCAGAATTATCCTTCATAATCCTTTTAATAAATGAGATTGCCTCATTATCTACTGTTAGAAGACCAATTTTATCATTTTGTGATCACCTATTGCTGCAACTTTCATTTTTATGTGGCACCTAACTCTAATTTGGTCTAATTTTGGATCCACAAATATAAGCTTCACATAGCATTTCACTTATCTCTGAAATAAAGTGATCTCTCTAGTTCTAAATTTCTTCCTCCAACACATTATTATTTCTTGAAATATTGATCTTACTTGGAAAATTGGAATATTAGCTTTCAATTCCTTTACATTAAAATGCCATTTGTTAATTTGCATTAAATAGCTGACATTACGGGCCCACTGAGAATTAACTTTGCTTCTAGCTATTACTAATTACTAACATTTTTTATCACTGGCCTTCAAGTATTTGTTTTGTTACCGTACTTTTCCAGCTGTTCCAACTCATAAGTCATCAGGGAGGAAGCAATTAAGCCACCAGATTGTCCTAATGGCATTTCTTCTGGGAAATCATTCATATTATGAACTAGAATTTGTGTTTTAACAACTAGTAAAGATCAATCTGTCTAAATATTGAGAATTAAAATACAGAGATTTACTGATGTTATGGATGAACATCCAGAGTCTTCTGCTTAACTTCGGATTTCTGGCAGTGAGAGAGCTGGCCTGATAGAGATGTCTGCTTCTTCCTCAAATGCAAAGAAATCCTGGGTAAATATTACAGAATAATTAAAAGTACATAGTCAAGTTCAAAAATAAGGGAAATTTTCTGATGCAGCCGGAAACGAAGAGGAGATGAAGCCATCTCACAAGGAGATGATGCCATGAAATGGACATGAGCCCTAACAGCTCATGGCCATGGTTTTAATACCCATGTTGGAAAGGTATGAAGTATTAGACCCTTGGGAGCTAGAGACGGAGGTCTTGGACCCTGCTAGCTCCACATCAAGGCAGCCTCTTTGGAAATCTTCTGCCCCATCAAAAAGTTATTCTGTAATCAGAAGTACAGTAGTATTAGTTACCTATTGTGGTATAACAAATTGCCCTCACACTTCTCAGATTAAAACAACAAATAGTATCTCACAGTCTCTGTGGGTCAAGCATCTATGTGTGACTTAGCTGGGCCCTCTAACTCGAGGTCCCTCACAAGGCTGCAATCAACATGTCAACTCGGGGTGGATCTGCTTCCAAGTTCGCCCATGTGGCTGCTGAAAGGATTCAGTTCTACATGAGCTGTTAGCCTAAGGACTTTAGTTCATGGTTAAGTATTAACCAGAGGTCTCTCTCAGTTCCTCACCACTGGATCACACCATAGGACAATTCACAACATAGCAGCCAGCTTCCAACAAAGCAAGTAAGCATGAGAGTGAAAGAGGGCAAGAAAGATGGAAGCCAGAATCTTTCTGTAACCAATCTCAGAAGTGACCTCACATCATTTTTGCTGCATTGTGTTTGTTTGTGAGGTCTAGCTCATACCCAAGGGGTGGGAATGAAACAAGGGCATGAATACCAGGTGACAAAAATGATTGGGAGCCATCTTAAAAACCTCTTAACACATGGATTTTGGTCTGGACCCATATGTTTTTGCCCAGGAATAGGGTTATTGGAACATAGAACCTTAGGGGACTGGATCTTTGCAGACCAAAGACACAGAGCTCTAAGGAATGAGTACTTCCTAGCTTATATTAGTATCTGGGGGAGAGGCTGTCACTGGTATGACAAACAATTGCCAAGGTGATGCCTCAGTAATAGTGAGCAAACAGGAAGTGGTAAGTCTCTTCACTCTCCATCAGCTTTCCATTGTCACTCTGAGCCTCCTATTGGTAAATGCTGAAAGAGAGCCAGGTGGCACAGAGGAAATGTGGTAGGCAGAATACCAGCCCTGGCATCAGAAAACAGAGTGTACAAAGAGGAGAGTTAAAGCTAAAAGCCCATAGCTGAAAACCCAGCACAAAAAACAATAAGAAATATCTTCTTACTGGCCAGAGAAAGTGGAAAAAAGGCTTAGCTCTGCCTGGAGATCTGAGTGAAAAATAATATTATTCTCCAATGAGAAGTCAAAACAGTAATTTTGTATTAACATTAATGTGGAGTCTAAATTTATACTGTCAAAAATATAGAAATCTTAAGAGAGGTCCAAGATGGTAGCATAGGTAAACACTGTGCCTGCCTCCTTCTGTGAACACATCAAGATTGCAACTAAATTATAGAACAATCAACCTGGAGAACCATCAGAAATCTAGCTGAACAGATGTTTTATAAATAAGGATATAAAGAAAAAGCCACATCAACACTGATAGGAGGGGTGAAGATGTGAAACGGGCAGGCCCCAAACATCTGTGTGGTGGTTGAGAACCAGGAGGATATCTCGGCCATGGAGACCCCCCAGAGGAGTGAGGGACCTCAGCCCCACAGCAAGCTCCCCAGCCCGGAGTACTGGTTCTGGGAAGAGGAGCCTCCACTACATCTGTCTGTGAAAACCAGTGGGGATTCTAACCATCTGGGTGGGATGGAAGTCTACAGGAAACCCAGATATCCTCTTAAAGCATCCATGCACAAACTCACTTGCAGGAACTCACCCTGGGCTCTGGTGGAGGGACAGTGACGTGGGGGGGGGGCATCAGAGGCATACGGGGGACAGACTGAGGTGTGTGGCTTCAGAGTGAGGGCTGGAGGACAGTTGTCATTTTACCCATGTGGGGTCCTTCTCCTGTGCAGCTGGCAGGCAGGTGCCATCTTTCCTATATTGAGCCCTCCCTCACATGAACAAATCTGAATCTCATTGGTCTGGTGAGCTCCGTTGCTTCATCCTGCTGATTTCCTGGGACCCCACCCTACTCAGCTATCCCAACACTGGAGGCACTTTCTCAGTGAGCAGCCAGTCTCACCCACATTGCACTCTTTCTTGGAAAACTATCAGAGTCCACGGGCCCCAAGCAAGAAGTGACTGGCCTCAGTGTGCTGTAAGATTTTGCTAAGTAGCTTCAGGTTCAGCATTGGCACCAAACCAGATTCTACATTATCCTGGTGACCACACCTCTTCCCACTCTAGTAACTCCTTGAGACCATGCCTCACCCAACTCCATATTGCATGAGACTTTATCAGTGGCTGATCCTTAAGGGACATGGCAGGTGGCAGCATGGCTCAGGGTATCCTGGTAATTTGCAGAGCTTCCCCAGGCCCGGTACTGGTAGCAGACACCCTCAGTTCACAGAGTGTCCTCTCTTATGTGTCTTCATAGGAGACACACAGGCAGTAAACAACTGTGAAGCTCTTTGTAGCTCCTAGCAGGTAGTCCCTGACTGGTCACAGGCAGTGGGTGACCTGGGCCTAAACCAGACCCCTCCCAAGAGGCTCCAGAACCAACATACTTGGAAACTGGATTCAGAACACAGCAGGTACCAATTAGCCCCACAAGAAGCCACACACAGAGTGGTCTCAATAGGCACCAGAGCCTGCTGGAGCAAGTGCTGCTCCATGGGGTAAGCCCCGTGCACAGCAGCCCGTAAACTGTGGGTGTGGCCCAACCCCACAGCCAATTAGCCTGAGGGTCAATCCCACCCACTGATGTGCTAATAGCTATCAAAGTTCAACTAAAACAGGAGGGCACACACAACACAAAAAGGACACTCCTGGAGCACCTGGATCAGGTGACCAGAGAGACTGTGCCAAGGCCCCACAGGGCACCTACTACATAAGGCTACTGCACAAGACTGAGAGACATAGCAGATCTACCTAACACATAGAAACAAACATAGAAAGGCAGCCAAAATGAGGAAACAAAGAAATACGTCCCAAATGAAAGAACAGGAGAACACTCCAGAAAAAGAACTAAACAAAATGAATGCAAGCAACCTACCAGAGACATAGTTCAAAACAACTGTTATAGGAACCATTTTTCTCATCTGTTGAGATCTTGCTTCCAGGTATATCCTCTGTTTGGCTCAAATAAACTCTTATAAAAACTGGGGGGAAAATAAAACAAAGGTTATAAGGATGCTCAAAGAACTTAGTGAGAACTTCAACAGAGACATAGCAAGCATAAAGAAGGACATAAAAACTATAAAAAAGAACCAGTCATAAGTAAAGAGTACAACTGAAATGAAGAATGCACTAGAAGGAATCACCAGCAGACTAGATGAAGCAGAGGATCGAATCAGTGATTTGGAAAACAAGGTAGCAAAAAACACCCAATCAGAACAGCAAAAAGAAAATAATTTTTAAAAATGAGGACAGTTTTAGAGACCTCTGGGACAACATCAAGCATAACAACATTCAAATCATAGTGGTATCCAAAGGAGAAGAGAGAAAGAGATTGAGAACCATTCGAAGAAATAATGACTGAAAACTTTCCTAACCTGGCAAAGAAAATAGACATAAAGTCCAGGAAGTGCAGAGAGTACCAAACAGGATGAACCCAAACGGGCCCACACCAAGACACATTATAATTAAAATGGCAAAGGTTAAAGACAAAGTGAGAAACCTAAAAGTAACAAAAGAAAGGCAACTAGTAACTTTTTTGGGAGCCCATAAGATTGTCAGCTGATTTTTCAACAAAAACTTTGAGGCGAGAAGGGACTGGCAAACAAAATATTCCATGTGATAAAAAGCAAGGACCTATAACCAAGGGTACTCTATCCAGCCAGGCCATCATTTAAAATCAAAGGACAGATAAGGAGCTTCCCAGATAAGAAAGAGCTAAAGGAGTTCATCACCACCAAACCAGTGTTACAAGGAATGTTACAGAGACTTCTTTAAGGTGTGGGGGTGGGGGAGCGGGGACAGAGAAATCAAAATTATGAGTAATAAAATTGCAATAGCTACATACCTATCAACAATTATTTTCAATATAAATGGATTGCCAGACAAAATAGACTTTAAAACACAGGCTAGAACAAGAGACAAAGAAGGACCCAGTAATCCCAATTCAGGGTATTTATCCAAAGAAACTCAAAACACTGCTTCAAGGGGACATGTGCATGCATATGTTCATTGCAGCATTGTTTACGATGGCCAAGATGTGGAGGCAGCCTGGGTGTCCATCAATAGATGAATGGATAAAGAGAAGGTGGTACATATATACAATGGAATATTGCTCAGCCATAGAAGGGAATGGGTTCTTGCCGTCTGCGGTGGCATGGATGGACCTGGGGGGGAGGGGGGGGTTTGTGCTGAGTGGAGTAAGTCAGACAGAGAAAGACAGATACAACGTGATTTCACTTACATGTGGAATATAGTCAGTGATATGGTGAAAACTATGTATATTGCCAGGTGGGTACTAGACTAGTCAGGGGGTCACTTCTTAAATTATATAAATGTCTAACCACTATGCTGTACACCTGAAATTAATGTAAAATAATATTAAAGTAATTGAAAAATTTAAAAAGCTGGCAAAAGGTGAAGGGGAATTCAATATATATATGTAGAGAGAGAGAAAAAATAAAGAAAGCTCAAAAACAGCAGCAGAATTCCAGACAAGTAACTCCCTGTGGTTACCAGCAGGAGCAAATGCAAAAACCCTCAGTCAGAGCCCTTCTAATAACTCAGGTCACATGGGCCTCCCACAGAAAGAAAGAAATCTCCACTAAAGATGAGCTTATTTTCAAAAATCAAAACACAGAAGAGGAAATGACTCACCATAATGGTGATTCAGGGATCAGAAAAACAGAGGAAAAGAAAGAAAACAGAAGGAGCATAGTCTAAGACTTGAGAGACTAGAAAAGTCTGGAACAGTCTACAAAGTACATCTGTTTAAAATGATAACATAGAGATAAAAGAAAATAATCATAACAAAAGAACAAGAAAACATGGGGAAAAGAGGAAGATTTTTCTAACAGGTGAAATAGAACATCTAAAAGAGAAAAATGTGTCCATTAAAATTCAAAACTCAGTTAAACAACAGATTAGAAAAAAATTGAAGAGAAAATTAGCCAAGTGAGGGCATAGATCTGAACAAATTATCCAGAATGGAACACAGAGAGATAAAGAAGTATTTAAAAAAGAGGGGGATGGGGGGTTCCAGTTAACACGGCAGCTTTAACATAAATATTTATCACCCCTTCTTCCTGAAAATTCCATCAAAAGGATAGTGGTAAAAAGAAGGCAGAAATCCAAAAGAACAACCAGAATGGGAGAGGAGATGGGGGAATAAAATGTTAGTAACAAATGTTTCACCCAGAGGAAGCTCAAACCTAAGCCAACAAGACAAAACCTTCAGCAAGCTGATTTACACCGGTACATCTGAGAGCAGGGTACATGTAGAATTCAAAATAGAACTGGCTGAAATAATAAATGAGTGAAGCTTGGATCAGTTCCCTTCTCATTCCTAGCAGAAAATGCTCTGGAGAAGTTGAAACAGATGGACTCTGGATTCAGCAAAACCCTGCTAAGCTTGGGGCAAGGATCACGCTAAAAACTGAGGGAATAAGTGAAATAATACACACTGCAGGATGAGCCCCTGTCCCCCTCCTGTATTTGATTAAGAATATTGGCAGCCAAAGTTTCCCTCTCAGATAGGGAGGTGCAGGGTGTCCCTTCAGAAAACTGGGCAATTCAGGAGAAAACTTCTACTTTTTTTATATAAAATACTTTACTCCACTGTTAGCAATTTTTGGCTAGGTTCATTGTGAAGAGTGGCGATTAAAAAGTTGATTGGAAACTTGTGTGTCAAAAAGAAAAGAAAACAGAAAAGAGAAGAAACTCTGAGGAAACAGAAGCAATGCATAGAAGCAAAAGAAACAGAAAAAGAAGCAAGTTATAAGAGAAGACAGCACATACCATGTTTTCCCCAAAATAAGACATAGCCAGACAATCAGCTATAATGAGTCTTTTGGAGCAAAAATTAATATAAGACCAGGTATAATATAATATAATATAGTATAATAACATAATATAACATTATAATATAATATAATATAATATAATATAATATAATATAATATAATATAATATAATATAATATAATATAATATAATATGAGGTCTTATATTAATTTTTGCTCCAAAAGATGCATTAGAGCTGATTGTCTGGCTAGATTTTATTTTCTGGGAAACATCGTACACCATACAAGGACAGAAGACAATTAATAAAGAAACAACTGGGCAACAAAAATAATCTTTTAGAAAATAAAAATAAGAAAGTAGGAACCAAATCTTCCATGACAAGGTTGAAAGATAATGGAAGGAAGGAGAACATGTCAAAGAAGGTGTAAAAGAGCTTAATCCTCATCTGCTATAGTAAGAAATCAGTTGATGACATCGAAACCTGAAAATCCAATAATAGTATCAGCATATTGTAGAAAAACAGAGGTAAATATTAGAAGAAACAAATGAAAGAGTCAAAATGGTATGTTTAGGAGTTGGAACATAGTGTGAGGCGAGGACTACTCCAGCTTGTCAAAAGTCTTCTCCAAACATATGGCTGATAAACGTTGCGTATGTGTTACTTTGATGAGAATAAATTTTAAACTACATGTATGCACGTATGTGTCTGTGCACGGATATGTGTCCGTGTATATATAGACACACAGATGAAAGCTTATGAGGAATCATGTCGGATAAAAGGAGAAGGTCCGAAGTGTGACTGAAAAATAGTTTCAGAAGGAGAAAGAGAAAATAGGAGAGATGCAACACTTTTTTAAAATATTGGTTAAAAACTTTGTTTTTTTAAAGAAATACATGCTGTTCAGATGAAATCAGCTCTCCAAGTCCCAAGGGGGTAAGGCTACGTGCACATACTAGTGTAGGTCGTTTCCTTGTGTTTTGTTTTTCATTTCCTTGTGTGCTCCTCTTCACTGGGTGGTGGAAATGTCCCTACACAGTGGTTTAGCATTTGCTTCTGCTGAGCGTCCCAAAGGCTCACTGCCCAGCGATCTGTTTCAAGCTAATCTCATGGCTTAGGGTTCCTAAACCACATGGATCGTGAGTCACGAGAGAAAGAGAAGAGAAGACCCCAAACATTTAGAGATGCAGAATGCTAATTGTCTAGGATTCTTCCAAGGCCACTCCACTTTATTTTATGTCTCTTTTTTTTTTCTGAATATAATGGTTGAAAGTAAACTGAGAAAATATAAGATTCATAAAATAAAAACACTCAAGGAAGTACCAAGAGCATGGAATGGAGACCCCCAACTCTAGAATCTGATGAAAACTGTTCCTATCAGACGTTCCTTTTACATGCAGCGGCTCAGCCACACCACCACATTGAAAGCACCTCTCACTGTGGATGAAATGGTCATCCACATAGGCAGGAGAGAAGGGGCATACAAGTTCATGGCCCAGATCCAGGTTGATTGATGTACAGGAAAACCAAAAAGTCAGAAAAAAGAATGGAGCTGAAATTTCAGGAAGAAGTTTTCTTTACTCAAGAGTGCAATCTTCACTAAAGAGCGAAATGATCAAATCTAGATTTCCTTGCCCTTCCCACTTTGAGGTCTGCAATGACAAATATGTCAACAGGCTGTGACCAACATTTTCAAACAACCAGCAAGCAGAACTTCCTCCAAACATGGGTTTCTTCCTCCCCCTAGAAGTAGAAGTTCAGTGTATCCACCCTATAGCAGGAAAAAAGTGAAAAGAGAGAGAAGGAGAAAGTGAATGTCCGAGAGACGCAGCCACACGCTGTGATGCATTAAAATAAAGCAAAAAGATTGACTCCATGTATTAATCAAGGGGAGGGACAGCCACTGCCATCCCCCAGATAAGCAGTTATGGTTAGTGCACTTTGCAAAGCAGGAATTGAAGGGAGGTGTCACTTTAGATAACCGTAATTTAAGTCAAACAACAGCTTAATAAAGTGTCAGCTGCTCTCTTGCAGTTTAAAAACAGGTGGATTATGCTACCTGGGAAGAAAGGATTTTTAGACGCACTATGATTTGGAGTCTCTCATTGCCCTTTCCTGAATCATGAAAACTCTAAAAAGCATAAATAATGATAAAATCTCCCTTTTACTTCAGAACCTTCGGTGCTGTATGTCTTGTGTGGTCAACAGTATAAAACCATTTTCAAATTATGAGGCAGAGAGCACACATTTACATATTTGCAAACTTTAAGTAAGATTTTAGCCAAAGTATTTTACAATCTTATTATCTCTTTGTGATCAAGTATCCCGGATGCTAGTAAGGTGGCTAACAAAGGTCAGACCAATGAATCAGATATTGTGTGTGCATACGTGTGTGTGTGTGTGTGTGTGTGTGTGTGTGTGAGTGAGTGAGTGAGTGATTTCAGCTATGCAACGTATAGACTTCCTTCCTGCCACAGATGGGTGAGTATGTCCAGAATGTCCAGAACTTTCTTGAACATACTTATTCCAGTATGTCCAGAACTTTCCAGGTTTAGCACTGGAAAGTCCCAATTTCCTCAATCTTAGGCAAACCAGAACAGTTACTTATCCAAGCCACAGAAGCCTTAGCCGCGATGCTTTCGGATGTTGCAATAAATTGTAGTAGTCTTTTTTCCTTTCCTTTTCCAAGTTTACTGAGCTATAATTGACACATAACGTTGTGTAAGTTTAAGGTGAGCAATGTGTTGATTTGATACACGTATATATTGCAATATGATGACGACTGGAGCCTTACCTGACACTTCTATGATGTCACATAATTATCACTTCTTTTTCGTGGTGAGAACATTTAAGATCTACTCTCTTAGCAACTTTCAAGTATACAGTACAGTATCGCTATCTATAACCCCCTGCTATGCATTTGATCCCCAGAACATTCGTCTTCTAACTGGAAGTTTGTACTTTTTGACTAACAATTCCCCATTTCCCCACCCTCCAGCTCCTGGTAAACACCAATCTACTCTGTTTCTACGAGTTTGGCTTTTTCAGATTCCACATATAAGTGATACCTAACTCTATGGTTTCTCTTTCTCTGACTGACTTATTTCACTTAACCATAATATCCTCTAAGACCATGCATGTTGCCCTCAAAAAATTAAGAGCAGAAATACTAATGGTCCAGTAATCCCACTTCTGGGTATATATTGATATATAAAAGGAAATGAAAACAGGATACTGAAGACATACCTGCATTCCATCTTTATCACAGCATTATTCCCAGTAGAGCTTTTTGTTGTTGATTGAAGACCTTGGCACCTTAAAGAAGCCGTGAGAACTAATGATCCCCTGATCCTAACATAGAAGCTGACATCTGCCTTACTTTCCATTTGGAACTGGAAACCAAACCATTGGTGATGAAATAAATAGTTCATAAAACCTGTCTCACAAACAAACTTAGGAGTTAATAAGATGTCCAAGTGTTGTTTCCTCACAGGTCCTGCAGGATATTTAAGAGGAGTGACTATAATATTTTCTCAAAGAGGTAGAAGCAGTGCTGGCTGGTCAACCAGTTGGCTGACTGGTCAACCACATGGATTGACTCAATGTTACACAGCTAGTCGGAGCTGTGGTTGACCAGCCAACTGGTGAGTTGTGCTGAGTTTTTCTTTGCAGAAAGAAAAACCACTCTGTATTACCCTTCCCAACTGCATGGTGTTAACCCCACCCTCTCTGATAAGCTTCATAAGCCTGTATGTCTCAGATATTGGACAAGATGAGGCGATAATATTAGGACATTTTTCTTTAGGCTACTGATAATTTTCCATAGGTATGGTAAGGTTAGTGAACAACAGTTTTCTAGAACATTTACTCCTCTAATAATCAGCATTAACATCTCTCCCCAAACTCTGAAACCAATTAGAATTTCTGCCTCTTGGAAGAAAGTTACTAAATGACACTACACCTCTACATGTAATTACTAATGAAAAGAGAACAATATGGCATCATTTAATCAAACCAATAGATAGGATGGCTTTATGCTAGAGTTATAATCCCTCTCCTTTAAATAGAGAGATCTGATATTTTGTCATAATGTTGTATACTTCTTCCCATTAAAATTTGATTCTCATCTTTCGGTTATTAATCCCATCATGACATTTTATTTAAAAAATAAGCTCTTATCACACACAACATAGAAATAACAAGTTAATAAAACAGAATTGCCTCCCCTGCAGCTCACTATCAATGTCGCAGATTCTAACACAACAAAGTTTTGTCCCAGACTGAAAGACGGAACACATTAACCTCAATCATCTTTACTTATTAACTCTGGAAGGTACTGTCAACAAGCCCAATTCTCTACAGCTTCACACCTTTGGTGTTAAAGGAGGAATAGGTCAGTAAAATTAATTTAAAAAGTTACTTAAGCAGAAAAGAGAAATTTACCGAGCAATTTCCCACTTCTTGGTAAAAACCTCTTTCTGGGCAAGAGTGTATCTTGAGCAAGTGGCTTTATTTCTGATTTAACAGTAGGGTATTTCTTAGCTTCCTCATGCCATCTGCATCCATTCTCACAATGACTGAACAAATGCAATTAGCTTGCAGTGAGCCAAGTAATGGCTTTTTTAAAGGATTGGGAACACTTTCTTGGACTCTAATACATAAGGACGCCTGCTACAGCTTCTTTCAGCCAGGTTCTCACATGTCCTTTTCTAATATACTAAGGTAAAAGTCTTGCTGCAAGCAAACAATACCAGGGGATTGAAAGGCTAGCTAAGACTGTGTTGGGGGGGATACAGGGCCTCACCGCCATGTCTAGTTTCTGAACTCTACTGGAAAAGAAAGGAAACTAACACTGATGGCACACCTACTGAATGCTGGGCATTGCACTGATGTTTCTACATGCATTATGCCAGCATTCTAGAACTTCACTTCCATCAGAGCAGAGACTTCATCTGTCTTGCTCACCACTGTATTATGAGTACCCATGGGAGGCACTCAACAAAATACTTGTTTGGGAAGACCATCTAGAGACCCTGGATGTCATCTCCATCCTTAGGTTTGATAGAGACTAATGTATCTTCTCACTATTGGGTGGTCCTGGATACCAACTGACTTCTCAGGGGTCATCACACCTGGGAATCCCCTGAAAGCTCAATGATAATAACTCCAAAACTTTCAGAATTAAGGGAACTTGGAAACATTTTCATGGACATATCTTATTCACTGTTCAATGCAGAGACCTGAAGTGGATAGTACATGAATAACTACATATGGGTAAAATTATTCAAATGAGACTAGAAATCTAATCTGAAGAGGGCCCTCCATCTTAACTGATTAAATTAGCTAACACTATTCACTAAAGTTATTGGTCATTCAGTATTCTTCAGCTATATTTCTTCATTATTTGTCTTTAATAACAAATACTTTAGAGTTTACTTTGTGTGTAAGGTACTGGACCAGGAAGAGTGGGAACTGCAAGCTGAAACAGACATGGCCATGGTTGGCCAACTGTTCAGCATTAAGACTTTTGCATTCCAGCCCAATGGTCACTATATTTCTTGAAATCTAAGACACAGTTATAAGACACATCTGATTTTAGAGATGGTAGAATGCAAAACATGATATTTTAAGCTCTCCCTGCATTTAGTTCTCTTCTTTCTTCTATCACTACTACACTGACTGGCCCACACATACAGGAATGAAATAGGAAGTCCAAAAGTGCGTGATGGTTTAGAATAGAACTGGGCCCTTCTCATTAGAAGATGCCCATTGAACTCTTCAGCCCAAGCCTCAATATCCTTCTATTACCACAATCTGCTACATCACTTTTATTTGAATACATACTTTGCACACACAAAATTCAATTTAAATGGGAATTGACTATAAAATACATTTTCAGAGAGAAATAAAGTGAAGTGATACCAGAATTTAAAAAACTAGATTCTTATGATGTAAACTTTGGTAGATCCATATTTAAATTTCAACTAAAAAAATAATTATAATTTTTCATGTTCACTGCAAACATATTTGGCAGGCTAAATTCTGCATGCTTCAAGTATACTTTTTTCTAGGTGGAAATGTCCAGCTAGTTAATATAGCAGTCATATCCGCAGTCTTATTTCTGAAACTGACACGACTGTTGTTTGTTTTTGTAGCCCAGGGGAACTTGCCCAAACAACTTTAGAAGAAAAAGAAGAAGAAATTTAAAGTAATTTTTTTCTTAAAATTATTTCTATCTTTTTTGGCTCTTGGTGTGGGGGTAATTTCACTATCACTAAGTAGATTTTTCCATACAAATAAATCAAAACTTCTTAATTTTAATGACTTCTAATGTTGAATCTTGGAGAATTTTAGGGTATAGAAATTTGATCAGTAAAGAAACCATAGTTCCCTCGAAAGATTTTTCTTTCGTAAACTTATCACAGAAAAAATACTCAAATAGGAAAGCAAATGGCATAAATATAAACCCCCTGAACACAGGGGAGGGATAGATGCTGGGTTTCATTGCACCTGACATGTAATAAACTTTTAATAAGCATTTGTTCTTTGGATGGATGGATGGATGGATGGATGGATGGATGGATGGATGGATGGGTGGATGGATGGGTGGATGGATGGATCACTTGCATTGCCATGTAAGAAGAAGCTATGACAAGCAATGGCTATGTAGTTTCAGGACTATAAAATATTAAAGAATAGCTAGAAGGTACCAGTGTGGAGACCCACTGTCTTAACAGGATGAATTATCTGAGAACAAGTTAGCTAAAATGGAGGCTATTGTTTATTTCTGGTAGGGGTCATGCATTTATTCTAATTTGTAAAGCCAGGGAGATTGTGCATGTTCACATAGCGCAGGGAGGCAAACTCAAGCAGACTATAGATGAGCTTTCTAAATTGGGATATTTTAAGAGCTACAAAGCCCAGGTATTGCTCTGTTGGCTTCCCACTGTAAACCCAACAAGATCCAAATAAAGCTTGCGTGGGTTATTTAGAAAATGAAAGATGACTTCATGAATCATTTCTTGGAGATCGCACAGTGCATAAACAGATTGCAGCATAAACCCCAAATCCTTGTGTTTTCAATTTACAACCAGAGCTGTTCTCCTACTAGAATGTGATGTCTTTCTGAGTCTCCAGCCAGAAGGCCAAGGGTACAACGGATGGACTCAAGTCCTGAAAATACCTGATACAGTGGCCGAAGGTAAACACAACAGTCATTTGAGTCAACACTCTCCATTTAGCCTTGTCACATCTCCTAATCAAAGTGAGAGGGCAGATTCTAATACTGAACATTTCTGTCCAGTACCCCAGAAGCCTCCCACCCCCAATCATGGACATGAGGTAGAGGAAGCCCAGGAATTGTCTTGTTTTTAAACACTTTGTCACAGCAGTTCAGCTGCGACAAAACTGCTGAGCTGGTTTTTACTTTGCCTCAGGTGTCCCTGGCAACAGTCAGTTGAGCAGAGATTGCTGAATCTTTATTCCTGGCAATGAGGCAAGAAATAGCGAGTGCACAGCTGGATTTTCTGATCACAGGTTGGGTTAGCAAGGCTTAAGGTTGGGGAGGGAGGAGTCATCTTTTAACGAGCTAACTGAATAGTCAATCTGGAAGTCAAAATCCATAAAATGGAAGAGGAAATCCCATTTCATCTGCTTCCAGTTCTCAAATGGGGCTGTTCTTTAAAAAGAAGTAGCAATTTTCTTTTAGGTGGTTAAAGAAACAAGTAAGAACCCTTACCCCAAAAGTAAATTTCCTCAGATTTAAATAATTTAAACACAAATCCTGTCTTCTCTTTACAGCTTGTCTACAAACTTCTTGAGAGTAGAGACCCCGTTTTCCACTTCAAACCCCACACACAGTACAATTTCTGGTGCCATGTACACAGGAAGGAGTGAATAAATATTTTTGATATGAGTGAAATAATACAGACCTAACACAGCATAACTACCCATCAAGCAAAAATGTAAAGGCCTGAAAGGAAGCATAAAAGAAGCACATAGAATAGAAACTTGGCAAATATTTGGTAGGAAATACCCCCAGTAGATAGAGCAAGGACTTTAGAGTAAGAGGACCTGGCTTCAAATTCTGGCTCTACCACCTTCTCTTTGTGTGACCATTGGGAAATTACTCCATTTCTGGAGCCTGAATTACTGACTTTGCAGGGTTGTCATGATCCTGTGACAACATAGATTATGTCACTCCTCTGTTCCAACACCTTCCTCCAATGGTTTCCCATCTCATGCCAAGTAAAATCCAATGTCCATACAAGAACTTTCTCCCAACTCTGGCCCCACCCTCTATTTTCTAGAGAAGTAGAGCTGAGATATATCCTTTATATTTTGTTGATTTACTTCATTTATGTTCTGCCTTCCTCCTAGAATGCAAGCTCAGTGAAAAACTGAGAATTCATAGGCTTTATCCACAGCACTTTCAATGGTACCTGAAGCTCAATAAATACTTGTTGAGTGAATGGTTGAGTTTCCAGCACAGTACTGGCACATCGAAGCTGCCCACTAAATGGAGATTTTTCACAATTATTCTTATTACCTAATATTATCAGGATAAGCTAAGCTGGGTACTTTGTGCTTTACATTATACACAAAAATCAGTTTTCTAGGAACAAAATCATAACCATGTATAATGAAATGTTTCCATATTTTTAAGATTCCATTTCCTGGATTGGTTTTTTTCCTTACTTCTAAGCATACTCTAATTTTCTTGCCAATGAAATTAAAAAAGGGAAAAAAGTATAAACTCCCCCTCCAAAAGAAAAAAAAAGAAAAAGAAGCAGTAAAAGGAAAAGGAGACACAAGCCACAGAGGAAAGAGCAGCTACAAAAGAAGCCCAAAAAGGTAGAAAGATGTAGAAGGGATCTGTGCCGGACAAGCATTCCCAGAGATTGTGTTAATATACAAGAAAACTGGGAAAAGGAGGAAGGAAGAGCTGTCAGAAAGAAAGGAGAGAGACAGAGAAAATTAATTACACATATTTGCAGTGTTGTCTCCAACTTTATAGCTGTGAGATGCCAGTTTGAATACTTAAAAAGCTCTATTTTCTTCTCTTACAGATATTTTTTTTCTAACACGTTGCCAGAAAGTTGTAGCAATTGCACTGATTCAATTCATATGGTTCATAAGAGGCATGCTTTCTCAGAAATTCAGATTTCAAATATTTCTACAGATTTGCTAATATAAGAAAATGTTTACTTCATGATTACATATCTGGAAAACCCAAAAGAATATAAGGAAAAGCTACTATGACAATAAAAAGACTTTTGTAAAGTAGCAATTTTTTTAATTAACAAAGAAAAATAAATGCCCATTACATATTATAAACAAAAATTAGTAAGAAGATATAAAAGAAGATCACATTTGTGATAGCAAGAAGAAAGAGAAGAAAACACATAGGCATAAATCTTACAAAAGAGTGTCTGAAAACCATATGAAAAGAATGATAAAACATTTCTGAAAAATAGAACAGTAGACTTGAACAAATGGGAAGCTATTCCACATTCTTGGATATCAAAAATGTATCAGTTCTCACAAAGCTAATATATAAATTCAATGTGATCTAAATTTTAAAACTTGTCAGGTTTTGTCCTCTAGGCCAGAGAGGTTGATTAGACAGTTCATTTGCCATAAGAAACAAGCAAGCAAAACACCTTGGGGGGAAGAAAAAAAAAGCAGGAATGGAGGAGAGGAAAGTGGTTGGATCGACCAGATGTTAAAACACATCATGAAGCTTCTATGATTTAGAAGTTTTTATCTTGATGCTTGAGTCGATGAAGATGATGACACATAGAAAATCCAGAAACAAGCTCACATGGAAATGAAAATTTTGTGTCCAATAAAGAACATCTTAAGTCAGTGGGAAGAAGACTGACTTTTTCATAGGTGGTGTTGAGATAACCGCTTAGCCATACAAAAATAAAATTGAATCTTTACTCATTCTGCATACCAGGATAAATGCAAATGGTATATAATTAAATGTTAAAAACAAAACAAACATAAGTGCTAGAAGAAAATATGAGTGAATTCCTTTTTAACCTCAGCCTGAATAAAGCATTCCTAATTATGACTTGAAATCTCAAAGCAATAAGAGAAAAGATTAATTAATTTGATTACAAAAATACACTTTTATTTCAAACAAAGTGTAAGCAAAGTAAAAAGACAACACACTAAGGAAAAAATGCATGCATCAGACAGTTGATAAGCCTAATTATAAAGAGGTTCTAAATATAAAGAAGAAAAAAGTCAACAACTCTTCCAAAAAAGTAATCTAGACATATTAGTAGATAGTATAATGGGGGGGGGGGGTGTGAACTGTCTGACTCCTGAAGAAATGAAAACATGCTCAAGCTCATTCATAATAAGGGAAACACAAATTAAAATTACACTAAGCTATCACTCAATTGAAACACATCAAATATGGTTAAATCAATAGGTTCATAATGGGGGGGAGGGGTTTCACACAATATGAGGTATATAAAAGATAAAAGTCTAAGTATTACTTTGTCTTGTGCACCTAAAACCAATTTTTTAAAAATGTCAAAAAAAAAAAAAAACGTTCATACTGATACACACAGGCAACAAAAAAAAGTCTTCATTAGTCACCCCTGAAAGATTCCTAAGAAGAATTAATTATTATGAATATCAGTTAGTAAAGAGAAGGAATCAAGCATTTATCCTGCCTTTCTTAAATGGACTATCCTTCGGTATAATCAAAGAGGTAATAAAGGGAACTTTGTCTTTACAGAACTGTTCTAGTTAATAAATGAAGAATGATAGAATTTAATTATCATCCTTTTGCAACCCCTAATGAATTAATGGATTGGCAAAAAATCCAAAATTTGATAATATGTGTTTTTCTTTTAGCCTACCTATTCCACTCCTAGGATCTAAGCCAATGATACACTGGCAAAAAAAAAATTTGAATACCTGTATTAAAAAGACTGTTTATTACAGCACTATTTGTAAAGTTACACAAAACTTGGGACAACCCAAATGTCCATCAATTAGGTACAAGATTAATTAACTTAGGTACATCTACTCAGTTACTGAGCAGCTATGGAAAAAAAATGAGGTAGACTTCCATTACGAAATGATTGCTAAGATTTATGGCCAAATGGAAAAAACAAAGTAGAGAATAGTAAATATGGTAGGCTAAAAAGGGGCGGGGGAGTAGCATGTGAAAATATATGGAAATTTGCTTAAAATTTTTAAAAAATAGAAAAAAGTTTTAATTTTCAATTTGTTGCCTATAGAAAGAAGGAATTGAAGAGAGGGGATATAGAAAGAAGCTAGACTTCTTTGTATAAATCTTATTCTGTACAATTAATCTTAGAACATTGTTATAAAACAAAATTAATTTAAATAAATAATTTCTAAAAATCAAAAATGAAGTGAACTAAATGGACTTAAAATGGTATCCAGTTGATAATATCACATAAAGGAACTAACACATTTCTGACTATACACTTCTAGTGACAACTCTCTAAGGCAAAAATATTATAACTTTAAACAAATCTTAAATTGTTTTCAGTAAATATATTCGTTCTGCCAAAGTTGATATTGTGATTTAAAACTTGTATGTGTGTGTATGATGGGATAATGCAAATGAGTAATTGTGTTGGTGTCGCTGAGAACCTGGAATTTTAGCATAGAAGAAAAAATACAAATGTAAGACTAATGAGCCTATGTAAAAACAATATGGCCCTGATTTTTCATCAAGTTGGCAGACTAGGTAAACACAGTGCTCACCTCTTCTCAGGACCACATTAATTACACCTAAACCACAGAACAACCATTATTAAGAATCATCTGAAGTCTAGATGAACTAAGCCCTACAACTAAGGACATACAGAAGAAGCCACCTGGAGACTGGTGGGGGGCAGAGATTCAGAACGGCTGATCCCACACCTGTGGGTGGCCATTAAAAGTCAAGAGGGATATCTCAGCTGCAGAAGTTAACTCTCACCCTCAAGGAGCAAGAGGTCCCAGCCCCACACCAGGCTCCCCAGCCCAGGGTTCCAGTGACAGGGAGAAAAGTCCACATAATTTCTGGCTGTGAAAATCAGCAGATTGTGGCTGAAGGAGCCAGAGAGTGGCTGCACTCCCACTTGCTCCTCTTATAAGGCTGGCACATGTACTTATTCACTCATTCTGAGCTCCAGCGCTGGGGCAGCAGCTCAAAAGTTTCCAGGGACTTACAGGAAGGAACTGAGTTGTCTAGCTTCACAGTGAGGGCTGGTGGCGGTGGGGAGGGGGAGGGCTGCTTTCTCCTGAACGAAGAAGCTGGCGGAAGCCATTGTTTCTTGTTGAGCCCTCCCTGTTCCTGCATGCACATGCAGGTGGCCACCATACTGAGTCTGTAGCAAACTGTCTATCACTTTTCATTTGCCCCACCCAAGTATTCCCTCAGACCCTGCCTCACCCAAATTTCAGGCATATCCAAGCTACTTCCAGTGGCTTTTCCATGTAAATGGCCTATCTTGGCTCATGCTGTGGACTTTCCTAAAATCTCTCAAAGGTTCCCAAAACCCAAACAAGTAGTATCTGGCTTCTGCATGTCCCATACCTCTGGCTGAGCAGCTCTAAGCCTGGCACTAGCTACAGCTGGCATTTGTTCATGGTTTGGCCTCTCAGGCTCCTCCAAGCATAGTGCAGGTGGCGGCCATCTCTGCATTGCTTTATTGTTCATGCCAGGTGGTCCCAGGCAGGGCACAGACAGTAATTGAACTTTGATTGCAGTGGATCCTCTCCCAGGAGGCCCCGGGGCTGGTAGGCCTAGTAGCCAGCTTCAGACCAAGCCAGAACATCACTCAGCCACTTCCAAGGATGAAACACACAAAGGGCAGACTGGCCAGGCTTCAGAGCCCTGCTAAAATGAACCCTGTTCTGTAGGGCCAGCCTTTACACAACAGCTTCTCCACTGTAGTCACAGCCAGTCCTCAGAACCAATCAGCCTGAGGGTCAAGCCCTCCCATTGATGGGCAAATAGAAACCAAGGTTCAACTACAACAGGAGGGCACAACCCACACAAAGAACACACCTGGAGCACCCAGCTCTGGTGACCAGGGAGACTGCACCACTGGGCCCCACAGGACACCTGCTACATAAGGCCACTCTACTAAGATGGAGAGACAGAGCAGCTCTACCTAATACATAGAAACAAATATAGGGAGGCAGCTAAAATGGGGAGACAAAGAAACAGGTCCCAAATAAAAGAACAGAACAAAGCTCCAAAAAAAGAACTAAACAAAATGGAGGTAAGCAATCTACCAGATGCAAAGTTCCAAACACAGGTTGTAAGGATGCTCAATGATCTCAGTGAGAACTTCAACAAAAAGATAGCAAACATAAAAATGGAGATAAAAAACATAAAAAGAACTGGTCAGAAATAAAGAATACAATAATGGAAATGAAGAATACATTAGAAGGAATTAAAGGAATTAACAATAGATTAGATGAAACAGGGGATTGAATCAGCAATTTACAAGATAAGGTAGTGGAAAACCCCAGGTCAGAACAGCAAAAAGAAAAAAGAATCCAAAAAATGAGGAGAGTTTAAAGGGCTTCTGGGATAATATCAAGTGTACCAATATTCGCAATATAGGGGTATTAGAAGGAGATGAGAAAGAACAAGGAATTAATAACTTATTTGAAGAAATAATGACTGAAAACTTCCCTAACCTGGCAAAGAAAGATGTACAAGACCAGAAAGCAAAGAGAATCCCCAATAAGATGAACCCAAAGAGTCCAACACCAAGACACATCATAATTAAAATGTCAGGGGGGGTCACTTCTTAAACTATATAAGCATCGAACCACTATGCTACAGACCTGAAATTAATATAAAATAATATTGAATGTCAACTGTAATTGAAAAATTAAAATAGGGGAGAGGAAGATGAAGGGGAATAAGAGGTCCAAATTTCCAGGTATAAAACAAATAAGTCATGGGGATGTAATGTGCAGCATAGAGAATATAGTCAATAATATTGCTATAGTGTGGTATGGTGTCAGATGGTTGCTGGACTTATCATGGGGATCACTTCTTTAGGTATATAAATGTTGAATAACTATGGAGTATCCCTGAAACTAATATAATATTGTGTGTTAGCTATAGTTTAATAAAAATCTTTTTAAAAAAAATACTACAGCCCTAATTTTGAATTGGACGTTTCAGGATGAACTCTGGATAGAGTTTATCTTAAACAGCAAATAAATGAACAAATAAACAAAAAATATCTGAGCTGTCTACTCCAACTCCTAGAGTCAATGACTAGCCCAGTAGCAATGAGAATCCCTAGCACTCAAATTTTGGTCTTGACATCCTTTTTTGTCTAAAGGGAGTAATCAAGCTCTTCTAGGTCTGAGGCAGAAATGCATGCAATGATTCTGAACATCTTATCATACCAGATAGCGAGAAAGCTATCAAAGATCGCTAGGGTTCTATCAAAATAACTTGGGATCCAAGTGGAAACAACCCAAATGTCCATCAACTGATGGATAGATAAATAAAATGTGTTATATCTATAGAATAGGATATCATTTGACAATAAAAAGAAACGAAGTACTGATACCTGCTACAACATGGATGACCTTTGAAAACATTTGGCTAACTGAAGCAAGGCAGACACAAAAGACCACATATTGTACAATTCCAGTTAGAGGAATTGTCCAGAATAGGCTTATCTGTGGAGACAGAAAATCAACTAGGAGTCACCTAGGTCTGGGGGAAGGGGGCTGTGGGGAGGAAGGAAGTAGGTGGAGGAAAATTGGGAGTGACTTGCATGGAAATTCACCCATGGAAAATGCTCTCCGGGACTCTGTCCCCACACAATCACTGTTTCATTTTATTCTTAATGAAGAGGGAAACAGTTTCTCCCTCCTCAGGGTGAAACAAGGTGTTTGTGAACAACCTATTTGTCCCAAGGACTTCCCTGAGAACCTCAGAAATGGCTTCAGTTCCCGGGGTCCTACTTTTACAAATTTTCTCCTGTGCAAATCCTTCCAGAACGTGTGACTGGCTTTGAGCAAGTCTCTAAATCTTCTGCAGTCACATACCTGGGGGCCTGAGATTCCTGGACAGAGGCCAGTAGGCTGAGCGAGGGCAGGGGAGGTGGAGAAGAATGGGTAGAACCCAGGAGAGGGCTTCAGTTCCCATCCATTCGAACACAAAATGGAGGGAGAACCCCAGCGCTTCATTACTCAGACCCTGGTAGAGGGGTACCATTTCCATTTCCGCAGCTCACATTGCTGCTGAATTTTCCACCTTTTCATTTCCACAGCAACATTGCTTCTCCCTAAACCTCAATGTTTATGCTTCCTTCTGATCCAAGTGGGAGCACACCCTGCCGTTTGGCCCAGGGAGCCCTGGGCTGCCTCTCTCCCCCACCCGCCCCTTCTCCCTGAACCAGCTTGAGGCCTTGGGGAAGTCCGAAAAGCTTTCCCTTTCCTCTCATGGTCACCTTCTCCCCAGTTTTTCCATTCTTCTCAGTCACACGGTGTCTTTGTGGAGAGACGTGCTTTTCCCAAAACTAATCTGTGCTAAGGTTTAGTGTTTAACAGGCATTTGTAGTGCTTTTTTCAAATTGTCCACTCAAGAGGCTGCTGCATTTGAAAAAAAGATGCCAGAGAAAACCAATGGTTACAACTAAAATGACCCGACTCCGGTGCTTGCTGTTCTGGTTCTATGTGCAGTGAAGGCTGGTGCTGCCTGCCACCTCTTCACCTGCTGGGGGCACTCATCCCCCAGCTGCTAAAGAAATGTCTGCTGGTGTAGTGGGTTGAACTGTGCTTCCCCTCACCCCCCAAAATGTATATGTTGAAATCCTAACCCCAGTGACTGATACTGTAACTTTATTGGAAGTAGGGTCTTTACAGAGCTAATCAAGTTAAAATAATGTCATCAGGGTGGCCCTAATCCAACATGACTGGTGTCCTTACAAAACGGGGAAATGTGGACGCAGACACACACAGAGGGAAGGCAGTGAGGACACACGGCAAAGACAGCCATCTACAAGCCAGGGAGAGAGGCCTAGAACACATCCCTCCTTACACCCTCTGAAGGAACTGACCCGCTGTCACCTTGATCTTGGACTTCTGGCCACCAGAACTGTGAGATGATAAATTTCTGTGGTTTAAGCCCCCAGTCTGTGGTACTTTATTATGACGGCTTGAGTACTTAATACAGTGGTCCCCCCCTTATCCACAGTTTCGCTTTCCTCGGTTTCAGTTACCCACGGTCAATCTCAGTCTGAAAATATTAAATGAAAAATTCCAGAAATAAATCATTCATAAGTTTTAAATGGTGTGATGTTCTGAGTAGCATGATGAAATTTCATGCCATTTTGCTCTATCCCACCTGGGATGTGACTCATCCGTTTGTCCAGTGTATCCATGATGTCTAAGCTCCCTGCCGGTTGGTCACTTACTAGCCCTTGGTTATCAGATCAGTTATCAGAGAGAGAAAGAGAGTCCACATTCGTGGAATTATTACAAAATATTGTTATAATTGTCCTATTTTGTTACTAGTTATTGTTGTTACCCTCTTACTGTGCACCAGTTAGACTTTATCATATATCCATATATACAGACATGTATGGATAGGAAAAAACACAGTATATATGGGGTTTGGCACTCTCCATGGTTTCAGACATCCACTGTGGATCTTGGACCATCTCCGCCTCGGATAAGGCGGGCTAATGTAAAGCTGGTAACTCACTACTGCCCCCTTCTCCTGAGCATTCTTCTTGTCCTAATGGGAGTTTCCCCACCCCTACCGCACCCCATGGCCAGTGATCAATGACCAAACATGGAAATACAGAAGGCCAGCCTTCTTGATTCAAAAGAAACCAACTGTGTGGTATGACTCATGCTCCAGAGCTCTCGGAGAGATGGGACTGAAGCTGGTCTCCAGCAGAGCCCAATCCCTGAGAACTCCCCACCACAAACACCCCTGCCCCAACCTCTCCTGACCCTTCCCTCCCTCGTCCTGAGAGCACTTTTTCAATAAAGCCCTGGCACAAGCTTCCCTCTTAGGCTCTGCTTCCGGGGATCTCAACTTAAGACAGTCCACACCTGAGTAAGACAGTCTCTGGGTGCCTAGAGACCTTTGGGTCCCCACCACCCCTTCACAGCACAGAGGCAGGGCCTGACTCCAGCCCCATCTCTATGTCTTCAGCTGCACCTCCTCCCTGAGAGCTCATGGCTTTGACAGCTGGGACACTGGGGCACCCCAGACATGCAACACCATCAGGCAGGCTCCAGGGACATGAAGTCCACTCCTGTCCACTGAGCAGCAAGGTGGAGCCCCAGAGACACCAACATGTTTTAGTCCCCAGTGAATGTTTATACTGCTGATGGCTCCTTCCCCTTTTACACAGCCTCTCTATGCGTGTTAATGGGCCAGTGCCCTGAGGATGAGTGGGGAACAAAGCAGAACCTATTCAAGTCCTTGTCAGAGAGACTCCCTAATGTGACAGATGAAGGGGGAAAGAAAGGAAAGAAAGGGAGAAGAAAACCTTCACTAGAGAGAAAATCCCCATTTCGCCACTCGATTTTATGTGGCTAACGTGAAATCTCTCAATTCTCTCTTGCAGTAATGAGAAAAAAGGCAGGGGTGCTTTCATTTTTCTTGATGTTGCAGGCATTTGAGGGAAGAGACAGCATTTTTGTGTTTTGGGGTTTTTTATTTTTTACCTCTGATGGGGTTCATCCTAATGACAGCCCAGAGGGTAGATGGAAAGGGAGAGATTATAAAAATCACTTTCTTTGATCATGTTTCAGCATATCCAGGCATATCCACATGGACAATTTATTAACGATTTCCACATGTTTGCACAGCAGATGGTTTTAAAGGTATATATGTGTGCCTGGAAGCTTGCTCCCTGCTGAACTCTGCTGCTTACCCTCTACCAAAGTATCACAAAGGCAACTAAACTGAAAAGCAAAAGGACCTCAGAAGCCCCTTGGTTGGCCAGCATGCCAAGGCAAAGCTTCTGTGGCATCATCTCCAGGGATCAAATGTTTTCCTTTCAGAAAACATTCCAGAATATTCGTCCAATATTCTATCTTAAGTAGCTTACCAGATCTGGCAATTATGTTCACGAACTCGTCCTAGAAAAAGTGTTGCATACCTCACTGCTGAATATCACTATGGTCACCTTCGAAGCACTCCCCTTGGGAAGCTATGCACTGACGCCAGCGCCTAGTCCACCCTTCAAAGCAATTTTGGAACTCTTTTTCTGGAATGGCCATCACAGCTGTCATCGTATTACTCTTGATGTCCTGAATGTCATCACAATGTCTTCCTTTAAATATTTCCTTTGTCTTCAGGTAAAAAAACAAGTTATTGGGGCCTGATCAGGTGAGTAGGGAGGGTGTTCCAATACAATTATTTGTTTACTGGCCAAAAAGTCCCTCACAGACAGTGCTGTGTGAGCTGGTGCATTGTCGTGATGCAAGAGCCAGGAATTGTTGACGAAAAGTTCAGGTCTAACTTTTTCACGCAGCCTTTTCAGCACTTCCAAATAGTAAACTTGGTTAACTATTTGTCCAGTTGGTACAAATTCATGAATAATTCCTCTGATATCAAGAAAGGTTAGCAACATCGTTGCAACAAGTTCATGAACTTAATTGTCACACCTCATATAGTTTAAAATATAGCTGTAATAGCAGAGGAAGTAGTTAAGACTTCTATTCAGGGTTTCACCGGGCCAGGGTTTCACATCTTCCTCTGGGTCATCCCAGAACTGACACTATTTTAATCCATCTCTCCTGTTTGTTATTTCCTATGAACATTGTTTTCATTTTTGCCCTATTTTTTATCCTATTTTTCAACCTAGCCTGTCATTTTAATTCCACTCCCATCTTGTTGAAAATAGGCCACATGTCTACCCATCCTCTATTGAAGATTGAAAGATGAACGAGATGTAGCCCGGTCTGAAGAATTTTACAGTTGGAGAGCATGACAATCAAGAATGCATATAATAGGGCCAGCCCGGTGGCTCAGGCGGTTAGAGCTCCGTGCTCCTAACTCCGAAGGCTGCCGGTTCGATTCCCACATGGGCCAGAGGGCTCTCAACCACAAGGTTGCCGGTTCAACTCCTCGACTCCCACAAGGGATGGTGGGCAGCGCCCTCTGCAACTAAGATTGAATACGGCACCTTGAGCTGAGCTGCTGCTGAGCTCCCGATGGCTCAGTTGGTTGGAGTGCCTCCTCTCAACCACAAGGTTGCCAGTTCGACTCCCACAAGGGATGGTGGGCTGCGCTCCCTGCAACTAGCAATGGCAACTGGACCTGGAGCTGAGCTGTGCCCTCCACAACTTAGACTGAAAGGACAACAACTTGAAGCTGAACGGCACCCTCCACAACTAAGATTGAAAGGACAGCAACTTGACTTGGAAAAAAAAGTCCTGGAGGTACACAGTGTTCTCCCATAAAGTCCTGTTCCCTTTCCCCCAATAAAAAAATAATAAATAATAAATAAAAGAAAAAACAATGCATATAATAACTCACCAGTTAATAGGAAGGAAGGAAGGAAGGAAGGAAGGAAGGAAGGAAGGAAGGAAGGAAGGAAGGGAAGAATGGAATGGAATCATGGGAGAGATGATTTGGAAACGGACTAAGATGGAGGGAAACTTTCTTGTTAATAATAATTTGTATTGCTTGGATTTTTAAAAACTTATGTGTGCCAATTCAAAAAACCAAAAACAATAATAAATAATTATGAAATTTCAAAGGCTTTCCTTTCTGGGCTGGCTTTCATATTTTTTGGTCTCTCTGTCTCTCTCTCGCTCTCTCTCTCTCACACACACACACACCTCTGGGCATATATGTTGAGGACACCACCTGAGAAAACAACCCAGGGAAGAAATCACAGTGGGCAAAGGTGAGGTCAACCACTAGAAAGAGAAGAAGCTGAAATTCACCAGAACCATGGCAAAACAGTTGTTAAGAGAGCAATTTGATATAAGAAGGATTAACCTTGGACTCTTCCAAGAAGATTCAATTACTAAAGGTCTCTCTCTCTTTACCCCACATAGCTCATTACAAGGGGGCTTCAGGCTGCTGAGATGATCGAATTAGATGATACCTAGAAAGTATCATAGAGCCGGGGTCTATGAGTCACATGAACCAAAAGGATGGAGCTGCTCTTGGTTGATGCTTGACAGCTCTTCCAGTCCTTAGTTGACAACAGAATTCCAACTGTTTTCAGGGATTGGAAGGCCTTGTGCTTCTGGGAACCAGGCTCTCTCTCTAGTCCCAGGATAAATCTTGGTCGGTCTAAGCTACTGATTTAACCAATCCTGGAACTGGCCCATCTCAGGCCTTCTTGCTAAGGGGGTAATGAATGACCTTAACCTTGTTAGCTTGTCTGTTATTTGCAGCCAAGAGCATCCTAATCGGCAAAAACTCTCTCTGGTTCTGAAAAGTTTAGCTCCTCTGGGGAATCTCTCACTATTTTCTTCACCCAGAAACAGGGTAAAGTTTCAAGGTCCCTGTGCAAAACCCTGTACCCCAGCACTCTCCACACCAGAACACGTTACTTGTCCCTGAAGTATCTTCCCCTTGGAAGAAGCTGGGAGAACAAGTACAATTTCCTGGTAGCCAAAGCCCACACATTTCACACGGACTCTTTCCCAAGCTGGGCCTTCTGTTCTGGAGTGACACGTATCACTTTTCCCTGGATGCCTTCCAATGCTTTCAGCATCCTGGCGCTTGTGTTTCTAAACCCCAGTGCAGAATTCCAACCGTGGGCTCATCAGTTTTCTCCAGACTACTTTCTCTGCATTTGCCAGGTTTCTTTTCTGACATGAGTCACAATGCTGTTCCTACTTTATCTGCTGGTAAAGAAACAAGTCAGTCTCCCCACCTCGCCACCCTGAGCTGTCTGCCATTCTTCCCAGATCCAATCTCCCCCTGGACTTGAAAGAGTCGTACCAATGCCTTCCATTGTACTGCATAGCTCTGCATAGTTTACAAAGCATTTCCACACATGCCATCTAATTTTGTCCTTGCAATGATGTAGGAGATAAGTAGAGCAGACAAAATTATTCCTATGTTACAGAAGAAGAAACACATTTAGAGAAGATGACTGGTTGGGCCAAGGTCAAACAGCAGATAGTCAGCCCAAGTAGAAATCAAGTCCAGAGTTAAACAGAGTTTCCCTCCATCTGATTCAATTTTATCTCACACACACTTACACAGTTTTGCTCTGTGCTCGGCACTTTCTGGCTTGCCTGGAACAACTGAGAGAATGAGGACGAATGTGCATGTCTCTGCTTAAAAGAAATAGAAGGAGGTCAAATCGATGCCAAACAACAGTGCCTAGAATTGAGTCTCCTCTCTCTCTTTATTTGTTGTGTACATTTAATGTGGTTTCAAATATTTGATACCCTCTGCTCTTTCTTCCACTAGGAAGAACGCCTTTGGTTTGTTTTTTCTTGAACTCTATAATGGGAGGAATAAAAGGCAAAGAGTAGAGGATGTTCATTACCTATGAAACATATGCTTAGTTCAGAGAGCAGAGGCAAGTGGGGACTGGAGAGGGGAGACACACAGAAAGGGGGGCTCATGATGGTGCAAACAGGACTTATTTGATGAACTGAATAGAAAACTAAAAGTACTAGCTACGTTTACCACTTATCGTGTTCCAAGTGTATCAGTTAGCTATTGATGAGTGACAAAATGCCCCAAAATGCCTTAAAAGCACAACGATTTATCATATCTGAGTAAACTGACATGATCTGGACTGGGCTTGGGTATTCTCGGCTTATCATTCTCATGTGTCTGCGATCAGCGGGAAGGGTGGCTGCAATTGCCGTCTTAGCTGGGATAGGATGGCCTTAGCTGGGACAACTTGACTATAATGCCTATGGTCTTTCATCCTCAAACAGGCTAGCCTAAGCATGTTCTCATGGCAAAGCAGAGAAACACGAGAGACAGCAGAAATGCACAAGATTTCTGGAGGCCCAGATTCAGACGTGCCACACTCTCACCTCTGTGGCATTCTTTGGGCCAATGCAAGTCACAAGGGCAGCCCACACCAAGGGGTGGGGAAATAGGTGTCACCTCTTGGTAAGCAGAGCTGCAATGTCATGTCATAAAGGACTTGTAAAGAAGGAGGGATGGAGAATGGCGGCCCCTTAAAAATGTTGAATTTTGAGGACTGAGGGAAAACAATTAGTAAGATTGTCTTAGTCCTACCACGTGGAAAATAATTACAGGTTGGTCCTACAACTTGTGAATGCTCACTGAGTAGGACCACTAGAAAAGCATCATTTGAGACTTCTTTAAGGATTATGAGATCAAGGAGATATTTTCACATGAGAGAGGATAGCAGTCCAAACACCTAAAAAATGAAAGAGTAGACCAAGAAAAATGGTTTTGGTCAATGGCTTCCATCAAGGTCAAGGCTATTAGCACCACATGGGACAATGCCATTTGAGGAGGTTGGAACACTCTGCACATTCAGATGTAGCTCATACTCGCCATGTGAAGACGGCTTTACCCACTTTGTTGTGGGGGACCCCTACAACACCTAAGGAAAATCCTGAGATTTGTTGTTGGGTTTTATTCAGCATACTTCTGAGAACACTGATTGAGAGAGCAGATGCCAGGTTCATCTGAGTTGTATTGCACAAGAACACCTCTCCTGCAGAAGCAAAGAAAAAAATTGCTCTTCTATAATTTGTGTTACACAAAAGGAACATCAGTAATTCCAACCAGGCCCTTCCAAGCTGGAGAATATTAAGGCTTGCCATCCTTCTATTCAAAACTAAAATGAATTATTAGAAAAATACAATGTCTGAAGTATATTACTCTGAAAATATTTTTGTAATTATCTAAATACTAATAGTCAAATTTTTTTTACAGAACGCTAAAGACCAGACTTGCTCTAACTAAAGAAGTGGGACCAAAACAGACATCTCTCAGTGAGTCCAATCATATTGAGGCCCTTGTTCTAACATGAAGAATATTTTTATGATTAAGCAGAACTGCTACCATTAGAACAACTGTCTCTAGGAGGGAGATGTGGAGTCAGCTGGGGCCCCTGCGAAAAATAAAAAATTTATGAAATTCATCAACTTGTAAACTTCGAGCATATTCCCTTTTACTGGCAGGCAGCAAAACAACAGTCATGCTCAGACAAACAAGCAGTTCCCATTAAGAAAAGGAATATAACTGAGGCCTATCTGATCATTGCTGAGGTTCAACCCATCTAAGAAGCCGGCTCTGAGAAGGAAGACCGCAAAGACAGCCTCGCATGAGTCGCCCGTGATGCCCTTGTTTCGGCCTCTCTGCTTTGCCCATTCGTTATCACACAGCTTGAGCACCTGCCCTGCCCAGGTCATTACCTCAGACAGGAAAGCCTCCTTCTAGACCTGAGATAGTTCTGTAAGGTCTGGGGTCTGTGGGGAGGACGAGAGACCCCAGCTTCAGCAGTCACGGGTTTTCCAGTCACTGCATCGATGCCCACAATTAGCATGGTCCCACACGGCCCACTGTGTACCCAGGACATTTTCACATCTCTCCTCAGGCGTGCCCTCTGCTTCTTCTGCAGCTCCTCCCGGTGACCCCAGGCAATGATCTCCTATCACCTTTCAGGGGTTCTCATGCACCCATCATCCCCAGCAGAACCCAGTCTGCACCCTCAGGTGGAGGAAGGGACACAGGACAGACTTGAGCTGGCCCGGTTGAGCCTGAAGTCCACACTACAAACCTGCACTCTCTCTCGGCTTTAGTTCCCCCTCAAGGAGAACAAGGAGCTGGGTCCAAGGTGGACACCATCCTCCAGCTTTGCTGGCTGAGTCTGAACAGGGGCCATCTCCCAGATCCAGCAAAGTTGGGGGCAGGCAGTGCAGAGACAGTAAAGGCCCCACAGCCCAGCTGCCCTGCAACAATAGGTTCTGCAGCAAGACCCTCCCCTGGCCTGGCCAGGTAGCATTTCTCTGGTTACACCGGAGATACAAAATTAGTCAAGGAAAGAGTCAGGTTCCGGATCACAGAAACTGGCAAGTAAACTGAAAAGTTGCTCGAGCCCCTCAACAGAATACAGGTGTGGCTGAGAACCTGGAACTTTGGCTTCTGATTCTGCCCCTTGCTGGCTGTGAGATTTTGGGCAAGTTACTTCATGTCATGGGGACCTCGATCTCCCCAGCCGTGATGTGGGACTATGAGGGGCCTACCCCGGTGGATCCTGGTGAGGTTTAAAGAGGCATCGTGTATAAGATTGTAGGCAATGGGAGTCAACACAAGTGAGGCTGGAGCAGCCCAGCCTCAGGGCAGAAGGAGGAGGCCAGGCTCCTGCCCACTTCTCTCACTCGGGGGGGTGACTCGGGCCTGCATGCCAATAGCCTAAGCAGTAGCCACAGAGGCCAGACAAAAACTGAGAGTTCAGGTCTCTGCGGGCGGTCCAAGTTTTCACTGGTGAGGAAGAGGAGGTCCAAGAAGATTGGAGAGGCCCTGAGTCTGTCACATACAAACGACCAGTTCACAAACTCCCCCCACTGCCAGGCGGACAGGCGGCATTAGCTCGCCCTCCATCCTCATTCCCCAACAGCCTCTGAGTTGGGGCATCTTTCCCTCTTGAAAGTTCCCGAATGTTAGGTTTAATGGACAGGGAGAGGCAAGGGAGAAGAGGAAGGGAGGGATGCGACAATTCTGATCTTTGTATTCTGCTGGAGAGCCATTCCCCGCTCTCACCCGGCCACGCACAGCTCTGAGCAGCTGTTGGGCCGTTTGCCCCAGCTAACAAATGCCCAGCTGCATGTGACGGGCTCAGTGAGAGGCAAAGATGTATGAGCAGAAAAGAGAAGCTGTGCGGGAGGGCAGGGCCTGCTGTGGGCACTTGCAGCGGGAGCTTCAGGGCGTCTGTGCACACACAGTGCACACACACATGTGCACGCATACAGCGGTACACACACACACACACACACACAGACACACACAGAGGTATAGCTACAATGCCCAGCTGAGTGATGACAGTGACGGTGGCAGTGGGAATGTCCCGTTTACTCATCTGTTGATGAAGCCCCAGCCCCAGTGCCTGGATGGTGACTTTCTACCCAACATTTGCTACGCGTCTTATGGGGTTTGCGTCACTGAGATTTGACCGTGGCACTGGAGGGCTGTAAATGTTTAACAACGAGCTCTCCAGATTAGAGTTGGCGCAGAAGCTCTGATTTGTAGGATTTACTAACTTCTGTGGTGCAAATACTACTACATCCTCATTTCAAGCTGATGTCAAGCCACCAAAATGATGTCACTGAAAGAGAAGTTGGGAAGAGATGCCAATGACCAACTCTGCTGAGAGCCCCAGCGGCTCGGGCTTGAGGAGTCCCAAGTCATGTGACTCACAGGACGGCTTTCCTGGTCCAAACACCATGATTCCAAACCCCAACAAGAAACAGAATGGCACACCATCCATCCCTGGTCCTGGTCAAAGCCGATGGGTTCGGTTGACAGTATGTACACAAGTAAACTAAAACCAGGAGAAATCTTAGGAAGAAGAAACTTCCTTCTGACTTTTGGCAAAATGTGTAGTTAACAAATGTAGAATTTTTGTTCAGAAATTAACAGAATAAGTATTACTGGGAGACATCATCTCATAAAATTTTTGTTCATTTTGGTTGAGTTTGGTTTAAAATAATTTTGAACAGCTTTATGTCCCACTAAGTCAGAAAAGAAGGAGAACTTACTAAAAACACACCCCAATCTAAGTGAGGTCAGTGGGGAAGGATTTTTCTGCTGTGTGTGTGTGTGTGTGTGTGTGTGTGTGTGTGTGTGTGTGATCGTTTTGCGTGAGGGATAAAGAGTCATTGAACCCTTGGGAATGATGTCTGGGGTAGGCGGAAGCAAACTTCCCTCCCTCTAAGTCCTCTGCAAGCCACAGCCTGGTACGACTGTTCTGCAAAATCCTCATCAAACAACTTCTTTTCATTCCTCTGCTTTAGCCCAGTTGTTTGCAGCTCACATTTTATTAGGTTTTCTGAATGTAAACCTGAGATGACTCCCAACACAACAGAGAAAGTGTCGTTACAGTCCATTTGAAAAAGTGCCCACTGGAATAAGGGAAGAGAAAGCACATTTTTGTATTTATCCAAAGGCAACGGAGCCTCAAACAATAAGTTAAGGTTATAATATTCTTGAGGGAGGCAAAATCTTCAATTCCAATATAAACTCTACACTTGGTTATCTCCACACCATTAAGAGGGTATTCCAGCCCAATGAACTATCCTCAGCATAGGAAAGATCCTTTACAGAACAGCAACAGGAACAAAGGCAAGAAAGAGATAAAAATAGAGCACCCTCCCCTGACGGTAGCCTCCAAGCAGAAAGCTATAAAGCTATCAGAAGTGTGGGTTTAAGATCTTCTCCTGCAGGAGTTTATTAATGAAGCCATGTGACTATGAGAGCCTGGATTTATAAGGCACAGGCTTCAGGACTCACAAAGACACTTGGACTCAGAAAGGTGAACTTCCGGCCACGTTCTCACCACAGGAATGTGGAGGGGTCAGGACCAAACCCAAATCCTCTGGCTTCAAGACCAATTATCTTTTCACCAGGTCAGAAGGGCATTCTTTCCAAAGCATTCCTTTCAAAAAATAACTTCGCTCTCATGAATCTGGATGATACAAGCACTCCATTTGGTTCACTTTCTAGAAACTCGTATGTTTAATGAACTGAGGGGAATCTGCTTTTCCAGGTAACCAGGGGTTAGGACAGGAGTATAAAAAGATATAGCTTCATATTCACTAGAAGGCTGAAACGTGAAGATCCCAGCGTCCTCCAGATGACTCCTTCCTCCGCCATTTTGGAGCTGTGCAATCTTTGGCAAGTTACTTAACCTCTCCTACTCTCAGTTGTCCTCATTTGAAAATGGAAATAGTAAGTGTCACCGTATGTAACATGGCATCACATTTGAAAGTATTCAATAAGATAAACCAGCCACGTGGTCAAAGCTCAGTGGTTGTCTGGCTATTATTTCCACATTTCGTTGATCCTAAGATGCACGTTTTCCCACATTTTAACATGTCTTCAGAGCATCTGATAGTCTACGGCATCCTAGCATTTTGTCAAATTTTAATGGCACATCTTACAATCAATAGAGTCTTGGTTTTTTGAAATATGGTGTGGTAATTATTGGTACTATTGTTTCCAAAGAGATCTGACCATAAAATAATTATGAGACTGCTTCCACGAGCTGTGGACAATCAGCAGCCTTATTATTATAAAACAGCACAAAACAGATTTCCCGACTGGAAGATTCTCTTGGGGGCCTCCGTGCAATGGCTAAGATGGATGAATGTTGCCTTCTAGCTGTAATGGACTTCATATAGATCCATCTTACTTTAAGCAATCTCAAGATATAAAAATCTAGATTCCTATTTTAAAATTTAATTAGGAGGTAATACTTTAAAATAGAGGATCTTCACAAAGTATCCATGTAGAGTGGTGTTTCTCAACCTTTTTTTCATCATTGCCCCCCACGAATGAGCCTTTCTAGACATTTCTGTCCTAATCACTCCCCAATGAAATTTTAATGTCAAAGACAAACTGTATATCTATTTATGCATTATGCGATATCTGTGCTTTATACATAAAAAGCTGTATGAATGATATATAAAAGAGTATGATTTTTCACCCCCTTGAATACAATATCATCCCCTTTGGGAATGCATGCTTTAAAGATAGATCTTAAAGGGCATTTGAAATACTATATGGCGGGACATTTTAATTTGCATTCAATTTTTTCATGACGCATCAATTATGGAAAAGAGGAAACACAAGTAGCTTATTTGATAAAATGTCCACGATGGGGTGCTCACTCCGTGTTCTTTACCGGCTGATGTCTTTCTATTTGCTTTTTATACCATGCCACCAAGCAACATACCAGGAAAGTGGGAGAAGTAAGCCAGATTTGACTTTGTAATTGAAGAAAACTTGCCTCAAAGTTAAGTAGACATTTTTTTAATGTGCCTAAGTCTTTATTGACCCCATGACAAGTAGGCATGTATGACAAGTAGTTCATTCATAAACCATTATCGGAATTATTTCTACAATAGCTCCCAATATTTTTCTTATCTCACATTGTTATTTCTCCAGTAGCTGAAATCAGCGTCGCATTCTCTACCATTTAGCCTCAAGGGCAGGATTCTCTGCATGCCTAATCTCACTGGCCAAGGCCAGGCTGAAGTTACCTGGGCCCCAGGAAGGTCATCTGAAGCAACACAAACAACTGCTTCCTGCTTCTGGTTTTGGCCAAAAGTCCAAAGCAGCAGGAATGATGGGCTCCTGGTGCTTCTGCCACAGGGTAGATGGAAGAACCAGGCAGAAGCCTGGTCAGAAGTTCATAGGAATGAGCTCAGCAGAGTTGGAAACCTTAGCACAGAGGGAGGGGACAAGAAAGGCTAAAGGAAGGGAAAGGGTAAGGGGAGGAAGCCCCAGATCCTGTGAAAGCAACAAAGGGAGAGAGCCAATGGGGAAAGACAGGAAGGAGGCGGCCACTCACAGAACAGACCTGCAAGGAAGTAGTGAACTTCCATTCTGGGGCTGTAGCAGGGGGGGCCCAGCTGACCCAGGCCATGCTTAGGACCACGCTGTCAGCAGCCTGGAAGCAGCAGCGATGGTGGCAAGGCTGATTCCCCATCCAGGGGGCGCTCGGGTACAGGTGGGAAAGTAGCCTTGAGGACGGCTCCAACCCAGAGAAGGATTTCAGAGTGTACTGGATGGAGGCTGAGCTCAGAGCAGCACCAGACCTGCACCCCACGGCCCAGGAGACAGGCAGTTTAGTGTGCTGATATCTGAAATATTGTTTAAGGAGACCAGGGCCTTCCACTCAAAATATGAGACTGATTGCCTAAAATGTTAAAAACAAAACAAACAAAACAACAACAACAACAACAAAAAGAAGCACACCCTTCGGGAATTATAGCTCAGTGTAGGGGGTCTGGGACATTCAATGCGGCAGTCAGCTCTATCCTGCTGAGCCTCGGAAAAGCAAGGAGCTCTTCCCTGGGTTTGCAGGCCTTCTGCCCGCCCCCTCCAGAAAGACAGTGTATATTCTGATATAGATCCCATCCCTGGCTGCCAGGGCACCAGAAAAATGTACTATCTCTACTCCTGGGTACAGGTCCCAGGCCTAGTACCCTCATCCATATGTCCATCTAACCACAAAAAAATGACAGCCCCTCTTCTCTTGTATTGATATTTGGAGAAGATCGGAGATGAAGAGGGCTGAAAAGAAGAAGAGGTATTGCTGAGGAGATGAAAGGGCCAAGGAACAGGAAACAAAGATCATCCTGCTCGACTCTACAATTTCTCCTGGGTTCTGCTTTGCTTCCATCGACTCAAAATGGAGGTGGTTCACGAGGTCATTTCAAATCTGATGCCCACAGTCATGTGCGGCACAGTGAGAACACTGGCAAGAACCACTTGTAAGCTTAAGTTGGCTAAGTGCATGTTTAATCATTTCAACTGCACAGTTGGGGTAAATTCAAAATTCACTTTGCAGAACCTCACCTAACAAATGAAGCGGGGGTGATACAGGTGACCTCGTACTAATGTCAAGTGTGCCAAAAGAATGTAGCTCTGCTAAGGAAGTATGAATTAGAAACTGGAAAGTTTAACAGTGTTGGGGGGAGGACACACATACAACACACACACACACACACACACACGCACACACATACACCTCTTTAGCTTGTTTTATTTCCATTATTGCAGTTATTACAACCTGAACATACTTCACTGATTTACTTGTTTGTGACCTGTCGATCGAGCATTAGAATGTCCAAAAGCAGGAAACTTGTCTACCTTGTTCAAAATCCAGGGTCCCCAGGAACTAGAATAATGCCTGGCACCAGAGCCCATGACTGTTTGGGAAGGAGGAAGAGAGGGAGGGAGAATGGGAAGGACGGAGGGCTCAGCAGCTGGACACTTGTCCCATGACAGGGGCTGAAACCAGCAAGGCTATGTGACCATGCACCTTTTGGTGATGTCAGTAACTTCAATAGGTCATCAAGCCAAATGCAAAACCACGGATTTTAGAGAATAATCATTTCTGGAATTCTAAAGTGACCTAAAAGGCAACTGCATAAACTAAAGTAAGACAGTAAAGTGGAGACAAGGCAAGTCCTTCCAGGTTTCAGATACACTGGAGCCTTGCTGTCACTCAGGGATGGGGAAAGACAAACACACATCAATGACAAACCCTAGCTGCTGGCTAGCTCACCTAAATAAGAGGAGAGTTTGGGGTTACCACAAACCAGTGAGCTGGAAATCCTGGGAAGGGTCCCAACAGTAGGTCCCTCAGGCTCCCTGGAATGCTAGGGCTTACATGCTTCCGCTTATAACTTTACCCTGGTGTAGTAGGAATATGTTCTTTAGGTTGAAATCAAATATTAGTAGAATTCTGGCATACAGCATTTAGCTTATGTTCCAATATACATATATGTGGAAAGAGCAGAAACTGTGCTATGGCTTGATGAGAACTGTGTGCAGGTAGCTGGGAGATTTTTGTTTACTATGAGCATCATAAGTCAGCACATTTGGAGCAGGATGGTGTCCAAACCCAGTTCCAGTCTCCACTGGGAAAAACACCTTATTGTGCTCATCAGCAAACAGATCCTCTAAGAAGATGGGGCCACTGTGGCCAGAGCACTTCGGTTCTGTCACTCCAGGAAAGAACAGGGGTATGTACCCTGGAAAAGGGAAGGCTTGAAAGGGCCTTCTACAAGCATCTGACATGAGAAAGGAACACAGTCACTCTGGCTACACAAGGACAAAAACGTTAGACCAATGAGATAGGGAGGCAAACACTGACTGTACTCATAAAAGGGGCTTTTGTAACAATTAGAACCCTCTGATAATTGAATGTACAATGGGGGAAAGTACGGCACCTGGAATCATTTCAACCTGGACTGAAGCCCTACCCTGCCATCTAGTAGTTGTGCGGTCTTGGGAAAGTTACCTAATTTTTTAAACCTCAGTTTTATTATCATGTCAAAATTGGAGAGCATAATAATAACTTCTTCAAAGGTTGCTGTGACGGTTACAACTAAATAATACATCTAAAGCACTGAGCACAGACAGTAAGTACTCAATAAACAGCTATGATCATTTTATTAGTACAGAAGACTCATGACATTGTCACCTAAAGCTTTCTGTTATGGGTTAAATTGTGTCCCCCTAAAACAGATATGTTGGAATCCAACCCCCAGTACCTCAGAATGTGGCCTTATTTAGAGACAGAGTCTATATAGAGCTAATCAAGTTAAAATGAGGTCATTCAGGTGGGCTCCAATCCAAAATGACTCGTGTCCTTATAAAAAGGAGAAATTTGGACACAGACACACTTGTAGGAAAGACTATGTGAATAACACAGAATATAGCCATCTATCTACAAGCCAAGGAGAGAGGCCTGGAACAGATTCCCTCCCTAAGAGCTCTCAGAAGGAACCAATCCTGCTACTCCTTAACCTTGGACTTCCAGCCTCCAGAACTGTGAAAGAATAAATTTCTGTGGTTGAAGCCACCCAGTCTGTGGTACTTCGTTACGATGGTTTTACCAGACTAATATGGCCCCCGTCTCAACAAACACATGGTGGCCACTTGTTGGGGGTGAAGCCAGTCATCACCAAACTATCATCTGTTATAAACACATGCTCTTGGGTCCCACTGCCAGAGACTTACTCAATTAGTTCAGGACAGGATCCCAAATCTGCATTTAAAAACCGCCCCAAGTTACACCAAGTGGATGGTTGGTGTAGAGGCACCGGATGGACAAGCTTCAAAGCATTTTCCAGTGCTTTACTGTCCACATGAAGCAGGACATGAGAAAGAAAGGTGTGTATCTGTATCTTTTTGAGTTCGTGTCTGTGTCATTCTAAGCATATGTCCTTATTTAGAAAGTATCTTCATGTCAAGACTCCACAAATGTACATGAGAGAAGAAAGACAAGTTGAATTGATATGGCGTTACCAAAATTGTCCTCTATCTAGACCCAGGAAGTCGCAGCAGCACAGTGGCAGCAGAGTCCTGCCTCCTGCTGCCCTCACAGCTTTCATCTGATGGCCATGAAGCTTCCCCTGACTCAGCTGGCCACCTGAGGAGCTGCTGGGGCCTGAAAGGAAGCAGGGCTGAACAGGATCTGGCTGGGGTAATGCTAGGGCACCCACTGCTCACAGCCCCTGTGCCAGGCTGATGCCGGTCCTGGGAGCTGCTATAGCATGAGTGTGAATTATTACAACTCCAGACTTATACTTGTGATATGACATCTTTTCATTTTCAAAGAAATAACAGCTCAATGACAAAAAGCCCAAATCATAAAAAATTTGTTTGACTTTATTAAACTTAAAACTTCTATAAAATAAAAGCGTCATACACAAATTTATGATAGGTAGTAGTCTGAGAAAAGATATTTACAACACACATAACAGACCAAAAAAAACCACTGATATAAAAAAATTTCCACAACGCAATAAGAAAAAAGCAAACAGGATTTCCGGTCAAGATGGTGGCGTAGCTAAATGCTGTGCTCACTTCCTCTCAGGACCACATCAATTAAAACTAAACTACAGAACAACCATCACTGAGAATCGCCTAAAGTCTAGCTGAACTGAAGCACTACAATTAAGGACATACAGAAGAAGCCACCTGGAGACTTGTAGGCAGAGCAGACACAAGGAACAGGCTGACCCCACACCCGTGTGTGACCACGAAAAATAGGGAGGAATATCTTGGCTGTGGAGGTCCTCCTTGAAGGAGCGAGGGTTCCCAGCCCCACACAAGGCTCCCCAGCCCAGGGTTTCAGTGCCAGGGAGAGAAGTCCACATAACTTCTGGCTGTGATGACCAGCAGAGATTGTGGCTGAGTGAGACAGAGGGTGTCTGCACTCCCGGGAGCTCCTCTTAAAGAGCCCACATATGAACTTATTTTCTGACTGACTCGCCGGCTCTGAACTCCAACACTGGGGCAGCAGCTCAAAAGACACCAAGGACATATGGGGAGGAACTGAATTGTCTGGCTGGAGAACGAGGGCAGGAGGGGCAGCTTTTTCCCAGAGGGAGGAGTTGGTGGAAGCTATTGTTTCTTTGTTGAGCCCTTTCCCTCCCTCCATGCCATATCTCAGTCTCCATCAAATTGGTTATCAGCTTTCATCTGCCCCACCCTAGTTATTCCCTCAGACCCCATCCCACCAACTTTTGGTCACACTCAAGCTGCTTCCAGTTACTTTTCTGTATAAACAACCTGTTTTAGCTCATGCTATGGACTAAAATCTCTGAAAGGTTCATAAAACCCAAACAAGCAGCATCTGGCTTCTGCATGTTCCATACCTCTGGCTGAGTAGCCCTAAGCCTGGCACTAGTGACAGCCAACTTGGTTCACAGATTGGCTTCTCAAGGCACCTCCAAGCCCAATGTGGATGACAGCCATCTGTGCATGCTTTGTGGTTCATACCAGATGGCCCTGGGCAAGGCACAGACTGTAGCTAAACTCAGCCTGTGTTGGGGCTCCTCCTCAAAGGCCCCAGGGCTGGCATGCCTGGTGACCAGCTTTGGACCAAGCTGGAGCATCAACTGTATGCCTCCAAGGATAACACACCGAAAGGGCAGACTGGGCAAGCACCAGAGCCCTGCCAAAGTAAACTCTACTCTGTAAGGTCAGCCCTTGCACAACAGTACCTCCACTGTAGTCACTACCAGACCTCACAACCAATCATCCTGAGGGTCAATCCCTCCCACTGATGTGAAAATAGCAATCAAGGCTCAACTACAAGAGGAGGGCACACACAACCCTCACAAGAGACACACCTGGAACACCTGGAGCAGGTGACCAGGGAGACTGCACCACTAGGACCCACAAGACACCTACTACATAAGGCCACTCTACTAAGACCGAGAGGCATAGCAGCCCTACCTAATACATAGAAACAAACACAGGGAGGCAGCCAAAATGGGAAGACAAAGAAACATGTCCCAAATAAAAGCACAGAATAAACCTCCAGAGAAAGAACTGAACAAAATGGAGGTAAGCAATCTACCAGATGCAGATTTCCAAACACTGGTTATAGGATGTTCAGTGATCTCAGCAAGAATTTCAACAAAGAGAGAGGAAACATAAAAATAGAGATACAAGACATAAAAAATAACCAGTAAGAAATAAAGAATACAATAACTGAAATGAAGAATACATTAGAGGGAATCAACAGTAGATTAGATGAAGCAGAGGATCAAATCATCAATTTAAAAGATAAGGTAACATAAAATACCCAATCAGTACAGCAAAAAGAAAGAAGAATCAAAAAAAATGAGCATAGTTTAAGGGGTCTCTGGGACAACATCAAACATACCAACATTTACATAGGGGTATCAGAAGGAGAAGAGAGAGAACAAGGAATTGAAAACCTATTTGAAGAAATACATAGCCTGTCAGCCTGAGTGTCAGCACCACCCACTGACCACAGCAACCAAGGCTCAACTATAAGAGGAAGGCACACAGAACTCACACAAGGGACACTCCTGGAGCACTTGGAGCAGATGAGCAGAGAGACTGTGCCACTGGGCCCCACAGGACCCCTATTACATAAGGCCACCTGGCCAAGACTGGGAGACATAGCAGCCCTACCTAATACATAGAAACAAACACGGAGAGGCAGCCAAAATAAGGAAACAAAGAAATATATCCCAAATGAAAGAATGGGAGAAAAGGCCAGAAAAAGAACTAAACAAAATGGAGGCAAGCAGCCTACCAGAGACAGAGTTCAAAACAATTGATTATAAGGACGCTCAAGGAACTTAGTGAGAACTTCAAAAAAGAGATAGCAAGCCTTAAAAAGGACATAGAAACCATAAAAATGAGCCTTTAGAAGTGAAGCGTACGATAACCGAAATGAAGAATGCACTAGAAGAAATCCCCATCAGACTACATGAAGCAGAGGATCGAATCAGTGATTTAGAAGACAAGGTAGCAGTATACACTGAATCAGAAAACACACAAAAAAGAATGCCCCCAAAATGAGGCTAATTTAAGAGACCTTTGGGCCATCAAGCATAACAATATTCGCATTATAGGGGTACCAGATGGAGAAGAGAGAAAGCAAGGGATTAAGAACCTATTTGAAGAAATAATGACTGAAAACTTTCTAACCTGGTGAAGAAAATAAATATACAAGCCCAGGAAATGCAGAGAGTCCCAAAAAAGATGAACCTAAACAGGCCCACACCAAGACACATTATAATTAAAATGGCAAAGGTTAAAGACAAAGACAGAATCCAAAAAGCAGCAAGAGAAAAGCAGTTAGTTACCTACAAGGGAGTTCCCATAAGACCATCAGCTGATTTATCAATAGAAACTTTGCAGGCCAGAAGCGATTGGTAGGAAATATTCAAAGTGATGAATAACAAGGACCCACAATCTAGGGTACTGTACCCAGCAAAGCTATTACTTAAAATCAAAGGACAAATAAAGAGCTTCCCAGACAAGAAAAAGCTAATGGAGTTCATCACCGCCAAACCATAATTACAAGAAATGTTAGAGGGATTCTTTAAGACAGAAAAAGAAAAAAGATCAAAAATCTGAATAATAAAATGGCAATGACTACATATCTATCAATAATTATTTTCAATGTAAGTGGATTAAATTCTCCAGCCAAAAACATAGGGTGGCTGAATAGATAAGAAAACAAAACACTTATGTACTCTTCTTACGAGAGACTCACTTCAGGTTGAAAGACACACTATTGAAAGTAAAGGGATGGAAAATGTTATTTCATGAAAATGGAAACAAACAAAAGGCTGAAGTAGCAATACTTATATCAAACAAAATAGACTAAAACAAAGTCTATAACAAGAGACAAAGGACCCAGTAATCCCATTTCCGAAGAAACCTATTTACCCGAATAAACCCAAAATGTTGCTTCAAGGGGACATGTGCATGCATATGTTCATTGCAACATTGTTTACAGTGGCCAAGATGTGGAGGCAGCCTGGGTGGTAAATACAGTGGAATATTGCTCAGCCAGGAAAGAAAATGTGTTCTTGCCACTGCAGCAGCATGGATGGACCTGGAGGGTGCGGTGCTCAGTGGAGTATGTCAGACAGAGAAAGACAGATGTAATATGATTTTACTTATATGTGGAACCTAAAGAACAAAATTAACAAACAAACAAAACAGAAAAAACTCACAGATACAAAGAATATTTTGATGGTTGCCAGATGGGAGAGGGGTGGTGGGTGAGTGAAAACTGGGAAGGGATTAAGGAGTATAAATTGGTTGTTATAAAGTAGTCATGAGGACGTAAAGTATAGCATAAGGGATATAGTCAATAATATTGTAATAACTACGTATGGTGTCAGGTGGGCACTAGACTTGTTGGGGTGACAGGTGCGAGGGGGTTTGGGAAGCAGGGTGAACAAGGTGAAGGGATTAAGAAGAACAAAGTAGTAGTTACAAAATAGTCATAGGGATGTAAAGTAAAGCATAAGGAATATGGTCAATAATATGATAATAACTATGCATAGTTCCTGGTGGGTACTAGGCTAGTCAGAGGATCACTTCTTAAATTATATAAATATTTAATCACTATCTGTACACCTGAAATTAATATAAAATAATATTGAATGTCAAAAAAAAAGGAAAGAAAGAAAATGACAAACAAAACTCAACAGAGAAAAAAGCAAAGTATGTAAATGGACTATTACAGAAAAGGAAAATTAAATGAAAAGATACTCAGCCTCGCTAAATATCAAGAAAATATAACAATAAAAAACCATTACACATCCGTCACATCAGCAAACATGTTAAGTCTCCTGATGCAGGACAAATGGACAGCAGACACCCTTATGCACCACTGGTGAAAGTGTAAAGTGACACAGCCACCTTGGAAAACGTTTTGGCACTATTTCATAATATCAGAGGTGTATTTATAATATTGCCCAGTAATTTTGCTTCCAGTTATTTCCCTACAGAAATCTTCCCACATGTGCACAAGGAGAAAGCACTAAGGTATTCACTGCAGTATTGTCATAATGTGAAACTGGGTAATGTGGGAAGGTCCTTCAATTGGGAACAGATAAATAAAAGGAGCTGTAGCCCTACAATCAAATCCTACACAGCAGCTGAAGGAAAATGAACTGGATCTATGTGCCATGAGCATTTGAAAGAAGAAAGCAAGTTGCAAAATAATATATATTCTAAACATATATGTATATTATGTATGTACTGTCTGAGCCTGCATCTGTAAAATTTAAAAGTGCACAATGCAATACTTTATTGCTTACAAAGACATAAATGCATGTAAATTGTAGTAAAACATGAATACCAAATTCATAACAGTGTTGACGTCTGGGTGGGAAGGAGGGGAACAGGATTGAGGATGGATGGACAAAGGGTGCTTCAACTTAATTGCTTTTATCACTTTTAAAAACACAAATTCAAGGTCGGTAGATAAATTGTTAACAATGGAGAATCCTGGGTGTATGGGTGTTTGTTATATTATTTTTGTACTTTTCTGTGGTTTTCAAATTATAAAATATGCCATAAAAGGCAAAACACACAAACACAAATTAAGTTCACAAACTTGTTGCAACAATGTTGCTAACCTTTTTTGATATCAAAGGGATTATTCATTATGAATTGGTACCAACTGGACAAACAAGTTTACTTATTTGGAAGTGCTGAAAATGCTGAATGAAAAAGTTAGACAACCTGAACTTTTTGCCAACAATTCATGGCTCTTTCATCACGACAATGCACCAGCTTACACGGCACTGTCTGTGAGGGAATTTTTAGCCAGTAAACAAATAACTGAATTAGAACACTCTCCCTACTCACCTGATCTGGCCCCCAATAACTTCTTTCTTTACCTGAAGATAAAGGAAATATTGAAAGGAAGACATTTTGATGACATTCAGGACATCAAGGGTAATACAACAACAGCTCTGATGGCCATTCCAGAAAAGGTTCCAAAATTGCTTTGAAGGGTGGACTAGGTGTTGGCATTGGTGCATACCTTCCCAAGGAGAGGACTTTGAAGGTGACCGTAGTGATATTCAGCCGTGAGGTATGTTGCACTTTTTCTAGGATGGGAGAGGGGTTGTGATAATTGAGTTTCTGAACTTAATTATCCGACTTCATGTGCGTGTGTGTATACACAGGGGGTGCCAAAAAAATGTATACACATTTTAAGAAAGGAAAACTATATTAAAATTGTAAATACTCAATATATACCGATAACAAAGGATGAATACAAGTCATGTGTGACTTCTGCAACTACAAGAGGTGCTCAAAGTGGTTCCCATCAGCGTTCAGACACTTCTGATTACAGTGAACTACTGCTTGAGCAACATCGACCAAAGTGTCCATTTGTATGCATTTTTTTGGCACTCCCAGTATAGATATAGATATAGATATAGATATAGATATAGATATAGATATAGATATAGATATAGATACAGATACAGATACAGATACAGATACAGATATAGAATGCCCCATATGATGCTGTGATGTTATGTCTATGCATAAAGGTGTAAAGTAGGTGGAGACCCACCTGAGACATCCTGCCCAAACCCATAGCAGTATGCTAACCTGTGAGAGGACAGAGAGGCCCTGTTCATGTTTGAAAATAAGTGGGGACATTTGAACTCACATAAAATAACAGTATACTTCAAAAGAGCACTAATTTACCTGTGTAATATGTTCCAATTTCATTTAACTTAGATAAAGCAAAGTGAACAATTTATATCAGCCTGAACGCCGTATCATTTCCTAATTCAGCTCTGGCTTTTGTTCCTGCGTAATAGTTACCTGTAGCTGCATAACAAATTACCCCCAAAATGTCACGGCTTAAAACCACACATATTTACGATCTCATAGTCTCCGTGAGTTAGGAATCTAGGGTTGGTATAGCTGGGTGCCTCTGGCCCAAAGGCTGTCAAGACGTTACAATTAAGCTGTTTGCCAGGACTGGGAGCTGAAAGCTCCACTTGGGGGGTTGGGGTGTGGATCAGCTTCCAAGGTCACTCACGTGGCTGTTGGCAGGTCTCTCTTACCACGTGGGTCTCTTCACAGGGGAGTTTCACATTTGCAGCCAGTGGCAAACAAGACAGCAAGAGAGAGGGAGAGACCCCCAGAGACAGAAGTCACAGGCTTTTTACAACCTGATCTCAGGAGCGACATCCATCACATTTGCCATATTCTGGCCATAAGGAGCCAGTCACTAGATCCAGTCCACACCCAAGAGTGGGGGAGTCTACAAGGACATGATGACAAGGAAGAGGGGGTGTGGGGGTGTTCTCTGCAAGGCCGCCTCCCATATTCTGGATCAAAGTAAAGTTTCAACGTGGCTATGTCTCCCTAGGACATTCTACCATAAACTGTTCACAGCTCATGTCACCAATAGGAAAGATGGCACTCTCTGGAAGCACCCATCTATATCATGTTTGTATGCACATCAGAAAATAAAGGGTTAAAAATAAACCCTAGAAAATCCTAAAGTGGTCCATTAGGTGAAATAGTCTCTGAATACAAAGCAGTCTGCTTCCACTGCTTTCCTGACCTACATCTCCCACAAAGCTAAACTGTGAAAGAACACATCCTCCACCTGATTTAGCATCATAAAGACGGCTATGCCCAACCCGGAGGTGCTGCTTCTGCTGATGACATTAAGTGATGTGGTCAACAGGGGTCAGCAAACTTGCTGCCAAGGGTCAGGCAGTCATAATTTGGGTTTTGAAGCCCATACGACCTCTTTCACCACTACTCAGCCTGGCCATTGTAGCACAAAAGCAGCACTAAGTATTATGTGCACAGTTTTCCTTAGCTGCCGGTAAAGTGCTTGGTCCTTCCGAAGAAGCCAAAGCCGCGTTGGGCGAGCCCAGCAGCGCTCGCCCAGCACTCGCCAGCACCATGGCCTCCATCTGAGAGCTTGCCTGCATCTACTCAGCCCTCGTCCTACAGGACAATGAGGTGTTGGTCACGAAGGATAAGATCAATGCCCTCATTAAAGCAGCCGGTGTAAATGTTAAACCTCTCGGGACAGGCTTGTTTGCAAAGGCTCTGGCCAATGTCAACCTCGGGAGCCTCCTCTGCAATATGGGGGCTGGTGGACCTACCCCAGCAGCTGGCGCTGCCCCAGCAGGAGGTCCTGCCCCTTCCATCACTGCTGCCCCAGCTGAGGAGAAGAAAGGGGAAGCAAAGTAAGAAGAATCTGAGGAGACTGATGATGACATGGGCTTTGGTTTTTTGACTAAACCTCTTTTGTAACATGTTCAATAAAAAGCTGAACTCTGAAACAAATAAATACATCACATGTGAACAAATGGGCATAACCGAGTTTCAATAAAACTTTATGTACACAAACAGACATTGAGCAAGATCTGGCTCACAGGTTGTAGTTTGCCAAACCAGCAGTAGAGAATTGTCTGTATTCTGTTTCAGAATAAAACCAAAATTAGCAATAAAGATACAGGTGAGCTAGTAAGATACTATTTCTGACAAAGGCATTCAGGTGACACGTGTATAAAATGTTTTATCAGAAATATGTGTGAATTATATTGAGTCCACATTAACAATCACTATCCAAGTAGAGAATGTATGATTGTGAATTCTCCTGTTGCCTATAATCATATTATAAATTCTGTGACTATTGAATCAATGGGATAAAGGCAGTAAGACCTGAGATTTCCTGAAATCTTTCCTTTGCCAACTTAACGATGAATTTCTACCTAATCACCTAGAACAGAGGTGCCATTCATTACTTTTGGTTAATGACACAACAAAAAAATATTGGGCTGACCATGAAAATCCCATCTGCTTGGGAGACACAGGTAAACAAATGAAAGTAAAAGCTCATAATAATAACTAAACCTGAAGTGAAGGTAGAGGAAGAGGTTTGATCAAGAAGATTTTTCAAGTCTGGGTGCCTGGACAGAGTCAGGCAAGTCACAAGTTCAAAGAAGTTTGACAGACATTCCACTCTGGCAACTATAGTTAACACTGCTCTATGGTATGTCTGAAAGTTGTTGAGAGAGTAGATTCTAGAGTTCTCATTACAAGGCAAACATTTTTTTTCTATATGAGACGACGAATGTTAACTAAACATATTGTGGTCATCACTTTACAATATATGTAAGTCAGATCACGATACCATACACATTAAACGTATACAGCACTGTATGTCAATTATATCTCAGTAAAACCAGAAAAAAAAATAAGTATGATAGGATTTTTTCACTCATCATTTATCCACATAACCAGGGAAATATATTATTCCAAACAATGGGCTGAAGGCTCTTAGTGCTTACCTTTTATTGCATTATTAACACTGCATTTCAGAAATCCAAACATTTAAACCCACTGTGTCCAAAATGCAGATTTTCTTCCTCTTTAGAGGAACGCTATTGTGGGCAAGGTCAGCAGTCCTAGGAGAATTGCAACTAACCCCAGGGAAGAAGGCACAGCCATCTCCATGCCTTTCTTACGCCTTGCACATGAATCAGGCTCATGCCTGGTCTCCTGAGACCATACAGGGAGTTATTTGTAATCACAACACATGAACACACATAATCAGTCAATGTCTTCCCCTCAACTGTAATCAAAAATTAATTTTCAAAGATTAAACTTTTAAAAGGGACATTGATGTGCTGTTCATAAATCAATGAGCTAAATATTAGCCCTCATAGTGTTATAAAATCAGCTAATGATCCTTTCTGCAGTGAACACAATTTTTAATCATTTATGCCATTACGTACCGCGTCTCTTAAAATGCGTCAGCCAATGCATCCAACACACAACATTATTTTCTAAGTGATCCTGTGAAAAAAATAAGGAGATATAAGGAATTCAAAAACTGTTGCAGGGAATTAAATGAAATAGAGAACAAAACTACAATAGAAAAAATTAATGCAACATAGAGCTGGTTCTTTGAAAAGATTAATAAAATTGACAAATCCTTGGCTAGACTCACTAAGGAAAGAAGAGAAAAGACTCAAACAAAATCAGAAGAGAAAGAAGAGAAGTTATGATGATACCACAGAAATACAAAGGATCATCCAAGAATACTACGAAGGACTATATGCCACCAAATTCAATAACCTAGAAAAATGGACAAGTTCTTAGAAATATACAACCTTCCTAGATTGAATCAAGAAGAATTAGAAAATCTAATTAGACCAATCAACAGTAAGGAAATTGAAACAATCATCAAAAACCTCCCAAAAAGTAAAAGTCCAGAACCAGATGGCTTCACTAACAAATTCTACCAAACATTCAAAGATGATTTAATACCAATCCTTCTCAAACTCTTCCAAAAGATTGAAGAAGAGACAATACTCCCTAACTCACTTTATGAGGCCAGCATTACCCTGATACCAAAACCTGGTAAGGACAACACACAAAAAGAGAACTACAGACCAATATTTCTGATGAATACAGATGCAAAAATCCTAAACAAAATACTAGCAAATCAAATACAATAATACATTAAAAAGATTATACATCATAATCAGGTGGGGTTCATTCCAGGGACACACGGATTGTTCAACATATGTAAATCAATCAATGTAATACACCGCATAAACAAAATAAAGGATAAAAATCATATGATCATATCAATAGATGCATGAAAAGCATTTGACAAGATACAGTATCCATTTATTATTATAACACTCAATAAAATGGGTATAAAAGGAAAATACCTCAACATAATACAGGCCATTCATGACAATCCCTCAGCTAATATCATACTTAATGGTGCAAAACTGGAAACTTTTCCTCTAAGATCAGAAACAAGACAAGAATGCCCCCTCTCACCACTGTTATTCAACATAGCATTGGAAGATCTAGCCAGAATAATCAGGCAAGAGAAAGAAATAAAAGGCATTCAAATTGGGAATGAAGAGGTTAAATTATCACTTTTTGCAGACAACATGATTCTTTATATAAAAAACCCTAAAGATTCCACCAAAAAATCTATTAGAAACAATGAACAAATACAATTATATTGTAAGATATAAAATCAATGTGCAAAAATGCATTACATTCCTATATACTAACAATGAAATTTCAGAAAAAGAAATGAAAAACATTCCATCTGCAATTGCATAAAAAAAAAAGACATAGGAATAAATTTAACAAAGGATGTGAAGGACCTATACACTGAAAACAACAAGATATTATTAAAATAAATTGAAGAAGCCACAAAGAAATAGAAATATATTCCGTGTTCATGGATTGGAAGCATCACCATAGTTAAAATGGCCATATCACCCAAAGCAATATACAGATTTAATGCAACCCCATCAAAATTCCAATGGCATTTTTAAAAGAAAGAGAACAAAAAAAAATCATCAAATTTATATGGAACCATCAAAACCCTGACTAGCCAAAGCAATTCTGAGAAAAAAGAACAAGGCTGGAGGTGTCACACTCTCTGACTTCAAATTGTACTACAAGGTGACAATAATCAAAACAGCATGGTATTGGCAGAAAAACAGACACACAGACCGATGGAACAGAGTTGAGAACCCAGAAATAAATCCACATATACATAAGCAAATAATTTTCAACAAAGGAGCCAAAAACATACAATGGAAAAAAGAAAAAGAAAAAGTCTCTTCAGTAAATGATGCTGGGAAAATTGGAAAGTCACACAAAAAAGAATGAAACTAGACTGCTATCTGTCACCATTCACAAAAATTAACTCAAAATGGATTAAAAACCTAAATATAAGACCTGAAACAATAAAATGCATGTTGGTCTTAAGAGAGGACTTTATGAATCTGACTTCAAAGTCAAGGGAAATAAAAGCAAAAATAAACAAATGGGACGATATCAGACTTAAAAACTTCTGCACAGCAGAAGAAACCATCAGCAAAGTGGCCACCAACCAAATGGGAAAAGATATGTGTAAACAATACCTTTGAGAAGGGGATAATATCCAGAATATATAAAGAACTCATGCAACTCAACAACTGAAAAACAAACAATTCAAATAAAAAATGGGCAGAGGACCTGAACAGATACTTCACCCAAGAAAATATACAAACTGTCAACAGATATATGAAAAAATGCTCAACTTCACTAGCTATTGGGAAATGCAAATCAAAACCACGATGAGATACCACCTCATACCTGTTAGAATGGCTATCATCAACAAGACAAATAACAACAAGTATTAGAGAGGCTGTGAGGAAAACAGAACCCTCATACACTGCTGGTGGGGATGTAAATTGGTACAGCCACTATGGAAAACAGTATGAAGGTCCCTCAAAAAATTAAAAATAGAAATACCATATGACTGAGCAATCCCTCTTCTGGGTATCTACCCTAAAAATCTGAAAACATTTAGCCACAAAGATATATATACCCTGTGTTCATTGCAGCATTATTCACAGTAGCCAAGATGTGGAAACAACAAAAGTGTCCTTTGATAGATGGTTGGATAAAGAAGAAGTGGTACATATATACAATGGAATATCAATCAGCCACAGGAAAGATGAAATACTGCCATGTGTGAAAACATAGATGGATCTTGAGATTATCATGATAAGTGAGGTACATCAAAAAAGTCGAAAACCAGATGACTTTACTCATATGTGGGATATAAAACTGAAAGCAACAAAGGAACAAGACAAGGAAACAAAAACTCATAGACATAGACAACAGACAAGTTTAGTGGTTACCAGAGGGTAAGGCGGGGAGGGAGATGGTAGAAGAGGGAAAAGGGGGTCAAATACATGGTGATGGAAGGAGAACTGACTCGAGGTGGCGAACACACAATGCGATATACAGACGATGTATTATAGAATTGTACACTTGAAACCTACATAATTTTATTAACTAATATCACCCAAATCAACTTAATACAAAAAACAAAACAAAACAAAAGGAAACCTTTGGACAAGGGCAAAATAATAAATATTTTGGCTCAGCAGCCCATACTATATCTGCTGCAGCTATTCAGCACTGCCATTGTAGCATGAAAGCAGCCAGAGACGATACTCAGATGAATGCACATGGCAGAGTTACGGTAAAATTTTATTACCCAACACGGAGTGGGCTGGACGTGGTTGGTGCACACAGCTGGCCCATCTCTGCCCCAGAGGATGGCAGACTCACCCAGACTCACCCTAGCTCAGGGCATGAGCCATACCTGAAGGAATAAAGTATATGCAAGACAATTCCTCCCCACCCCAAGTTTTCCAGAAGGATCATGCCTGCACATGAATGGAAAACCAGAAATGCCATGACACCTGAATTTTATGTTTTAAAATATGTCCCAAAGACTTCTACTTGTGCAGAAAAAAACACACATATTAACATCACAAAGCTTCAGAAACTGGGGAGTTAGCCAGCATTTCAGTTTGTTTTAGAGGAGAATACCAGAAGCCTACCTCTGTCACTTGTCACTATAGACCAGAGTGTAAGCTCTAAGAAAGCTGAGATCTTATCTTCAATTTCCAGAAAAGTGACTAGCATCAGGTAGGTCCTCAAAAATATTTGTTCAATGAAATAAAGTCTGCAAAATCAATACACACTTTCCTAGTCTTGAGATTGCTAGATTTACCCTCAAAGCCAGACAGCCAACCTCGTTCTGCCATTACAACCCAGGCAAGTAGGAACAGGAAAGGGACTCCAAGAGGAACGCCCAGGGCCAGCATAAGTCCACCAGTGCCGCCACCTCACGCGAGTAGATGGTAGGGGCAGGATTCTTTTCTAACAGCTATGGTAACAGCCCCAGCTCGCTGCCCAGAATCTTGAGGACCACTCAGTTCTCCAGCCACCTCAGCGAAAGTGGAGAAGTTGCGAATGAACACCAGGGATCCTGCGATAAAAGCAGAGAGCCTAAGGCAGTTGATGGAGAAGGCCAGCAGCGAACATTGGGGCGGATAGGAGAGGGCAGACTTTAGTATCAGAAAGGCCAACAAGGTAGAACCAGAAAAGAGGGTGGCCAGGTGGAGAAGAATAGGGAAGCAAGATGTCCCTCTGTCACGAATACATTATAAGTATTGCTTTTTATTTATGCAGTTTGCAAGTGTGCAAGGAGACAAACTAGACCCCGAAGTCTGAGAATCTTCTGACAAGCAAGACAAGCAAGACCTTCTGACAAGCAAGAATCTTCTGACAAGCAAGAGAATTTATATAATTTAGATTATATAATACATAATCTAGGGTAGTGAGTTAAATTAATACAAGGCCAAGGAGGTCATTTTGCAGCCTAAGTCATTAACAGCAGGCACGATTTATGAACTAACACTGTTCCTTACAAAGGTAAGTTTGCTACCTGATGCGATTCTCTTAAATGTATTTTACAGCTTGATGGTACACAAGGAACGGGGTTAAAGGATTACATTTCCAATGAGAAAACAATGGACAACAGCAGTGTCTTTAGCTCTTGACATCAAATTCTGGAAAAAGCTGACAGAGCGGATCAGTAACATTTTAAGATAAACAACAGAGATAGTCAAACTTAATGTTAGAGATCTTCTCAGCATTATTAGCCAATTAACAGGGCTCCTCATTTAGCTCATTGAATTGTAAACATTCTGTCCACTTCAGCTTATTTATCTGCACCCAGAAAGGTCACTAAGAGCATAGTACCTAAATAAAAGTAGTTTGGGGCCCAAGGATGTTTTATTCCTTCTGAATCAGATCTTCAGCAGAGATCTAGGCAAGTGAAAACAATGGTAGCTCAGGGTATTAGGGCTCTCCAGAGAAATAGAACCAATAGGAGGGAGAGAGAGAGAGAGAGAGAGAGAGAGAGAGAGAGAGATCTACAGGAAGAAAAAGACAGAGACCGTGAGATTTACTTTAAGGAATTGGCTCATGCAATTACAGGGACGAGCAAAGCCAAAGTCTGCAGGGTAGGCCAACAGTCTGGAGACCCAGAGAAGAGTTCCAGTTCAAGATTGAAGGCATCTGCTGGCATAATTACCTCCTCCTCCAGGAAGGTCAGTCTTTTTCTATTCAGGACTTCAGTGGGTTGGAGGAGGCCCACCCACGCCATGCAGGGTAATTCACTTTACTCAAATCTACTGACTGAAATGTTAATCTCATCCGAAAAACTACCTTCATAGAAACATCTAGAATAACGTTTGACCAAATACCGGGGTACTGTGGCCCAGCCAAATCAACACATAACGTGAATCATGGGGCAGGGGGTGGGGGTTCACCCTCTGGCAGCGACCTAGAGACAGGGCAGTTGTTGGTGTTTCCAGACCCTCTCTGGTCTCCGTTCTTCCTGAGGCTGCAGGAGGCCTCCCTTAATTCTGTGAGCTCCTCCAGCATTCTGCAAATATTCTGGTAAATACTCAGAATATGTTTCTCTTTCTGAAGAGAGAAAAGAGAGAAAGGAAAGGGAGGGGACAGGAGAGGAGGGGAGGGGAGGGGAGGGGAGGGGAGGGGAGGGGAGGGGAGGGGAGGGGAGGGGAGGGACAGGAAGCAGTAAATAAGCCAAACCCAACCCCCACCTGGCCCAGCATGTTACTCTACCATATTTATGGGAGCAATGTCACATCAAGTTTTACCTTTCCCACAGACCCTGCAAGGAATAGCTTAGGTGTAACTTTTCTTTACCCAAATGCTCCATGGTTCTTTGTCAAGGAGATGGATAGTCAGGGAGTAAGCAAGCTGCAAAAGCTTGTATATTTTCTTTTATCTTTTCCATGGCCAAAGGCAGTTTATTAATTTATGTCAATGAAAAATCTCTGAATGGTGCCCCAGAGGGTCCCTCCAAACCTGAAGGATGGGCCTGGGGTTTCTTATCTGGATTAACAGCCATGGTGTTTCCTAAGCTCCAACCTTTTCTAGAAAGTGAGCAAGAACAGAACTGGCTTTTCTGCAAACACGGTGAGAACTAGGGTGCCGACTGAAGTCATTATTTACAACTCTAGCCTGCAACGTCACACACACTTACTTCAGCCGGAATGGAATAATTAATCAATTATGTGAAATCACTTAAACTAGAAGAAAGATGGTTTAAAAAGAAACCCAGGTCATTTCAGCAGGGAAAATAGGCTTTAAATTTGTTAGGGGAAGTTTCTGCCATCTATAAGCCCAGAATATGACAAAGAATAAAACTGAGGTGAGAAGTGCCCAAAGGTATCTTCCAAAAGTTACGAACGGGTACATGCTGTTTAATATAGACGCTTATCAATTATTGAGCAATTTCAAGGCTATCACACAAAGAATCTAGTCCTGTTCACAATGACTCCTGCTAAGGAGCTGAACACACCAAGAAACTACTTTAAATCTATAAAATAACCATACTTAACATCTGTGGGGACAGAGCCAGGAGTGCAGTTTCCAGGCTCTCGGCCTCACGTGGAAAGGTGCTCACTCGGGAAGTAAATGGCCATCAGCTGTGGCTAGTTGGCCGTCAGCTGTAACCAGTGAGCCATTGGCCACTAATATAACTACCATAGCTACGCGAGCAGAGAATGGGCGCTAGCAAGAAGACGGTGGCTGAGCTAGCAAGCACGGATTGCAGAGAGACGGATGCCGCCAGCGAGAATATAGTGCTATGACTCCCCTACTAATGGCTCCGTGGGTGTTCCTTTTTGGCATCACCATGTCCTGCATTCTTATGGGGGAGTGGGACCAGAGACCCCGCCTGTCACCCCGCACGACAACATCCTTTCTACATCCTTTCTATTGGACAGATAATTAACATCATCAATGATAAATCAGATTGATATCATGTGATGAAAATGACACTTCACTTCTGGGGCCTTCCTCCCAAAAAACCATAACCCCTGTTTAACAATGAGAGAGACATCAGACAAACGTAAATTGAGGGACAAGCCACAAAATGAGATAAAAAGAATCCTTACCTTTTTTTTTTCTCTGGAAGCCTGGAGGGACACATAAAGAACATTATCAGCAGTAAATGCTGAATGCTGGTAGGATCATTGAGAAGCAATGACTTGCTTTCTTCTTTGGACATTGCTACATAGGTTTTCCAAAGTATATTGTTTTAGTATTTTTTTAAATGTATTCATAAAAATGTGTCTTATTTGAAAGTGGTCAAAATACCCATGTGGCCTATTGCAGCTTCCGAGGAATAAACATGGCCAGCAGCTTCCTGGTTAAAATCTTTGGCCATTCCTCACTTAAAAGCCTGTCAATTGTTTTTCTATTTCTGTGAAAAAAAATGCCATTAGTATTTTGGTAAGAATTGCACTGAATCTATAATTGGCTTTAGGTAGTGCAGACATTTTAAACATATCAATTATTCCGATCCATAAGCGTGGGTTATCTTTCCATATGTTTGTGTCTGCAATTTCTTTCCTCAAAATCTTGCAGTTTTCATTGTACAGATCTTTCATTTCCTTGGTTAAATGTATTCCTTAGTATTGTACTGTGTGTGATGCTCTTGTGAGTGGCATGGACCTTGAGGTCATTATGTTAAGCGAGGTAAGTCAGACAGAGAAAGATAAACACTGTATGATCTTTCGCTCAAAAGTGAAATCTAAGAAAGCTGAACTCATAAAAATAGAGAATAGAATGGTGGTTCTCAGGGACCGGGGGTGGGAGAAATGGGGAGATGTTAAGGATACAAATTTGCAACTAGTAGATACATGAGTCCTGGAAGTCTAATGCACACCATAATAATTACTGTGTAATAAACTTCACAGCTGCTTGCTCTCACCACAAAAAAGAAATGGTACTTACTTGAGGAGATAGAGGTGTCAGGAAGTGCTAAGGTGGTCATCATATTGCAATGTATAAATGTATCAAATCAACACTTTGTAAAACTTAAACTTACACAGTGTTATATGTCAATTATATCTCTTTAAAAAAATAAAAACCCTGTGAGAACAGCCCTTTTGAAAAATGGTGTCAGTAATACAAACAAAACTCTAAGATTGCTCAAACTACCTTTTTAGAAGGCAAACAACACGGTAAGAAGAAGTTGTGCATCGAAATAGCTGTGGAGAGTGGGGAATCCCAGACAGTGAGTCAGGCTAGAAGAGGGGAGCCCCAGAGAGTCCCCCTGCTGACCTCGGCCACTGCTGGGGTGACGCCAGCTGGCATTGCAGTCCCAGCCTATTGTAGGGCTGACATCCCCACTGACTACAGTGTGGTGGTGGTTTTTTAATCCAAACCCTTTTTTTTTCTTAATCTTAAATCAATAAGTGTCTAAAGAATGATCTAGAATAGCAATTATCAAAGTGTGGTCCAGGGACCCCTGGAGGTTCCCTAGACCCATTCAGGGGGTCTGTAAGGTCAAAACTTCTTTTTTTTAATAATACTGAAATGTTATTTGTTTTTTTTCTGCTTGCATTCTCTCTCGACTATACAGGAAAGCTTCCCAGAGGCTACATGACATGATATTGCAAGAAAATGAATGTAGAAGCCCACACGAGAACACAGCTCTCTTCACCAGACCTTAAACCAGTCACCCCTGGTCCTCTGTGACTTTCCAGGTCCATCCTGCCCTCAGCTGTTTTGGGGCACGTGCATCGCCTCCTGCCTCCATGCTCATCCTCACACAGAGGAAAAGCTCTGTGTGGAGCAGCGTCCTCCTGCTGCCTGTCAACCAGAAAAGCATCCTGCTCAGCCGTCACGGCTCAGCTCCACACTCCCCAACCCTGGAAACCCGTTCATTCTCACTACTCTTACCCACCCTCAAACCACTAGGAATCTCTTACTGTTCTACAACAGTCCTTATGTCCTGCCTTGTGTTTGAAGCATGGGTTGACTCTGCTGTTTCTCTAAAATCTCTAACAACTAGCAATGTGCTTTGGGTAGATTTGTGTTTAGTTCTTCAAAGTCGAAGAAGCATTTTCAGTATGCCATCACATACACTTCTTGTAAACATTCTAGAGAGACGCGTTCTTGTCTCCATTTTTAGGTGGAGGTGCTAAGACTCAGAAGGTTTCCTGATGTCCCACATTTGATGTGTGATCAGGCTGGGTCTTAAACCTTGGTCTGGAGACCCCAAAACCAGGACTCAATCACTTACGGATGCTCCTTCCTTCCCAGACTGATCCCCCAAGGAAAGTCTGAGTGGAGGCTCATGGGCCTGAAAAGGCAGGAGCAACCCCTCAACATCCTCCTGCCATTTGTCTTTCATTTACGCTCTTCTAATACGACATAATGTGTTTCCCCAAAAATAAGACCTAGCCGGACAATCAGCTCTAAGGCGTCTTTTGGAGCAAAAATGAATATAAGACCCGGTCTTACATTATATTACATTATATGATATTATGCCCAATATTATATTAAATCCAATATTATGTTATATCCAATATTTATTATATTATATTATATTATATTATATTATATTATATTATATTATATTATATTATATTATATTATATTATATTAAAGACCCGGTCTTATATTATACTAAAATAAGACTGGGTCTTAAATTAATTTTTGCTCCAAAAGACACATTAGAGCTGATTGTCCGGCTAGGTCTTATTTTCGGGGAAATACGGTACTCACACTTAAAGAGCCTTTCAAAAAATGTTAAGGGGTAAGAGGTAAAATAATGGCCCAGTACCACTGAGTCCTGGATAGAGTCTTTAAAAAAAAAAAAGCTAACAAAAATATGTTGTTTTTCAATTTCAGCTTTCAGACTCCCTTGAGATGATTTTCTTGCTGAAAGTCTCTTTCTTCTTGATGTTTTTGTCATGTTTGTTTTTTATACTTATAGCAATTCATAGACCCTTGTAAGAAATTTTACAAACAAAGATAAATGCTAAGACATAACACTGAATAAGTACTTGAATCCCCGTGTAAGATCGGTGTTGTTGCCCGCACTATGGAACCACAGTCACAGTGTAGACGTAGCATGCATGCACAGGTCAAATAACGACTCAGTGAAAGAGCCAGAAACAAAATGATCCCTCGTCTACCCCCATTTCTCTGCTAAAACACATTTTCTCATAAATAACTTACATAACATTTGCAATTCTGTAGGAAATCAGTATTCACAGTTGTAGCACTCATCTCTTTTACCGTTTCTATTTTCTAACTCCCAAATAAAGATAAGAGGAATATTTTGCCACAATTCAGGCTTGTTATATTTTTCTTCAAATACTCTTAGCTCAAGGATCACCTCCTATGTGTCTAAAGTTGACCGCCATGTCCTTTGTTAGGCATGGAATTACTTTTGAAAAATGCTTCAAAGTGCTTCTCAATTACCCTGTGACTGACTGACACATTGAAGCCAAATGAACCCCAAAGGAGTTCCTGTGTGTGTGTGTGTGTGTGTGTGTGTGTGTGTGTGTGTGTGTGTGACATGTGATAGTCTACATTTACATTTGACAATGGGACATGCATATTCTGTTCAAGTATTATATGTGTGTGATTGTTAAATAAGTTATAATTAATATAATATTACTTAAAACCTCCACAACATAATAAGAAATATCCTGGATGTTACAAAGCAAAGTTGAGAACGACTGCTGCCCTCCCTTTCTGAGCAATATCAACAATGGGAGAGAATTCTGTGTAGCGAATAGGAATGTAAAAATTCTCATCCATCAGACAATAGCACAGGAAGATAGAATGTATGGGCCAGACTGGAATGAGAAAGCAGTGTTCATCAACCTGATTGATAGGCGGGATTATTTTCATAAACCATGGACCAATCTGTGTATTTCATGAATGCTAATGAAAACTCCTTTGCAGTAATAACAATACTTTCTGTAGTCTATTGCCATTTACAAAGCACTTCCAAATGGGCCACCAGGACAGTAGAGAGAGCTGGGTTCTCTCTAGCCTCTCCACTATCCTCCAGACCTTGTGCTTGTCCTTTCACAGGCTCGCTTCCCTGTATCTCAGGATCTCGTGGACAGTAAATGGGATGTCACAGAGCTGTCCGAGCATGCAGTCAGCACTTGGTCCTGAATTCTCACACCAGCCCTGAAGGAGGTTAGTGTTCACATCTCCGACTTGCAGATAAGGGACCTGAGGCTCAGAAAATTTCCATGATGTAGTTAAGGTTACAAAATATACACGTGGACAAGAGAATCTGCATTTGCTGTTTCTTCCTTCGAATACTTTTTCCAGTGCTTACAGCGTTCACATCAAACAGTCTCTTAGATTCAACACCATGTTTTTCATCACCATTTGGAATTAGAAAACAGCCTACATAAAGAAGAAGGGGATTTTCACCACCATTTGGAATTAGAAAACAGCCTACATAAAGAAGAAGGGGATTTTCACCACCATTTGGAAGTAGAAAACAGCCTACATAAAGAAGAAGGGGAAACAACTCCCAAAATTCTACTTTGAAGGCAGCCAACAGTGGGGACAAATGGGATTGGGGCTTGGAAATCCGTCTTCTGGTCCCCGTGTGCACTCAACAGCATTGTGTCCTACATAAGTCCAATGATCCTATTCTCCCATTGGTTTGTTTGCCTTTGTTTTTTTCTTGGTAAAATGAGTTAATCCTGCCTTACTCCGAGAGTTATAGTGAGCTTCCAATAAGATTATTCACTCAGCAATTCTGATAATATCTATTAAATGTGCATGTCCCACATAGAAAGCAGCCAATGGATGGTGCCTGATATTTATCCTCAGCATCTAGGACGGGGCTGGATACACCCACAAGCACACACACACACACACGAATACATAAATATGCTCACAAGTGAAAATAAATGTCAGGATTAGTGGCCATCTGTATAAAAAGTATTCAAAGAAGAAACAGGAAATGCGTATTCTCTTGTCTACGGGTATATTTCATAACCTTGACTACGTCACTATGTACTACATTTTTCATTCATTGTTCTCACTTGCTGCTCTTCATTTAGGGAACAGTGTGAGAAATTAAATGTAGCTATGCTCCAGAATTATCGGGGAGAATTTCTACTGAATGCTGCTTCCATGCCCACCCTGGTTTGGGATACTGGGGATGCAGTGGGCAAGGTGTACAAGGTCTCTCCTTTCGTGGGGCTGGCACTCGACCAGTGCTAGTCAGAAGAGAAAGACAGTAATACTCAGATGATAGATGAGAAATTTCAGATGAGAATGAAGTGCTGTGAAGACAAAGTGATGAGTCTACTGCTTGGGCTGTCTTCTTCAGATTTGGTGGTCAGGAAGGCCTTCTGGAAAGCTGACTGCAGCATGAGGAGTTAACTGTGCAAGAGTCTGGGAGAGATGGTTGCAGAGGAGGGAATGGCAAATGGTAGGCCCAAAGGCAAGAATTGGCTTATCACCCTCGAGGAACACCAGAAAGGCCGCTGTGGCCAGTGGAGCCATGAGAGATGAGCTCCCAGAGGTAGGCAGGGCCCCCAGCATGCAGGACCAGGGTAGGCCCCAGGTGTTAGGACTTGCATTTGGCTGCACACAAAGACAGCAAACAGGAACTTAATCTAACAAGGGTTTATTTTACACACAACACAACAGCTTCAAGGTGGGGTCCACTGCTCTGCAGAGCCTCCACAGAACCTCAAAGTCCCACCTGCCTCTGATCTTTCTGCTCTGCCACCTTCGCGTTCATGTCTTTGATTGCCTGATGGTTGCAATATGATTGCTCTGTCTTCTGCCTTCTGTCTGAATTCAAGACGGTATAAATAATGAAGTGAACAGGAGGAAGGCAGTCCTCATAATCCAAAATGCAAAATTTCCCCAGATATCCCCTAACTTCCATTTACATTTCAATAGCCAGAACTGTGTCACTTAGACACCCCTTGTTGCAAGGGAGGCTGGGAAATATGTTTGTTTGTTTGTTTGTTTGTTTGTTTGTTTGTTTGTTTGTTTTCCTAGCTAAGTTCCTTAAACAACAGTATTTTCTTCAATAGGAATATTATTGACAAGACAGGTATACCACACTGTAGTGAGAAGTTTGGAATCTATTCTGAAAGGCAAGGTTATCTGTAGGTTGATGGGTAAATCAGGAGTTCTGCTTCAAACTTGTAAAACCAGACATGGCTGTTACACCGGCATCCTTATCACTGTAGTCCCAGAACGGGTCTCAGGTAAAGGTAAGGATCCTCCCAGGCCTCAGGACAGCCCAGGGTATCTGAGGCCACCAGAGCTCTTGGGTAGCTTGATGTCTTCCTCAGAAGGTTCCTTCTTTTGTCCCAGGGCTCCTTAGCAATACCGTATGTCATTAAATAGAAGATGCCATCACTCATAACACGCAACTTTATGAGCCACCAGGGGAAAAATGCTGCCAATTAACAATAACACAATGTTTTCTAACATAGAATTTTTACTTTACACTTCTGAGAAGTAGTTCTTTTAGACTTATGAAGACATGACTTTCTAACCATACAGCACTCGTGTACATACATAAAAAGGAAAATCTTCATTACGTTAATCAGTTTTCTTAAAGCATCTTTCCATTCAGAATTGAAGTCAGTGTCTGTAAATTGTCTTGCGCTGCTACATCAAGAGTGGAGTGTTGGTCACACAGTGGTCTCTTGAAAGAGGGCTTCATTATTGAGTGTCAGGATTTTCCTCTAAGCCGCTGACACCCATCTGCTCCAAGTTCTGATGCGAATGCAAGACGATGATGACTGTTCGTGACTGCCGCCTGGTCAACAGCTATCCCGCCATCAATGATAGTGAAATGTGGGGGGAAGTCCAGGATCGGTACATGGTGTGTGCACTTCCATGTGCCCCAGGATGCAGCTGGGCAGCGCTGTGTCAGATATCTGGGTGGAGAGGTCAAGAAGGTGGGGTGGGATGTGAGTAGAAAGCTTAGGGGAGGGGCAGGGATAGTGAAATGGGTTTGCAGACTTGGCATCCATAAGCATTTGGATGACAGACATAGCCATGTCATAGCATGTGACCACTGAAGCAAAGTCTAGATGGAGAAAAGGGCTGGTACCCAGCCTCGGGATACTCCAATGTTCAGAAATCTAGAAGAAAAGCCAACCAACCTGACTGAGAGTGAACAGCCAAGCTAGTTCCAACACTGGATGTCAAGGCAGTGATGTGGCATGCCTGAAGCTACGGAGGAGGAGGGGGACAGCTAGGTCAAAGGCTGCTGAGGTCGAGGATGAGCGTGGAAGGGTGACCACTGGATTGGGCAGCATGGAGTTCATGAGCCTCCGGACTACAGGACTTCCCGTGGTTGGGGGCAGCCTCTGCTAGCTAGCTGGATAACCAGATGGATTGGACGAGGCTGAGAAGGGAAAGGTGGTCAGGTGTTCAGCCTCTTTCAGCAGTTGCATTGTCAAAGGTAGATATAGCCAAGAGAGATGGTGGTGCTTTCTTTGCTAAAGATACTGCACGTGTTTGCAGAATGCTCACCCACCAAGACGGGACTGCTGGTTCAGGAGGGGATATCTGTGGTTGCAAAGTGCTGGAGAAGGAGAGAGGTGTGCAATCCGGGGCACAAGAGCAAAGCAAAGGGTCAGCTTTGCACAGAATCATGATGCCTCGCAACGGAAAGATGGCAGAGAGAGTGGGCACAGCCGCAACCCTCCGAGACCTCCGCCCAGGTTTCCAGGAGTCACAGCACTGCCCCTCTCAATTTTAACAAATCCCTGCGATCTCCGGGCCCCTGGGATCTCATTTCCGCCCTTCGTCAGTCGCTCCCAGTGTGAGCGGTTGGCGGACACCTGGCAGGTGGTCCCCTGAGCACATCCATCAGGGCCCGGGAGCCCCGCTGGCAGCGCGGCTTCCCCACCGCCGCGGCGGCCATCTCCCTGGGGGCTGGTGGAGCGAGCCCCCCGGAGCTGTCACCGTCCTGCCGGGCCCTCGTGAACCCCACGCCCCGGCCCGCGGCAGCCTCGGCCGCGGTCTCCTAACCGTGACGCCCCGCCCCGGCGCTCCTCCCCCCTCCTCCGCGGTGACCCACGTGGCGCTGCCTACTGCGCAGGCCCGGCACCCGGGCGCGTGGGGACGCGGGGACGCGGGGACGCGGGGCGGGCGGGCGCAGTGACATCAGCGCGCACTCGCGCGCGGGCCGGGCCTCGCCACGTCGGCGCGCTGGGCCCGCCCCCCCACGCGCGCGCACCGCCCTCCCGCCCGCGAGCCCGCCGCCGCCGTCCCGGTCGCTCGGAAACGCGGTCGCGCCATGTCGTCGCCTCCCGAGGGGAAGCTAGAGACGAAAGCCGGACACCCGCCCGCCGGTACTGACTCCTTTGCACTTTCTCTCCCCGCGCGGGGCCCCCGGGCGGGCTCGCACCCGCGGGTGTGGGGCGCCGGGTGGGGAGGCCCGGGCTCACGGCCCGGGCGCGGGGCACGCGGGGCGCGCGGGGCACGCGGCGCGGGGACTTCCCACCCAGCCCGGGACGTGTCCTCTCGTGGGGTTTGCAGTTGCTCAGCCCCGCGCGGGGAGGCCCATTTCTTGCAAGTGCGCAGGACGTCGCCAGCCTGTGGCAGCTGCGTGCAAAGGACACTGACTTGAATAAGCCCCGTTGCACAACTTCCAGAAAGAAGTGGGGGCGGTGCGAACACAGAATGCACATGTGTTGGAAAAACGAGTAGCGGCGACAATTAAAAGTGGGTGCTTTTAATCCCATGCGGATGATTAATTGTAGGCTGACAGCATTTCGTACTGACAAGACGACCACAGGAGCGGAAATCATTTCTATCACTAATCACTCCATATGACTTTTTCCCCCTCAGCTTCTTTCACATCCAGCTTCTTCTCAAGCGTGATGTTTGTATGTGTGTTTTGGGTGGTCCTTTTTCTTCTTTTTTCTTCTTTTTTTCCCCCCCAAATTCTAAACTCTGAGCCCAGGAAGTTAAATCCAGGAAAGAGTCATCTTTCTTAGAAAATCTGAATCTGGGGAACCTTTTTGTTCATAGGGCCTCCTCCCCTTTCCGAGCTCGGTTCCTGTTTGCTCTTGGAGTCTGTTCCAACTGGTCAAGTTCCATTTCTACCCACCTTTGGAATGACAATGGATACTTATGGGAGGACCCTGGGAGAGCATGAAAGGCCACAGGGTCCCAGAAGCCAAGTCACCTCAATGCGGGGGGGGGCTCCATTCGGATATTAATTGCAAACGTTAGTGTTATAAACTGTCTTCTCATGACAGCCTTAGTGAAACGTGGCTGCTTTGTGTGGCGTGAATCTTTACTATAGTAAAGATTCCTGAAGTCTCCATCTGCTGTCCCCTGCTATAGGGCACTAATTCCCTCCTGCAGCATGGTGACTAGAGCAGCTCTTTATATAGGCTGCATTCCAAGGTAGTAGTTTTTACTGGTGAAAGAAGCTCTCAACAGGAACAAGAAAATTAACTGGCACGAGGGAAGAAAAATGGCTAACTAATGCCTGGGGACTTAAGAGGCACGGGATTTTAGAAAGTAGTTCCACTGTAACGGAAAATAGGTTTTGGGAGCCTTTGTGTTGCATTACTTAAAAGGGGGGAAAGAGTACTTCAAAGAGATTTCCTTTAGAGATAACTCTGATCTTTAATTCCTACCACAGCAGCGGTCCGTGTCCAGCTGCCTGACAACCTGGGCAGCTCTGCAAGGACCCCTTCCTTTATACTCCTCTGTACCAGGGTGATGAGTGGCAGTAAAGCATATGTGTTGGAGTGATACCAAATCAAAGTAGTTGTAACAAAATTGCATATAGAGACATATCTGTATGGAGATTTTTAAGATCAGAGACATGAGCTGTGCATAGGAACTCCCTGGGAGAAAATTCATGAAGGACTGGTTTTATTTTGAGTTGTGAACAGCTAGGCTTTGTGAATTACAAATTAAAATAGCTTATTTATGCAGAGGACGGAGGAGCCAACTACTTTGTGCTGGTGTAGCAGTGACTTGTGGTCTAAGTTTTGAGGCCCATCACTTCTCTAGGGCTCCGTTTTCCTAATCTGTGAAATGATAGGTTTGGGCCAGATGGTCTTTCTGCGAAAGTCACAGAGCTGGGCTGCCTTTGCCACTGTAACTCTCACTGGAGCTCCATCCCTTCCATCCCTCAGAACTGGAGTCCAAGGGCAGTTAATCCCACAGATAAACTCTTCAAGTGACTTCAGAGCAGGTTCTTTAGCCTTTGGGGCCCCTTTCATGCATGAACGGCTTAAGGAGCTGACTCTGTCATTCCCCATTTTCCAAGGCCATTCACACTGGGCCAGAGGTGGAGGCAGTGCCTAGCCTCCTGGCCCAGGGGTGCAGGTTAGAAAGGGGCCTTTTGTCAGTTGCAGGATTTTGTCTCCCATCAGTGCCCCTTAGATGCTCTTTACCCTGTGGAACAGAGGACGCTGTGGGAAAGCCTTTTGACAGAAAGCTGAGGGTATTCTTGTTTACTCCAGCATGGCGAGAGAGTAGGCAGTTCTGCAGAGTAGATGTTAAAAAGAAAAAGAAAACCCACTATAATAAAGGATAATCAACAAGGATAGCCAAGAGCACTGTTCTTAAGTCAAAATAACAGCCTTGAAAACTTCAGGAACGCTTTCATTAAGTGCTTAAACTGGATAACACAGACTTGTGCTTAAATCCTCAATCGGAAACAATAAAAGTCTCTTCCTTGACTATCTTCATGTTCTTTTGTGTTTTCTCGTTACTACTGTCTGAGCCAGGACCGCTCCTGTGCATTCCCACTTCCCGTTTCCTTACCACACGTATCTTTCCTTACCACACGTATCGCACTTACTGTCTGTCACCTGACTGCCTCTCCTCTCCTTGCTTCCAGGGCTCGGCTTATCTCTGTCTTCATCCCCAGGGGCTGGCATAGTGCCTCGCACAAAATACTCAGATAGCTCCTCAGTGAGTTTCTCGAAAGCCTCTCAGCACCTCTCACTTCCCTGCAGCATTTGGGGCCCCACAGTGTCCCCCTACTTCTGAGCTGACTCCAGTGTGCTCTAGGGATGCTGGTGGGACTGTCGGCCAGTTCAGGCTGCCTCAGAACAGTGACTAGTAACTAACATTTGCTGAGTGTTGCAATGGCGCTGGTGTAGGGGATGAAAAATAATTTTACCTCTACCCTTCCAGGTTCTTGGCTGAGAACCCCCCCTACCCCGTAATAAACACAGATTAACAAGAGAAACACAAACAGAAGTTTAATAACATGTCTACCTCCTCTGCACATGGGAGAGATCCAGGAAAACTGAGTAACTCCCTGAAATACTCCAAGTCACCACCTTAAATACCAGTTTCCACTAAAGGCAAAAGAAGAATGTTGGGGAGTGGGGAGCCGGTTACGGGAGGTTTCCAGGGAAAGGTAAACCAGGAGAAGTTTGTGACGTAGATTTGATTCTCTTGAGTCATCCTTGCCTTCCTGGTACCCAGAGGGAGGCATTTACAAATGGAGATTCCCGTGGTAAGTGTCAATGCCCCTTCCAAAAGGGTAGCTTCTCTCTTTTTTTCCCCCAGAGCTTTCCTTGTCTGCTGTTTCTTAATTGGCTGTTCTTAATTAGCTCAAAATAACACATCTTGGGGTGGCATATTCTGCGCCCCTTCACTGGCCCCGTTCTAAGCACTTGGCACTGAGTTATTTAACTAGCAGAAACCTTACAGTTGGGATAAAGAGCACAACTCCATTTTATAAACTGACCAAACTGTTTGGAGAATCCTTGCTGATTCCCCTGAGCCAGTGACTTCAGGGGGACCCGCCTGTGGCACCTTTGCAGCCCTTCTCAACAGGGGCCCCCATCACTCCAGTGTCTCCTCCCAAGGTGTGAGATTCCTGAGGCTTCTGAGGAGATGGAGGAAAGGCGCTGTGCAAACCCAGAGCCCCAGAGCCCCGTTGCCCATGGGGGATGGGCGCTGGTGACACCGCACCCTGTCCTGTAAAAGTCATCACGTGTGAATGATCTCAGCCCTCTCCCCTGCTCTCCACCACAAAACATCTGCAGGGAAACAGGGTGAGACTGCGTGTTGTATGAGCGCTGTTGGAACTACAGAATAGCAAAGTTAGAATTAGTCAGGTGCTGTTCCAGCTAACAGCAGTGCGAGGGCGCCTCAGCAGAAAGGAGGACGAATTATAAGCCGCAGTTACTCGTTTCTGCCAGTCTTCCTGAGTTGGTGGCAGTCATGTGGCTGACATCTCTTTATTAAACACGGTTTGCTGGCCCCGTTTCCCTCCATTTCCCAAGGAAGCCAAAGCCATATGTCAGTAAAGTTCTCATAAATCTAATGTGTGGTAGCGTTGAGCATTACTAGTTTTATGTATGCTTACGAAAAGTAGCCTTCACGTCCCTTCTGGAATTGAGTCAAATCAAACTGTAAGCACAGTTGTATTTATTGACGGTGAAATGAGAAATAGACCACTTTGCTTTCTTTAGTCATTTCAAAATAATTTAGTTCTTAGTTATATTAATCAGTCAGACACGAGTTAAGGATGCATTTTAAAGGTTGTGAGTGATAATTCTCCCTGAATTATCTTCTGCAGGAAGGTTTTGATATTCTCTAGGCCACCATGTCACTAGGAATGGAAGACTAATGAGTTTTGTATTGTAATAACCAATAGTCACAGGTTTGCTAACCATGTCCCCAGTGCCCTCAGCCCAGTCACCGGTCAACGTTTGAAGGTACAGGAGAGAGGCCTGTCTGCCTTTGCTCTCGACATGCCAACAAAGAAGAGAGACCCTTTTAGTTACTGCGTTTTTTCAAAAGCTTCCAGTCAGGGTGGACCGTAGCATTTGAAAGGCGTGTTTCAGATTTCACGTCTGTCCTCTCAGGCGGAAACAAAGATGGCACACACTAGCGAGTCTGGCGCCAACGCCTGCAGTCCTTGGCGGCTATGTGTGTGAATTAACAGCCCCTCCTCGCTCCCTGCTGGAAACCGGGCCCTGGTTCTTGGGGCGCCTCCAGTCATGAGTGATCCGGGAATGCCCCCTTACATCCCCTTGCCCAGCGCTGGGTCTTCCTAGGCTGCTGCTGAGCCTGAGCAGTGACGCCCGCACACAGAAGGCACCCTGACACCTGGACACTTCCTCAGTATTTCTTACCTGACAGAGTCTGCCTGGAGGACGCTTCCTTCGCTCCCTTTGCCCCTTGGACGGGAAGCTGCTCTGCAGAGCACTTTGAACATCAAACATATTTTCCTCCCTTGCCTAGGTGGAGAGTAACCAGGCCTGCCGTAGGCCGTCACTTTGTTTCTCGTTGGAGCAATGATGCTGTGTCTCCTGAAGGAAAGGCCTGCAGGGGAGGATTCAGGGTGCAGGCCGCCGGGGCAGATCCAGCCCTGTGACCCCTGGCGTCCCCCTCTTCACGCCTGGGGGTCTACTCCATGGGGTGACTGTAAAGTGGAAGGATGTAGGGCCAGTGGTTATGCTGCCCTTCACGAGGCAAGATGAAAAAAGAGCAGCAAGTTAAATAACGGTCCGGTATCTGCGATTCTCCACAAGCTTCCTTACTGACATGATGTACTGACAACTGTCCTGGTGATAGTTAGCTGACCCCACCAGTGCAGCGCACAGTGGGGGGCATGCTGCAGGGGGTCTCACTTACTCTGGCATGACCCACGAGTTGAGTCCTGGTGTCGTCCCCATGTGACGCAGGAGGACACGGGGGTGAGCGGACAGTGAAGCACCACGGGCTTGAAGACTGGCTGTCTCTCTAAGTGCCAGGTGCCAGTTGTTAAACTGTTTAATAAGAGTAGGTGACCATAGAGCATAAATGTAACGCTCTCGTTTGAGTAACAGCCAGCACAACAAAATTCCAAGATTTTTTTTCAAATGTCTCTCTTAAAAACACATTTGCGAATATTGTGCAAAGATTTCTGCAAAAATTATTCTGCCTTTGTATTTTCGCAAATGAAGAGTTCTAGTGACAGAGATGAAACAATCACAATAAATATGAAATATGTGCTATCATGCTTTTCGGCAGGATTGCAAGTTCAAATGAATCTGTCTCAGCCTTGAGTTATTATTATTGCCACTTTTTATTGCTACATGAATCACCACACATACTGTGAGGGATTGATAGAGTTAATCGTTTTCATAAACTCAGTTAAATGAAGTGCTAGTGCAGAGTGACAGCCTTGACACGTGTCGTTGCTTCAACAGAGGAGTAGACAGGCCACTGTGAGCCTCAGATGACAGTTATTTCAAATGTCACCTTGATATTCATCGTCAGTTTTCTTTGTAGTTAATTGCACAGCCCTTTTCACTTTGTTTATAGAAAACATCTGGGGTAATAGTTTTAAAGTTTTATGTCTGCCAAGTTGAAATGATGAGGAGATCGTTTTTAAATGGGGATCTGTATTAGTCAGCTCAGGCTGCTACAACAAAATACCACAGGCTGGGAGTCTTCACAGGAATTTATTTTCTCACAGTTCTGGAGGCTGGAAGTCCAAATCAAGGAGCTGAAGCCTCTCTCCGGGGCTTCTCACTGTGACGCAGTGGGGCCTTTTCTCTGTGCGCCTGCATCCCTGGGGGCTCTTCCTCTTCTTACAAGGACACCAGTCCTGTTGGATCCGGGCTGCACCTAAACAGCCCGGTTGTAAGCTAATCACTCCTTCAGAGGCCGTGTCTCCACATGCAGTCGTGTCTGAGCTCCTGGGAGGTGGGGCTGCAACGTAAGCATTTGGAGGAAGCCCCTAGCAGCACTTTTAATCCATTTCTAAGGGGAATGGGATGGGAGTGGGATAGCTGAGAGGGCAACATGAATTTTAAGAAAAGAACATTTAGTAGTACAGTTCTCCCAGCCCCCTCCTTTGGCTAAAAAAAAAAAAAAAATCAGAACTCTCCAATCTTACATTTCAGTAGAGTAGGGAATCATCTTAAATGTACTACGGAATTTTATTTTCAGTCTTCATTTCTTAAGGTTTGGCATACTGTAGAACCTGAGAAATCATCATAAGCCACCTGCAAAGGGTGTTTTTGTTTTCTTCTCCTTTTTTGAAAAACATCTGAGCCCAAAGTGAGGGAAATCCCTAAGAACCACACCCAAAGAAGAAACTGAAATTCAGAGTAGTTAGTAAGAGCCGTGGGCCCACATGAGGCAGGGAGTAGCCTTGTGTCTCTTCCTCTTCTTATAAGGACCCCAGGCCTGGATTAGAGCCCACCCCAATGGCCTCATTTAACCCAAGACCCCAGCAGAAAGCTGGGTGCTCAGAGGCCAAATCCCCAAGTCCATGGGGAAAGGGAGGGGGAAATAAATGTGGCTAGTCGGATGGGGAGAAAGCTGATCTGTTTTAGCCTGGGCTCCGGACAGAGAAAAAAGTGTTCTTGAGAATTTGTGAATGCAGGCCTGCCTTTATGTGGGCTGTGGGTTCACATTTAACTGTTTGGCAATTCCTGAGGAATCTGATGTAAAAAAGGGTTTCCAGGTGCCTATACTCCTGGCCTGACAGGAGCACGGATAGCATTTCTCCAAAATGATTCTGCCTGATGCTGGGCCCCAGAGGGACCCCTCAGGTAAAGCTCTACTGAAGACAAGCTCACAGTCACCCCAGTAAGGGGAGTCGGCAGGCAAAAACAGACAGTGGATTAGACTCCCAAGGACGTCAGATAATACAATCATTAGATTTACACCTATAAGACAAGTCTGTCTAATACGTTTAAATATATAAAAGGGAAATGAATAAGACCCTGCTTTGCCTTTTTCTGATAGACCGTTGCTAAGTACCTTTGGCCATGAAGCAGGCATCGTCAGCTTCCTGAAGCTGGGGGGCCGGCAAACTCTCCCAGGGAAACTGAAAACTAATGAACAAGAGGGTGTGAGCCTGAGGGGGTTTTCACATTCTCCTTCCTGCTGTTCAGCATCTAAAGAAACTTGTTCTGGACTTGGCTAGTTCAGAAGGGTCCCACTGAAATTTGAAATGCCACAGGACACGGCCTAACATGTTGACTGTTGTGTGATGGCAGAACACTGGGAGTCGCTGTCCTGAGAAGGGAAGATGAGGCGTGGTGAGCCTCGGGGCTGATGAGTACAGTTGACACATCTCTACTTTCTACCGAGAACTCAACCTGTGCCAGGAAGCTACCAAACACCTCTACCTTAGCCTGTTCGGGCTGCTATAACAATACCACAGACTGGTGGCTTACAAACAACAGAAATTTATCTCTCATGGCTTTTCAGGCCAGAAGTCCCAACCAAGATCAAGGTGCCAGCAGATTCCGTGTCTGATAAGGGCTTCTTCCATAATAAGAGTAGGTGACGGTAGATGGCCATCTTCTCTGTGTCTTCACATGGTGGAAAGGGCAAGAGAGCTCTCTGGGGTCGCAATACAAGGGCTCTAATCCCATTCATGGGGGATCCACCTTCGTGACCTAATCGCCTCCCAAAGGTCCCACCTCCAGACACCATCGCACTGGGGGTTAGGATTTCTGCAGCCTCTCTTCTCATTTCAACCTCTCAGTCTTAGGGTGCTGCTCTTATCTCCTTTCTTTGGAGGATGCGGGGAGGCTTTAAGGGGCCGAGTCTGAGACCATCTAGCTGAGGACATGCAGTAGCTTGCTGACCCCAAAGCACATCGGCTTTTCGGATGTGGGGCCAGCATTTCCAAACTCTGATCCATGGGACACTATAGTCCTAAAGGATGACCACATACACACCCTCATTACTGAGAAAGGAAAAGTTCTGTGGCCAAATGCATTTGGGAAAGATGGCGTGCTCTGTGCCCCTCACGAAAGGGTGAGAAAATCTGTCTCGAAACCCATTTAATGTGTTTAACCTAGCATTTGCCACGCTTAATAGGTCCTAGAATCCACACTTTTTGTCTTTTTTCTTGTAGAACAATATCAACATATTAACCATTAAGGAAATAGAAATCAAGCTACGATTGGATTCCACTTCATACCCACTAGGATGGCTATAATTAAAAAGCTAGATAATAACAAGTGTTGGCAAGCATTGGAGGAATTGGGGCCAGTTTGGGGTTTCTATTTGGGGTGATGAATGTGTTCTCAAGTTTATTGTGGCAGTGGTTGTACAACTCCGAATATAGTCCAAACCATTGCATTATGCACTCTACAAGGGTGACTTGTGTATGAATTATATGTGAAGCCTGTTGTGAAGGCAGTGAACATCTGCCGACACCAAGGTTTGGGAAAGGCTGCCGCAGAAATCTTGGCTGCCATCTGAGTGGCCTCTGTGACTGGCACAGTAGCTGTCCCATGTATCGCCCATCAGAAGCGTCGTTGGAGACAAATACTGTATGATTTCACTTATGTGAAATCTGAAAATCAAAACAAGTGAACAAACAAAATGAAACAGAAGCAAACTCATAAATACAGATAGTTGCCAGAGGGGAGGGGTAGGGGATGGGCAGAAAAGGGGAAGGGAATTAAGAAGTACAAACTTCCAGTTATAAAGTCACAGGCATATAAGTACAGCATAAGGAATATTGTCAATCATGTAATAACTGTACGGTGACAGATGGGTACTGGGCTTATCGTGGTCATCACTTCGTGTAAGAAATATAAGTGCTGTACACCTGACACTGATATAATATTGTATGTCAACTGTAATTTAAAAATAATGATGCAGGACAATTCAGGATTTAAAGGAAAAGCATCGTCAGTGTTTGAGAAAATACCACAGGGCAGGGATTCCGTGGGGCCTTGATGCACCAAAATATGCAGAACATAAAGCAGGCAGCCAGTTTCCTTACGTGGATTGTACTCTGGTTACACTGTGCTCTCTGACAGACTCATAAGGGTACCAAACAAACAAACAAGAGCCTTGGGGAGTTTCTACGTGGATCTGGAGTAAAAGAGAGCGTTGAGGGCCGTGTCACCCTGAATCTTCCCCCAGCAACACTGGCCTTCTGTAGTTAGTCATTGTCAAGTTATCTGGACTCACTTGGGGCCCTGGGCAACCAAAACCTCTGGAGCTGGTTCCCCTAGTGCTCTGGTGGTTCCCTTTCCACACTGATCACACCCCCCCCCCACTTTGTTTTCATTCTAGTGAAAGCCGGTGGAATGCGAATTGTGCAGAAACACCCACATTCTGGAGACACCAAAGAAGAGAAAGACAAGGACGACCAAGAATGGGAAAGTCCCAGGTGGGAGAGTTCTGGTGAATCATGCCCGACTTTCACAATAACCATTGTTCAGTTAAACATTAACATTTGTTCTCTGCTCTGTGCTTCTGATAACCCCTGGGCAGTGCGGGGCCCAGCTGTGTGTTTTTCCTTCCCTGATCGGTGAGGGGCAGGAGGGATGGGGCCTGAGGGCGCCCTGCTTGCTGAGTAAATCCGAGCATGCCATCAGTCAGGCCAGTAGGCGGGGGACCTTTGAAAATGCCCTACTGGGTGAATCTCGGGGCTGGGCCTGGCTTTCTGTGCAGCCAGGATAGAGAACTACTGGTCTGTAAAAGGCCCACAAGCTGGGCTCCCCCCGTTGTTCAGCCACATGGAGCATCAGCGCGGCCACCCCCAGGTGTCCTGAAAGGACGTCTCTGCCGCCGGCGCCCCCGGTCCGGGACAGACAGCTCCTCTCCCTGCGTTTCCCTCCTCTCTGTGATGAGCTGTTTGCCCTAGAGGTTCTGATGTCAAATTTGGTTCAAGGGCCGCGATGTCGTCGCCTTGTAATAAACGTGTGCACCTGGCGGCGCCTCTGAGCTTGTCCCCGGGGCGGACAGCGAACAGTAAGCCTGGCCTGCAGCTGGTCCTCAGCTGTGTCCCCGGAGCCAGGAAAGCGCGGGGCCCGGCGCGTTCGCGGCCGTGGGTGGGCCGTTGGCTCAGTCCGGAGCAGTGCGGCGGTGTCCTCGCCGACACGGGAGACTCGTCCACGGCGGCTGGAAACTGGCCCACGCCGTGCGCCTGCGAGTGACGGGCGGCATTGAAACCCAGGTGCGCTGGGGGCTTCCTGCAGGTCGCTCGCGGGACCGTGTGCCCCCGAAATAGGACGCGCGTGTTCTGCGTGGCCCCGCGGGTCCTCCCACGTGTGGGCTGCACTTCCCGGGTTTCGTGCGGAGCCTCGGGTGGTAGGAGTTACCGAGCCACCTCGTGAGGGTGGACAGAACTTGAGGCTGTTTCTGGGTGATTGTTGCCCATTTTAAATCTGAGGGCAGCAGCCTGAAGGTGCAAGTCCAAGTTCTGGTTTGAAAAGAAGGCGGTTTAAAGAAAATTCGAGCACTGTGTTTCTCCCTGGCTGTTTTCACCACGCTGTGTTTGGATGGTAACACCATCAGTAACACCTAGGGGCACACAGTCCTGTATCTGTGAAGTTTGGGGCCTGATTTATTTCAGAATTGAGAAATGTAGAGGTTTTATGAGCGTGACACAGATTTTTGGAGACAAAGCAGCGCCCATTCCATCCAGCTGCGCATGGAGGGCCCCGCAGCACGTTGTCCTCCGCGTGTGCTCACACCTAGGGAGACACGGGTTTCAAGCTTACACACTTGGGTCAGCTCAGGTCAGTGGGGCCTCCACACCAGTTACAAGGAAACTTACAAGGAAACTGTCGGCTTTCAGAAAACTCCTGAGGTCAGAATCGGGCATGAGAGCAGCTGGGCCTGCGGTGATTTGTCCACTAGGAACCCTGCGGTGTTTCTTTTTCATTCAGTTGTTTCCTTACGAAGAAAGACAAAGAATGAGGGACAAAGCCTTTCCTGGAAAAAAAAAGAGATCTTGGAAAGTTAATGAAACATGCTCTTCTGTGTGAGTTTAAGTGGAATAAGGCACAAATAGCTATTTCCTGTGTAGCACTGTGTCAGTTCAGTGAGAGATGATAATTTATTAGCACGTTTAGAAATAAGGACAGAACAATCCGTTTGTTTTCTTTCTATGATTTTTTTCGTGAGTGCCATTTAAATAAAAATACCAGAGGACGAAGAACGACTGTAAGGAAAAGGAGTGAGCTCCTGGCATTCTGTGGAACCAACCATCGGGAAGCAGGCTGACCGCAGCGTGGGGCCTGCATGACACACAGCACGGGTCTGTCTTGGTTCCTGCAGCCACAGGGCTGCACTGTGTTCCTAGTGGGTGTGTTAGCTCGTGTCCTCCTGACTTCGGCTCCACCCTTGATGCTCTGGGTTAGGCCTCTTGACACACTGTGGGCTGACGTGGCAGTCTCTGTGGACTCAAGCTACTGACACGTGTTGCCAGCACAGCCCCTTCCAAACCCCTGCACCGGGCCTGGTTCTCCGTAGACTCATTTGCTTGCACCACCAGGCCACTCCCCATGTTTCTGGTGGGCTCATGGATAATTCTAGTTAATCATCATCACTAATATTTTAGAGGGCAGTGAGTCTGGCCCTGTCCTAAGTGCTCTGCATATGTTAATTCATTTGTTCCTTGCAATTACTCTGTTGTCATCCCTATTTCAGAGTTGGTTATTATTGTCCCCATCCCACATTGCTACTCCCACTTCAACAGCTCAGAGAGGTTAAGTGACTTCTCCAAAGTCGCATAGCAGATGAGTGGCAGAGCCAGCATTCCAGCACTGGCAGCTGGGCCCAGAGTCCTTGCTCTTAGTCACTAGGCCGTGCTTAGCAGTCGGGCGCCTGTTTTGTGCTGGGCACCACCGAGTGCTTCACATGGCGCCTTACAGCTCTCACTACCTGTAAGCTGGTAGTACCATGCCCATTATAGAGATGAAGAAACCAGAGCTTAGGGCGGTTATCCGGCCCAAAAATATATAGACAGTCAGTGGTCAGGCTGTGATTCAGCCCTGAGTCTGCCCTCACTGGGAAACCAGTCCCTCTAATATGCTGCAGAATCCCCCTGAATTGACAGGGTATTTTTAGGGTCGACATAGACTGCTTCTGGGGTTGTCCATAACCTTTTCCACATCTCTCCAGCTTACAATCCCACCCATATAGCCTCGCCATCAGTAGGTGGTGTAATTATCCATTTACAACAAGGCTTCAGGAGACTGCAGATACTTTACATATGGAAAGATCTGTTTCTTTGCAGAATTTGTCAAACATTTTATTATTCTCTTGGAAATGTCACAGCATGTGACGTCAACATCCATGTTATCCTAATCCTAAAGTTTTATGTTTTCATATTTGGGTCCAAGTGTTCTCGCAATATGAAAATAAGTGCATAGTCTCAGATGCCAATTTCCTCCTGGCTCTGCATTGGTGAAACTTTGCTTTCCTTCCCAAAGGTTTTAAACTGGCTTCACATTTACTGACTCACCTCTGGTAAATTCCTTTCTCACTAAGCTGATAATCAAGTACTGATTACAGAGAAAATGAACAACTGGAACAATGAAGAGGTTATTATGTGACCAAAACACCAAAATCCACAACTTTTACTTGTGATTATTTTTCTTACAGATATTTATGCTATTCTTAATCCCTTTAATCTTGCAATTTTCTCGAGATTTACAGAAATTTCCTATGCTGCCAAGTTGTTTTGGGATGCTACTTTTTTTTAAAAGAGGTGGGGAAAGAATGTAACAGAAATTCGGAAATGTTGCCCAAGAATTCTCATCAAGCTGAGTTCTAGTTACTTAGCACTCTTCATACGCGTATCCAAGGAGAGAAATAGGCTCCATCATTGTTAACTAATACTTCCCTGAGTTGCTGCTGGAGGCCATCTTAGAGCCGACTCAGTTAGGGAATGCCTGATTTTCCTCAAAGCCTTTTCTCAGCGAGTTGAGATGAAGTACCCAGTTTCATTATGTAAAGGAGAAATTGCAGACGCTGAATGGATTTCAGGATTCAGTAGGAGCCACTAAAGAAAACAGTGTAGCATCAAACACATACTGAGGTCCTACCATGAATTGCGCTTGGCAAAGACACTGAAAAGGACAGGTAACAGGAAGAATAAAGTAGGAATGGAAGGTTTGGGTGTGAACTGGGGTGTGCAGGAAAGAGGTAGAGGAGGGGAAAATGGGGGCGGGTAATCAGGGCACAGAGGGAGCAGCCCTTCTCTGAGCTCAGCAAAGTACAGCCTCTGATTACAACCTGGTCCTATTCCACACACCCGAAAAATAAGCCCACAATTTAAACCACCCAGCATGTGGGAGATACGCAAAATGGAATACAAATAGTAACAGATGAACCTAATTGTAATACAAATGGTTAATGTAACCCATTGAAAAGAGTGGGAAGAAAAGACCTAACCTAAGTAACTTTGGAAAACAGTATTCTGACTGCATACTCTAAGACTAAAGACAAAAAACTGTATGTAAATGCTGTACTCCAGTTAGTGTGTTTCTTACAGGAGTATGGGTTAGCAGTTCTAAAATTTATGTGTACAATAAGGTTGAACAAATAAGTATATTGTGGGTAGTGAGAGCCAAGTTTCTCGATGTCAGAGAAAGGTTACAAATTGGAAAGGAAGACTAAAATGAACTTTGTAGTGTTGAGTCAGAATTGAAGGTATTGGTATGATGGATGGATGGATGGATGGATGGATGGATGATGGATGGATGGATAGATGGATGGCAGGATGGATGGGTGATGGATGGATGGATGGATGGATGGATGGATGGATGGATGGATAGATGGATGGCAGGATGGATGGATGATGGATGGATGGATGGATGGATGGCAGGATGGATGGATGGATGGATGGATGGATGGATGGATGGATGGCAGGATGGATGGATGATGGATGGATGGATGGCAGGATGGATGGATGGATGGATGGATGGATGGATGGATGGATGGCAGGATGGCAGGATGGCAGGATGGATGGATGGATGGATGGATGGATGGATGGATGGATGGATGGATGGATGGATGGATGGCAGGATGGATGGATGGATGGATGGATGGATGGATGGATGGATGGATGGATGGCAGGATGGCAGGATGGATGGATGGATGGATGGATGGCAGGATGGCAGGATGGATGGATGGATGATGGATGGATGGATGGCAGGATGGATGGATGGCAGGATGGATGGATGGATGGATGGATGGATGGATGGCAGGATGGCAGGCTGGCAGGCAGATGCATACGGACGTACACATACATACAGAAATACAGATGGGGGAGCGTTAGTGTACGCACCGTACTTGTGTTATGTTAGGACTGTGTATGCTCCTGGCTGTGTTCATGGACAGGGCCTGCAAACTCCTGACACGCACGTAGCCTCGAGCAGCACCCCGAGGCCCAGGGCTTGGTTTCTAAACACCATTCCCCAATCCAGGAAACCAGGGATCCTTGAAGAGGTGATTAATTACTTCCAGAGCCAGAGCAGGAAAGACGCCCAAGCAGCCTGGATCCCCTGTGGTGCCAGAACATGAGGAGGTGCACCACACAGGACGGGGATTTGTCAGAACCCCACAGACGCCAACCTGAAGGAGCTCCCAAGGCCAGGGCTGGCACAGGGCAACCAAACAAAGGGCAGTGTCGGATCAGAACCCGTAGAGTAGAGTGAACATCATGAGTTCATACTGATGTAAATCACTGCATACATAAATGAGGAGAAGGGACAGCTCTTTAGAGAAGAATTCCAATTAATAAATGTGTCGGGAGCGAGGGTAATAGAATATCGCCCCAAGGCAGACGGCACAGTGATGGTTACAAGGTCCCCAGTGGATGCTGCGATTAGTGGGGGACGTTTGAGGAGAAACGGGATGTTTGCACCGTCTCAAAGTGTCTCCCCCAATATGTTTATTAATTGTACAACAGTCTGGTACCATGGAGCTCATGACAAGGACACTTGTTTGCCATATGAAAGCTGAAATGAGAAGGCAGGAGGTCATGTTCCCCCCTCCGAGGGGAACCTGCGCGTCAGTGGCTATCATTTTTTGCTGCTCTGCGCGTGTCTGAGAACGACCGTGGCAGTGCTGCACGGATTTGCTCCTCATCAGACTTTCACCTGCCACTTTTAGCCCACTGACGGCGCACGCCCAAAACAGCTGTTACTACCGTGTTTCCCCGAAAATAGGACCTAGCCGGACCGTCAGCTCTAATGCGTCTTTTGGAGCAAAAAGTAATATAAGACCCAGTCTTATTTTAATATGAAACCAGGTATAATATAATATAATATAATATAATATAATATAATATAATATAATATATAATATATATATAATGTAATATATATAATATAATATAACCTGGTCTTATATTAATGTTTGCTCCAAAAGATGCATTAGCGCTGATTGTCTGGCTAGGTCTTATGTTTGGGAAAACACGCTACGTGGCTGCTGTTTTACCCACCACAGGGCTGCTGTAACCTGTACCGCACACTGGGGGGCTGAGAATAACTGAAATGTTCTGTCTCTGTTCTGGAAGCTGGAAGATCAAGGTGCCACCACAGCCGTGAGGGAGAATCTGTCCCCGACCTGATAGTTTGCAGGCATCTTTGGTGTCCTGAAAGTGATGGGCATTAGTACTCATCTTGCCTGGAACGCGGTCTCTCAGTTCTCCTTTCACGCCAATGGGCACCAGAGGAAGGCACGAGTCTGACAGGTGGCGAACCAAAGGCTCGCTGCTCCGCAGAGGGAGGGGCACGTGGGCATCCAGATGTCACAGCAGCCAGCTGGTCTCCTTCAGTTTGGGGTGAGAAGGGAAGTGCCAAAGGCCCACTTGCCCTCAGTGCCTGGGCTGCTGGTAACTGGCTGAGAGGCGGTGTTGGCACGATATCTGCTTCCAGAACGAATGCAGAAACCAGGGGTGATTGATGGGCTTCTGCCTGCTCCCTCTCCCTGCGCCAGCCTGCAGCTCCTCCGAGACTGTCACACTCCCTCCACCCCGGGAGAGCCCCTTTTATCAGAAGAAAATGGAGCGATCAGTTTTCCCCTCCAGACACTGTGTGTGCGTCTGCACTGGAGTCAGCCTCTCGGAACAGATGACTCTTTTGCTTTTATGGTGTTACTCAGAGGGTGGCACTATTTATCAGGAGTGTTTTCTTATCACATAAACGTGTCAACTGAATTTAAATCAACTCTCCAGTGGTTTGATTTTATAGAAAGAAATATGTAACAATAACTTCATAGAATCATGCTACATGTAAGAATAACTACATAGAAACAAGAGCCCTTTGTTGAGTTTATTACATTAAAATTACTATGCCTGAAAATTTTGAAACCCTCTATTTAAATAAATTCCACTGACTTTCATGTCTCAGAATGCAGAGCATTCAGAAAATACAGTACTAGTCCCCCCATATCCGTGGGGGATACTTTCTAAGATCCTCACTGGATGCCTGAAACCATGGATAGTACCAAAACCTATACATATTATGGTTTTCTCTACACGTGCAGACTTGTTTAAAGTTGAATTTATGAATTAGGCACAGTAAGAGATGAACAATAACTAATAATAAAATAGAACAATTGTAATGGTATACTGTAATAAAAGTTATGAATGGCTTTGAGGCCATTATTAAGTAAAAGGGGTTACTGGATACAAACACTATGACCCGCTGATAACTGGGACGGCTACCAAGTGACCAATGCCAGTATCGGACAGCATAGTGTGAAGACACGGACAAAGGGATGACTCCGTCCCTGGGGGAAACAAGTGGAGTAGCGTTGGGTCTCCTGACGCTACTCAGAACAGCGTACAATTTAGAACATATAGATTGCTTATTTCTGGAATTTTCCATTTAATGTTTTCAGACCGTGGAAAGTGAAACCTTGGGGTAAGGGGCGACTGCTATACTTGGTGAATCAGTAATAATTCGCTTAGACTTGGATTCTTTAAAAGTAAAATAGTTAACTTATTGACTTGATTATTCCTTATTTTCCCACTAATGAAAGAGATGAAGGAGGGAGGGTGCGTGTGGAGGAAGAAAAGTATTCTTGGCATATTCTGTTGGGCCCTCCGCTCCCTCTAGACAGGCTGTGTGCTTTGGTTTTCGGTTGTGTGATGTACACACAGGCAGGCCTGTAGTCATTCATGTCAAATGAACATGGACTGGAGTCTTGAGGATGGTGTTACAATCAGGCGGCCCTCACAGAGCCATCAGCTTCGGAGCTGCACACGACCTGCGAGGTCACCCAGCCCAGGTGCTCCGCGGGCAGTCAGATTTTACTACAGACCTGAAGGGGCTTGATACCCAAAGCAGAACACCTGCTGGGTAGAGATCCACGAAGTTTTTTATGTTAAAAAGAAGTCTTTGCCCACTTCTGCTTATATCTCCAAAGGAACTTTTGAAAGCAGGTCTCAAGAGATATTTGCACCCCCATGTTCACAGCAGCACTATTTACAACAGCCAAGTGGTGGAAACACCCCAAATGCCAACTGACAGATGAGTGGATCAACACAATGCAGTGTGCCCATGCAGTAGAATACTACGTGACCTTGAAAAGGAAGGAACTCTTGTCACATGCTGCAAAATGGATGCTAAGTGAAATTAACCAGTCACAAAAGGAGAAAACTGTGTGGTTCCACTTATATGAGACGTCTGAAGCAGTCAAATTCGTCAAGACACAAAGTACAATGCAGGTCGCTAGGCGGCAGGGGGAGGGAGCAAAACGAGCTGTTGAACGGTCATAGAGTTTCAGTTCTGCGAGATGAAAAGATTCTGGAGCTGTGTCTAAGTAAATATACTTAACACTACTAAACGAACTGTACACTTAAAAATGGGTCAGATGGTAACTTTTATGATAAGTTTTTTATCACAATAAAAAAAGTTCTATTGAAGAAACAAACAAAAACAGACTTACTGCTATGAATGCAGTTTGGTGGTTCCTCGGAAACTTAGACTCAGCCAGGGCCCTCCAGGGAGGCATGGTGGGTAACTCCTCACCGCAGGACCCAGCAATTTGACTCCTAGGGCTGTACCCGAGTGAATTGAAAACGGGTGTCCAGACACAAACTTGGACATGAATGTTTCATTATTCACCGTAGTCAAAAGTGGAAACAACCCAAATGTCACCAAATGATGAACAGATAAACAAAACGGTCTCTCCATGCAGTGGAGTATTAGCCATGAAGGAGAATGAAGTGGCAACACGTGTTGCACTGTTGGGTGAAGCCTGTAAGCATCCGGCTAAGTGAAGGAAGCCGGACACTAAAGGCAACATACCATAGGATTCCATTTCCATGAAATGTCCAGAATAAGCAAATCCAAAGAGACAGGAAGCAGATTCCTGGTTGCCTGGGGCTGGGGTGGGGGGTAGGGAGTGAGTGCTTTCTTTTCGGCATGATGAAAATGTTCTAGAATTAGATGGAGTGATGGTGGCATACAGTGTATTAAAAGAGCCTTTGAACTGTACTTGAAAGTGCTTCACATGGTGAATTACATCACATGTGAATGTCACCTCAGTTAGAGAAAGGAGCCCTCATGAATGCAGGGTGGGAAATCCAGCCCTGCATGGATCCAGCCCCCACATTTTCTTAGCCGGAAGGGTGGAAGCGCCCACCAGTGAAATGCCTCCCTGGAGGGCCCTGGCTGCAGTACTCGGGACACCAGGACACTTGGGGCGGAGGGGGAGGTGCTTTCCAGTGCACGCAGCTCAGAGTGGACCAGGCAGCAACGACTTGGGCCGTCTGCTGTGAAGAAGGTCGAGGTGGGGGGTGCTGGCTGCAGGCAACATGGCCGCCCCAGCCTCTGCCAGGTCCACCTCTGGGCCCACTGGTAGCTCTGCCTCCCTCCTGGAGTGGCTTTCTCCCCAGGAGGGTAGTGGGGTGGCTGCAGCAGGTCCAGCCAACACGTCCAGACATGTGGTATCCAGAGGAAGAAACAGGCATCTCTTATTGAGTCTCTATTTAGGAGCAAGAAAAGCTTTGCCAGAAGCCTTCTAGCAAACTCATTGGCCAAAACTGGGTCATGTGGCTCGGGGTGGGTCCTCCTCTCCGAGGGAAACCACAGGTGGAGCACATGGAGGACAGCCCGACAGGATGTTCTTAACCGCATTGGTGGCAGCCGGGGCCCTGTGCAGTGAGTTGGCCTGAGGCGTTCACTGGGGGAGAAGAGAGGAAATGAAGATGCATGCTGGTTTGTCACCGAGCACACCTGTCAGTGTCCCCACCAGCTGATCACTCACTTAGTCACGCTCAGTGCTGATCACCAGGATAACCAAGCTCTCTGCTCCTCTGTTGACGTGGGCTTACTGGAAAGGTGAATTTGCTGCCAGAATAGTATCTATGTGCAAATGGCTTTAGGGAGTACGGTCCAGCCTGAGGCTAAGGATTTTGCAAGTAAGGCACAATCATTACGGGTTGTTTGTTGGTGTGCTGGTCGGAAGTGGTGGGCTGTGGCCTCCCTGGCAGTCTACAGAGCAGAGCCTTCCAGGGAGGATGCAGGCCACTAGAAAAAAGAGTGTCTGGGGTCTTGCAGGAACTTGTCCAAACACTAACCTTTATTCTGGATAACTTTGAATTTATATAAGTCAGGACTAAAGATTTAAAGTGGGAGAGTGAAGATTATAAATGACATCTGTTAAGTGTTTCTTTGTAGCCGGTTTTCTCAGTGTGGTGATAATGAAATTTAGAGCATCGTGGACCAGTGTAACTGAATGCAGAGAAGTAATTGCTGCTTACTCTTTAGGTGGGTGTCGTGGGAGGGAGGATCGAAGGGGAGGAAAGCTAAGATGATAGAGTAGAAATATGCAAGTTCTGACGTGGGCACATGTTTTTGAGGAAGGCAGTTTCGTATAAAGTTTAAGTTTGATTATAGGAATACTAATTGGTTCCATTTATTTAACAACATTCCTACCTACAAAGTAGCTTGACCTCTGCAGCTAAGGTTAACCTTTGCTACACCTGGATTCAGTGGAGAGCAGACTCTGGAGAAAGGGTTGTTGATAGTCTACCATATTGGATAAGTTCTGTGAGTTGAGGGGAAAACTTGGACAATAAATGACATAAATGTTGATGAACAGGCTATAAACTGATCGTGGAAACATTGAGATTCTCTGAATCTAGAAGCACTTACAGAATTTTGATAGACAGACTCGTATGGGGAGACTGCTGGTCAGGGGGCAGCGTAAAGGGCCATTCTGGCAAAGGCAGAGCAAGTGATGTCCCGAACTGACCAGAGGGCAGGATGGAGCATTTTTTCCATCGCACTTTCAACTGTTTTGAAGGTATCTGTCATTCAGCCTCTTGAGTTTATGGTTATGTCTCATCGTAAGTGGGCTTTGAGGAATGAGAACTTTAGAAGATTATCCCTGCTATCAAATAAGCAATTCAGCATCATTCAGACAGTCTAAGAGCCAAATAATAACAAATACAAGCCACCATTAGACCAAGAACTGTATATACAGAGGGTGCCAAAAAAGAGTATACACGTGACTTGTGTTCATCTTTTGTTATCAGCATACACTGAATACTACGATTTTTTTTTTTTGAATACTACGATTTTAATACAGTTTTTTCCTTTCTTAAAATGTGCATACATTTTTGGGGGGCGTCCTCTGTATATAGTCTTGTTTTGTCTTCATGGGTTACAGGGGAGGTGGTAGACCCTCATTTTATGGATGAAGAATTCTGCTGAGAAAGGCTAACGACATGCCCAAGGTCATTCTGATAGGAACTGACAGACTTAGTATTTGAATCTTAATCTGACTCCAAAGACTAGCCGCTCTGCTGCCCACCGCTTATATTCTGGCAGCCAGCCTTCTTTTCCCAAAGAGTTGGGGAGAAATTATTGAAAAGAAAGCCTAAAATTCTACTTAGAATTTTAAAGTTCAGAGACATATCTTCCACACTAGGATTGTATTACTGAAGACTGGTTTCCATTCAAGCTCATTTCAGATAAAAGTTTCTGTGAGTTTCCTTCTACCCCAATTGTCAACTCAAGCTTTGCAGTTGTACAAGCTTTGCAGTGTTGGAGTAACTGCAGTGGCACAGGCTTCCACGAGGGCAGCCCAACAGCCTGAATAATGGCAGCCGCTCTCCAGGAAGCCTTCACATCTCTATGGCAGGAGCCACAGAGCCAGGAAAACGACCGTCCACTTGGGAGCTACCCAGCCCCGTGTGTCAGAGACACACGGCACAAAGATAGGGTCCAGTTCCATTTGAGAAGCCATGGATCCGAGATTCCCAAAGTCAGCTGCCAAGAAAGGAGATCAGACCAGAAAAGCACAATTAGAGGAGGTTGGCGTCAGTGTAAAACCAATGACTCATGGCTACTAAATTCATTATGACTTTAAGTGGAAAAAAGAAATAATAAGTCTTAAATGGGAAGGGTGGTGCCACATGGGCGCAAAACAAATGCTGTTAAAGAATGGAATAGTCTGTTTTCATTTTGCCAGAGGTTCCAAATGTGATTATAGATAAAAACAAATGCTAACCCTTTCCTACTTTGGCAAGGCTGAGCCTACAGGGTGGATTTCTATAGAAATGCTTTGTTGACTTTGTTGGGTCAGAGGGGAGCCTGCAGGGGAGAAAGGGGGAGAGAGCTCGGGTCAGTTGGCTGCTGAACCCCCCCCCCTCCTCCTGGGAATTCTAGCCTAGCATCTTTTAGGCCCAGGCTTACCCCAGGCCTTCAGAGCTTGACTTTGTGCCCACAGCGGGCGTCCCTGGATGAGCGTCCTGAGACCCAGGCCTGGGGTAAGCCCCAGGGCTCCTCCCTCTGTCGCTGAGTCGGCAGTCCTCCCTTAGGGGACAGGGAACCAGAAAAGCTAAGTGCTGAGATTGACCGACCAGCTCAGGCCAGGCCTTTTGTCCATTAGTTTATCTGTTACTCTTCTTAGCTTTCTTTCTTATCCTAGACCACATTTATAACTGCAAAATCAAGCCATTTAGGTACACATAGTTCCCAAGACTCAGCCTTCCATTGTTGGCCTGAAATGTGCATATAGCAAGCTTAGCATGGGAAAGTCCCACGTTGCGGGGCAGAGCCAGGCCTCCCCAGGTCCTGGCTGGAGGCTCCTGGCTGGTCCCAGGTAAAGCACTAACTTTCGGGGCTGACTCCTCATCTGTAACATGAGGTTTGTAGAGGAGTCTACTTCTCTTACGGGACTTTTATGGTGCAAGCAGAATGAGGAAAAATGAAGCCCTGCAAGCTCTGGAGAGAAGTAGAAGCGCACTTGGATTAATAACAGGCACACACGGAGTTCCTGTTGTGAGGCTGGCACTTCGCGAGACTGGAGGAGATGAGACAACGGAATCGAGTCCTCAGGAAACCTGGGGAGGTGGCTCTGTCCTCACCGAGGCGTTCTGCGTTCCCTGGTGATAGCGTGGTTCCTGTGCGGTCGTGATAAGTCACCTCAGGCTTAAACAAGACCAAAGGTGCTGTGCTTTCAATCATCTTAGAGTCGGTTCTAGAAATTATTGTGTGACTTTTAGGATAGCACAAGGAAATGGACTGTCTGTGCTCTGTGGCTTGTTGAAATCTCTGGGGTGTACTTTTGTGCTCTGCGTTTTTTTCTGCACCCAAACAAGTCACCATTTGTACTTCGGACTTTGCTTCACTCCCCTTCCAGGTGGATACCTGGCACCTGAACTCGGATGACACTCAGTCCCCCCCAAGGCCCAGAGGAAGCCAGGGTCTCCTTTCATACATCCTTAGGAGTGATGTATTTCATACATTCGAAGGCGTCACAGCCCAGCATTACAATGACATGAAGATAATGGCACATAATACAACATACAACCAACTCACCAAGGTTTTAATGAGGCGGGAGCCGGGTTTCACACATTTATTCTTATGCCTTGGTATCTGGCCTGGAGCCCACAGTATAATCTCTCCTTGTAAAGTGCTAGTGTTAATTAGTGACTGTGGCTGCTGTCTTTTTCTTTACTAAAAATGCTCAAGAACTGTTTTCTTTTATCTCTTGCCTGGGTATTAACAGTCGTCCCTATATGTGCCTCCATTCTTCATCTGTTATTTCCTCCCCAGGAAATGGGTTTAACAATAGTCTTGTTAGGATGGCCCTGAGGAGCTAAGTGTACTTTCCAAGGTTCTGTAGCCACCAAATTGTTTTCAGGAGGCATCAGGGTACAATAGAAAGACCCAGTTAGGAGACAGGAGTTGGGCTGGCTCTACCACTAGCTACCCTGTTTTCCCGGAAATAAGACCTAGCTGGACCATCAGCTCTAATGAGTCTTTTGGAGCAAAAATTAATATAAGACCCGGCATTATATTATATTATACCCAGTCTTGTAGTAAAATAAGACTTGGTCTTACATTAATTTTTGCTCCAAAAGACGCATTAGAGCTGATTGTCCGGCTAGGTTTTATTTTTGGGGAAACAGTAGCTGCCTGACCTTGGTGTGGGGGGGGCGGTTGAGGGGGGCTTGATTTAATTTCCATGGATTTTAACGTTCTTCTAATTTTTCTGATCTGGTGGGCTATTAATACAGTATCTTCCCTCTTGTAATCAGCTTAAGAGTTTGTTACCATAAGTACTGTTTTAGAGGGGTTAAATGTCGGTGAGCGCTTTTTTTAGCTGCTTGACTCTTTTTGGAGGACATTGTGATGACAAGGAGGCAAGGTGGCCCATATGTTGTTGGGTCTGTCTGTCTGTATTTCTTTAGCATTAACGTTTCATCAAGGGACATGGCTCTGAAGGATGGCTGCCCCTTCAATGGCCAGGACTCTGTGGCTGCCATGGCCAGAAGCATAAAGATGTGTAAAGAGGATTTTTCGGTGTATTGAACACCGAATGTCTCTCTGTGCGGCTTCTGTGATTGACATTCGGTTCCGCGGGCTCCTTCGTAACTGCAATCCTTAACGGGTGGTGGGGAATAGTAATGGCAAGAAGGAAGTGGCACGAGTAGCAGTCGCTGCGTGGTGGGTGTGGGTCAGTGTCTAAGCGTTGCTGTGTGGACGTCATCATTTTCCCCGATGGTTTTCCGCCGGGGAAGCAGTACATCCCCGTGGCATCTGGGCTTGGGTTATGGCGGCCAGCAGCTGCCGCACATGCCTTTGGGCCCATGGTTCGACTCAGCAGCTGCTGTGGGAGGGCTGGAGGGGTCGAGGAGAAAAGACTTCTTCTTGCTACCCACACATGTCCGGACTTCAGAGTGTGTATACCTGGCACAATTGTGTTCCTGAAAAGTTTGTAAATCAGTTTCTCTCAATCAACTTTTGTTTCCCTATCGACATTTCAGAGTTTATTCAGACTCATCATTTTCCCACTGATGGCGCTCAGTTTCTGCTTCTCCCCTTCACATCCTGTCCACCTCTGAAAACTATCAATGCTCAGTGAGCGACACTGAGACACCACGCTTCTTACAAGCAGCCACAGCTCTCAGTGGAGGGGCAACGTCGCGGTGAGGTGGGCCCTGTGCTGAGTGCCGTGGAAATGATGAAAGCAGCCCTGGCTTCATCCTTGCATCCCCGGCTGGAGAAATGAAAACGGTGTTCATCTCTGCTGAATCCAGGCATGCCGTATCAAGAGGCAGCTTGTCAGGTGCAATTTGGAATCATCAAACTAATTGTTACATGTGACAAGCTGACATGTAAAGAAGGTGATAAGTACCTTGGTGCGGTTGTCCAGATTCCAGGGTGAGTGTTCATGGCCCAGGGCGTGGATGATGGACGAGGCAGGAGAGCGTCCTCCCGGCAGCAGCCCGCCCTGCTTCCTTCTGGAGCACCGTTTGCCAAGAAACCGTCAGTAACCCATCACTTCTCGGCAGCTGTGTTAATTCTTAGCACTTTCCCTGTGCTTCCTCCCAGATGAACTCTGGTGACTTGCTTCCGTGGGGTGCTTGCTGTTTGCCTCGATGTGACCCAGCACCTATTTCACAAGCACATTTGCTGGGTCTAGGGTTTCCAGGCGGGAATTCCCGCCCATTCTCAGGAATGTTTTTGGCTTTCCCATTCCTGAATCGCGATATAATTTGGTCGGGAAATCAGGAAAATCGGCTCCTTGAACCCAGGTGGTTGGTAGTATCGGCCATCACTTTGTGGAAACGATTCATCGTAGAGAACAGAAAACAGTTTAAATCGTGGGATTCTGGAACGGGAAAGGGAAAACAATTCCTGACAACGGGCAGGAATTCCCGCCTGGAAACCCTACCTGGGTCCTCAGGAGCTGCCCATTAAATGGCCCACAAGACAGGCAAACGATTGCCAGTTGCCTGAGCTTCTCAAGGTCAGCAGATGTTGCTGTGAGAATCCACTGACGAGTCAGGCTTCTGCTCGATGTCCCATGGGGACCGTGGGGCAGGCACAGCCGTGAAACGCAGGCACCCAAGCGTCAGCTGCAGGTGGTGGGAGCATTAGTGCAGGAGGTTCCCTCCATGCCGCGTAGAGCCATTCCCGTTATTTCCTGGATGCTCTGTAGTATCAGACGCAGCAGCAGCCTTCTGGGGAGCAAGCCAGGGACATCGGCCTATGATGTCTAACCGCTGCAGCGCCTGACGTTTGGGGCCTCCCTCCCTGTCCACCAGAAGTAGCTGCTGAGCAGCTGTGCAGGGGAGTCCGTCCACCGTGGGGCCACATGTGAGGCTCAGCTAGAGGGACCTACACAGGAAACCCCCACCTCCTAATAGGTCCTCCAGTCTGCGTATCTGTTTCCTTGTTTTCCACGTCCTTTTGGATTTTTTCTTCCTATTTTTCCTGATTTTGCTTTTGTGCACTCATGTTGCAGCTTTTCTGGCCATAAGAAATATGAAATGTAGTTATCAAAATATTAAATTATGATATATTTATTTCTTTAAAGCTTGAATAACAAGATTTCATGCTAGGTCTAATCACTTCTGTCACTTTGAAGTAGAGATGAGTGCAAGCAATATTTCATGCAACCTGCAATGGCGCTGACGTGACATAAAAGTTACAGATCCTGCGAAGGCAGCGGGGTTTGTTGCCTGAATTCCTAAGGAAAGAGAACGCTAATTATCAGGTAGATGTTAATGAAAAGAAATGCGTAGGGTCGGTCGCTTTGTTTTCCCTCGACTAACTTACAGCCGCCCTAATTTCTGTTTCTGGGCCCGTTGGCTTAAGAACCCTCATCCTGTACGTCTCAGCGCTGTGCGATATCAAAACACGTGTGTAAGTTCCGTGTCAGTGTTACTCACATCACACAGCTTTTCAAGGGCCTGGATCCCAGCGTGAGTCTCACGGTTCTCCGCCGGGGATATGTGCCTCCGACGTGGGCAGAATGCACGGCTCAGTTTAAGTGATTTGACCGCACGCCTGCATCACTGCCAGTCCTAATTACGCGTTTCATTTTTCAAATGTAATGAGAACACACGGGGCAGACTGATGAGATTTCCCTCCCGCCAAGAATGTTCCCTGATGCTCAGTCCTCAGCCCTCTGCATTGTCCACTCACCATTCACTAGGGAACCCGTGTGTCTTCATGCCTTAGCCAGCGCCCCCGTGAGGGCTCTGCTCCTCTCCGGACACCCCAAGGCTGCACCTTAGGGTGTCCCGCTTCATCTCGCCTCTGCAGTGGGGGGAGAGGGCAGGGAGCACAGAGTCGGGGGCAGAAAACTGGTTCAGGCCCAGCCTTGTGACCCGCTGCCTGTGTGATCGTGCAAACACTTAAATTCTTAGAGCCTGGACTTCTGGGTATAAAATGGGGGCAAAACTCATAACCCCTCACAGAGTGGAAGCACACCTTCTTTGTGCAAGGTAAGGCCCAGAGCCTCACTGTGGTTTGGCCACGTACCTGCAATGCCCTGAGCCTGTTTTCCTTCTTGTAATGAGGTGTCCTATCTTTTGGAGAGGACTTAATGTGATAAAGTCTGGTTAGGGCGTCAGCGTGATGCCCCCACCGCAGACACCCAGGGCGTATCAGCCGTTCCCCTCCGCCACAGCCTCTGGACGGGGTCGTTCTGTTGGGCGTGGGCGAGGCGGGAGGGTAGTGCTGACCGCGCGTGTGCGTGTGTGTGCAGAGAAGAGCTGTGTCCTTGTCTTAGGTGCCTCAGCGTGTCTAGGGATTCTCCCTCGTTTGATTCTGAAGATGACGGTGACTGGCCCTCGTGGGGCTGCGCCTCTCCCATGGGCCCCGCACCTTAGGGCACAGCCTGCTTATTACATCAGCACCTCCTGGGCACGTGACACAGATGGCCAGCCCACCCCCGGAGTTCCTGGTTGCCTAGGTCTGGGGAGGGCCTGAGAAGGTGCGTTTCCGTCCAGGTCCCCGGTGAGTTGAGGCTGCTGGGGAGCACATTGAGTTGCTGCTGTAAAGCATATGACAGAGACATTGAGAAATTTCATTTAGCACAACCATCTTCCCTATCCATGCGTCCTCTGGGACGTGTTACAAGTAGCTAAATGTCAGCTTAGTTTACGTCAGCCGCATTTTCAATGCCATTGTGGGTTGCAGGAGCAGTTGGAAAGCCAGCCTCCTAGCATGCCAGCCCTATGAAGTCCTGCCTGATAAAAAGAGCCCTGTGGTCAGAGAAGTCGGGCAGGCGTCCTCGTGTGGCCCCCTTCAGGGAGTTCCCAGTGCACCTCCGCCTGTGGCCTGCCCAGGGAGGCCCTGCCGCAGACAAAGCCACATGAGCCCGTGTAACCCGGCATTTTTTGCCAGACCCGTTTTCAGCCCTCTGGGCTGCACCGCGGGAAGCTTATGAATACACGTGGGCAATAGGATGGACATGACACCTTCTGCAGTGTGGAATTTCTTTAGCACGTTGCCTCAGTCCTCCCTGGGAGTGCATTCCGTCTGGGTCTTGTTCCCTAGGCAACAGGGACACTGTCTTAACTAGACTGTTGAGGGATCGTGTGAAATTGGACTATTTTGTTATCTGCTATCCCACGTAATTGGCCTAACTTTTTATAGGAATGTGTGTACATATTCTGAATGGCAAACCTTAAAAGCATTTGTAAAGTATAAACTCATGCAGTGGACCATCACCAATTTGTCTTCATTCTAGTGAATGGTCATATGATATACTTCTTAAAATTCCAAGTTATAAAATATTTATTAAGGAATGTGGTATAGTTACTTTCGTGACCGTACTATAACTTAGACTTGTGTAATTCTAATGTTGCCAGTAAAATTCCTCATAGAGCAGACACGACTGAATGTGTAAGTAAGAATTATTTGTAATAAGCATATCAATTATTTGTGTATTATTTTCATTGTAGGGTTCTTGAGTTTCTTCCCCAGAGCTTGTTTTTTTAAGGGGATGTCATATACTTCCTACCACCTTGTTTATGTTGCCTCTTTGTCCAACCTTTCTTCTAATGATCATAAACCTCAGCTTAGGTTTATGAAATCTGACTAAATAAGGTTTTACTCCTTTGGAAAAATTATTCACCTGATCACACACATATAAGCTGCCCTCAGTGCCCTGCTGTCTGGTCAGAGCAAAGATGGAGGCTCGGGAACGTTTGCCGTCCTCAGAGGAGACTGCGGTTTCTGAACTACATTGTGGGCCATTGGTGGGTCATAAAGTCAGTTCCGTGGGTGGAGACCCGTGTGTTTCTTTTAACGGAGTAAGATCAAGCAGGAAATGTTAGAGGGCATCCCCGGCTGTGAGAGTCGGAATTGTTTGCTGTTAGGTGTGTCTGTGTACACGCTGGGTCACGATGTTAAATGACCCAAGTCTTTATGGAGAGTCATGGTCACATGTGGGAAAGGCATTTGATAGAAAATATTTTAAGCAATTGCAGAGTAGAGAAGAATTAATAACTTAAGATTAAACTTTTCCTCCTTGAAGTTATCGTTTGGCCTTATCTGCCTCCGAGTCATTTCTGTGCCCTGGCCGCGCCCTGTGTCACCTGCCTGCTAAGTGGCGTGGCAGCAGTGGAATTCATTTGCACTGGTAAAGGCTGACTCAGCTCTCAGGGCTCCACAAGCATTAGTGTCCCTTGGAGGTGGTCATGCACCGAAGTGGTGCGATCGTGGAGAAGGGACTGTGCGTGGGGCGGGTGCCACCAGGGCCGGTGCTGCCAGTGTCCCATCTTCCCGCTTTGGTCAGCGCCGGTGTCATGGTAGTTAAGTGTGTTGAATATTAAACTCGGAGTAGCTCAGGTGTGCTACTGCAGAGGACAGAGACTGCCCCTGGTCTCCCCCTGTCCCCGGCCCGCCGTGTGTCTGGTGCTCGTCTGTTCAGACCCTCACTGGACAGGGAGATGCACGTCGTTGCTCAGCTGACTGCTGGCCTTCCAGAGCTCAGCCCCGACCTCGCAGGTCCTGCCGGCCCCTGCTGTCCACACCCCCATCAGCATGCCCGGCCTTCCCCTGAGTGGAGGCCTGCCAGGGATTTCTCATCGCTTGCTTCACATTGGGCCCCGGCTGCCTCGGGAACACATCACGGGCTTCTCTTCCAAGCTGATCCCCTCTGACTTCTCCGTGTGGGTTCTGGACGCCCCCTTGTGTCTTACAGTTGTGGGGGTCCAGGTGATGAAAGGAGAAATCACTTGGCCAAGGTTACGTGGTTCGGGGAAGACGCGGTGCTTTGCGTTGCTCCTCAGCATTGGGCCCCAGTGGGGTGCTCCTGCTTCACCAGAAGTGCTAAGACAGCGGAGAGAGTGAGCCTCGTGCACTGCCTCCCTCGGGGACAGAAGTGGAGCGAGCGCAGGCTGTGGCTGTGGTGGCCCCGTGGTGACAGGCAGAGCAGAGGAGAAGGAAGAGGGCGGGAGAGTGGATCCCCTCATGTGGGTCTCTCTGTAAATCGTGGTGGTTGCTCCTTTAGCCTTCAAGGTAAAACGCTTTCCGAATGGATAAGCCGCTTTCAACTCGATGTAAAACCTGGGACACGATTGAAACTGCCTTTCCTCGGTGTCCCACAGTGGTCGATGCTGACGGGAGTTCTGGCCGAAGGGTTCCATGTTCAAATGCATTCCGGAAACATGGGTTAAGTGAGGTTAATCTGGTTTCCTTACGACGGCTCAGGGCTCTAGCACACTAAGGGACACTCAAGCCTCCTGGAAGCAGTGTTTCCACAGCTCCGCTGACCCAGGTTACTCACCCCACGCTGCAGGACTAGCGTGGGGCAGAACAATGCTAGACCGCGGTCCTGAGGGCTGTGTGTGGCCGGTGTGAGGAGAGCAGTTTGTTGGAGGATTTGAGGGCCTAGGTTCTTGTCCACATTCCACTTCCTCCCGGCCCTGTGACTGCGGGTGACATGCCTCTGTCACTGTGCTGCTGCGGCATCTCCACACGGGGAGGCCAGTGCACCTGTGTGCTGCCCGCCCTGCACACCTCACGGAGCAGGTTGCTGGAACCTGGGCCGACGGGCTCTGCAATCGGGGGAAGGCCTGCAAGTGTGCCCACGTCTGTGAGCCACAGTTCCCTCAACCCGGAACAGGCTGGGGGCGGGGGGCGCCGGCCCCTGGGGAGAAATCCCGCTTGCCTTTGTTTTATTCTGCCTTGCCAAAGGTTTTGCCTACGTGCATAAATCAGATTCTGCTCTATAGAGATAAATGTGTAGAGCTGACCGCAGCTGCTCCGTGTAATCCCAGAGTAATGCCTGTGGTTCTTCTTGCCCCCTCAGAGCTATACCATCTTGTTTAGTCCAAATCCATTTCTTTCTTGGAGGGAAAAGGAACAGCCAGAGAGGAGGCAGGAAGCAGAAAGTGCCCTAGTGTCCCCAGAGCAAGCTGTTCAGTCCAGGGGGCTCAGAAAACTGCACAGGTTTTCACATTTTCATGCTCAAACCCATACGCTGGCAAAAACGGAACTGATGTAGGCTATTTATAGTCCTTACTTATCCTGCTTAGTGTAATCTCCATGCATTTTGCTGTACAAAATATTAATGGGCTTGAATATAGGGTGCTGCCCCAGATCCCTCCAGGGTGTTCATTATGTACAGTTTATGCAACGTGTTGCCTTTATAAAATCTGAAATGTACCTGACCCCACGGTTCTGAGTAAGAGATCAAGGGCCATAATGGAAACTCTCAGGCACAAAGGCACATGTGAAGGAGCATGTCCCCACGCCCGTCCGGGGCTGGAGGAACAGGCTGTTCTGTTGCTGGGCTCAGGTGAAAGCTGCCACACCCTGTGACTGCTCAGCGTTGCCCAGGTGCCTGGCGAGAAGCCTCACAGCTGCTGCGGAACCCGCTTCCTGTCTCTCCCGCCCGAGACAAGCCGGGGCCAGCCCCCTGGCCAGCCGAGGGGAGGGGAAGGCCCTGCTCCCTGCCTCACCAGGGCTCCTTGGAGGCCAGGCGGGGAGAAGGGTCGCTGGTACCCCCACACCAGGCTGCCGGGTGAAGAAGCAGTTGGCATGCACCCCACGATGCTGGCTACCATCAAAAGCCGGCAGTATTTTATGAACCTTAGAAATTGTTGTACCAGTCCAGTATGAATTATTGAATTAGCACTGCATATTTATAGCAACGTCTTAACAGTTTAATAATTTACTCATCCCTTCTGGATGCTTTGGTATATTCCTTTCATTATTAGGGAAAAGAGTCCTTTTAGAGCTGACTTCACTGGGCCACTCCCTCAGGGATGCTTCCTGAATTCTAAAAGAGAATCCCACAAAACTCTTCCTAAGTGTGAAGTGCTCGACACAGCAAATTGACCAACCCGCCCAGAGGCCGGCGCTCAGCTCCCTGCCCGCGTCTCAGGACTGCCGTGGCTGCGGAATCCCGTCAGCCCTGAGACTCGGACACTGGCCTTTAGTGTCCTACGTGGGTTACATGGATTATGAGACAGAGTAGGGACCTAAGCATCATTAACGGTAATACCATTTCTCGGGGAAAATAAATCCTACGTGCGAACAAGTGACCGCCCTGCATCTGGAGCACACTCTTCCTCGTGACACGTGGCTGCCGCCCCAGACTGAGCCGTTCCTTGCCCTGTTCCTCACTCGTGCTCTTAGGTGCTCGTGATAAATGAAAGTTAACGGAAGCAGTTCCTGTTTCCTAACACTTGCAGGTGATCAAAGGCAGGAATCAGGAATGGCCATAGGTCAAGAGAAGGAAATATCTAAGTGAAGAGCTGGATCCTTCAGGTATTTGAGAGTCCAGCCAAAGAGGCAAAGTGTGGTCAACTGTCCCTGTCAAGGGTGTGTTAGTGACGGCACACATTTGTCTTTTCCGAGCCTGGAGAAAACGCCTTGAACATTACAGCCCTTTTGCATTGACTTGGGCTGTTTTTGTCAGGAGGAAAGTCACACTTCATGAAAAAGATGCCGGTTCTTTACCGAGTTGGCTGCCTTTCAGCTTATGCCTCAGTCTGGTCACCTGTGCTTTTTGAACCATTGCAGATTTTTAGAGAAATAGGGCAAGAGTCCTGCAAAGACCTCCAGCCCTTATTGGCAGCTGCCGGGAATTGCATATAGAAGGTTGATGGGGTTTTTCTTGTTAAATTTGTTCATTCACACTCTTGAAAGTTGTCTTAGTAAGGCCATCACCCCCCTCTTCCTTGTGCCCTCAGCATCTGTGCTTAACATTTAAGATTCAACTCCTGATTCCATCACCATTCTCAAGTTTGACTTGAGACGATCTGAAGAAGTACCTCTTAGCCTGAGCTCTCTCTTAATATTGAGAAAAACTCTTTTAGTCTTTAAGACCAGCCTGGCAAACACTGGAGAAGAGCCGTTCGCTTGGGAACTGCAGGTTACCTCCCCATCGCCAGCAGATTTAGCCCAGCCAGACTGGTCAGTAACAAAACTTCATCCGCATACCCCTGAGGACTCCTTTGCAAGCCTCTGAGGCTCTCCGTGCATGAGGAGTCACGTGCATTCCTGAGACATGAGCCACAGGCAGCCCGACTTAATCCCCGGGGTCACTTCACTCCCTTCACAGACCATGCCGGTGACATGTTTCCGTGCTGACAGCATTTGTTGATACCATACCAGGTGCTGGGAACACAACAAATTCAACCATCATCCTCGACCTTGAAGGAGAGCTGGGCATGCAAGAGCCTACATGTTACTGTGACAGTGGGAAGTTCTTGTGTGAACACAGCTGGGGAAAAGGCAGTTCGGGTGAAAGGTCAGGGAAAGCAACGGAAAGATCACCTGTGAGCCCTCTTCGAGCTGGTGTTTACTGGCCGGCTAAGATTAAGGTCATACAGACAGAGGGAATACCAACAGTTTCTTCCATGCAAGATGAAACGTTTAAGAGCCCCAGGAACGTTGAGGATCATTCTAGAATTCTGTGTCTTGGCTTGGAGGGACCGTGTGACATATTTAAACTGGTGTACTTTAGAGAGTGAAAAGAATCACTGATGGTAATTACACAGGGACCAAGGCCTAAACCCGAAGTGTCCCCAAGGAGTCATGTACACAGGGCCATCCCAGGGTAACTGGTCAGAGAAGAGGCAGTGGGGACCGCCTGCTGTGTGTCTCCCAGAAAAAGGATAGGAAGGCAGATACAGTGCCATCTGCCATTGTCATCATTTTTGAAGACTGCAATGCAAAAATGCTTGTACTTAGGTCCCCGATATTCATTTTCAGACTCACAGCCTTCTTACTGCACCATAAAGATGCTGGTTTTCTCTTTATGTTCGGATCAGCACCTTTTTGAGGCAAATGCCAAGGAAAAGCAACAAATTGCATCTGGAGCTTAAGAAGAACTCCTCTTTGGGGGTCTTTGTACCTGACAGAACTTCTTTAAGACTGTTTGTGCAAGTACTGCCATCCCAGCTGCTGCTCTGAAACAAATGGAGACGCCACCGATTTTCATCTGGCTGCTTTGTTCACGCATCTCACTTGAAACACCGCAGCACTGGTTTCCTTAGGAAAGCCTCACAGCAAGGGGAGACTGTGCACCCACTTGCCCTAGGCACACTCCGTGCCCCATACCTCTCCAGGTTTCCTCCTGGGTGTCTCCATTCCTGAGAGTCCTTTCCTCTGGTTTCCAAGGTGACAGCTGGGTCGTCAGGTGCATTGACCCAAGCGATGGCACAGTGGGAGCACAGGCCATCTGCAGATTGGCTGGAATAGTTCTGGTTTCAGATATTCTCCCCTTGTCCACACGAGGACTTCTGTTTGTCAGGCAGAGTGTTCTGATTCCGGATGCTATGATGCAGAGAAACCAGGGCCCTGGGTTCATTTCATGAACAACGAGGTCAAGTCTGTCTTGAGTCCCAGGCCGCCCTGCGGAGCCCAGCGCCCTCATGCAGTCGGGCTCCGGAGGGCAGTTCCCATCTATGTGGGTCAGGTGGGTCCGCAGCACCCCGCCCTGCGGCTGGCGCCGGTGGTGGCTCAGTAAATGTTTATTCCACGCAGAGGCCCGGGCCCGGTGGTGACATGCAGAGATCCACATGCGTGGGCCTGCCGTGCCCTGGGCATCCGTGCTGCTCTGGAGCTCAGCTGTGCCAGCTCGAGCCCCCAGCCAGAATCAGCTCTGCCACTGAAATAGTCTCCTCTTCTGATCGAATAAAACCCCTCCCTGCAGGGCCAGCGAGGGTTCAAAGTGAGGGAAAGGCCCCCAACTCCTTTTTACCCCCACCTTCATTGGCATTCCAGATCATTTACACTCGTGGTGGTAATGCACCAGCGTCATTAACCGTGCAGGTTCTCAGACTCCTGGGAGCTGTGGCCGTGCTCTGCTTACACCTTCCATCACTCGCTTGGAATAGACGGGCCTTGGATGCGGATTTATTTGCTCCCCGAGGTGGAGGGAGGAAGGTTCTGGTGTGGGGGTCTGTTCGTGAACGCCATCTCATAGTGAGCATTATAAGTACAGCTGCTCCTTTGGTTTCTTAAACATGAAGTCTGCATTTAGCCCTAATAGCCTCGAGGCATGTCATGTCCAGCCCTCGGAGAGGCCCGCCCAGGGGGTCTCCTCCTGGTTGCTCTCTTTGTGGCTGTGGCCATGGGACCATTTCTCAAGGAGCTGCTAGGCCCAGTAGGGAACTCCAGGTCACTGCTTGGAGCCCTTCCCCACAGCCCTGGCAGGTCCCATGGGGTCCTCAGGTTCCTGATGGGAGCCGTCCTCCCTCCCCATTGCGACGCGACTGAGATAAACCTGCTTCCATGAGCGCTGACCGCGTTAGCGTGCTCCCCTGGTCACCCTGTGTGTGCAGTGTGCCTAACGCATGGAGCTTGTCTGATCTTCCTCAAATCCTGCGAGCACCAGAGGGGTCATTAGGTCCCCATTTCAGATAAGGAACCAGGTTCAGTTCAACTCCAGAACCCATGGCCACCGGCTCTCAGAATACGTGTTTTGTCTGCAGCCCTGTCCTTTCAGCCCCATGGGACTGCGTCGCCACCATTCATTTATCTGCCTCGCTTTTTAATAACAAGGCACACTGAACGCTTCCTTGGTGGCAAAGCAGATTATCTGGCTGGGCCCACGGCAAGCAAGGGAAAGGGCCCTACGGAAGCAGCCACCCAGAGGGGAGGAGTGGTAAGGAGAGCACTAGGCCTGGGGTCTCGTGCAACACGGTTGGCTGTTTGCTTCATCCCGCGCTCCCCTCTGGCTCTGCCGTTCTTCACTTGAAACCCTTATTTGCCAAGTTCAGGAAGAGTCTCGGGTTCCCTGCATGTTGTCAGGAACAGCCCTGACGGGAGATCGCCTGTGGAAGTTCTGTCCATAAGGATATGCTCAGTTTTCTTGTGGTTGCCACCAACACTAGCCACATTGAAACAGGGGCAGTCAGTTTCCGGGAAGTCATGGTGACTGTTTCCACGTTAGCTTCTCGTAAGCCTCGTTGGCCCCTGGGACCAGCTCTCTGACATCTCCTGTCTTTACGCAGCCTGCCTAGAGCCCTGTACAGTGGGTGAATGTCAGGTGTGCATGAGTGGACGGGAGGAAGAGGATGGCAGCGATGAGAAGCTGCGGCCAGTGTCCCCGCAGCCACGGAACAGAGAGGAAGCAGGAGGTGCTCAAATAGGACGAAATGCTTCCTAACTGTGAGGCACGCTCGGCACTCAGTAGATACAGATCTATGGTGAAGAAATAAGTGGTACCAACTAGTAGACGAGGAAAACAGAGTGACCTGGGCACCAGAGACCAAGCATCCTGACTGTTCAATAGTGAGGGAGGGAGGGAGGGAGGGAGGGAAAGAGGGAGGGAGGGAGGGAGGGACAGAGGGACGGAGGGAGGGAGCGAGGGAGTGAACACTTCCATCAGCCCTCAGAGTGCTTTCCTCGCAACCTCAGGTGACGGTGACATGCGTCTGTGTCATGTCCACCCCGTTGTGCTCCCGTGCTATCCAAATATTCTAGAGGCTTGCTCTAAACATGTGGGTGGGGGTGGCTCTCGGATCGATGGGAAGTCATCCTAACTCACTAGCTGGTTCAGAAAGTAAGAGCATTGGCAGTGGGTTTAGTTTTCTGCATACGGGCACCTCCTTTTCTGTTAATCCTGGAAAAGGCAAGAGGGTATGGCATGGTCCGAGGAGGGTCCACGCAGCTGGGGAGCAGCTGAGTTTGCAGGTCTCGAGACCACTGAGGAGGGCAGCTTAGCACATTTGCCTGGCTGGCGGTCGCTCTCAGCACAGATCCCTCCCTGCCCTGCGTTTGGAGGGTGGATTAAGGATGTCATTACTGGTGAACCCAGCAACACAAATCCAGCAGCTCTTGTCCATCATTCCACGTACTCGACTTTAACCTAAGCCGTGCATAGTGTCCCCAGGCCATGTCTTGACTTTTGCTAGATGCAGGGCTCCCATGGCTAGGGGGAGTCTCCTAAGAGCACATGAAATCTGGCACCTCTCCTCTTCTGTTGCCAGATTCCCCACAAACCGTTTTCATGGTGGCTGGTCCCATGTAAGGTCAGCCACCTCTACTTCCAGAGATGGGAGTAGACAAGACCAGGTAATATTTTGGTGTCTGTAATTCAACTTAATATCAGTGCATACTTCTTTCTGATAGGAATTCTATTAGCAGTTGTCTTGTCAGATTTTTTTCTACTTACACAATGATTTTCCTTTTTTAAAGGTGTAATACGCGTCCTTGAGATAATATATACCTTGTACTTTGAACCATGGACACTGTCCTCCTAAAAGTCGTTCCCTAGTAACACATGACCCTTGACCCTGAAGACAGCCGACTAGATCTGGTTTCACGATACAGATGATAATACTCTGATTTTTAGCACCCATATAGTCATATTAACTATTCATTAGCACTTCCCTATAGTTGAAATTCAAAAGACAGACACCAGAACAAATGTGTTCAGCATCAAAGACAGGATAGTTTTAAGTGTAAAAGTTACCTGCTGAAACAAAGTTACATTTGGAATTTATACTACATCTATGGTAGTTACACAGATTGTCTGATCAGTGTGGACCGTGTTCTCAGGCTGTGCGGGAGACCCGGGTTTCCCGCTGTAAGGAGCTGACGGTCACGGAGGCGGCAGAGGGCAGGCACTTCCTGGCAGAGCCTGGGAGCCTTTCCCGGCATCAGCCAGTATTGCCTGAATTTGCATATTTGGAGTGGGCCCACCTACAGCCAGTGTCTTCTAACACTTCAGCTCTGGAGTTAACCACAGGCAGGCTTGTTGTCTTTTTCCCCAGCGTCTTCCTCATTGCCATGTGGTAAAACTCACACACGTTAATATTTTTTTAAATATTAAAGCTTAGCCCTTGCCTATAATGATAACCTATATTCTTCCTAAAAGGTACCTTTTCTGGAACATTCAGTGACATAAAGGAGGCTGTCAGTTTTCTGCCCTACACACTTGGCCTTGGGTAGGGTGGGCAGGGGTTCAGATTCTTTGATCCTGGGGCCCCCCTTTCTGCTTGTAATGCCCTCGGATCCTGCCCCCTGGTGCCGTACAGTGTTAGAACAGGAATGAGAAAACTTAAGGTGGACACCCTGTCATTCTTCAAAGAAGCTCAGAGGAACCCTAGGATTCTCTAGTCTTTAAAAAAAAAAGAAAAGAATGCTTAAATTACACTTTAGAAGACAAAATAGCAGCTTCCGCACTGTGTCATATAGGCAGTTAGTACTCATTACCACTACATGTGACTTTGTCAGTGGAGGCAGGATTCCAAGTACAGTATGTACATCATTTCACTGAAACTCCCCACTGTTCTGTGGAATAGGGATTGTTCGCGTTTCACAGCTGGACACGTGCTCGGAGAGGCCACTCCTCTGAACGGAGGCTTGAACCCAGAGCCGTTCGTCTCGAAAGTCCAGCCCTGAAACGCTCATTAACACAGCTTTCCTCTGTGCGTCTGAATCTTCCCCGAGCTCCCCAGAGATGGAGGCAGAATGAGGGGGATTTAACAAACAACGCGTGCCCTGTCAGGAAGCGTGGCCTGGGTCCTCCCCTCAGACACACCGAACCCCTCTATTGTGATGAATGTGGACATCTCCCCAGCCCGGGATGACCCCCATGAATTAAAACCCTAAGGTGCAAGCTGAGTCTTTAGAATGGATTTGTCGTTGTGTCCAGGGAAGGAGGGAGAATGAGGTCAGAGCGCAGGGACGAGGGAGCAGGGACGAGCCGCGACTCTCGTGATGGGGTCACCTGTGTGTGAAGAGCACAAGGCCTCGAGCAGCCTTCTGGGAACATCTAGCGGGGAAGTGAAGATGCCCCCGCTCAGGTTCAAACTGTAACTCACGGACAGTTACTCGCTGCTTAGGGAGACGGGGACACACCTGTTCTAGGGCGCCAGGAGCCCCTGCCCACAAGGAATGTCAGCTCCGAGTTATCCTCCCCCACGCTGACCAAAGCTTTGCCCCGAGAGCCCCCAGCTAATAAAAGGACCAGCAGTGCCATCTTGTGGGGAAGTTCTCGGCTCCTGAAATCAGCTGCAGAGAAACAACCTTGACTGTCAAACTCTGAGGAATGACATTGCAAATAAATGTCTGGGTGCAGTGAAGTGAGGCGTTCCCCTCTGGCCACCAGCCACACTAATTATTGTTTTGGTGTCTAGAAGATTAATAACCCAAATAAATTAACACCAAGCCAGAAAGATATTTCAAGAACTGAAATGGCTAGAAAGGATTTGTTTTCCATCCCTTTACTAGGAAATATATTTAAAGTCACCCCAGGTGGGAATGTATTTTTCCATAAACTCTCTGAAAACACAAAGCCACAAGCTTAGAGCAAAGTCAAAATATAGTAGCAGAATCTGCTTCTAGGTCGCAATAAGGGCTCTATCCTTTCATAGGAAGGGTCAGCAAGAAGACGGCTTTTCCCAGGTATTCGTCACACGAGCCGAGTACACCCCAAATCACCCACTCCCATCACTGTAAGAAAAGAGGGCCACCCTTAGACCTCGTTGGCTTTGTGATGACAAAGCAAACTGCCCCTTCCATCCAGTCACTGCGCTGTGGCGTCGTATCCCTCTTCCCAGCACACGCGTGTGTACACATGCGTGCACATGCACACATGCGATCTCAGCTTGAATGTCACCTTTCCAGGGTCAGCGCTGACTGCCCTCCGCAACTCAGGCCCCCAAATATGCCCTAGCAGAGTACCCCACCCCTTTCTTTCCTGGCACTGTCCCTGTTTATAATTCCACACCCCAACACCCCGACTCCTAGCCGGCATGACGCCCCAAGGACAGTGAGTGCTGCTTCTCTTTCTGGCTCCAGAGAGGCCCGGTCAGCACAGCTGAGGGATGTGGGTGACATTGTGGCTCTGGCACAGGGAAGCCCTTCGCTGTCAGCACATGGTGGGGGGGCCTGTAAGTGTTTCCACTAGTGTGGCTGGATTTGAGGGGTTGGCAGCCTGTGTCCCCTTTTGGGCGAGCACACACACCCTGGAAGGCCTGTGGTCTGGGAGCCGCCAGCTCCCCGCCTCGTGATAGGCTGCGGGGTAAACTGAGCTTCAGTGGCTGGGCATTGGGAGAGACAGGCCCCTTCTCACAGCACCGTTAGCTGCTTGTTGGAAAATGAAATCGAGACTGGGACCCAGCTTTCCGGGCCCCAGTGTTTATGAGAGTGCCTCTCCCTGACTCACAGGCAGCTTGGACTTCCCAGGGAAATTTTTAGGGGAAAATCCCTTTCTCAGCACTCGTGCTTTCTTACGGGGCGGGGAGGGAGTGTCGTTTGCAGACCTCTCCCAGGTCCCCGCGTAGCCTTTTCTGGATGATTCAGTGCTACTGACGGCCACGGGGTGCGGGTGGCGGGGGAGCTAGAGCAGCCAGAGTCTACAGCCTAGAGAGGGCAGAAAACGTCACATCACCCAGGACCCGCACTGCCAGGTGGTGAAATCTTAGGACACACAAAAAGTGGAAAGTCTGTAATCCCGGTAGTGTTTCTGTTGATTACATGACGACTGGTACTATTTTGGATATATTGAGTTGAATAAAATATATTGACATTTATTTCAATAGTTGCTGTTTTAGATTTTGGGGAGAGTTTTAAAAATATTAATTCCGTTTCTCAGCCCTAAGGACTTTCATTTAAAGATGAGCCCGGCAGACTAGTCCTGAGGACGTCTGCATTCCCCAGAGTCACGTTCACTAAGAATTTCAGCCATTTCATCCTGCCTCTCTGGAATGCCAATAAGGCATAAACTTTGTCCATCAAGGAAGTTTATAAGTAATAGGAAACTTTTGTTCAGGATGAGTGACCACTAACTGGCCCTGTTAAGATGTGCTGTGGTCCTTACCAGGTGAACACTGGAAAGTACGGGCATGGCGCAGGCAGGGGCCGCGTATGCCAGGCACGTGGGACGGAGCTGCAGTTCCTGTTGACATATAGGAAGTGGTACCTGGACTCTAATCCCCGCGAATTACGCTAATAGTTCCTTTCATGCTACATAAGTGTGGTTTTTAAAAACTGGAGAGGTTTGAGGATGTGGGGAGGGCAGCAGTGATATTTTTCACTGTCTCTGTTTCTTGGGAGAAAGTAACGTTGCATCTTCAAAACAGCATCTGTCAGAATGGTATTTATGAAATTAAATAAATCCTCAAAGACGCGATCACAGTTTCTAGAATCTTGGAAATGTAGGTTATGCTTTGCATGGAACCCTAATGGAATTTAAAGCGCACGTGTTTTTGCAAACACAGCTTTGTGAGCAGACTCTTTACCAGGGTTTCTCGTTTGTGAATTTTTGTTTAAGCTACAATATCTCAAGGAGTTTAAAATGTGTTTTTACTATAGAAATGTAATAAACAATCGTTTACCACTCTGAGATGGTATTAATTGAAAATGGAAAAAGGCGTTGCGCTCGGGGGTCCTTTGGCCAAGCCTAATGAAAACCTGCACTGCAGCACGTGCTCGGGGAAACTAAGAGCTCCGTGAAAACAGATACCGCCGTTCGCATCTATTTATCCGAGAGGCCGGCTTCCTGTCATCTTGTCACAGGTGGCTGCCACGTGTCCTTACCATCGATTATGGCGGTGGTGGGGAGTGGGGGTGTTTATGTTCTAAAGACCTTGAATGAATGATCCGTACGGATTGAGGGTCACTATTCCTTCATGCAAAGAAGCTTATTCTTTAAAAAAAAATTTGCTAAGCCTCAACCGCAATGAGATAGTACTTCACACACATTAGGATGACTACTACAAAACAGACAGACAGACAGAAAGTGACAGGTGTCGGTGAGACGCAGAGGCCCTGTGCATTGCTGGCAGGAATGTGAAACAGTAGAACTTCTCTGGACATCAGTTTGACGGTTCCTCACATTAAACATACAATTACCACATGACCCTGCAATTCTCTTCTGAGTATCCACACAAAAGATCTGAAAGCAGGGTCTCAACCAGATACCGTTACGCCCGTGTCCATAGCATCACTGGTCACAAGAGCGAAAAGGCAGACACAACCTCCATGTCCATCAACAGACAAATGGAGAAATCAAAGGTGGTCTGTCCGTACCATGGAATATTATTCGGCCTTTAAAAAGCAAGGATATTCTGACACACGCTATAACATGGATGAACCTGGAAGGCTTTATGCTCAGTGAAATAAGCCAGACACAGAAGGACAAATATCGGACGATTCCACACGTCTGAGGTCCTGGAGTGGTGCAGTTCTTACGACAGAAGGCAGAACAGCAGTCACCGGGTTTAGGGGCAGGGCCTGGAGTTGTTTACTAGGCACAGAGTTTCTGTTGAGGATGATGTACAAGTTCTGGAAATGGTTAGTGCTGATGGTTATATAACTTAGGGAATGTACTTAATGGCACTGAATTGTACAATTAAAAATAGCTTAAAAGGTAAAAAAAAAATCTTTGAAAACTTAGTTGCTGAGCTAGCTGGGGTTTTGAAGCAAACTTGGAAGGGAGGGGAGAGCTTGCTCTCTGTCTGTAGGGGTCGTGTACCCGAGCTAACGCAGGCCGGAGTCTCCTCTGCAACCTAGATAAGACTTTGCAAGTACAGCACAATTCTTTGGTGTTCTTACAAAAAAAAAGTGCTATCCTAGAGCAAGAACCGCCCCTCAGATGTGCTTGGTCTGTAGGCTTTCTCCTTAGAGGTGTCTTCATGCTCCGTGTGGGCCCTTGGGTTCTGCCCCCCGACCCTGACCCTCTGAAGGACTGAGCTGGGACTGGGCGGGGGAGGGATTTCCTTTAGCCCCCAGAGTCCCCACGGCCATTCAGCAGTCATGCTGTCAGTCTCCTTGAGAAGCTCGTTGGAAAGAGACGCTAAAGTGGGCGCCAGGAGAATAACAGTCGTACCTGCTGAGCCACGGACGCAGAAGCAAGGCTGCAACTCCTAGCTGCATTTCCTGATGTCAGGGTTGGAGCAAGGCCACTGTGACCTCTTACCATAACCATCCACACACGCGCTTCCCAAACGCACTCGAGTCAAGATCTAGAACCCACCCTCCTCGTGTTGAATGTAGGCGACGCCCAGGGCCAGAATGCGAAGGGTCACCTGTGACGCAGAGGCCATCAGTGGAAGTGTGGGACCCCAGGACAGGGCTGAGGTCTGGAGGCCCCTCCTCCACACACACAGGGACAGGTGCTGGGAGCTGCCCCTTGGGGTGGCCGTTGTAGCTGGCGCTGTGCCTGCTGCCGGCCACCTGTTCTCCCAGGAGCCAGACACGCCGCCTCCTGGGAGCATAACCTACTGATTCCATTACAGTTCTTCTATAGTCCGGTTCTGTGAGAAGTGTGTGTGTGTTTTCTACGCAGAGAACACAGAATTAGAAATGATTGTAACTTTTTTTTGCTTGTCTGCTTTTCAACAATACACAGAACATTATATGTGTATCTGGGGGAGGGATACATATTTTATATCTACATGTGTATATACAGATATATGATGACCCGAGCTTCCTGGGCCGTCTTTTGGGGCTCAGTGCGGCGGAGAAGCTAATCTCCTCTATTGTGTGTTTATTCGGACTAGATTCACTCCTTGTAGGTGACTTTCTCATCAGGTTCTTGGTGGGGAGTGGGGGAATAGAGGCAGTGTCTCTGTTTCTGCCTGCAGGGCCTTGACTTGGGTTAGGAAACCAATGCAAAATGGAAATGCTGGAAGCAATCGCAAGCTCATGGCACATAAAGACGCCGGGCCTTATTGGAGGTGATGCTGCATGATTAGTTATCAGAACCAAACCATCGCTACTTCAGACATTTATAAAGTGTTAGAATCCAGAACGCGGTTCCTAACCCGTGGCCGTGAGCGCCCGGCCAAGCCCGGGGGTGGCGTGGGGCAGTCACTACAGGATATGCTGGGCTTCAGGCAAATCCAAGCGCACGCAGGGGTGACACCTGTGCTGAGCCGACTCATCTCTGGCTGGCTGTTGATCCTGTGGCCACATCATAAAACGGGAAAACTCCAAGTCTGTTCACCACACACTGAGAGCTGCTGAGTGATACCAGGCTCGGGGGCACGTTTGTGCTGCTGAGTAAGACTGAAGTTTCTTCCGCTCATGGAGCAACAGAAATTACTTGGGGGACTTCCAGGTGTTTGTGCTCAACTCGGATGTCAACTGAACTTTCAGAACATGCGGGCTTTGCCTGCAGTGACACACAGCTAAGACAAGGCTTTTTCTTCCAAGGGCCCCGCAGCAGCGCTGATGGGAGGCAGGCGGGCAGCTCAGACTGGATCCGCCCTGTCTGCCCAGCAAGACGATCCTGAAACAAAACTGTCCACCTCCTCCCGCTGCCCCCGTCGCACTCCCCCCCCTGGACTCGCCTTGTGGTCACCTGTAGCTCCCGGGTCTCCTGACCTCTGCTCGAGCCATTCCGGGGGTGTGCACACCTGAATGCTCCCTGAAGCTGTGCTGATGTTTTAAAACTGCGACACGTGCAGCCATTGTTAAAATGCCTAGAAGAGCATACAATAACATGGAAGTACGCTCACCGTATCCTACGTGCAGAAGGAAGATTACAAAACAATCTGACTCTCTTTGTACAAAAAAACGAATTTGATGAGAAAACGAGTGTCTGCCTCTCCGTAGCTGGAAAGTCTAGGAGAACAGCCAGCGTGCTCGCGGTGCCTATGTTTTGGTTTGTCAGCTTCTCAACACTGCACGTACCTTACGCTGGTCCTGTAGTCTGGCCCCTCAGTGTCGGTGGTGGTGTAGGCAGCTATGATTTAAGATGTTAAAAAATGACAGTAGCTTCACCGGGACCTGACAGCTTTACTACTTGAGTCCCTGTGGGAGCCAGGATCTTTGCTGGAAGCCGCGAGCCGGAGGGGACCCCCGGCCTGGGAGGGGACCCATTGCAGGACGGGCAGCTCCTTAGCTGGAGTCCCCGGGTTCTCCAGTGTGATCCTGTTTTCTGGCTTCAGGCAGCTCCTGTGTCCATAATTTCCTGAAACCGTAACTATAAGTTGGCCCATAGTTACATTCAGAGGATGAACTAAAAAGCAAAAAGAAAGTGCTTTTCAGCAGCTCGGGGCTGTTGGCTGCAGTCTTTTCCTCTGGCTCTTTGTCTGAACCACCTCAGGAGGAGGTGGACCCCTAATGTGTCCTGAACCCCCTGCCAGGCGGTCATTGTGATGAAATAACACACAGGAAGAGTTTTGAGTCCTGCTTCCTCTCCCTCCCCTCATTGCTTCTTACCCTCCCTGGAACCAGCCTCGTCCACCGTGGGGTCCCTGCCACGTCGCGCTCTGTGAGTTTTCTTCTAACCCGCCTTTCCTTGCCTTGCAGTCCGCCTAAGCCGACCGTGTTCATCTCCGGCGTCATCGCCCGGGTAAGAGCCTTCGCGTGTGACCTCCTGGTTCCTTCTGTCTTTGTGAAACCCCACTCTCCTAGCCCAGGGCCAGGGGCGCTTCGTCGTCTCGTGTCCATGGAGCGCATAGTGAGGGACGTAGGAACTGACCACGCAGCGCGCAGCGTGAGCGGGCTGCCGCCTGTCTTCCCTCACGTGTGCCCTTCTCTTGAGCCTCATCCAGGGTTCCGCAAACTACCCACGGGCCAAGTGTTTCTGGGTGGCCTGTGAGCTGAGAATATTTTTACCTTTTTTAAACGGTTGAAAAAAATCAAAATACAAATTCTATGTCGTGACATACGGAAATTGTATGCAATTCATATTTCATTGCCCACGGATAAAGTTTTCATGGCCCAGTCATAACACTGTCAGACAGCATTCATGCTACAGTGGCCAAGTCAGATAGTTGAGGCAGAGAGTGTGACCCGCAGAGCCTGACATAGTCACTGTCTGACACACTGCAGAAAGTGTTTGCTGAGTCCTGGACTAAACTCATGGGATTTAGTCACGCCTTTACGTTTCAAAAGCCCCCTCTTCTGGTGAGACCCAGGATTTGGTTATAACCACAGACCTCCCACCAGCAAACTTTCATTGGGGATGGCACACTGATGCCATCCATGGTTCCTTGGCTGTCAGCACACCTGAGCACTTAGCATGTGATGTAGGAAGAAAGCGCCATTGCCAGAGACAGCTCACCACAGCCGTCCAGAGACTGGGACAGACGGGTGGGAAATCTACTACATGTGAGAAAATTAAATGTCAACCGTGGCCGTCGGCTCAGCCGGAGCGCCTTGGCCCAGGCCCCGTCACGTGAGCACCGTGGCACAGGAAGGCTGTGCCTCCCTGAGAAACAGATCGGGACCTTCTCCGAGGCCTGGCAGGTTGTCAGGCACTGTCTCACGCTTTTCAGCCCTGCCCTGGGTTTCCTTCCCAGCTGGTGCCCCCACTCACAGCTGTGGTGGCAAAGCTGAATTTAAGAGCCTGGGTTTGGGTCTGTCTTGCCCCCAGTTCAAAAGACTACAAGAACTGTTCTGGCAGAAGAAAGCCACCCAACCTAGCTCCCGGTAAGCCGTACGGTGACCTGCCCTCGTGGGGTAGGGGCAGAGACAGCACTTCTAGGTAGTGCGTGGGTCTCAGTGCTCCTTCCTCTCCCCAGAGAGTTTCAGGACCCACGCTGCCCCAGGACAGGCTTCTGCCTGCCCACAGGTCCTCATGCCATCACCTGACCTGCAGGGACGCGGTGGGCATGGGGTCGTGGCCCTGCTCCTGCATGACCCCAGCTGTTCTATGTCTTCTGACAGGGTGACAAAGACTTCCCACCGGCGGCCGCCCAGGTGGCTCACCAGAAGCCCCACGCGTCCATGGACAAGCACTCTTCCCCGAGGACCCAGAATATCCAGCAGCCTCGCAAGTGACCGGCGAGGACCCAGCGCCCTCCCCAGCCATGCCTCGGTTCCCCAATATTTGGTATTTCCCCAGCAAAGACAGCTGCGTTTTCTTCAAAACGCTGCTCCATTGGGAAATCTAAGGCAAAGCAAGCGCCTCCTTTGCCTTACATTTCCGTGTCAGAAACTAGAAATAGACCCCAAGCCGTGCTTCCAGGAGACCTGGTTGGTGTGTGAGGCCCCCTGCGCCACTGGGAGGACCTGCCAGCCCTGAATAAAATGAAGTTGTTCAGAGTTTAGCTGTAGTTTTGTCTCAGCAATTGCCTAACGTCCCTGCCTGTGGTCTTAAAACCAATAGGGCACAAATTTGGGGGGGTGGATTAGATTAAGATTAGGGGGACAGCTCGATAATTTCATAATTTTTAGTGCAAGGATAGTAAAGTCTTACCACCTGAGGGAGCATGAGGAATGAGGGTAGTAACTGCGGGGGAGTGTTCTAGAAGGCAGAGCAGGGAGAGCCAGACGACAGCAACACTGAGTGTCTCTCCCTGTGACGAGGGATCGCCATGCAGGGCGGCACCAGGCACTCCCCAGACAGTGGAAGAGAAGCTCGCATCTTTAAAATGGCTCTTTTACTCCAGGGGTCATCGTGCTACAAAGTTAGAATGTAGGCAGTTTGCCCAAAGGAGTACGTCTGGAATGAGAGCTCAGGGTGGGTCCCACGTCCGCGCTGCCGCCACATCCAGACGGGTCCCACCCAGGAGAGCCAGGCAAACCTGCCTTGTTCAGTGCTCAGCTCTAGAGCCGTTGGTGAGTTCTGGGAGTGCTCACCGACCAGGGAAAGGAGCAGGCACACAGCGAATTCTGGAATGCTACAGCAAGAGCGTTGGCTGCATAGATAGACCAGATGAAAACCTGCGTTTTGTGTTTCCAGGGAAACGTAGGAACACCACATTCCATTTGAGTTAAAACCTGTTTGTCAGTCAGTCCAGCTGTCCAGAGCTCCTGCCCGCATGCACATTTGCCTGGGCAGGTGGGGTTACCCCACTTTCTGTACCCGTTTCCTGCCCAGAGCTGGCCTGGACGCCTCTCTGGCTCACAGCTGTAGATGCCCAGCTTTCTGAAAAGCCAGGGGGCTCCTTTCCTCAGTAGTTAACCTCCTGCAGAGCAGATGCTTTGGAGAGGGCGCAGTGACTGCCCGTCACCAGCAGTGGTGTTTGCTGCAGGCTGGCAGTGGTGCTGTGACCGGTGCACCCCCCAGCCCCTCTGACGCCCTGATCAACTCCACAGCTGCTGACCAGTCACAGTGACACATACGTAGGCAGACCCCCCCTCTCACCCGTCCCTAAGGGAGAAGCTCTGCACTTCCCATTATGAGGGCAGTGTTAGGTTTCCCACCCCATTTCAAAAGCCGGGACCGAGTCCTCCAGGCCCTGCCTCGTCACATCAGGTGTGTGTCTTAATCACTAGGATGTTGGTGTAAACTGAGGCTGGCCTTTGGAGCCTGCGTCTCAGAAGGGATCCCGAGAGCAGACAGTGCCAGGTCAGGCCTGTGAGCCACTGCACACAGGAAGTAAGACACATCAGCGATCCTTCTGGGCTTTGCAGCGACGGCCAGGCTGTTTCCCAAGGTGCATTTCTCAGGTACCTTTAGCAGCATCTGGCACGTACTTGTGGGCTCTAGGTCACTGAAAGCAAAATTTTTCCCTGAATGAGTTTATCAATTGTTAACTTCAAAGTTAATAGGGATTGTAATAAAGACCCTGTATTTCTTCTCGTGGTTTGTTTTTTCTTCTATTTTAGAGATTTTTCTTTTACATGTTACAAGGGTTGCCAGATGGTTTCAGTAAAAATGGGAACGCACATACATGACGGGTATTTGCACAAATTGTTTCCCAGACAGAGTCAAACTATGGGACACCTGGCACCTCAAGTGTAGTCATCGTACCTTGAAATGTCCTAAAATGGAAAAGCATAAGGCAAGTGATGAAAACGTCTTACCAGGGCCTCGCAGCTAACTCTGTAGGTGGGCCCTTGGGGACAGACTTGAGAAGGAATCATTAGTCATGAACCCTGGAGTGGGGGGGGGGGGCCAAGCCACTCTGACAAGACGTTTGCCTTTCCCCAAAGGCCTCCTGTACGCCAGATGAGTAGGATCCGAGAATAGTCTCAAGCCTTCAGCCCCGAGATCCGGCATCATCACAGATTGGAGCTTTTCTTACCCAGTGCCCCATTGGTCAGGGGAGGACCAGGGGTGTGTTACGATCTCAAATGCTGACTCCCAGGCACACAAGCACACACCCAAAACGGAACAATGCTCCCCGTCGCTGGTCCTGGTTCTTTCAGGAGCTAGGTGTGGACGCAGGTGAGCCCGCGTGTGCGGCGGGAGCCCTTGGTGAGTTCTGCAGCCTGAATGAGGACCCGTTGTGGAGACACCGTGAGACATCGCGCTCAGGCTCCCCAAGAAATTGCAGGGCCAGGGGGAGGGCCTGGGGGGCAGGGGAGACACTGGCAGACCCAGTAGGTTTGTAATTAATTTTAAAACATCGGCCCCCTGCCTTGGCGGCCTGTGGTGCTCTAGCTGGTGTTCTGCAGCTTTTTCTGACTCCACAGCTGCATGCTGGTTCAATTCTTCACCTTACAAACCCAAGGAAACTTCCCCAGGCATCCTTGGCAGCCTGCTGGCCTCTGCAGTACAAGACAAAGCAAAAACCAGCCATTGCATAACCCTCCCAGGAGGCAGATGTAGCCATATGCTCCCGAAAAACGGGGGGTGAGTGGGTGGTGGGGGTGGTTATCCAGGAAACTTCGAGTACTTGCAATGTCCTCAATAGTTGTGTTAGGCAGAGTTCTCCAGAAACAGAACCAGTAGGGTGTGGGCGGGTAGGTAGGTAGGTAGCTAATGAAGATAGATGATAGATCGGTATTTGTTTTAAAGGACTAGCTCACGTGATTATTGAAGATTGGCAAGTCCAAAATCTACAGGGTGGGCCAGCAGACTAGAAACCTAGAGAAGAGCCAGTGTTGCAGTTCAAATTCAAAGGCATCTGCTGGCAGAATTCCCTTTTTGCTTGGCAAGGGGTCAGGGGAGGTCAGTCTTTGTTCTATTAAGGTCATCAACTGATTTGACAAGGCCCACTCACATTATGAAGGTTACTATACTTCACTCAAAGTCCGCTGATTTAAATATTCATTCCCACCCAGAACACCCTCACAGAAACATCAGAGTAATGCGTGACCAGATATCTGGGCCCCGTGGCCCAGCCAAGCTGGCACATAACATAGGTTCATTGCAGCTCATTTTTCTTGAGACCCTCAAAGCATCTGGGATCTGGTTTAACTTTGACCACAGGCACATCTCACAACACTCTTGTCTAACATTTAACAGGCTCTTTCAGACAGACTTTCTAAAATTCAATTAAGCGCATTCATGACGAGAAAATAAATTTTTTCTCATCTTCCCCTTTAATCCTAATTATTATGAATCCAACTGCTATGCTTTCAAAAACATCCAGTTTTTCACCTGGAAAAGACCCAAGATGATCTAATGTAATGAACTGATAGAATCTGCAGGATTTGGAACTCTGCGCAGAAGCCCCAGATGAGCTTTCTGATGACGTTTCAGCATTGTTATTCTGTGCTGCCAAAGGTCACCTAAAAGGGAGAGTCCAACATTTGGTGGCACAAAGGCTCGGTTTCTGTGCAAACTGCCAGAAACCCACTTGTGTGCTTCTTTAAATAGAGATGGTTTGAGAACATGCAATGTGCTTAGCGTTCTAATATAAATCTCCATTATCTCGAGGGCAGTGGTTTCCACCTGGGGCAATGTTACCCGCAGAGGACATTTGGCAATGTCTGGGGACATCTTTGGTTGTGACTCCAGGGGCTTGGGGTGGGATGCCAGTGTGTAACAAGGGCCAGAGGTGCTGTTAAATATCTTACAATTCACAGGACAGTCCCCACCACAAATAAGTATCCATACAAAACTGTCAGCAGTGCCGAGGCTGAAAAACCTTAGTAGTCCTGTTCTGGAAGTCCATGACTCATTAATAATGCAACTAAACAAAGGCAAGTTCAGCTCATGCTGAAATCTTGAAAAGAAATGTGTGTTTTAGTGACAGGGACGCTCAAGTAGAAGCAGCTAAAGGAGTTCAAACTCTGTCTGCCTTTCAGTCCTTGGAGCAGATAATAGCAAATTGCTACAATGCAGATTTCCTCCTGGCTGCAATGGACATTTTTGATACAGCAAGCCTTTCCCTTCAGGGAGAGTGCAATGGTTCTGCAGCATCAGTTTTCTCAGCCACCGAAACAAAGAAGGGCGGAGATGAAGGTCCCTCCGCAGCCGCCCCAGCACGCTCACCCAGATGGGCAGGACAAACACAGACTTTTGGCTCAGCTACTTAAATGTTCTCAGGTCTAGAAACCTCTTTCACAACGATTGCAGCCTGTTTTCCAAAATGGACCGTGTGTGTCTCAAGCTTATTAACCTCAGAGTTATCAGTCCACACGGCCAAACGAGAAGCATAAGAGGAAAATGAGCATCTCTGCAGAGCGAGCAGCTAAGCAAGAGGTAGAGGGGAATGACACCTGTGTATAAAGCACTTCGGGCTAGCGGCATCAGCTCACCTTGCAGCGCTGTCTCCTAGCACAACAACCTCACCCCACCCCCACACAGCCCCTGCACACATCCTTGTTTCCATCACAGAAGGAGGAGCAAAAGCCTAGCTGTGAATTCTTTGGAATGCAGCCATTTCTTAAACCCCTGGGGCTTCCCCATCACCCCACACTAGCTATTTCAGACTTGGGGTGCTGACACCCTTTGTATCCCTCAGACACTGACAATGCCCAATGCATTAGCTGTGCTTGTAGCTGCAACTTGTACAACTCGATTACATCACAGGGGATATAAAAATCATTTCAGGACATGAGACGGAGCAAGTTTGCCCAAGTCACATGCTTTATCATAACATTCTCTGCCTTCGGCGCAAGTGGTGCCCCTGCCTCTGCACGTCAGTTCGCGAGAAGATAATCTGGTTCAGTCACTTTCAAAAAGCACTATTTCAGGGTGCTGTCAGTAACTGGGGGAGTCCTGTGTGACTATAGAAGTCATTCCATATAAATGAGCCCCACTTTCAGTTAGGTTAAGACTCATCCTAATTCTGGTCACCAAAATTAACAAACATCAGATCTTGTGTCATACCAGACCCAGAAAGGCTGGTAAAGTGTTTGTGGTTCCAGGACCTTCTCAATGTATCTACAAACTGGAAAGCAGAGCAATGTGGGTGCGCATCCAACTGCCCGCTAATGGGACCAGTATGAGAAACCCACACCCTGACAAGTGCCACCTCTCAGACAAGTGTAAACTGGGCATAAGAAGGAGACTTGGGAGTAGAAAGGATCTCTAGACAGAACAATAATCCTCCCCACAAAACAACCGTAAAAGTAAAACCTAAGAAACAGTGGAGTGACCATAAATCAGATTTCCACAATGCATAAGAAAACCCATTCAAATTACAGGTAATGTCACGTCATAGATATTTAACAGCCCTAAGATGGTGCTAAGCCCATCACACCAGTTAAAACAATTAATGAAGTCTCTCATGTTTATTGTTTGGGTTTCACAGCTAAAGTTCTTTTCCCTGCCTTACTGCTGATTGTTTTCAACTTAATAGGTGGAGTTATTTAACTGTCTTCATAGAGGCTCTTGGCATATCAAAAGGATCCCAAAGAAAGTTATCCTAGATACAAGATGGCAGAGTAGATAAACACTGTGCCTGCTTCTTTCTGTGAACACATTAAAATTACGACTAAATTATAGAACAATCCACCTGGAGACCATTTGATGTCTAGCTGAACAAAAGTTTTGTAGCTAGGGATATAAAGAAAAGCCTACACCAAGTATGGTAGGAGGAGCAGAGACGCGGAATGGGCCCCACACCTGTGTGTGGTGAATGAGAATCAGGAGGGACATCTCAGCCATGGAGGTTCTTCGCAGAGGAGCAAGAGACCCCATACCCACACTGACTTCCGTAGCCCAGACTACTGGTGCTGAGAAGAAGAGCCCACACAACATTTGGCTGTGAAAAACAGGGCAGATTCTGATAGTCTGGATGGGATGGAAGGCTGCGTCCTCTTAAACAGCCATGCACAGACTCATTCGTTTGCAGGCACTTACCTTGGTCTCCAGCGGTGGGACGGTGGCTCGGAGGGCATTGGAGACATATAGGCACAGACTGAAGTATGTGGCTGCAAAGCAAAGGCTGGAGGATGGTCGCCATTTTCCCAGTGTGGGGTCCTGCTCCCATGCAGCCAGCAGGCAGGCGCCATCTTTCCTGTGTTGAGCCCGCCCCCTACACTTCCAGCCAAATCTGAATCTGATTGGCCTGGTGAGCTCTGCTGCTCCATCCTGCTGATTCACTGCGACCCCCACCCACCCAACTCCCTCAATGACGCAGGTAGTTTCTCACAAGCAGCCAGCCCCACCCCCAAACTGCAATCTTTCCAGGAAAACTATAAGACTCCTCAGGCCCCATGCGGACAGCAACTGGTCTGGGTATGCTCTGAGACTTTTGCTGATACCTCCAGGCTCAGCACTGGCACCCAAGCAGAATTTACATTAACCTGGTTACCACAATTTGTCCCACTCTAGTAACTCCCTGAGACTCTGCCTCATCCAACTTGCATACCCAAACAAGGTTTTATCAGCAGCTGAACCTTAAGGGCGTAAACAGGCAGCAGCTGGTCTCGGGGTATCTTGGTTTTTCGCAGAGCTACCCCAGGCTCAGTACTAATGGCAGACATCTTTGGTTCATAGCATGGCCTCTCCCATGCACCTCCAGGTTTAGCACAGGCAGGGAATTACTGCGGATCATTGTGTAGCTCCTACCAGGTAGTACCCAACTGATCACAGGCAGTAAGTGATCTGGAGCCCCTCCCAAGAGGCCCCAGAATGAACATATTTGGAGGTTGGCTTCAGACCACAGCACAGAACCACCCAATTAGCTCCACAAGTGGAACACACAAAGGGTAGTCCCAACAGGCACCAGAACTTGCTGGGGCAAATCCCACTCAGCAGGGTAAGCCCCTCACACTGCAGCCTGTAAGCTGTGGACATGGCCAAACCCCACAGCCAATCAGCCTGAGAGCCAATCCCACCCACTGATGTGTCAATAGCAATCAAAGCTCAACTATGGGTGGCCAGATGGCTCAGTTGGTTAGAGCACGAGCTCTTAACAACAAGGTTGCCAGTTCGATTCCCACATGGGCCAGTGAGCTGCGCCCTCCACAACTTGATTTAAAAACGACGACTTGACATGGAGCTGATGGGTCCTGGAAAAACACACTGTTCCCCAATATTCCTCAATAAAAAAATTTTTGTTTTAAAAGCTCAACTGTAACACACAATCCACACCAGGGACACTCCTGGAGCACCTGGAGCTGGTGACAAGGGAGACTGTGCCAGGGCCCCACAGGGCACCTACTACATAAGGCCACCTGGCCAAGACTGGGAGACATAGCAGATTTACCTAATACATAGAAACAAACACAAAGGCAGCCAAAATGAGGAAACAAAGAAATATGTCTCGAATGAAAGAACAGGAGAAAACTCCAGAAAAAGAACTGGAAGACGAAATGGAAAAAAGCCACCTACCAGATACAGAGTCCTAAACAATGATTATGAGGATGCTCAAGGAACTTAGTGAGAACTTCAACAGAGAGGTGGCAAGCATAAAAAAGGACATAGAAACCATAAAACAGAACTGGTCAGAAGTGAAGAGTACAATAACTGAAATGAAGAATGCACTAGAAGGAATCACCAGCAGACTAGATGAAGCAGAATTGAATTAGTGATTTGGAAGAAAAGGTAGCAGAAAACACCCAATTAGAACAGCAAAAAGAAAAAAGAATCCACCAAAATGAGGATACTTTAAGAGACCTCTGGGACAACATCAAGCATAACATTCATAGGGGTACCAAAAGGAGAAGAGAGAAAGCAAGGGATTGGGAACTACTTGAAAACTTTCCTAATCTGGAGAAGGAAATAGCCATACAAGTTCAGGAAGTACAGAGAGTCCCAAACAAGAGGCACCCAAACAGGCTCACACCAAGTCACATTCATGGAAGGTCCACTTTCCTTCTTTGCCTACTTTTCTAACTTCTAAGTGTCTGGATGGCCGGAGGGCAGGTTATCAGCTACCATCCACC